>NC_136061.1:1402825687-1403518187 GCF_964261635.1 Lissotriton helveticus
ACAAATATTGTTGGGGTATCTGAGCGAGCAATGACCAGGAGGTTGTTACAACTTGACTGTACAGTACTCCTGGCAGTGTGCGGCTTCTGGAGCACTGTAAAATGTTGACCTCAAGGCTCACTACATTATAAACATTTAATAATACTTGCAATAAAGGCGCATACGGTTTACTGTGCTAAAACGTGCTTACCTGTCATTCCGTTACTTCAGTTAGAGCTGGGATGCGAGTACCTTTTCTGCTTGGTCCTGTGTGTTCGGAATTGGGGAGCCTGGCGTCTTGTGATCTCTTCTGGTAAGATGCAGCAGTGGTGAGGCGGCTGGAGGGGCACGCCATGGCTGCTGAGAACCGGTTCTTTAATTTTCACAGTAGCACCTGTAGGCGGTTTGAAGAGCTTGGTGAGGTTGTTCTCATAATGTACAGTGACTCCAGGGTTGCCTCTTCACATCACCAAACTGCTGTAAGTTTTTTACTCTGCATGTAACTGGTTATAAAAATAGTGAATTATTTGAACAAATAAGAAAAGCACACAAACCTAAAAGTGTAAACCTTGTTATTTCAATATTAATACTTCTAATAATACTTGATCCTATCCCAAAAAATACATACTGAAGACAACTCTTTACCTACCTACAGCAGTGACTAAAGTAAGTGCTATGCCTGTGAATACTGTTTTTAAACTAGGCATGTTGCTCGCCAACTGAGTTCTGAACCCTTTAGAATGTGCGATCCAGACATTTTCCAAGGTAATGGTATTCGTACGACCGTATTTTTTTAGAGGGATTATATTCTATGTATTCACGTGGACCTGCTTTAAACAAGTCTTCCACACAGGCATAGATTTTTTACTCTAGTCCTTTTGGTGCACGTTGAAATTGTATCCGTTTAATTCGTGGTGCTTATAGCCTGTTCAATGAAGGAAATGAAAATTGCCAGGTAATCATCACTGATTTGTATTGTATTTTCTCGGAAGCTGCCTTGAACATTTTTAAAAGTAGACACTATTTAGGTTTGTTAAATGTTTCCTCTTCCCCAGGTGATAGCCTTGGTCAGCAGTACTCGACGCCCCACGAGGTGATCTACACAAAAGGCTCAGACGTCATCATTGTGGGACGTGGAATTTTATCAGCACCCAACCGCACGGAAGCAGCAGAGATGTACAGAAAGGCTGGCTGGGACGCTTACTTGCAAAGAGTCGGTGGTCTGTAAGTGCTTCGCTGTGTTCTGCCGAAGACCACACACACAGATGTACTTAACATTGTCTTTGGGACCACCGCAATTATATCCTTAAGAGATAAGAAAAACACTGCCAGTATAACCATTGATCATTATTTTTGTAGTCTCAAATAAATGTTGCTATTCAAAATAAGCTGGTAATGTTTTCTTATTGTCTGAAGTGGTTGCACTGAAGCACGGTTGCGTAGTTGGAACAGTGTGTGGCTTTCAATCAAAGGGGTGCACTGTGATGTTGCAGTGATAGAATGACATCAATTGGCAGTGATTTACTGTTTGTCGAGCACTCCATCAGAGGACCCAAAAAGACTTGACTGCCTATTAGGAGAGCCTGTAAGATTGTAATCTTTGACTGATTTTGCAATACATTTTTGCTCTAGAGCCAGAAGTAGGCCTGGTTGCTATGTGGCTTTACAGATTTGCTCCTGGAGATCTTCAATAGCCCTAAGCACTGAATATTCTCAGCAATATATGGGCTCCAAGAGCGTTGTGTATGTGTGTATACAATAATATACAGTGACTCAGCACTGTGTATTTATAGTTGGGTCAGAGTTTCAATAGGAATGGCACTTTTAGTTTTCTTAACCGAGGTGCTGTTTGTATTTTTATATAGCGCATACTGTACCTGAAGGTATCCGAGCACTTAACATGAGCACCAGTTAGGTTACAGATAGATACATTATTTTTTGTTAGGCACCGGTAGATTAAGTGATTAGCCCAGAATCACAGGATGTTGAGCTTCCTTGCCGAGACTTGGACTCTCTTCCCAAATCTTCCAGGTCGAATGTTCTAGCTGTTAGGCCACTTTCTGCACTGTTAATAATTAATACAAAATAAATAAAAAATGTTTTTCTTTAGGTGGGATTTTATTTTTTAATTCAGAAAAAGACTTTAATATATTTCCATTTATTAAAGTTTTAGTTCAAAATGAAGTTGAGCTTAAGCATTTTTAATATATTTCTACATTAAAAAAATACATAAAATTAATGCACATCAATATTTAACATAAAAATATTTTAAATACATTTAAATTCATTTTCAATGTAAATAACCTTTTATATTCTCACCGAGGTTACCTTACCGACATGTAAACAGGCTTTTCGCCTCAAACAAAGCACACACTTTTCTAGTATTTCAGCGGAGAGTTGAACTGCTACATAAGATGGGCTGCCCCTACCAAGGCTGCTAGCAAGTAACAGCTTTACGCTTCTGATATGCCACACATGCGCTGTGGAAAACGTGCTGTCCAGCCTGAATTTCCAAGGCACCACATCCCCTTTCCCCATAAACCTCTTTCATATCCTGGAGGTTCTGAAAACGTAGGCCCGCTTATTTACCTCATTCAGCTTTGACATTGCTCTTGTGTCCACTCAGAATGATCCTAGCCCTATAAAGAATAAAACCTTATTTTGGGTCACCATGGCATTCCCCCTCCCCCTTTTTTGTTTGTTATCGAGGCCTGTGCACATAAAATAGGGCTGTCGCCTCCTGTGATCCAAAAACACCAATCAGCCCCCAGATGCTGGCCAGCCTGGAAGAATCTGGCTGGATTGCACTACGCAGTATTTGCTTAAAGGTGATTTTTTTTTTTTTTTTTTTTTTTTTACATGGACCGAGCACTGGGCTAATAAAATAGACCTAAACCTACAGAGTGGAATTGTTTCAGTTTTTCCACATACAAGATTCTGGTTTAGATCCTTAGTCTAAACCAGAGGAGCACCTCGGATTTTTGCGGTGTCTATTTGCATGGCTTCTCCTTGACCTCGCTTACCTAATGCAACACTGGAAAGAGATTGATCATCTCTCCCACCAAGATTCTTCCAGGCCATCCATGTTGATACCAGCTCTTAAAATGTTGCTGAGGGTTCGAGGCATGTGGGCTGCTAAATTCATATCTTAGCATTAGATCGCCGCCTAGTGTTGGGTCCGGATGATCGCACATTGTTGTCCTGGAAGAGTCTTCGAAGTATCCTGAGATAGGTGGCTCCTCCCCTGGACTACAGTGCGCATGGGCATCGGCTCCATCCCCAGATTGTTTTTTTTCCGCCATTGGGTTCGGATGCGGTCTCGACGTCTGTCGGAACCGAGAAAAACTAACTTTTTACGGCCAAAAGGCCTTGTATTCTTTGCGTCTGTATTGTTTGCGCACGGTCTTGAGTTCTTCCGTCTCTTGGAGTCGGAATCAACGGAGTGCTTGCACTCTTCGGACATCGAGGCCTTCTCATCGCGACACGACGCAACTTTCCAGCATGGAGCGGAGTCCGTTTAAGTACTGTCCGCTCTGTGGGTCCAAATACCCACATATCGACGTGCACCCGGTCTGTAACAAATGCCTTTCACCAGACCATAACGAAGACAACTGCAGGGCCTGCGCAAAATTCAGGTCAAAGAAGACACTCAAGCTTCGGCGCGCGGTGCGCCTTGAGGCCAGACAAGCGGCCCCGGCTCCAGAAAACATCTTCGGCGACCGAGAAGAGGAGGACCAGAGCCATCATCTTCAAATCTCCCCGCCCGAGACGGAGGTCGAGGCAGATCCGGAAGACGACGACGGAGTCGTGGATCAAGGCCTTGAATACGTAGACGAGGTAGGGGACGTCTAAGAGATTTATGGGGCCGCGGAAGATAGCTCAGGGGACGAGCTATGCCCCGAAGGTTACGAAGATCAAGATCGGGTCACGGGATCGCCTGTCGGCCTTACCCAAGACCCCGTACCGCAAGCCTCGGCCCCGCCTTCAGGCCCGGCCACGGACATACTTGCTGCGCAGCCCGTATCGAAACCGAAACCTTCGGTATCGACTACACCTAAAATGGCCGACCCGAAAACGAAACCGAAACTTATCGATTCGAACGACCCTAAGATGGCGGCCGTACCACCAAAAACGACGACACCCGCTGCTTCATCGACTCCTTCGACCTCCGGTCCACAAAAGTCGAGGAAATCTGTTGATTCCACAGGGTCGAAATCGGCGCCAGAGGAAGGATCCTCTAAGAAGGGTGGTCGGCACGGGTCAACCGCTGCGACGCCGTCAAAGCCCGCCAAAGCCAGCGACACGGCTCCGGTTCCGACTGGGACTCCGTTAGTCGGACGCGTGGTGGTGATGGAGCCGACGAAATCACACGGATCGAAGGCTGGCACATCTGCGCATCGGTCCAAGGACTCTGGGTCGGCGGCTGCGGCATCGTCGTCCAAGACTCAGAAGGGCCAACAGGACGTCGGATCCGAGGGCAAGGTCAAGACCTCCTCGTCGGCGCCAAGGGCCGCTGTAAGTGGCGCGTCCCTCGTCGCCGCTTCACTACAGAGAATCAGGGAGAAGGCCTCTGCTACGCCGGCTCCGATGCCATCGCCACAGAAGCCGATGGACATTCCGGTGAAGCCTGCGGGTAAACTTCTCTTCCTTCTGCTGCCAAAAGAGACGCCGAAGGCCTTTTCAACAAAATCGACGCCAAAGAAGTCGGATTCTTCGACGGCAGGGGCACTTTCAAGTCGGGTACTCGACTCTGAAGAGGATTCAGAGCGTTTTATCGACGCAGACACGGGCAAATTGACCCTTTACAAGAGGAGGATCACTTCACAGCCAGTGGACTCCTATGTCATCCCCCTAAAGAAAAAAAGGCTTCCTGAAGACGCTTCAGGCCTCATGGAACCTATCCAGCCTCCTCCAAGAAGGAGCCCAACTCCTTCCCCAGAACACTCTGAGGGTGAAGGATATGTTGAAGATGACCAATACACTTTCCCCATCAATGAACCAGATGCACAGCCGGATTCATATGATGACATTGGTGACCAAGGCACCCAAGATGTGGGGCAAGACCCACAGCCTTTCACTGCACGTGCATCCCCAACAGAAGATTCTGCAGGTTTTCATGCACTCCTTGAAAGGGCAGCTGCTAATCATGATGTGGACATGCATGCTGACCCAGTAGAAGAAGACTTTCTATTCGACACTTTTTCAGTCTCTGAACGGACAGTAAAGACACTGCCTATGCTCAAAGGGGTCCTCAAACATGCTGCGGACATCTTTAAGGAACCTACCAGGGCGAGAGTGGTCAATCCACGTATCGAAAAGAAGTACAGACCAGCACCTGCAGACCCTGCATACATTCGGGGACAGTTGCCGCTTGACTCCCTGGTGGTCGCAAATGCCCGCAAAAGGGCGAACTCCCAAACAACGGGTGAAGCTCCTCCCCCGGATAAGGAGTCCAAAGTGCTAGAGGCAGGAAGCAAAAGAGTAGCTGCACAGGCTGCCAATTTTTGGCGTATTGCAAATACACAGGCACTCTTGGCACGTTATGATAGGGCGCATTACGACACCCTACAGCGGGTTATAGAACACCTGCCTTCGCAGTTTCAAGAGGGCACCAAACTGCTTATAGAAGAGGGAAACTGATCTCCAACGCAGCCATAAAGTGTGCACTTGATGCCGCAGACACAGCAGCTAGGGCCATTAACACTAGCGTCATGCTGAGACGACAGGCGTGGCTCCGCATATCGGGGTTTAAACCTGACATTCAGACAACCATTCTTAATCAGCCAGTCAATCCTGATAGACTGTTTGGTCCAGATGTGGACACCACACTAGAAAAAATTAAGAAAGACACCGAAACTACTAAGTCTATGGGGGCCCTACAATCACAACAGTTTCGTGGCAACAATTTTCGTCGCTCAGGTGCACGTGGAGTCACCAGAGGACAGATGGGTCAACAGTCACAATTCTCCAGAGGTGGAGCACAATCCTCGTACCCCAAGCAAAACAAAGGGGGTTACCGAGGAAACAGTACCAGAGGACGTGGAAAAGGAAACAACAACTCCCGCTCCTCTGCCCCAAACAAACAGTGACTCTGTCACTGCCCCCCGACCACCTAACACCTGTCGGGGGGAGACTACAGCAGTTCCTGCCCGTCTGGAGAAACATCACCACAGACAGGTGGGTGCGACAACTTGTCCAGTACGGTTATTGTCTAGAGTTAAAGTCCACTCCACCCAACATTCCACCAAGGCAACGGCCTATGTCCGCAGAGCATTTGCACTTATTGCAGCAGGAAGTAGTGGTGATGCTGCAAAAAGGCGCTATCGAGCTCGTGCCGGTGGAGGAGGAGGGCACAGGGGTATATTCCCTGTACTTCCTTATTCCAAAGAAGGACGGATCTCTCAGACCCATTCTAGATCTGCGTCCCCTCAACCTGTATATACTATCAGAACATTTCCATATGCTTACACTGCAACAGATTCTTCCCTTGCTAAAACAAGGGGACTTCTTAGCAACCTTAGACCTCAAGGATGCTTATTTCCACATTCCACTACACCCGTCCCACAGAAAATACCTCAGATTCACTATCCAAGGCAAGCATTATCAGTTCAAGGTCCTACCCTTCGGAGTGACCACAGCCCCAAGAGTGTTTACCAAGTGTCTGGCGACAGTGGCGGCGCACCTCAGGAGGCAGAACATCCATGTCTACCCCTACCTAGACGACTGGCTCGTTCAAGCCAAGTCGGAACAACAGTGCGCCGCGGACATGTCGACTACCATTCACCTCCTTCACTATCTGGGCTTCTCGTTGAACTACCCAAAGTCGCATCTTCAGCCGGCGCATGTCCAGCAGTTTCTAGGTGCGACAATCAATACCCTGACGGCCATGGCCCAGCCAAACCAAGTCAGGATAGACAGCATGCAGTCGCTAATCCAAAAGTTCAGACCACAACACTCGCTTCCAGCGAGAGTGTTCATGCAGTTGATTGGCATGATGGCCTCCTGCATCTTCATAGTCCCTCACGCACGTCTACATATGCGTCCGCTCCAGGAGTGCTTAGCACATCAGTGGACACAGGCTCAGGGACAATTGACAGACCTAGTGTTGGTTACCAGTCGGGCATACGACTCTCTGCATTGGTGGACTCCACACAACCTTTGCAAGGGCCGACTGTTCCAGGAGCCAGTGCCACAGATTATCCTGACAACGGACACATCTCTCCAGGGATGGGGAGCTCATCTGCTCACTTACACAGTGCAGGGACTATGGACGACGCAGCAACAGAAGATGCACATCAACTATTTGGAACTGATGGCAATCTTCATGGCACTCAAGTCCTTCATTGTACATCTGTGCAACAAGGTAGTGTTAGTCCGGACGGACAACATGACCGCGATGTACTACATTCAAAAGCAGGGGGGCACCCACTCGCCACAGCTGTCTCATCTGGCTCAGGGCATGTGGAAGTGGGCCATTCAGAGGAACATTTTCCTCATGGCAGAACACCTCCCGGGCAAGGACAATCAAATGGCGGATCTGCTCAGCAGATACAGCCATCAAATGCACGAATGGGAATTACACCCATCTGTACTCCGCCCGTACTTCCAGCAGTGGGGTCATCCGGAGATAGACCTGTTTGCCACAAACGAAAACGCAAAATGCCAACACTTTGCCGCCAGGTTCCCACACCCACAGTCGCAAGGGAATGCGATATGGATGAACTGGTCAGGCAGATTTGCGTACGCTTTTCCGCCAGCCCCTCTGATACCGCTGGTGGCAAGAAAGCTAAGGCAGCACTCAATGACTCTCATCCTGGTTGCTCCAACGTGGGCGCGCCAAGCATGGTACACCACGTTCCTCGAACTCTCGGTGGTGCCGCATCAAAGGCTGCGCCTCACGCCCAGACTTTTGACGCAGAACCATGGAGACATTCAGCATCCAGATCCGCAACAGCTCAACCTGGCGATCTGGCTCCTGAAGTCCTAGAGTTTGGATACCTCCACCTACCTCCAGAATGCATGGACATCATCAAGGAGGCAAGAAAACCGACTACCAGAGCATGCTATGCTGCAAAATGGAAGCGTTTTGTCATTTACTGTACAGCCAATGACATCAACCCGCTAGATGCATCTATCCCTAACATCATTTGCTATCTGCTACATCTTTACAAGTGCAATCTGGCGTTCACTTCTATTCGGATACATCTATCTGCCATCGCAGCTTATCTTCAGAATAGGCAGCATCTCTCTGTCTTCAGGGTGCCTGCCATTAAAGCTTTCCTTGAAGGTCTGAAACGAGTCATTCCCCCAAGAACACCGCCAGCTCCGGTGTGGAACCTCAATGTGGTCCTCACCAGACTGATGGGACCACCCTTTGAGCCACTGCACTCATGTGAACTCCAGTTCCTAACGTGGAAAGTAGCTTTCCTCATTGCTATTACGTCACTGAGGCGCGTTAGTGAGCTACAAGCGCTCACAATCCAAGAGCCATTCATTCAGATTCATCCAAATAGGGTAGTGCTACGTACTAACCCCAAATTCCTTCCGAAGGTGGTGTCACAGTTTCATCTCAACCAAACTATTGACTTACCGGCATTCTTCCAAAACCCACAAACGGTAGTGGAAAGAATGCTCCATACGTTAGACGTACGGAGGGCGTTAATGTACTACATAGACAGAACACAACACTTTAGGAAAACAAAACAACTTTTTGTTGCCTTCTCACCACAGCACAAAGGCAACCCTATTTCCAAAGCAGGAATAGCCAGGTGGATTGTTAAGTGCATCCAAATCTGTTATCAAAAGGCCAAACTACTTTAACAATACCCCCAAGGGCGCACTCCACACGCAAATTGGGGGCATCCATGGCTTTCCTGGGGAACATTCCTTTAGAAGACATTTGCAGAGCAGCCACGTGGGTTACCCCACATACCTTTACAAAACACTACTGTGTTGATGTGCATTCCAAGCAGCAAGCTGCTGTAGGACAAGCTGTTCTCAAGACACTTTTTCAGGTTTCTGCAGCTGGCACAGGCAACCGCCGCTAATGGAGGGACTGCTATGTATTCTATGCTAAGATATGAATTTAGCAGCCCACATGCCTCGAACTGAATATGCTACTTACCAGTATGCATCTGTTCTTGGCATGTAGGGCTGCTAACATTCATATCGCCCACCCTCCTCCCTGTCGCAGCTGCAGATATACTATTGTATTCAATCATTAGCATGGACATCCTTTACACTTTTCACTCCATCTTCTGCCACAATGGCGAAAAACAATCTGGGGATGGAGCCGATGCCCATGCGCACTGTAGTCCAGGGGAGGAGCCACCTATCTCAGGATACTTCGAAGACTCTTCCAGGACAACAATGTGCGATCATCCGGACCCAACACTAGGCGGCGATCTAATGCTAAGATATGAATGTTAGCAGCCCTACATGCCAAGAACAGATGCATACTGGTAAGTAGCATATTCATTCTCCATTACAACCAAAATGTCTGGTAGTCCCTAGATCCCCATTCACTTCCACATGACTATTGCCCCCATGTGCCAACCCTCAAGCCTTCAACTCTTCCAATGTCCTCCATAGATAATCAGTTATTTAATTATCTTAACAAGGTAACTATAATGATGTTAGTAAGCCAGTATAAAAGCAGTTATGCAGAGCGCATGAGCAGAAGATTGTGCTGCTCAAACAGTAGTGTACTGAAACAAATGGACAATCGATACATTCATTTTAGCAGTTCATATGTACCTTGTATAGAAAACTTTCCCTACAAAAAATGTACATCCATCTTGCTTCCTAAATGGAAACTTTCGTGCTGATCTTTCTAAAAGTGCGATTTTCTATCTTAATCACCATAAGAAATTATTTGCAGATACATAAATAAAACTGCTGAATGAATTGCACCAAATTTGGCAACATGTGTATGTTTCTCAGTGTGCTTTTTGAGATTTGGTGTTTTACAGAAGTGTTTAGATAGGGGTTGAAGTTGGGCATGAAGGGGTAACCCTCGGAAAAAGATGGGTATATCTGGACTGGTGCCCCACAGTACCAAAAAGTATAAAAACAACCTCTGATTGGTTGAGAGAGCTTTTTCTCCTGTTGGCCATTATGGTCCCTCTGGGATAAAATGGTCTGTTTGGCTGGCTACAACATTGAACATAATGTTACAGCCTCCATTACAGGACTCTGGTACTCAGTCCAGAGCCCTGATTTTATAGAAAAAGGCTACTTTTAGGAGCAGGGTGAGCTGACCCTGACCCTGACCCTTAGGCCCATGTTGTCAGGAGGTCCAAAAGGAATTTCCCATAATTAAAATAAAATTGCTGATTTCGTTGACCGTACCATGGGCCTGAGCACAGCCCCTGTGTGGTTCCACGGCACACTTGCTGTACTGTGGTAGTAAAAATAATAAAATATATGTTGTGCAGTTGGGTTGGCCATCATCCCGCGGGGTGAGGGAGTGAGATTGGTCACAGGGCCTGGCCCATGCAGTGCTCAGCAGCAGTTGGCTTTCTTGTGTCCAACAGCAGATAGGTACAAAAGGGGGTGGTGATGGACGGAGCATCTGAACCAATCAAACACTCACACCCAGTCAAAAGATCTGGGTTTGATCCATCACCGTTCTTTAGCCCACTCTGCCACCCCAGTTCAGACATGGCTATATGCAAATCAGTCTGACCCTGTGCCTTATGGGAACAGTCCAGCCCGAACTGCCAAGCCATGTCTTCCCTGGACCGGAAACAAGCATCCTGGGACCGGTTTCGGATTCATAATCCTCATCAGCCAGGCTATCTTGAATCCAGTGGCCAAGTGAACAAGGGACTCACGTCTGAGCATACTCTGCCACACTTAGGGCGAACAAAGCGATACAAAAGGGGATGATGGACGGAGCGTTTGAACAAATCAAACACTCACCCCCAGTCAACTGATCTGGGTTTAATCCATCACCATTCTTTAGTTCACTCAGCCACCCCAGTTCAGACATGGCTATATGCAAATCAGTCTGACCCTGTGCCTCATGGGAACAGTGCAGCCCGAACTGCCAAGCCATGTCTTCCCTGGACCGGAAGCAAGCATCCTGGGACCGGTTTCGTATTCATAATCCTCATCAGCCAGGCTATCTTGAATCCAGTGGCCAAGTGAACAAGGGACTCACGTCTGAGCATACCCTGCCACACTTAGGGCGAACAAAGCGATACAAAAGGGGATGATGGACGTAGTGTTTGAACAAATCAAACACTCACCCCCAGTCAACTGATCTGGGTTTAATCCATCACCATTCTTTAGTTCACTCAGCCACCCCAGTTCAGACATTGCTATATGCAAATCAGTCTGACCCTGTGCCTCATGGGAACAGTCCAGCCCGAACTGCCAAGCCATGCCTTCCCTGGACCGGAAACAAGCTTCCGAGGACCGGTTTCTGGCATTCCAGCCCGGCTTGCTTGAATCCAGTGGCAAAGTGAGCAAGGGACTCACGTCTGAGCATACCCTGCCACACTTATGGCGGCCAAAGCGGTACAAAAGGGGGTGGTGATGGACAGAGCATCTGAACCAATCAAACACTCACACCCAGTCAAAAGATCTGGGTTTGATCCATCACCGTTCTTTAGCCCATTCTGCAACCCCAGTTCAGACATGGCCATATGCAAATCAGTCTGACCCTGTGCCTCATGGGAACAGCACAGCCCGAACTGCCAAGCCATGCCTTCCCTGGACCGGAAACAAGCTTCCGAGGACCGGTTTCTGGCATTCCAGCCCGGCTTGCTTGAATCCAGTGGCAAAGTGAGCAAGGGACTCACGTCTGAGCATAGCCTGCCACACTTATGGCGGCCAAAGCGGTACAAAAGGGGGTGGTGATGGACGGAGCATCTGAACCAATCAAACACTCACACCCAGTCAAAAGATCTGGGTTTGATCCATCACCGTTCTTTAGCCCATTCTGCAACCCCAGTTCAGACATGGCCATATGCAAATCAGTCTGACCCTGTGCCTCATGGGAACAGCCCAGCCCGAACTGCCAAGCCATGCCTTCCCTGGACCGGAAACAAGCTTCTGAGGACCGGTTTCTGGCATTCCAGCCGTCTTCAGCCCGGCTTGCTTGAATCCAGTGGCAAAGTGAGCAAGGGACTCACGTCTGAGCATACCCTGCCACACTTATGGCGGCCAAAGCGGTACAAAAGGGGGTGGTGATGGACGGAGCATCTGAACCAATCAAACACTCACACCCAGTCAAAAGATCTGGGTTTGATCCATCACCGTTCTTTAGCCCATTCTGCAACCCCAGTTCAGACATGGCCATATGCAAATCAGTCTGACCCTGTGCCTCATGGGAACAGTCCAGCCCGAACTGCCAAGCCAGGGTGGTGTGGAGTGCAAAAAAACAATGGATTTAGGCCCAGATCCTTGTACTGGGGTGAATGTATGACATTGTTTTACATTCTGTCCATCAACTGTGTTTTTTGCAATTTTCACCCCGAGTGGGCTGGGTATGCTCAGACGTGAGTCCCAGGCTCTCCACCCAACTGGAGTCAAGCTATCCAGGCTGAAGAAGGCTGATAGCCAGAAACCGGTTCTTGGATGCTTGATTCCGGTCTGGGAAAGACATGGCTTGGTAGTTCGGACTGGACTGTTCCCATGAGGCACAGGGTCAGAGCTGATTTGCATATAGCCAGTGTCTAACCCAGGGTGGTGTGGAGTGCACAAAACGATGGATTTAGGCCCAGATCCTTGTACTGGGGTGAATGTATGACATTGTTCTACATTCTGTCCATCAACTGTGTTTTTTGCAACAGCAGATAGGCCATGAACAGTGGAGGTTGGGCACTTGGCCACTCTCTTAACGTAAAGTAGCAGGAAGTAGCTCATAGCAGTTTTGTGTTACTTTGGCAAACTTTCCGATGCAAGTCCTGATTTGTGTTGAAAGCAACACTGGATAAATTCAATGTAGGTGAGAATTGTACACGTATGGTGATGGCACTACATTTTAACCCTTCGGCCAAGTTCAGAGCCGGAGACTTCCTTTCATCCTCCTTTCAATTACAGCAGGGAAAAAGGCAAGGCTGCCCTCTTTCACCCTCTCTATTCCTGCTTGCTATTGAACCTTTCCACTATCACCTTAGGAACAATAAACATCACAGGGATACGTTTTAACAACTGCGCGGTTAAAATCACTGCTTATGCCGATGACGTGTTAGTTGTCTCTGAGAATGTGGAAGCTGCTATCCCTGTACTCATGTCCTCAATAGATGACTTTGCTGCAGTATTTGGGTACAAGTTGAGCAAAGACAAGACTGAGGTAAAGCTCCTGAATGACCTTGGTCTTTACCATAAAAACTAACAAGGGACTACAGCAACTCCTTGGGCCTGTCTTGACGGCGGCCATCTTTGACTAGCTCTAATTCGTAACTGCAGTCAATGATCGACCTGTTTGGATTTTAAAATAACATTGGATCACCTTTTAATTAGGCCAATACTTCTGAGATCTTTTGAAGCTAAATGTCTTTTATATTTTTTTGTTCCCTTGAATTACCTTATATTAGGACTCCACATTAGACTGTCATTCTTATCTTATATATGTTTTTATATGTATTTATTCTTTAGACAACCTCTCTGCACTTTCTATAAGGTCTTATTCGCGGCATGATTCACAATTAGCATACTTCTAGCTGCTCAAATACAGCCATGCACTAGGGACCTTACTAACCTTACACCAGAAAAATGGTATCAGAACCACATCTGGACTAGACTGATTACCCAGGGACTCGGGATTTGCTGGGGCTGCACTATACAACTAAACACTACATTGTGATTTACATCAACCCTTAATGTAATATTAGTGCGATGTCCATGTAGCTCATACTGTATTAGATGTTCTACTCTACCCATCCGATTCCCAATCTGATTACTCCCTTTCACAGGATACTCCCCCATTCCCCTGGAATTACGTGCATTATCTAAACTCACTGCCCTATGACCTAAACACTCAGACCTATAATAACGTAAACTCTGTGCGTTGTCTAGGCGATGACTTCTATATCTTCACTGTTAGTTATTCTGTTTATTCTCCTTAACCCAGTCACTTACTTCCCATTTTTAGTTTATTACACATATTTCACAATCCTATTTATTTTTAAATGCACCTATAACTATGCTTTCTTCTGTTGTTTTATTTGATCTGACTTTGTCCCCCCATTTGGTTGTTCTCTTACCTTGCCCTCCCTCATTTCCTTGTTGTTTTTGCCTTGGCTTAATGTATCTCTTCCTTAACTCCGCCTTCCCATTCCCTTTTCCGTTCTGATTTATTTTATGGTTTAACCTTTGTTCTTCCTTCCTCGCTCTCTTTCCATTCTCTCTCAAGCATGCCTCCCCTCTCTCTCCCCTTCTTCCTCTGTATCTCCTATCTCGAAAATCGGCCCCAATTCCTGGTCTATCCTCTATCCTTCCCACCTCACCAAACATGGTAAGAAAAACTTCACACGCAAACTCCTCTGTCTCCATTCGGAAACCCTATTTGCTGATTACCATAATACACTTAACTCCTCCTTATTCACCAACTACATCTTCTTCTCCAAACGTCCTTCTAAATGGAAAAGACTATTTCTTCAAAACCTACCTATCACTAACTCGCGCAACATTCCATACGGTATTAAACTCTCCACCACCCCCTCCTCTTCCTTTCCTGGAGAAATTGATATTTCCATCTTCAAATCTGGTAATATCCTCATTCAAGCCTCTGAAAATCACCTCTACATCTTTGAACTCCACTTTAGTACCTTATCTCAGTCCCTCAACTCCTCCCTCCCACCCCCTCATCCCCTAATTCCATTATCTCCCCCTTTATCTCCTACCCCCTCAACTCCTTTCTCCGATCTACCTACTACCTCTCCCAACATTGTCGTCTACTCCCATCCTACACTATCTACTCGAACTCTCAATACCGGTACTAACATCGACACCCTACTCCCCTCAGACTCCTGTTCCCTCCTCTCTGATTCTCCCATTCCTCCACCCAACCCGGTTGCCCTCCCCAACCACAGCTGTCCCCCATAGTTGACTGCCTTATCACCAGCTATGACTCCTTTCACCCATGTTCCCCCCCCCCTTCCTCTCCTTACTGTCTCCCCCACATCTTCCACAATCCTGGATGTTCTCCCTCAATCATTTCTTACCACCCCTACTCCTAACTTTATAAACGGTTCCGACGCCATTAACAAATCTTCATCCTCCTCTTCTTACCACTCTCCCTCGTCTCCTCCAGCCCCTCTCATGGACCCCCCCTATCCTCCCTCTCCTCAACAATACACCTTCGTCCTTTCACCTCTCTTCTTCCGACTCATGTAACACCATACCCTTTGATGCTCCTCATCCTCCCCCCCCTCCCATTTTTATCGCCCCCATACTCCCCCCAGCAACTCTTACTTCTCCGCTGACCACTCCCTCTCACTCGCTCTTGATCGCTCCTGCAACCCTCAACACACCTACATCTACATCCTGGACCATCCCTCCCCCTCATTTAACTAACTTTTTTACCAAAGCCAGTGCCCCAACTACTCCCACCTCCTTTGCCCCTCCCCTCCCCAATACGAAACCTCCCACCCGTCTTAACTCCCTTCTCCTCCCCCCCCCCCCCCCCCCGGTTACCCCACCCTCCCTTTCCACAATCCTAACCCCTACTTTTCTCTCCTCCCTATAATCTCTGACCCACTCCAATACTCACTTCCTACTCTATTACTCCTTAATGTTGAACTTCTCCTTTCGTCCCTTGTTTTAGAATTCTCCTCCCTAAGATCAGATTTCTCTTTACTAAAGCTCACTCCTTTGACCATGCAAGCACATCTCCACACACCACCCCCTCCCATACCTCCTCCATTAACAGCTCCCCTTGCACTGGTATCATCGATTACTCTTTTCACGGATCCCTCCTCCCTACATACTGCCTGACTCCCCCCAAACCCATTGATCCTTCCATTCCACCCCAACCCCACACTGCATCCACGACTCCTACCTCCCATCATGCAGCATACCCAATTCCCGTGCAGGTTAACTTATCCTCGAACCCCACAGTCTCTCCCTTCCCTCTTCGTCCTCAAATACCCCTTTCCCGCAGTCCACTATCCCTGTTCTAGAAACAAGTCAATTCCCCCTTTACCCGACATCTCCTAGACCTTCTCAACAACTAACCTCCATACTCCTTGATCCCTCCACTAAATACCCTGACCTCTCCCCACTTCACTGCATGTTGATTAATTGCCGATCCGCATCCTGCCACGCAACTGAAATTGCGGAAACCATTCTAAATGAAAACATAGATATTGCTTTCCTTACAGAAACCTGGCTCAACCCCCACTCTACTCCTATCCTCGACTTGCTCATTCCTCCTGGATATTCCATCATTAGGAAAGACAGAATTAAGCAAATAGGAGGTGGACTTGCCCTAATTTTTAAAAAGGACATCAATCTCACACTTGTTCATCTCCAGGACCCTTCTACCTTTGAATACCTCTGCGTTGATCTTACCGCTCCTGACTCCCCCACCATCCGTCTTCATACTATCTACCACCCCCCGGCAATCCCATCCCCTTTTCTGAAGAACTATCGGATCTCATCACCCAATCTTTGCTCACTCACCCCAAGAATCTTTCTTGGCGACTATAACATCCATTGGAATAATAACGACGAACCATCTGTGATCCTCCTTAAAGATATCATGGACATTACTGACCTGACACAACTCTGCCAAGCCCCTACTCACTCTAAAGGTGCCACCCTGGATGCTATTATTACCAGCAAGGATTTGGCCTCTCTCTCTCAACGATTCTTCCAGTCGACTGGTCTGATCAGCACCTTATCCTCTTCTCCTTGAACTGCTCCATTACGATCCCCACCCCTATCGGCTCGATACCCTTGAAACATACCCGCAATCTTCACCCTATCCCCCCTGGTGATTTGGAATCTTCTATCAAAACCCGCTTACTCCTCCACCCCCCCTCTCACAGCACCATTGACCTTACTGATCACTACAATAACTCAATCCTTCAGTTTTAGAAAAGGGTGCAGCACGGAAACTGCCATGCTCAGTATCACAGATGATATCCATCGCTCTCTTGACAAAGGCGAATCCTCTATCCTTATCCTCCTTGACCTCTCTGCTGCGTTTGATACTGTCCACCATCCAACCTTTCTTAATACTCTCAAAGACCGTTTTGGGCTTGAGGGCATTGTTCACAAATGGTTCACCTCTTATCCCCAAAACAGATCCCAACAAATCAAACTCAGCCATTGCCTCTCCAAACCACAACCTGTCTCACTTGGGGTCCCACAAGGCTCTATCCTATCCCCTACCCTCTTCAATCTATTCATGGAACCACTCACCCTTATTCTCAAACAAGCTAATATCAATTACCACCTCTATGCTGACGACACAACTCTATTACAAGATCAAATCCCACCATGACATTCTCCTCCTCAATGATACCTTGAACAAAGTCCATGCCTGGTTCCATCTTAATCATCTCAAACTTAATCCCCAAAAAACTGAAATCATCCTTTTCACTCCCAAAAATAGTTCCCTGCCTAATCAACCCTGGATCAATGACATAAAAGCACTCAACTGCACCCTCTCCACCTCTAAGTCTGTCAAATCCTTGGGCATCAGCATTGATAAAAATCTTACTCTCATCCCTCACATTAAAAACACTGCAAAAGGCGCTCTCTTCTCCCTTCTCCACCTTAAAAAAAATCAAACCTTTCATTCCAGCGGATGATTTCAAAACTGTTGTCCAGTCTCTTGTACTTTCCAGAATTGACTATGGCAATGCCACCCTTGTAGGCACCCCAAAAGTCCACCTTGCCCCAATTAAATCTGTCCTCAACATGGCCGCCAGACTTATCTCTGATTGTTAACGATTTGATCACATTTCTCCTATCCTCAAAAACCTTAACTGGCTCCCAATCGAAGGTAGATCTACCTTCAAGATGGCTTGTATTACTCACAAAGCCCTTCACCAAAACACCACCTCATACCTCTCATACAAACTACAAAAAGCGGGTTGCTCCAGGTCCTTGAGAAGCACTAATGCTCTTGTCCTCACCCCCCCCCCCGAGACTCAAATGTAAAAAGACACCATCACGTGCTTTCTCTGGTAATGCCCCGACGATTTGGAACTCTCTCCCCAAAGATCTTTGCTGAAACCCATCCTTCCCTCTCTTCAAAAAAAGACTCAAGGTGCTTCTTCTCAACAAGTATTGGGGTACCTAACATCTCTATAATGATGCATTCCTCTTGTTATTCTCATCAACCCACCCCTTCTTTCTCACTTTCCTTTTCTCCCCCCTCTCCTCCTCTCTATCCCATCTTTCTTCCTTCCCCCTTCTCCCTCATTCATACCCGATTACTCTCTTTGCTCAATTCCCTAGTCTAACTGACAGACAGTTTTTCCCATTGTGTGTTATGAGTTGTTACCCGCCTTGCAATTTGTGTAATTTTTTTTTGCTTCTTGATTATCTGCCTGTAAAGCGCTCTGATACTCCTGGGTCCAGTAGCGCTATATAAAACCTTTGAAAATAAAATAAATATATTAAAAGCCCAGCTTATACAGTCGTACATCTTATCCCAATAGGTTTGTAGGATAGGGAAAGAGCGTGTGGGCAAGATTGCCGACGTGAGATTTACAGTTCCAGCATGGAGGGCTCTCTGAGGTTACGTTTAAAAATTCTCTCGGGGTCCAGTATGTTCTGTGTATTGGAATTAGTTTGGTTTGCGATAAATTTGGAGAGATTTTATTCGAGAGGGGGATGATATTCTCCCAGTTGAATGGGATATTACTAGAGTTGGGTTCGGATTCCCATTTTACTTCATATTTCGTGTGAGATTTGCGAGGTGTGGGGGATAGAAGTTTATATATTTTAGAGACGCCATGTCCTGACCTTAGTAGCTGTAGCATCTTTGAGAGTATCGATGGGTCAGAAGGTTTAATACAGCGCATCGTGAGGACTGATTTTAGTTTTAGGAATTTATAAAAGTAACGCTTTTAGCCCATGTCAAGACTGGAGCACAGAGAAAGGTTAGGGGAGAGACCCTGTGAAAAGATCTTTGACTAGATTTATGCCGCTTTTAGACCAATGTTCCCAATGGATCATCCATCCATCAACTTTCATATTTGGGTTGTGCCAGAGAGACGACAAGTTGGACTTGTTGATTTTTACTGTTGATAGGTGTTCCAATCGTAACAGGGCACTTTTAGTGTTAAGCAAAATATGAGTGGGGTAATGAGGATATATCCATGGTGAGGAGAGCAGGCAGAGGCATATCGTTGATGATTGATCATTCTATGTCCATCCAAATTGGTGTATAGTCTGCCTGAGGGAGTAGCCAGTTAGAACCTCGTTTACAAAGATACGCGGTTTGATAGTTCCGAAACTTCGGGAGGCCAAGACCACCTTTTTCTTTGGCAAGGTAAGAGACCCAGAATATCTGTGAAAACTTCAGTTATCCAAAGGAACATGTTAAAAAGTTTATAGATTCTACTCAGGAAGTCATTTGAAAACATCATTGGTAACATGCTGGCTAGAGAGTTAACAAGAGGAGCAATCATCATTTTTAATGTCTCAGCTCTTCCCCACCAGGATAAAAATGTAGGGGACCAGCCCTCTAACAAAGAAGAGCTTTTCTTGATGAGAGCATTTTCATTGGTCTGGAGGGTGGTGATCAGATCTCTCGTGAAGTCCAAGCCGAGATATTTGAAGCACTTAGGTTGCCATAAGACAACCTAAGTGCCCTTCAAGGGAATTTTCCTACATCCTATTAGGTGCTCTGGACCTTAGGATCACAGATGTGAATGATTGATACTTGTTGGATCTAATGCTCACTTTAACCCGTAAGGTTGTACTGACTGTTGGACTTGGCCCTTTTTGCAGGGTCATCTCTGAACTTTTTGCCTTCCTCCTGTATTTTTTCTGACCTGTGATTGTTGGTTTTATGACTCTGGGTACTTTACCACTGCTGATCAGTGCTAAAGTGCAGATGCTCTCCTTATTGTAAATTGATGTATGGATTAGTGACTCCATGATTGGCTTATTTGATTTACTGTCAGACCCTAGTACAGTGCACTGCGGGTGCCCAGGGCTGGTAAATCAAATGCTGCTGGTGGGCTTGCAGCACTGGTTGTGCCACCCACAGAAGCAGCCTGTAAAATATTTCTCAGGTCTGCCATTGCGGAGCCTGTGTGCAGTCTGGTACTGCCATGTTGACTGGGCAAGTGCACCTACTCGCCAGTCCCTAAATCTTCCCTTTTCTGCATATTAGTCACCCCTATGGTAGGCCCAAGGGCAGGGTGCATTGTAGGTAAAAGGTAGGACATGCCCTGGTGTGTGTGGCATGTCCTAATAGTGAAGTACAGCCATTTTCGTTTTTCACTATTGCAAGACAGGTGTTGAATTAGTCAGAACTGGCCCGGCTCCTTCTTGGGTCCTACCCCTAATGGTGAGACCACTAGCCCTTCGTGCTTGTGCCGTGGCAAAGGGCCTTCTATTCTGCCTAGTGCGTTCTCCTTTTCCAATTTTTTGGTGATTACACCGGGGTGCTGGAGGGCAGATTTCAATTTTTTTTCCCCACCCAGTGGTGGGATGCCATTGAAAGGTATGACAAACCCCTCCTCAAAACCTTTCACTAGTACTGCTGCATCTGCCATGTTGTGGTACATGTTTGCGAGCCTGCCAATTGCGTTATGGTACATGTTTGCGAGCCTGCGCAATTGCATTGTTGATGGGTGATCTGGCTACCCTGTAATGTTGATTCCCTTTGGACCCCTGTGCGTTATACATTCGTATTACTGCTTTCTCTTTTTCTCTTTCTTGTCTCCCCGTGTTCCCTTTTGCGTTTGCACCCTGACGCTGGGTGTCCCCCGCCAAAACTGGAGCAGATGTGTTGGAATTTGCACGAGGACCCCCATGAGCATTTATTGGACTTATTCCAGCATATGGCTGCCCCCATGGTGGTGAGGTTGTGTGCCCTGCCCTTGTGGAAAGTCGTGCCCCTCCCCTTGTGAAAAGAGGCTCGAAAGGGCTGCTCGCTCCTCCCTGCCCATGTCTTGGTCTCCTTAGCTATCATCATTTTGTGAATGAACCCGGACGCATCCTCCTCATTCCATTCCATCTCGGGGTGTGTCTGCATCTTCAGGCGAAATCCCTATTCATACTCTAGCCATGCGTCCCCAGGGAATTGCCTCTGCGCATTATGTATGTTGGTTTCATAGAGCCATAGGTCAGCGGCGCAGCGCGGGAATTTCTCCACAATCATGCATGCCAGGATCCTGAAAGCATCTAGCCAATTGTCAAAGTTCCTTTCTTTCCTTTCTTTCCTCCTTTCTCTTCTAGCCTCATCTTTCTTGTCACAGACTGTCAGATCCAGCCCGTCCAACAGTAGTTCTAACAATGTAAAAATGTCTATGAATTCTTTTTTCCATATTCTCTCCTTGACTGACAATGGTATCAAACTTTCTAGCCCTGTAGCCCTAGTTGTCAAGGATGCTGGACCTAGGGAGGGCCGTACATGACTCCTGCGCGGTGGAGGAACTGGGAGGGCAACTCGCTGGGCTGCCCCATCCTGCTGCCGGTGACCCCTGACCCACCTGCACCTCTGGAGCGCCCTGAGCCCTCAAGCGTGCTTGTCACACCCACCCAGGGTCTATCAGGTGCCATGGTAACCCAGATTCCTCCCCTTCTGCTTGGTCGCTTGCACTCCCTATACCCTGTGTGGTCAGCCCTTTCAGGAGCAGTGGTGCCATTGTTTTGATGCATTGTTGCACAATTGAGTTGATATGCTCACCACTTGTTGCTGCGGTCTCCTTCCTGCCGCTTGGTCCTGCTGTCACCGGGCTGTCCGTAGGTGGGGGCCTTTCTTCTTCTGCTGCGCCTTCTTGGCTGGTGGCCTCCTCTGTCACAGGTACCACAGCTTCCGCCAGCTGCTGACTACTCTGTCCTTCCCCAGCGTCTTGCAACAAGTGCGGCTGCAGCCACTCCGTCCCGTTTATCTCTGATGCCGCCCAGATTTGCTTCAGCAACTCTCCTACGTCTCCCATTCTACTCATTGTATGTTGCTGGGGGTTTCTTTGCTGTTCGAAAAACCAGAGCGGGGTGCAGCCGCCTCCTTATGCACCAAACCGTTGGTCTCTGCCCCTGGAGCCGGTTCCCACCAGTCTGTGGGCTAACTAGTTGCTGTTGCTCCCTGGCTGAGTCAATAATGAGGCGGGGTGCAGCCGCCCGACTTATGCACCAATTTGGTCTCTTTAAATGCGGCTGGTACCGTGTCAGCCCAGTGATCCCTGCTGTTACGTTGATAAGCCTGCCCCCTCTCTCACTTCTTCAGCTGATAGGCACGCTGATCACTACACGGCTCCCTGTACTGTGCTCGTGGAGGTGCTGCCGGCTGATGCGCCAACTCTCTTCCCGACTTGGCCATTGGCGTGGGCGTGCCGGTGCTGCGAGGAAAAAGTTCCGGCTCTCTGATACGAGCCGCGGTCACTCTTTGCTGCCGCCCTGCTTTGTCCGCAAAACCTTGGAGGAAGCAGCCTCGAACACCCAGGGCCAGCGGCTCCTCAGGCAGCGACGAAGAGCACGAGCTGTGGGGAGAGTGCTAAAACCTGTAGTCGCGGTGATGCCGGGGCGTGGGCGCGCCGGTACTGCGAGGCAAAAGTTCTGGCTCTTAGCCATGAGCTGTGGTCACTCTCTGCAGCCGCCCTGCTTTGCACGCCAAAACCTGCCGCGGTGATGCCGGGCCACGGGCGTGGGTGCACCGGTGCTGTGGAGCAAATGTTCCGGCTCTGTCACGAGCCACGGTCACTCTCTGCAGCCGCCCTGCTTTGCCTGCCAAAAAACTGCTGCTGCGGTGTCGCACGATTGGCTGCCGGGCCTCCGGCTCAGATGTCCGCCCGCTGTTGCTACAGCGGTCTTCCCAGCCCGAACTCCACGGCACTGCTCTCGAGCGGTGGAGGAGAAACCGGCTTCTTTCAAGAGGTGCCCTCGGTGAACGGGCTCTTTCCAGTCTGGTAACCCGATACTCGAGCAGAGCTTCGCCTTGTGAGTACAGATATACTCCTCTCTTCGAGATTCCTCTGTGCGCGCTGCTGCTGTCCCCTGTTCCACGATACAATCTGGTCCACGGAGCGGCGCTTATATGCCCCCCCCTTTGGCTTTCCTGGCTAGCTGGTCACCTTTTCTTATTAGGGGGTTTATACCCCGCAATGCTCCCCATTGGATGGGGGGTAGGCGCCCACTTGGCGGTGCCAGCGGGGTGTGGGCACGGGCATTTTCCCGCTTCTGGGGCACATCTGGGAACCCAGAACCAGTTCTCTGCCGGGGCTCGGTGCTGGTTATGGCGCCGGCCCTTGAAGCCCCCCCCCCCTGCAGGGACGGCCTCTGCGATAAAAACGTTTTGAGCGTGTCAAATTCGAAATATTCACGTTCGTGCTACCGTGTGCTGTATTAGTAAACCGGCTACCAGAATTTGCCTCTGTAAGAATGCATATGCCTCCAGTCCCTCGTTCCTCCCACTGTGCTCTTGTCCAACCCCCACCTTCCTCAGCTCTCAAATGTGTTGCTGCTCTCTTTCTCCTCCCACACACCTCCCTTGCGTTGCTTTCATCCCCCTCGTCCTGTTATGTTGCTGCTCCATTCTCCCCAGCCTCCCTAGTGTTGCTCTCCCCCCTTGTACTTCTCCTGCTCTGTTGTTGCTGCTCCTCCCCAATGCCACCCTTTTGTGGGTTTCTGCCCCTCCTCCCCACAGTTTCCCCCCTCCACTGTCCAATCCTCTCGTCCACTTCAAAAAACATTAAACAAAGCTAAATAGCTCATGCAGATGCGAGTGCTATTTTACTTTGCTTAATGATTGTTAAGCTTGTAGGTTGCAGTGCAACACAGCTTAAAGAAAAAAAAAGCAGTATGACTGCGACAGTGCTTTTTCTTCTTTAATTTAAACCATGTTGCACAGCAGCCCTCCTTGCTGAGCAACATTGACAAAGCCAGTAAATCTTGCTTAGGCAAAATCAATTCAATTCAATAAGCTTTATTCGGTTGAAATAAAAACTACCATAAAGCACATATTAAAACATTGTTCTAAACCTATACAATTCATTATATCAATGGTATACATTCATAACTGTTAATGCACTTTAAAACATCATACTTTTCCTTAAATTAATTGATCTTAAAATATAAGTTGCAGTATAAAAACCAATATCAGGCTCTTGCATGGTCAACAGCAGACTCATAGCAGCATTCGTAGTTAAAGTGCGATATTTTTTAAACAAAGGTTTAAGGAAAGCAATATGGAGGTTCAAATCCAAGTCACATATAAGGAGAAAGTGCAAGGTGCTCCGTTTAGTATGTCCGTCAAATGGGCACGGGGAAGCGGGATACTTTTTAACACAAGGAAATGCTACCAAATGGTGGACAAGGCCTAATCTCAATCTTGTAAGAACAAATCGATGTGGTGATCTATTTACCTGGCACAAATAAGCCTGGAACCCCTCAGTTTCTAAATAAGAGTAATAGAACTGGCAACTTGTCAAATGCCCACTCCTTTTTTTACGGTCACTTTTTTCTCCCGCAAAAATGTATTTTTCAATTCAATCTTGGGAATTTCTATTACTCCATTGTGGTTTTCCAAGATATTTATATTAAATAGATCTTTGAAAGTTTGTACTATATAGTTGAGCCAAGGAATCTTTAAACAATTATCTAATTGGAGACAATCTTTAATGTTTCTGTTAAATGTAGTCTTTTCTTTCAACCATATAGATCTCCATAACAATAATGGTCTTAACACAATTAGATCTGTCAGGTAATTAATCCCCACTTCGCTGTGTATTAAATCAGAAGATGCAGAAGTGGGTAAACGGAGCAGCTTTTTTAGAAACTTATTTTCCTCTGTTTGCAAGTCCTCATAATTATAATGGCCCCATACCCCCGCACCGTAAAGTGCGATTGAGGTACATCTAGATTGATAAATGTGCACCATATCTTTTATTCGGCAGTCCCCAATTTTGGCAGCAAGCCTAGAAACCCCGTGCACACTTTTTACCAATTTGGACCTAACACTCATCGTTTCCTGCGACCATTTACTGTTACCGGAAAAAATGATCCCTAAGTAACAGAACTTATCTACTGTTTGTATATTCTGTCCTTCTACAAAAAAGGATTTGGTTTTCCCGGGCCTCGAACCACAAATCATAGAATAAGTTTTGGTCTTATTGATCTGCAATTTTCTACCCTTAATAAAATCAACAATCGTATCTATTAGCCTCTGTAATCCTATAGGTGTTCTCGATAGAAGTACGGCATCATCTGCATAAAGCAGAACTGGCACATCTTGACCCTCCACCTGGGGTGCATCCAACTTTACAAATGTAAGTTCTGCATCCACTGCATTGATAGAGTGTAAAGCGCAATGGAGCAAAGACGCAGCCTTGCCGGATGCCCGATTTAACTTCAAATTTGGGGGTACACCCCTTTGGCCTTACCGCACAGATGTCAATTATTTTTCATAAAGCCTAGCCAAAAAAAAAAAAATAGACTCTGGGGCACCGAGACCTAGCATAACAATCATAATCGCATAATCGGCCATAACAAGGCATGATCCACTAAATCGAATGCGCTGCTTAGATCAGCGAAGCATAGGAAAAGTGACCCTTGCTTGCACATGTATATTTTCCTATTATTAAATCCAAATTAATGCACTGTTCAAGGGTTCCTCTCCCTTTCCTAAAACCGTATTGGGACTGTGATAAAATTCCCATTTTCCTCAGCCCACTCCTCTAACCTAACTAGTAGGACCCTACTCATAATTTTAATTGAAGAGTCTAAAAGAGAAATCGGCTGTTAATTTTTTGCCTCAGATCTATCCCCTTTCTTAAATATGGGAATAATTATTGATTCACCCCATGTAGAAGGGGCTCCTTACGTTACAGCGACATTAAAAACTCTATTTAATATGGGGCCCCAGAGAGCAGGTATGGCTTTATAAACATCTATTGGAACACCATCCGGGGCAGGTGCTTTCCCTCCCTTGCTGCTGTTAATACCTTGTTCTACCTCCTTTTGTGTAATATTTAGGAGCTGATTACAACTTTTGTTATATGTGAATCCCTGCGTTTTTAGTTATTATCATATCTACAAATATGAATTAATTCCTAGATTTGCTATTATCTATTATGTCCTCTCCCCATATTTTTGGAGTTCTCTTTTATATTTAGTATGTAATGAATTGTTATATCAATTTTGCTTGTATGATTTGTACTAACAAATCGAATAAAAGCTTTGAAATTGAATTGTGTAATATTTAGTGGTAAAATTGGCCAGATGCCTGAATCCCCGGAATCCGTTGTAATTACATTTCCTGGGTTAAAAATACTAGAGAAGTGTGCAACCCATGCCTCACTACTGACGTATGATGTCATTTCAGGAACCTCCTCATTTTTTAAGAAAGGTGAGTTAACTGTTTCCCAGAACAACTGGCTGTTAGATGTTTCCACAGCCAGTGTTAATTTGTACCAGGCCTCCTCTTGGAGCTTTCTCTTTCTCGGTTTAAGTTGCAATTTGTAGGTCAATCTTAAATTCTTAACAAGCACTCCTACTAGACAGTGCATGTTTTAACTGTTTCAGGGAGTGAGTACGTGCATGGTTAAACAATCCTCAATCGATTTCTTATTAGAAGTCCTAATCATAATACTGTTAATAAATACATTGATTTTATAAAAATTCATTAAAATCTGGGCTGATTCGAACTTCCAAACTCTCCATGATCTCAGTGTAACCAACTGTAATAATATTTTTTAGTACCTTGTCCGGGTTGACCCCTTTCCATTTTATCCTGGTACCATTAGATCTACATGGGGCTATATTGCCAATCATTGTTTGTATTACTGGGCATCTATTGCCCCATACAGCTAAATCATAGTAATACAATTGTGATCACTTAATAAGTGTTCTACCCTGGGTGTGGTACATAAAGAGACAATGTTTGTTGAGACCAGTACATGATCTATAATGGTGTTAGCATTTCTACCTGTAAAGGAAGGAGTCAACTTTCCATTGCCGTCTTTTACACACTGCATTATGTCCAAGTCGAATTTAGCCATAAATGTATTTAAAATTTCACCATAATGGTTGTGTGGGAAGTGCACACAGTCATCTCCTGTCATTCCTAAACCCACATACCTTGGTTGAAGACGGGGGCCATAATTGCGTATTAAAATCACCCACCCAAATTATATCAAAAGTAACGTCTTCATCACTACCCAATTTATCAACAGCATTCTCCAATTCTGTAACTATCTTGTGACGTGTGTGAACAAACAAGTTATTATAAAAGTTGATTAACAAAACTTCCCTACCATTTTTCTGATGTAGCCAAAGTACCTGTGAGTGGCATCCAACATTAATAAATATTTTGACTTCTATAGGTAGGTCGATGGACATAAGTATTAACACCCCCCCCCCCCCTTTGCTCTACCGGCTGTGGAACGCAATGCAGGTAAATTATAGGAAACAAGCCCATCAAGATTAACATGTTCTAAACACCAGGTTTCCTGGAGACAAATAATGTCATGTCTGTTAACAAAGTCCATCCACCCTAACATATCTCTTTTCTTGGTCAATCCGGCTATGTTCCATGAAGCTATACTAACCCCTCTAATTTTGGGTCTCTCTGTGGTTTCTACTGTCTGGGTCATTAGTGACTGGTCGTCCCCAGTCGCATTAACCATATTGGTCACAGCCTGGATCAAAAGATCTGCCTCTAAGTTCGCTCATATTACCATCTATGATCTCTCCCGGTTCTTTACTCAGATTCCTACCTTCCAAAATGTGGACTTAGATCCTGACTGGATGACAATTGCCCTACTGACTTCTTGGCCCTTGTTGGCTGAAACTCCTAAAACCCGCCATTCTTTTATTGTGGCGGGCAGGGCTGTGTCAATCGTTCTCCTCGAGGGTACTAAGTGGTAGGAATCTATTATGAGTAGAGAGGGCAAAGTGTTGCGAAGATGGCAATGACCAATTCGCTCTTGGATAGGCCCGATCTGATATCATGGGTGTATCTCGTTTTAAATGACTATAGAAAAAACCAAGGGGAAGGGCTAAAATACTTCCATCATTATCTTCCAGGACAGAAACTCTCTCCAATGTAATCCTGGCATAATATGGGTGCTTAAAATTCACAATGACACAGTCCCCCTTCTTTGTTTTCCTTGTAGGACCGATCCAATTTACTCTTCTGGTCGTAAGGATCTAGTCTGCATGGCCAACAGGGAAGCCACAATTACGATTTAACCAATTTACCACCTTATTTTTTAGGGATGCTTGTGTTTCTGTTAAGCTCGGGCTAAGGGGAGGGATGATCACTAATACTGCCACATACGGACAGCAATCCGGGGTCAAATTAATGGATCCAATCCTTATTCCTGCCTCTGGGTCTTTCTCTGTCAGATTTATGGGTACCTTAATAGCCTCCTTATTCCTAATGCTCTGGCTCCCTGCCTCACAGGGGTAACTATCCCTTAGTAATTCCTTTCTTTGTCCTACAGGGACTAAGTTATCTACTGTATTAGATACTCCAAGATTAGAGCTTACCAATGGTCCAGCCCTTCAATTCCTTGGGATATCAGATACAGCCCCTGGGGCAATTGTTCTTCCTGTACCTTGTAAATCTTCCTGCTGGCTATTAATATTATCTTTAAGCAACTTTTCTAAATTGTTAAATATCCCGTTAAGTCTAACAACCTCACAATTAAGTTTATTTATTCTGTCTTACAATGCTTAGGCAAAATCAATTGGCTTTACCAATGCTTGAGGTGTTTGTTTTTTATTCAAAAAATGTGTGCAGATTTGTCTAACGGCGCAAAAGTTAAGAAAATGCATTCGCAGTGAAAACTGTGATCTAGCTGCAACTGCAGTAGCTGTATTGTGGTGTCTTTTATATCTTAATTATACAGTGGCAGTTGTCACTGTATAGTTATGGTTCAGCTGCACACTTTTGTTTTATCTCTATTGTTATTTTCATACTTAACAATATGAGCAACTGTGGCACAGTATTGTATAAGGCACCATTACATTTCAGATAGCATAGATGTTAAAAAGTTCTGTTACTATATACATACAGCTCTTATTCTGTGCATGTGTTTCCTATGCATAGAACAAAGTGGTATGTTCAAGGACCCCACATCTTGACATGTCTGACTGCAGCCTCTCCGTAGGTGTACTGGTTTCTCCATAATCGGACCTTTCCAATACTTGAATTCATTGTCGCACTAGTTGGGCTGGCTGGTATGTCCAGTATTTCACAATATTATGTATAGCTAGTAGAATTTCGAGGCCAATCATTGTTCTAACATTTCTTTGAAAGATTTACTCTTTGATTATTCCTAATAGCACCAGTTTGCGGGACAGGGTGAAAGGGGTTTGAAGAAATTTTGTTTGGATCTTTTATACAGATGTACTGTTTTTTCTGAATCGTTTGGTATGAATGTTACATAAGAGAAGTTTCCTTTCTCTGTATGACATCTGAAGCATTGTGGGAATGGAATTTCGTTCACCTTCAAGAATCTCAACTTTAGGAAATACACTCTGTGCGCTGTACTATGCCGGAGTTAGATTAGTTTGAGCTTTACTGAGATTGCAAGTGTACGGTTGGTCATTTTGGTCTCACACCATTTGCTTTTGTCTAGAGGACCAGCGTTTTTCTTAGTATACTTTTCATTTGCTTTTGTCTAGAGGACCAGCGTTTTTCTTAGTATACTTTTCATTTGCTTTTGTCTAGAGGAGCAGCGTTTTTCTTAGGATACTCTTGCTTCTGTCAGCCTATCATAGGTGTTCTTTATGAGCCATTGGTAAGCGTGTGAAACGTTCTTCTCTTTCAAGGGGACAATTATGAATTTTGCCTCTAAAAGACCATAGTCCAGCACCTTTTCCATTATGTCTGACATCCAACTCATGCCTCAGCTGGAGATATTTCCAAAATTAAGATTTGTGTAGTTAACACATAATGGGATAGTTTCGTAAAGGATTTCACGGGTTGTTCTCCCAAATATGACTTGCCCTCAAAATACCAGTCTTATCATAGCAAGAGAATCCACCCAGTCTGTTAACCTGTTTCAGCCATGTTCCATGCCAAAGTGGTGTCAAGCACACATTCCTGCCCACCCATTTGAGCACATTGATACAACATTAAAATACCACTTTTATAGTTGGGGTAGAAATGGTGGCTGTGGCCCTCTGTATGGAGCCCAGAGCACAAGTAGCTCTGAGTTTTGTTTGCTCAGACCATACTGCTAGATCCTCTTTTTGCCCAAATAGCCAATCGTTAGACAGATGGATTGCTGCCTAGTAGTACAGCTTGAATATCTGCTATTGCAAAACATCTGTCATCCCACAACTGCACACTTTTACTACCTACAAATACTACCCTATGTGTCTTCTGGAACCACCAAGAGACTAAGGAATGCTCATGAAGTTTTTGGAAGAAACTTTGTGGAATAGACCACTTCAAATAGAACCACCCTTCTGCCAATTGATATGGGAAGAGCGTTGAAGCGGCTTAAATCTGCAAAGGGTACCCTTTAATGTGGTAAGTTTAGATCCCATGCTACCTGCACCACCTTAGAAACTTGTATTCTCATATAGTTAAAGCTATCGAGCTTATGGATAGGTTAGTCTGCAAGTGGGCAACTATGTCCTCTCCCTGCAGCGAGTATGACTGACTTGTCTCTTTTAATCACCTGTCACAATATCCTTCTAAATTTCTCTGGAATTTCCATGTTCCTTTGCCCCCATCCACCTTACGTATCTGACAAATAGAAGTAATCATCTGTGTACAATGACGTGCAGTAGTCTCTACCGCCTTCTCCGTTTAGACCTTGCACCAGGCTATCCATCTGAATCAATGTACTGAAGGATTCAGTGGCCAACGGGAATAATAACTGATGATGACAATGAGAGAATTTGTGACTTTCTCAATGTCTGCTGCTCCACCTAGTAAGCTCAAACGAGGGGCTCGCAAGCAGTTAGCGATATAGTCTCTGACCAGGTGATCAATCTCCTGCCAGACTGATGGCCGGAGGACTTTTTTCACATTTGTCAAAGGATAATCTATCACCGCCCCTAGAGGGACTTCTTGATCAATTTAAGACCTGGCTTAGATCTGAACTCTCTCCTCTGATGTCCGTTTGGACACTCTAGAAACTAAATTGTCTTCTGCGCGGCTGTAGTTTTGTTCATAAGTCCCTATTCATAAAAACAGTGCCTGTAGTACAGAGGCCCATGGGTGTATAAGTGCAGGCCTCCCTGCCATGGATAACCCCAGTATGGCTTACAACATGGAGGGGTTGTCTGGGCTAGTCCCAGTCAGAAATCCAGCAGAGGAGCAAGCTGCCTAGGATTAGTGGGCAAGCCCTTTGACATGGCTTCTCTGTGGCATCAGGCTCGGCGATCCCCACTGCAACATCTTTAACTAAGATTCCAACTAAAGGCCCCCCAGGCTATGAACAGGCACCGAACAGTTTTGTAGTCTATCTCCGGCCTGCATCGTGCCTGTACATGGCAAGGGCCAGAACGAAGTTTATGAGGAACAATCTAATAAAACTTTGGATTGGCTAGTGAAATATAAAGGTTTCTCTTCAGCAAATGCCAGAGACATCCTAATGGTGCGTAGTTTCACTTGGATCGGACTGGATCATGGAGGCCCTAGAGTGACTGTGTGATTATTAATTTTAGATATCCGTATTTTATAATTTGTAGTTTGGATTTTGTATGTCTACCACTCTGAGGGGCGCTGTTACCCTGGTTCCATTGGATTTTTTCTATAAACCACAGACCATTTGGCATAAGAAGAGCTCCATACCCAGGGGCCCTGATTTTAACTATCCTAATGCTGTTGGAGGTTCTTGGTATCAATTTTTCCCACACCACTCCAACCACTTCCCATCAGGAATGTCGACCGGGGCCACTTTCCAAGGTTCTGTAGGTACATTGCAGGGGCCTACTGCGCTTTAACATTCCGACAGCAAACTGATTTGATGTCTTAGCTATCAACTGACTCTGATTGAGGCCATTGAACCTATTTGTATTGGTAAGACCAGATTAGTGTCCAATTGGAAGAAGTTAGTTGGTCACAAACCCTACACGCTTATTTTTTTTAAAGCTGGAATGTGGCAGGGCTCGGAAGGAAAGTGGATAACCCAGATTGGCAGGTTTTATAAAAAAATATGACTTTATTGCCCTGCAGGAAACTTGAGCAGTCACTCATCTCAGTTGATGGTTAAGCTTGGCATTCTTGTCGAGCAGATCCTTCCCCCTGTGGAAGAGCCATGGGTGGATTAGTAATATGGGTTTGTGTTAGCCTATGTGTTGATTTGACGCCTATCGACTCTGGGTTCTGAGCCTTTCAAATCATCGAGGAACAACTTAAATCGTCTCATTTTATTTTTTATTTTTTTATTGTATTTTTATGATGACTTTTCGAATAGATCCTGTTCTTTGCACAGTTATTTAATTATATTTCTAACCTGGAATCCTCGAAGAATGACTATATGCTACAGCCCTCTTTATCATGTTGCGGAGACTTCAATGCAAAAACGACTTGGGGCAGCTCATTGGAGGGTGGATCCCGAATGGAGCTCAGTGAAATACGGTGTATCGATCTAGCTAAATACTTGGCTTCTCATGTCCTTATTGGTTCAGTTGGGCACTTGAATGAAGATAAGTGTATTTTGCACACCTTTAGGGGACACAGTTGTGCATCTACTATTGACTATATTTTTGTTACAAGGAATTGTATTTGATTGCTTTTTTCTAGGGAAGGAGGTGCAAACAGAGTGGGGGAATCATAATGCCCTATATGTGGGTCACTTCCTGTAAGAATATCTAAACCGACCGCTAATATGTCCACATTCCATTCTACGGATGGTCTTATACCCGTATGGTGACTTAAAGATCCACTAGTTACTTTAGGTTACATTGTAGCTTTGCACCGCTTCTCAATAGCCTCTGGGAGTGCCATGTTAGCTCATTATGATGCATTAACTCTGTTAAACACTCTCTATCTAAACTTGTACTGCTAGATAAGGTGGCTCCCTGGTGATGTAACGAGCATTGTTTACTTTCAAATCGTCATTTAGTGCTTGGCTTGACTGCTTCCCCAAAGGTCCCCTCTGATGTCTGGTCAGCACGCCAAGTGTATAAACCTACCAATAAAGCTAGAAAGAATGCCCTGCATAAATTGGCCTGGGAAACTCTGGAGGCAGCTGTGGTTGGTAACCACAGCAAAGCCTTCTCGGACACCCTTAACAAAATCAGAATTAAAAATGCCCCAGAAAAGTCTGTTGTAATGTAATATTTTAGATTCGGACTGGAAAGCCCATTTCTCCGCTATATACTGTCTAGAGGAGGATGTTGAGGTGGTTGGTCCTTTTACAAGGTAAATTAAAGAATCCTCTCATGACTGTATCCCTGCAAGAAGTGGTAGCGGCTATACATGAGTCTAGGTGGCAAGGCGCCAAGCCCAGATGGACACCTTGATTAATTAAAATGTAATGTCGCTCATTGGGGTTCCTGGATGACCAATGTTTTTAACAGCTCGTTGAAAACATATATTCCCCACTCGTGGAAACTTGCGACCATTGTAACAAGTTTTTAAAAAGGTTATCTGTTGCCCCCAAAGTGCTATAGGCCAATCTCCTTATTAGATAGTACTGTAAAAAATCGTTAGTGTCATATGTAATCTCCTCACAGCAGGGACACAGAAGCAGCATATCTTGCCTACCGCCCCCTCTCCCCTCTCAATTTGGGGTTCGCCCAGGATTTGGGACTATGGAGCAATGTCTGATCTTGAGATTAACAGTCAATAAGTGCACTTTAGTCAAGCGCTGTCCGTTATATTTGGCTTTTATAGATCTCTCAACAGCGTTTGACTCTTAACAGAGCCAAGCTGTGGCTGAGATGATTGGATTTGGGTGTCGATGCGAGTTGTGTAAATTTCTTGTGTGACCCGCACATCGACCGAGCGACTAGGGTGCGTGTGACTCCAATTGGTGATATGTCTCGGGCATTCAACCTAAAGTGCGGTGTGCCCCAAGGATGTATTTTGGCCCTCATACTTTTTATTCTTAGGTCTCGCCTGGCAAAAGCAGTGCATGCGTTGCGCTCGCTATTGCGAGTACCTTTTGGAATTCATTCTGCAGAGGGCTTTCATGCATGCGTCTGCATGGACAAAAATGGCTGCTCTTGCCATTTGTCCATAGCAAACAGCATTCACGTGTCCGTATGGACAGTCCGACGCCATTTTGTGAAGCTTTCGTTGTCATAGCAACAAAAATGCGGCTTTGCGTATTCAGCTTGTTTTATTTTATCTTGAAAGAGCGGTGTCTTTAAGAGCCGACCTTGAAGTCCACTGTCTGCGATTTTTATTAAACTGCTCCCTGCCCCCGAGACACGACTACAACGGGGAAAACATAGACAGCAATACATTGTTTGTTGTAAGTTCCCAATGGCTCGGCGTTCACACGCGGTGTCCAGGCCGGAAGTACTGAGGCGACACTTTAGAGTGCAGTTCCACTGTCTGGCAGCGCGCGCGCTCCCTTGGCGCAGTCGTCACATTTCACCGTTTGCATGCAACCCTCGAAATAAACACACTCCTACAGATTCAGCTCGGTTGCCGGGGCAAGCTCCGGGAAACGAGGCACGCAAGATGAGGAGTGCGAAAAGTCAAAATGAAAGTGTCTGAAGTGCAAAGTGCACAGGCCTACAATTCCCAAAACATTAGAGAAATCACTGTGGAGAGAATTGTCAGGTTCAAAATCAGGCTGTCACACACTGAAGTGTCAGCTTGCCTGTGTATAATAAGCACTGCGAAGTCTACTCGTCATTAATCATTAATCTTGTAACCCTTTGGTCCTGAAGGAATGATAATGTATTAATTACCTGAAAGAAAGGTATGTTTTCGGTTGTGAATACATGTGTGCAGCGCTCTATTTTTATTCTCAGTAAACCCCCAGATTGGCATCTGTAGGGGTCTTACTGTACATATTCCTACAGTCCACTGGCATATTATGGAGGTCTTACTGTACATATCCCGACAGCCCACTTTACATATAGGGGTCTTACTGTACATATCCTGACAGCCCACTTTACATATAGGGGTCTTACTGTACATATCCTGACAGCCCACTTTACATATAGGGGTCTTACTGTATATATCCTGACAGCCCTTGGCATCTATAGGAGTCTGACTGTACATATCCCGACATCCCACTGACTTATTATAGAGGTCTTACTGTACATATCTAAAGGGGTCTTACTGTACATATCCCTACAGTCCACTGGCACCTATAGGGGTCTTACTGTTCATATCTATCCTGAGAGCCCATTGCACATATAGGAGTCTTACTGTTCATATCCCGACGCAATCCTGGAAATAAACACGCTTGTGCAGGTTCAGCTCGATCAAGTGCCTGAAGCGAGGAGTGCACAGGCATACAATTCCAAAACATCCGGAAAAATCACAATGGAGAGATTTTTCAGCTTCAAAATCATGCTGTCACACACCATCTTGCCTGTGTATAATAAGCACTGCGAAGTCTGCTCGTCATTAAACTTGTAACTCTTTAGTCCTGAGGAATGATAATGTATTAATTACCTTAAAGAAAAGTATGTTTTCAGTTGTGAATACATGTGCAGCGCTCTATTTTTATTCTCAGGCAACCCCCAGATTGTAAAAAATACAACGCAGCTCATAGTAATACTCTAATCAGATGTGCATAGTTTTGTTAGATTTGACAATTAAAGCACATTGGAATAAAGTGATTTCCCCAGGATGACTGATCTTAGTCCGTTATAGAAGCAAGGATTATATTTTGACGTTTGAAGAAAATCTGTGCACACGTCAATCACGACTGAAAAAAATCTCTCTAAGCAAAGATAAGAGTTTATTTGGGCCTAATTCATAAGCTGCACTTTGTTGTACGTTTTGTACTACTATATATCTGCCAAGTTTTCTTTTATTTTATTGTGATGTTTCCATGTTGTTGTAGATGTGTGATATTTCAGCTACTTTGTGTGTCACTTTAAGTGGCACTTTATTTTGAGTAGAACCAAGCATCTAAGTTGATGTAATAACATGTAAAAAAAACAAGCATTGTCATAGCCAATAGGTCTCGCCTTTGGGCCCTAATAAGTGTTTAGTTATCCAGTACAATATTCTTGGTTCAACAACATCAAGTGTTGCATGGCTAAACATTTATAAGGTCCCAAAGGTGAGACCTATTGGCTATGCCAATGCTTGTTTATGTTAATGATCTCTGTCCACCCCTTACTCTGGCTCATGTTGATACCCTTAGAGTTGCTGCTGCCTAGGTGCATGCGCTGTTATATGCGGACGATGCGGTGCTACTTGCCCGGACGCCCAATGATGTGCAAGTACTGGTGGACTGCTTCATCCAGTTAATGGACAACCTTGATTTGTCTACTAATTATGGCAAATCTCATATTATGGCCTGTGGCTCACACAGGACTGAGATTCGTAAGATCTCCATCAAAGACCAATCTTTGCATAATGTAAAACATTTTAGCTATTTGGGTGTTAATTTTAATTCCTTAGGTTCCTGATGGCCTCAACTTACCGATTCATGCCTAAAACTAAGTAGGTCAACTGGAGATGTTTTTAATATATCAAAATCTAGGAGGAAGGGGACTATTTTATCTCTTTGGAAAATGTATGATCAATGTGTTCCAGGTGCCACGTATGGTGCTGGAGTATCGGGCCACCATAAGTGCTCTCCCCCTTTAAATAGAAGAAAACCGTGTATGCAGAAGATTTTTACAACTTTCCCATGGCACTTTTTTCGTCCTTCACGCAGAGTTAAATCAGTGGTATATGGAGGACTCTGTGCAATTGGCTCATTTGCGTCTGTGGGTGAGCATATGGACAAACCCCTTAGCAAAGTTTTGCAAGTTGCTATTCTAGACTGCACCAGTTTGGACAATTGGCGTTTTATCCCTTGGTTGAATTACATCTCTAGATCTTTTCAGGTTTTAGGGCTGGCCCCCTGTTTTTGTGCCCAACAGAAATAATCAAAGAAAATAAATCAGTTAAAGCACCTCTTTTTGGAAAAGTGCGATTAAAATAGGATGCAAGTCGATAGATATTTTGTTATATCTGATCGTGTGGTATAATTTTACTATACACTTCGCATTTTATCTTGATTATCCTTCGACCTGTACGCCATTGCTGGCATCAGGTTACAGGTTTAAGCTATTGTATCATTTTTATCTTGCTTGTTTTGTATTGTATTGGTATGTTTCTTTTATGGCCAGGATTGTCTGAATAGAGATTTCTTGAACTGAACTATGAAAGGGGACATCGCTCACAAATGTCTCTTGCTACATGGAAAGGAGGGGTTGAGTATGCCATTAGTCCGAGCCCAAGCAAATTGGTTTATGTACAAAAGTTGTACAGAGTTTAGGATCACATGGACCAGATAAGCATGTTCTAGAACCTTAAACAGTTCCAGTTCAAGGGTATGGAATGCTTTCAGCAGCCGGTTACGGCACAGTACGGGCCCATACCATGGCCAGTTACGTCAGTCTCAGGTTATGTGTTGTCCCTACCTGGGCACAAAGCCATTTTGATTTAAGTGTGTTAAAGTCTCCTTGGTTAACAATGAAGAAAATGTGCCTGACGTTAGAAAATGTGTTAAACTTTATCATATCTGTAGAAGAGAAAACGGGAAACATAGAAAACAATTCTTTAGAATGTGATAAATCATATAGCTTTAACCATAGGAGATGATGTGCTCCTGAACAGTTAAAAATAAACGTGCAGCTTAACTAAGTAGTAGGCTTTCATACCTAAAGTTCTTCTACGATTAAGCATGAAAAATTGCCTCTCAGAAACTGCTGATCTAATCATAAAATTGTAAAATTATTTCACTTTAAAATGTGATGCTCTAAGAGAAATGTATTTCTTTGTTTCCTCACACCACATGTCTTCATTTCACTAAACAATGTATTCTGTTATATGTTATAATAAATAGAGTATTAGCAATGTTAAACTTTCTGAACATATTGGTTTGCATGGTCTCATCAAGATTTACTGATAGAAATCTTTCATTTCATTAGAATAACCCTTAGTTCACACAATGGGAAACTGATAACAGTTAACAGAATAGGCCTGCAAAGGTTCTTATGAAAACCTTCCATTATATATCTAGTGCAAGACATATTAGAAACTTTTAGATTGTTGCTCACCATCGTGAATATTTACTGTGTGAAATGGGAGGAGAGACGACAGACCACCGGAGGACCCTTTGGATGAACCGTCCTGAATGGTGCAAATAAATGTTTGTTTTCATATATAAATGTTCCTACTTAGAGCGGTTTAATGCCATTATTCCTTTTCCATGCCACCTTACCCTCGATGCATTATGCAATATTTTTCCCAAATTGCTGTGTGCTACTGCAAACATTGATTTCCTATTCTGATCTTTTTGCGCGGAGACTTTCTCCTACAGTTGATCATAGCTAGTGCTGTGATTACTTCTTTGATTTAATTAACAGTTGCTACTGCAACTTGTTAGGGAACTCAGCTGAATTTCCTGAACTACTCTTTATGGGGAGTTCTTTCTTTTACTAATGAAATGTTCCAGTTTCATTCTCCTTCCCAAGAGAATTCAATAAGGGTTCTTATTTAGATTAGCACTCTTAGACTAAGATAGGGACTATTGCCTTATGGAACACGTTGTCTATATTATGCTGATTCTAAGGAAACCTTTTCTTGATTTCTGTAAATTCACTAAAGTAAATAAAAGACAAAACCAAAACTAATCTTTTTGAGAAATAAAGCTTTAAAACTATTCCAAACCTCTCATCATTTACTGAACATTAAGTTTCTGAAAGTTGATGATAATTGAAATGATTTGTTAAAGCTTTATTCTGCAACAACGGCCAAGTATCATTGGCCTGAAAACTGACGAGCGCCAATGATAGTAGGCTTTTGCTGTAAGTGCTTTGGGTTTGCAATGGTCATCAAATTGCCCTCCCAAATTTTGGGCACTAACTTGTGCTAGGGTGGAAATTACTCTAGTAAAACAAGTGGCTAGGGCTATAGCTATTTTAGTTAATAGGGAAATTGGGGGGTAGAGACTACTGCTATTATGAGGTTTGTCCCATCTTTAGGGGACTACTGTGGTTGCCTGTTTGATCTGGCACCATTGGCGTGGGTCTCCCTTCCATTTTTGCTGTTGCCTCATGTGTTTTAGCTGGTGTTAGATGCTTTGGGCACTGTGCCACTGCTGTCCAGTGCCACCGTGCGAGTGCTCCCTACTGTAAATTGATGTATTGATTAGTGGTTCCATGATTGGATGTTTGGTTTACTGTCAGACCCTAGTACAGTGCCCTGAGTGTGCCCAGGGCGTGTAAATCCAAAGACTGCTAGTGGGCTTGCAGCACTGGTTGTGCCACCCACAGAACCGGCCTAGTAAAATGTGTCTAAGGTCTGCCATTGCAGAGCCTGCTTGCAGTCTGGTTCTGTCATACTGACTGGGCAAGTGCACCCACTTGCCAGTCCCTAAACCTTCCCTTTTCTTCATATTAGTCACCCCTATGGTAGGCCCAAGGGCAGGGTGCATTGTAAGTATAAGGTAGGACAAGGCCTGATGTGTGTGGCATGTCCTAATAGTGAATTGCAGCCATTTTTGTTTTTCACTATTGCAATGCTACCTGTTTTCCATAGGCCAGAATGGGCTCTTAGAATTATTGCACTTTATAATCCTAGCAGACTCAGAGAACATGGTAGAAATTCGGGTTTAGTATGCCTGGACACCGCGACGTTCAATGCCTCGCTACACCGAATCGAACTGGCCTGACCGACGCGGTCACTGCTGCTGACTTCAAGTCCTGTGATCACACCGGAGTTGGGCACCGCCTCGCACGCTTCGTAACGCACTGCCCGACTCGCACCGCTATCCGAACTGACCGACGCCAGCTCCCGAACAATGATCTGTCGCCGCACTGTAAAGCTGGAAGCACCGCAATGAGCAACGTCTGCCTCGAACAGCGCAAGCTCTGAGCTCACCAACTCCGTCTTGACGCTGTCAACGAGGTGAAGCCTGCACCGCGACTGGAAGGACACCGTGACCTGCAACGCTTTCTTTTTCTACACCGCGACGAACCCCGGAACCGGCTCGCACATCCGTGCCAGCCGCCTCAAGGAAAAGGTACTGTGACTGAGTCTGTCGACATTTGAGTGAGCCCGGACCGCCACGGTCCGCTGGATTTGTTAGACTCTGTGTTCTTTTCAGCAACGCTGTAGCCGGACAAGGCTACCGACTCGCACAGATCCTCGAATTAAGCCTTTTTAACCTGAATTCTTGAAACTTAATAGTACTGTGGATTCTTTTTGTTGTTTATTGGTCTTGGTATAACTCTATATAAAGTATACTTATTTTTTATATAAAACCTGTGTGGTGTCCATTTGTAGTGTTGTCACTGGGTTACTGTATGTGGTCACAACTGCTTAACTTACATCGCCTCTGAAATATGCCTTGACTGCTCGCACCACGCCGCCTGGAGGGTGAGCAGGTGTTATTTTGAGAGTAATTCCCTTGCCCTGACTAGAGGAGAGGGTCCCTGCTTGTCACAAGTACCTACCTGTGCCAACCAGAAACCCCCAACTCTAACATGGCCATGCAGAGTTCTTTCCTGAGAGTTCCTACTTTTACCAGTTCTTCTTCTACCTCTACCAGATGTTGGATTTTTATGGAGGAAAGCTTTTTGTTCTACTGTTCATTTCTGCCAGGGCATTGGATAGCTTTTCCCCGGTCAGAGAGCTGTCCAGTAGCATATAAGCCACCATGATAACTGGACGATAGGCATAACTGCCTACATCTCAGACCACATTTCCAAGTCAGTGTGGGGCAGAGTGTATTTGCTTTGTATAGGTTACAATAGTCTGGAAATCAGAAATGTTCATGTAATGGATTGTAAATCAGCAGTCCTGTTCCTCTCATTAGTTTGTAATTCCAGGATGGCATTATACCTCTCTTGTTTTGTTGCTAGCCAGTGTATTCATTTCCTGGCTCTATAACCAGATTCGTATATACGGCATTCTGATCCAAGCCAAGCAGCCCTTGTCGCATCTAGCAGCTTTTTTTCGTAGCTGAGCAATTGGTCGCAATCTGACATAGCTTGGCATCTTTATTTTGGTAACTGGAGGAGCTCAGCCTCAAGGGCCACTATCTATTCTCCCCTGAAGGTTTTTTGTTTTTTTTTGCTTTGCAATGCTATCGCTGTACAGTTTCACAAGTGTCTCCTAAAGTCCTGCCAAAGAGACCATGCCTGTGTTAATTTTCAGATAGACCTATGTTCCCTCCTGCAAGTGTTGTGAAAATGTATTGCCGGTGAGATGGGTTTTCTGTATCATTAGAATAATCGGGGAGTGTAGGCAACATGTATAATGGGACCCCCTCAAATGAATAATTTGTGGCCAAGGAACAGAGGGGAATAGAAATACACAAAATATGAGAGACGTTCCTTCAATGGCCATATACATCAAAAATGTGTATGCATCTCTAAATGCCCAGATAGAGTGACAGTAACAAGTTAATTTAGGACACTTATTATTCAAAAATTGTGTTTATTTTTCTTTTTTTATGTATATATAAATTCATATGAATACTGTTTTGAATCAAAAAATTACATAGAAAATCCATCAAATAATTACAAAAGATCACAAATCATACATTACAATCATATAAATAGGCGAAAAAATAATGATACCCGTAGGTAACAATCAACCAAACAACTCACTTACGTGCTACCAGTCATACTACAACCATACCACATACTAAGATGAAGAGAAGGAACTGGATTCCAATTAGCTAGATAACAACGCTAATACTATACAAGGGCCACCAGATGTGACAGTCGGCCCTCGTAGCAGGTCTACGCGCGTTTCGGTGGTTCAAGCCACCTTCCTCAGGACCTTGTACATCATCAAGTGCAGATACCAGGGGTTCAAAACAAACAAGGGAGAATAGCAATATAATATACGAGTATCTTTTCAAAAGGAATATATAGTCAGTAAAATCCAGAGTAGGATGAAATCCGGTGCACAGCTTCAATGGTTCCACTCACGATGGAAACAGGGGACAGAAAAGCTAAAACGCTTCATATAATGGATTGGATAATCAAACTGTTCCGTGTTGCTGGCCAAATAGTCGCAGGATGTACGTGCTGAAAATGATTCTCAATGTACGCAGCGGTGCGACGTGATCCCTCTACGGCTGAGGGTTTCTTCCGACGTAGAGGGATCACGTCGCACCGCTGCGAAACACCAAGGTCGCTGGTGTTGGAAACTATACCCTACCTATGGATGGCTTATTGACCATATACAGAAATCGAGAAGCAACAGAAATTATCTCCCTCGCCGTCCGTATTTAATTGAGATCCTCGTATTGATAAATACCAAATATATGAGTACATTGAGAATCATTTTCAGCACGTACATCCTGCGACTATTTGGCCAGCAACACGGAACAGTTTGATTATCCAATCCATTATATGAAGCGTTTTAGCTTTTCTGTCCCCTGTTTCCATCGTGAGTGGAACCATTGAAGCTGTGCACCGGATTTCATCCTACTCTGGATTTTACTGACTATATATTCCTTTTGAAAAGATACTCGTATATTATATTGCTATTCTCCCTTGTTTGTTTTGAACCCCTGGTATCTGCACTTGATGATGTACAAGGTCCTGAGGAAGGTGGCTTGAACCACCGAAACGCGCGTAGACCTGCTACGAGGGCCGACTGTCACATCTGGTGGCCCTTGTATAGTATTAGCGTTGTTATCTAGCTAATTGGAATCCAGTTCCTTCTCTTCATCTTAGTATGTGGTATGGTTGTAGTATGACTGGTAGCACGTAAGTGAGTTGTTTGGTTGATTGTTACCTACGGGTATCATTATTTTTTCGCCTATTTATATGATTGTAATGTATGATTTGTGATCTTTTGTAATTATTTGATGGATTTTCTATGTAATTTTTTGATTCAAAACAGTATTCATATGAATTTATATATACATAAAAAAAGAAAAATAAACACAATTTTTGAATAATAAGTGTCCTAAATTAACTAGTTACTGTCACTCTATCTGGGCATTTAGAGATGCATACACATTTTTAGGTCTCGCCTGTCGATGCGCATGCGCATCGAGCAAGCGAGACTATAGGGGCTCATCCAGACTTTATCTAACTTGCAAGGAATCGTGGCGATTCCTTGCAGTGCCCGTGACTTTTAAGCTCAATGCGCATGTGCATTGAGCTTAAAAGCGCGTGCACATGCCCCCAGCCGCCTGCCTTGCCTACTCTCTCTCACAGCCTCCCCCAGCTCCGCCCCCTCACTACTTGATTGCACGGCCGCTAGGCCGTGCCTCCCCTACTCTCCTCCCCCCTCCTCCTCTCCTCCCCTGCCTGCCTGCCGCTAGGCCGTGCCTCCCCTACTCTCCTCCCCCCTCCTCCTCCTACTGCCGTGTCGCACCTCTCCCCTCTCCGCCCCCTCCCCTGCCAGCCGTGTTACGGTGAAAGGCTTGTTTTTTTACTTAGCAAAGAGAAAGAATTCATGCACTGGGATTTTTGGGGGCGCACTTGTACAACTACCTGAAAAGCGAGCAGTGAAAACACGTTAACTCCGCGTGCTTTTGGAGCAGTATGAAAACTTAACTCGAAATACATTCTAAATGCCAGCAGTAGCCTTGCAACCCTAACCCCTCCCGCAAACATAGAGCTAGCAAGGAATCTACAATGGCAGAGTAAAAAGGGCCCAACCCGACCCGACTCAGCCGCTAGAAATAATAAAGAGCGAACATGAGATATATTGTGGAGCTGTAATACTGCAAGGACGTGAATGACCGCACGTAAACCCGGCGGCCATTTTGAATATACAGCTACGTCAATTTCCTAGGGAAGCCGCCCGCAAGCCCCTCCCCTGCCCCAGTCACAAGCCCTGCACGCCTACTCCTCGTGTATCGGTTGCTGTTGTCGGCGATCTTCATGAGCCTTTCAGCCAATCGCACAGCAGTTCACGCCTGCTTCTCGTGAGCCAGCAGGGCCTTTTTGGCTTCCCATTGGCTGCGATACTCACACCGTCTCCCAGTGCACGGACCTAGTCGTCTCTCATTGGTTGTCTTCACTCTCACTGCTGTAGCATTTACGAATCACGCATGCCCCTCGTGCACAGTTTACCAGCTCCCCGACTTCACCATGTATTGTAAACAGCAAAACTTGGCACAGACTGTACATCCTTTGACTCCAAAAAATATTAATACGCAACCCAGCCTGTTAAAACTGGTTTGTTGAAATAAATGTGTTGATGATACTTAAGAGGCAACTCTGTTTTCGACCCATTTCTTAAGGTATTTTCCAGGACATACATAAACTACTCACCCAAATAAAATGTCAAGCTGTGTTTACATGGGAAGCTTTTTATTTTGCTCTAGGCTAACTTCAAAGTGTCAGCGTTTATAGGAAAGAGGAATGCAGTATACTTGCTCCAAAGAGCCTGCTTGTGCCTTTAAAAAAAAAAAAAAAACCTCACTCACCCTCAACCCCTCACCCTCACTCACCCTCACTCACCCTCACCCACCCTCAACCCCTCACCCTCAACCCCTCACCCTCACCCTCACTCACCCTCACTCACCCTCACCCTCACTCACCCTCACTCACTCACCCTCACTCACCCTCACTCACCCTCACTCACCCTCACTCACCCTCACTCACCCACTCTCACCCTCACTCACACTCACCCTCACTCACCCTCACTCACCCTCACTCACCCTCACTCACCCTCACTCACCCTCACTCACCCTCACTCACCCTCACTCACCCTCACTCACCCTCACTCACCCTCAACCCCTCACCCTCACACAGTGCAATAGGTCTCGGAGCATTTGAGTTAGAGCTTTTAGAAATGTTTATGGCTTTTTTTTTTTTAATTCTTTAGCATTGGCTACAGGAAACAAAAATGCTTAAGATTTACAAAAAAACCCATAAACAATTCTAAAAGCACTAACTCTAATGCTGCGAGACCTATTGCATTTCCAATGCTTGTTGATGTATATGGCCATTGAAGGAACGTCTCTCATATTTTGTGTAATAATCGGGGAGTGACCTTTGATCTATTGTAGTAGAGTCCCTCTCTTGATTTTATCACTTAAACCTTTTACATTCCATTAATTATGCGAAATTGACCAGCTACTGTTAGGGAAATAAATAATTTTGCACCCTCCTAGGAGTAATCAAAGAAACACACAATACAACAGTTTGCTCAGGAACAGAATGAATTGTATTTATCAATATCCATGCATACTTGCTGGCCAGCAAGGAAGAAGTCAGTGCACACAATGGTGCTCTCAGCCCGTTTCTTCTGTGTGACTGGTTCCTGGGCTATATATACACGTAGTAATGCAACTTTAGCAGAACTAAAAGGGACAAGGTGCCAAATATGGTCAACAGAGATGCAAGATTGGCACCATGTAAATTATAATACAGACATACAGTGTAAGCAGACATGAACAACCTGATGAGCACGCCAACGTGGTAGTCGGAAAAATAAACTGACCTCGAAGTCGGTTCTGAACAGCTATTGAAACATGTCTAGGCAAGGTCAAATGTGTATTTAGTGCATACATATGGATAAATATTGATATGTATACTTTCCCCCACAATACTCTCTTTATGATAACTATATCCTACATTAGTGTGTAGAAAATATATATATATATATATATATATATAAGAAACCTAGTTGCTTATCTTTGGATGCGATTACCAGGGCTGGAAAAAACACATAAATGTTACTAGACCTGCAGGTCTAGTAATATGAATAATCTACTCGACCTAACTGTATTGTACTTGACCCGTGAACTGGTCCCAAATTGTGTGACCCTACGCAAATAGTTTGTCTTATGGAGCCGCCTTTTACTTTATTATCACTTAAGATAGCACCTTCAAATATGCAAGTTCACTATTTATGCAGTACAATAAAACAAAAAAAAACTCATTTACTAGACTAAATGTTTGCTCCTTGTACAACAAGAATCAAGCCTATATATAGGGTACACATGATCCCTGGCTTGCCTTTTTGGGCCAGGTGTACGACCGTTTTTTGCGGTCACAAATGGGAAATCTGGCCTTTTGCAACAGCAAATAAGAGTGGTGGTATGTACAAACGCTATTTTGCGAGTAGGTGACTTGTAAAATAGTGTTTGAGTTGCTATTAGGAAGGGTCGTGCCAAGGGTGTCCCTTCCTTATAGCGAGTCAGAATGGTATGTACCATTGATTTGTGATCGCAATTGCGGTCGCAAAACACTTGAAGTTTACCGTCTACTTCAAGTAAGGTGGCAAGCCACTCGCAGACAGTAAGGGGCCACCAGGGGACCTCGTCCCCTTTGTGAATGGGTGTGAAAATATTTTTAAAAGCCGGCAATAGTCCCAGGGACCACTGCTTGCCCTTAAAAAAACCCAACAATTTACATTTTTTTAAACTCGTCTCGTTTCCCTTTAAGGATAAGGGGCTGCACTTGAAAAGTTGCTTTATTGAAAAATCAAACAGACATGGGGGTCTGCTGTCCCCAGCAGGCCACCATCCCTGTGTTTTGCAGGCCATTCCCAATGGGTCGCAAATTGTGACCTGCCTCATCACTAGCGTAACGAAAAGTGAGGGGTCCTCCCTGCACGGTACTTAGAGGGGCCCCCTCCGGGCTCAATCAGGAGCTCTCCGACCACAGTGCAGTGCCGAGGGGGTCCCTTGGATCTAGAGGCCCCCCGCACCGTAGGGGCTGCGTGGGCCTGTGTTACGCCCCTGTGCCTCATGAATATTAATGAGGCAGGTCCCTTGCGACCCATTTGAGAATCGCAGAGTCTCAGACACTTTTGTACATTCCGTTTTGCGAGTCGCAAAAAGTCGCAATTTGAGACTCACAAAATGGAATGGTCGTGCATCTGGCCATTAGTTCACTAATAGCACTGTCATCTGGGCAGGAGCAGTAAAAATTCCCTATTCATGTTTAAAAACTCACTTTTCATAAATATATTACTAAAGCATGTTGTGGTAGTCATTTACAGATAGCATATATTCCATTGAAATGGCCACAATACAATCCCACTAACCTGTAGTTCACTGAAAAAAGCGCATAAACAATGTTTGGAAATTGGGTGTCATCAAAAATATTTAAAATTTGAACATCACCACAGTAAAGTGTTCTAATTTGTTTTGAGCCTATAAAAATATTTTTTTCACCACAGAATTACAAAACCCTGTCTTCATAACTAGTGAAATATATTTGAACTGTTTGAACAGTTCAATTAATGGTTTCAGTATTGTATTAAAAAAAATCCTGATCTCTTAGTCTTTCATTTCACATGCTTTGCCCAGTTCAATTGTAACACAGTTCACTTTTCAAAATCCTCTAACTTCAGTCACAGAAAGAAAAAATGTAGAAAAACAAACTGACTTTTGACCTCTGTCTCTGAAAGCAGAAGTGTGAACGGCTTTCATAGAGGAACATCATCTTTTGGACGAATCCCAGTTTGGCTTCCGCCAATGCCATGGGACGGAGACGGCTTTGATAAAAGCCGCGGATGATATCAGAACCATCCGCGATGCCGGGGGGGAACAGCAGTTTTAATAATGCTTGATTTATCGGCAGCTTTCGACACGGTCGATCATGCTATTCTGATCGACCGTGTCGAGAACATGGGTGTTCTTCATAATGCGAAGAAACTTCTGGCCTCTTTTCTGGCTGATAGGACTCAGGTGGTCACACTGGGATCTTTCCACTCTCCTACCCTGTCTCTGCCATGTGGAGTACTTCAAGGCTCATCCCTAAGTCCGACACTTTTTAACATTTATGTGTCGGACCTAGCCAACATCATTCGTGCCCATGGGATGAGCCTTACGTCCTATGCAGATGACACTCAGTTAGTCCTTGCCATTAAGAACGACGGCCACAAAAGAGCAGATGATCTTAACCTGGGCATGCGGGCAATTGGGACCTGGATGGCTTCCAATTGCCTAAAATTGAATTCCGAAAAGACGGAGGTAGTGATCTTTGGACATCTGACCCCGGAATGGTCTCCGCGTTGGTGGCCTTCGTCATTTGGCCCCCCTCCTGAGCCTGTTAGCAAGGTCAGGAATTTGGTAGTCATTTTCGATGACCGCCTCACTTTTCTTTCCCATGCCAACCAGATCACCTCCTCGGATTTTTTTAAACTGAGACTCATCAAGAAAATCCTTCCCTTCCTTCCCGATACAGCTGGCAAAACCTTGGTTTCCTCCTTGGTATTATCCACCCTTGATTACTGCAACGCACTGTTCTTAAATGCACAAGAAAGAGTTTTGAACAAAATGCAAATTGTTCAAAACTCTGCTGCTAGGTTACTGGGAAGACTTCCCAAATATCAATCTGCCTCGAATACCATCAGAGACTTACATTGGCTACCTATCAGAAATAGGATTAAATTCAAATCTCTCTGTATAGTCTACAAGGCCTTGCACAATCTGGGACCAGCTTTCCTTGCCCAAAATCTCACCCCCTACTGTCCTTCCAGAACCCTACGCTCCTCTAGTTTAAATGACCTTGTGATTCCTCGCACCAAATCTGTCTCATGGGGTGACAGAAGATTCCTGGTGTCAGCCCCCAAGCTTTGGAACATTCTGCCTCACTCGATTAAAACAAGCCCTTCGCTATGGTCCTTCCGCAAAGAACTTAAGACCTGGCTTTTTAATCAGTAAACCTTGATCTTCCCTCCTGGGTCAAATATTGCAGATACTTCAGCGCCGAGACGCCCATGGGCCATTGTTTGCGCTTTAGAAATGTTATTAATAAATAAATAAATAAATAATGAACAGATAACATGTTTTAAAGGCATCTTCATTTCAGAGCAATACAGATGCCTTTAAATCGTGTTATCTTGTCACATTTGCTTCACTTTCAGAGACAGAGGTCAAGTCAATTTTTCTTCCACAGAAGTTCTAGGATTTTCAGTGCCTGAAAGGGTGAGTAGTCCCTAAGAATAGCTTGTCCTGATTAAATCTTGCTTAACAGTGCAAGTGGATTTTTCGAGTCCTGACTACACCATGCTTAGATAAAATGCATATATTGTCACATAGATGCACACTAATGAGATAATCCTTATTGAAACAGACAATTATATACTAGTATTCAATGCATACTACTTCCTGTTGCATTGTGATATCAGCCGGTGGTCGTAGTACAGCAGCATACTCATAATTGTCTAACATATTATTCGCACTATGCAATGCATATTGCTAAAGTGTCTCAGTGCCAGGGCACTTTTTGTAAGTGTCGATAATGTAAAGGCAACCAGTGTGCTGTCATCTGCTTCTCCATCTGGTCTGCAGTTGTCTTGTTCAGGGCCAGTTTCACTGACCTGCCCAGCATTGCCCCCTTCAGTCAATTTTTCCTGCAGGTGCAGTCCATCACCATTTTTGACAATTCGTTGTGTACTTCATTCAACAGTGTCAGTTGGTGTCACCGTCCCTGTGGCACTTTATGATGGGCCCTTAGCGTGGCTCTTTGGAATGGTCTGGTCTGTCCTCTCCTTGTCTGGTGTTGCGCAGCTCTTCGGGTAACAGATGTTTATCAATTTTTGGTACCGGGGTCTGAGATTTTGGTGTTTCATCCCTGCATCTTGTCCCCCTAATCAATTCATTGGGTCTGTTCAGTCTGTGGTTCAATTCACCTAGAAATAAGAGAAACATCTTTTATTTTTCCTACAAATACTATGTCTCCAGAGTTGCTTTAGATGGCTTCACCCTTATGCCATGCAGTACTAAAGGCAGAGCAACAGTCCATTTAAGGCCTGTTGCATCAGTTGTCTTTACTAATGTATTTTTATTTTGGAGTTCATCCTCTCCCCCTGGCCTGAACTTTGTGGGGTGGTATGGGGCATGCAGTTTCCAGTCTTTTCCCAAACGCTCAATTGTGTCCTCCTCCTATAGATTTGTATGCCCTGGGGAACCCCAAACCTCTACGCTATCTTTCATCAAGCATCACACAACTGTTGCTGAATCATTCTTCCTTTCTGGAAAGACCTCCATCTATTCTGAGAACTTATCCAACCACACCAGAAAATATTTCAATCCATTCACTTGGAAGCAAATATTATCTGCACATTTATCCTCCCCCATGCAATATCAGAGGGTCCACGCTCAAGACTTGTAAGGTATATGAACAAATCTTGTGGAGCCACAGGCCGCTCATCCTGGAGACCCACAATCCATCATCATTCTGCTCACATCCAGCATTAATCCACACACTCCTCTTCTCGTGTTGTAGACCGTTGTGCTTTCTTCACATCAGCTAGCAACAGTTGTCTCTGAATGAGCTGGATTTTTGGAATGCTTTTATTCATCAAAGGTACTATCAGTACTGGTGGTAACATGCTCACTTTTGCTGCTGTCAGCCATGGCAGTACCTCGGACTATCTTAGTATTAGCTCTTGTGTGGGCTTCACATTCTATTACCGTTATGCTGTTATGTAATCACGATACTGCCACAGCTGGCCAAAATTATGGATAACTCCAAAGGCATAACATGATTCAGTGTAAATGTAAACAGGATGCATGCTCTTGTTACAGCATGCATCTATGCTTACTGGGCAGATGTGCCAAGTGGCAGAGATGCACTTTCAACTATAGTGTCAACTGTTGTAATGGCATACCCTGCTCTGTACATAGTGTCTATCAGTCTGCTGGAGGAACCATCAGTGCAGGACTCGTGGTCTGCCTTTTCTAAAGGTGCTTGCTGTAAATCTGGTCTTAGTGTGGTGCAATTTTCTACAGGGCCAACACAGTCCTGCGTAGGAGTCTCATCAGAATAACCTATTGCAGGTAATACTGTTGCCAAGTCCATCCGGTGGACATCTTTTTATTATATTGCAGTTAGACAACAAGGTGACCTCATATCCTGTGTGCCGCCCAGCAGAAAAAGTTCACTCCAGATGACAACTGTACCAAATGTGGCACCTAGACAATACAAAAATAGTCCACACAATGGGAGAAGTCTTCTAAAGCTGCATGCACCCAGTCACTGCTGAAGGCAAAGTCGCACAGTAATATCCCATAGGTATTTTTTCAGTTGTCAGCACACCATTTGCAACACCACATCCTTTACAAGGCCATTTTGCTCTGACACATAGAGATGCAAGATCAGTTTGTAGTCAGGCAGTCCCCATGCTGGCGCAGTACACTGTCTTGAAACAGTTTGCAAGTTCATTAGTCCTTAGAATGTTGTTTGGTTCCTATTTTAGTGTTCAATGTCTCAATATGGCATCATAGCATCTACATTCAGGCAACAACTCACAGCAATCCCCAGGAAGGACATCATTGCTTTTTGTTGGTGGCATGCCCTATATATTGTCAAGTGACATGCTGCGTGTACCTTGGGATATCACGTATCCCAGGTAAGTTATCTCTGAGGCAGCTCTGGGATTTTGACTGAGGCTTCGTGTCCTCTCTCCTGGAGGTAGTTCAGCAGCCTGTCTTTTTCACAGGTGTTAAGTGATGGAGATGCCACCAGGAGGTCATCATCGAACTACAAGACTATGATACCACCTTCCAGGTATAGGTGGTACATGTCTCTCTGTAGTGCCTGGGCATTGACCTTGGTACTCTCAGTGAAGTAAGTGTACTGGGTATCTTTTAGGGTGATAACAAAGAGACACTCACTCTGTGGATTGACTTTAATGCTAAAATCGCTGAGGAGAGGAGAATACTCTGCCTCTACAGATATAGATGATGATATAGTATTGGTATCCGGCACAACGGGCTCGAAGGGAACCACTAGTACATAGGGTAATCACTTTATAGGGACAACATGTGTTCACCAATCCTCTTTTTTTCCAAATATCACTATTCTGTATTTTTCGCAAACCACTCCATTCACTAGTTCTAGAACGTTGTTTTTAGTCCTTTGTAAAGCCATATTTATCAAACTGTAGTCTAACACCAACATTCATCATATCTCATCACAGTCCCAAAAGAAATATAATAAATATCTGTTGTTCTTTGTTAGTTCTGAAGACGTTTGAGCATCCCGCCCAAGGGAAAACCTATTTCTTTAGCTATAGACCGTGTTGTTCTGAAGCTGGCACTAAAATCTCTCCCTGTGGGCCTAGCTTAATGGTCACGGCACACCCTTCTTTTCCTACATACAACAAGCAACTCCACTGTCCAGTACAAATGTTTGTCTGCCATGTAGGCGTACCTTTGAGGCACTGGCCCTGTGAAAAATGCTGCAGTACAGTGTGCGGAATCGGGTACTAATGTCAACCCCACTAAATGACTGACCAAGTTACTTTCTATGTCAGGGCTGTATTAAACAGTTCTTGAAAGGTCATTATAGAAATCTCCCTGGAAGAGTCCAGTGGTAACGTGTTAGAGAGAGAGCGAGAGACAAGACAGGGGGTGTACATAACAGAGAATCCTCTCTTAAGTTACAAGCAGTAAGTGTTCTATTCTAGCCTGTCCTCTGGTATTTGTAAGTAAATTCTATTTATTGAAAAAAAAAAAACACTGTTGCAAAACTTTTGCAGAAAATTGGTTGGGCGCATCCATTTTAAGATATCGATCACTTTAACAAGTGCATTCTCCTCAGGCGTGTCTGATACCTTCATCCTAAGACACAGGGATGGGTGTTCCACTATGCTGATCCTTTGTTTTCCCTGGAAAGCATTCCTCATGTAGAGCTGGTTCTCCTGTTAGTCTCTTGGCATCAGCAACAATAACACTGATCCCTACTCTTGTCTCCTCTTTGGTATCTACTCTGCATCCCTTGGAAGTGTTATTCAGTTGGTAATGCCCTCCCTGCAAATCTTCTCCAAATGTACTATTCCTCCAGAAAACAGTGATGTCCACCCTTCCTCTAACAGAATCTGCAATGCTTCCTTTAGCCAGTCTTGTTATTGGATTGTGACGGTCCCTGAAGCAAGTTACTATTGAGTGAGACAATATCTCCTCCTTTTAGTTCTGTGTCTATTGACACTGACCTAAAACGGACCTGTGGTGTCCAATCTAGTTCCAGGAGGGCTGAATGAAAGCCATAATTTCATTGCAACCACTATGTGAATTCTTCCATTTATTAAATGCATTTACATTTCTAATGATGATATCCAAAATATTTTTAACATGTATTTAGCATCAATTTTACCCACTATCCATAGGCACATGAAAGCCTCAGACATCATCTGAGGCAAGTTCAATTTAACAATTTTCTAAATCAGCACTTTTGTACTGCTATGTTCTTGTCTGTACATTACCTGTGGTGTGTTATCTAATCATGGAATATTTAGAATATCTAATGCAAAGGAATTACGTTATTGTTAAACTACTCTTGAAAATTACAAGCATTTAATATATACATTTTTCCTCTGGTCCTGAGGGCCTATTTAGATCAAGTTGCCTCCGGTGTGTGTTTGCTAAACATATAGGAGACTGTCCTACATTCAGTGCAGTGACAGCTGAGACGACACAAGACTGTTTGCATGTGTGTGTGGCTGCAAGCTTTTCACCATGAAGCATTTGCTGCAGACTAAAATGTAAGCAAAACTGCTGAAAAGAAATATCTTCCCCTCAACCAGTTGACCCTGTTTATTTGATATAGACTAAAATGTACAAATCGCACTTCCACAACTTAGAAATGTACATGCATACATGATGACCTGCTGTCATGCTTTCATATTCTAATTTAAGAACATCAGCACTAAGTTATTAACCTTTGAAGCCATTCCAACAGCCACCGCCATCAACGGGGACCGTACAATAAAAGCTGAAATCACATACATTTTATTAGAAGAGGATCTGAAAAGTTTTTGCCTATTTTTTATTCTACAAATACTGCCTTTAGCTTGCATTAGTGAGCTTGTGCCTGTGACTCTCAAATCATTTAGATAAAATCCATTTTATCAGTGAACTTCTAACAACTGGTGTAAAATAAGGACTTTCACAGTGGCTAACTTTTTATAGAAAAAGAAATGCTCAAAACCACATGTGATGCCAGTGTGCTTGCACCAGTGCTAGTGAGTGTTAAATACAGAACTCTACATCTAACACTTAAACCTGTTGTGGTAAATTCAGTCCCTTATCTCCGCTCAGTCGCCTTTTAGTGTTTTACTTATTTCAAAGTCCCATCAGGGCTCTGTACGGCCAGACTGACAGAATATGCCTTTTCTCCGACATTTTCAGTTAGTGGAAAGGAGGATCCAAACGTTGCTGTTTTTAGTATTTCTCGGCATTGGGATCTGTAGCACCCATTGTTGTTGAGAATGCCAGTATGCATCTAGAAATTTTGTGCAAGAAGACAGGAAATGTAGTCAACATGTCCCCAGACACATTCTCTTTGCAAAAGCTTTGAATAGCCGGTGTATTTGAAACATTGTGCAGCCATTAGGCCACATTAAAATGTCATTGTAATGTTGTCACTAAGATGCAAGGATATTAGTATAGTTAGAGCTCAAAATTGTCTCATTTTGTACACAACATATTTACCCATTAATCACAGAAATCTGAATGTGCATTTTGCACACATGGAGAAAAATAACACAGAAAAGGAAACTGCACCGTAAAAGCTTACATTGTAGTGCATCATAAAAAGTGACGATTTCATTTGTATCTGTGGACCAGGCCAGGGGCTGCAACTGCAGGTTCAGGTTTAGTTGAATATATTAGTCCATTTTGTTTTATTGTGAGCCCATGCTTTTGTCCTTTCGCATTGTGTGGGTTTTGATTGGGCAGATTATCTTAATGCCGATCTATGGGCCAGGTCTCAGTACTTGCACTGTTGACCCAGTGTGGTGTTACTGCACACTGAGTCCTCTGCACTATTGCTCACCTCAAGGGATAGCTTGCAGACACTTTTTGACCACTGTTCTCCTTAGGTTTGTGTAAGCTGGGGACCCTTTTAACGTTGCTCTTAGCTTTTTATGTGCTTGTTACCGTATGACCACGGTTTGGTGGGTTCCCACTATTCTTTCAGTCCCACTCACAGTGCCTTGTTTGACCCACCATATTGGCCCAGAATTAACACAGGCCTCAACTCAGCATATTATTATGCAGTGATTTGTACTATTCTTCTAGAGTCAATTTGATTTCCGTGTTGCCAGGCTGCAATGCCGCCTCAAGGCAATGTGGGGGTAAATCAGTCTGAGCACAGGGCTGCTCGGAATTTGTCCCTCAAACACATTGGAACGCTCTTGGATCATGGTATTACACTGTCTTTTAATACTAGTCTTGATGGTGTCGTCACACTACGCATCTGTTACCGCCCTAAGTCTGTCACTTGGTGTTATTAGGGGGTTGGGCAGGACTTTGTGCTTACCCTCTTTTGCCATCCCTCTTTTAAAGTTTTGTTTATACTAGGTGCAGCTCATTTTGCCTTTTTAGTGTCTTGTCCAACAGGCCATTTGTCCCTTCAGAGAGCCTAGATTTATCTTTATTTTTCATTCGTACAAACAACTCCTGTAAATAATTTATATAATGGCCCTGGATACCAGAGGCCCATCGGACAGCACCTGCCCAGCGTTCGCTCTCCAGTTTCGACAGGCGGTACAGTAGCTGCATGCTGCTCTGCCCACAGCTTGGATGTGCCCCTTCCACTACCCCATCTCATTTTTCCTGCTTGCATTTTCTCATCTACAGTATCTCCGGATTCAACTGCTAGCTTTGGTCAGTGTAGGCTTCCCTGTAGTTGTGGCAGGTTCCTCATGTGTGGCCAAGAATGAACTGGTGTGGTGATGGGAGTCGTGTGTCAGTGTATGTCTTGTAGCAGCTTTGATTGGGTCTCAGCAGCAGGATCTCTTAAAATGTTTTTGGAGAATCTCTAGAGTTCAGTGTTTTATGGCTGTACGGCCATCTTGTTGACTCCCCGTCACCCCCACAACCCCCCTCTTTATCAGGACGTTACGTAGAAAAATAATTTTTTTATTAGCCTATAATATGGGATCTTATAGATGGATCGGCCCCAAATTTGGTACTATCGTAGGACAGTTGGTAAAGGCTCAGCATGCCAAAAACCATGCATTTCCATGCAAGAGGATAAAACAGTTAAGGGGATAGAGCGGCTAAAAGATGTTTTCCCATTTTAGTTCCAGTGGGAAATGTTTCTTGCACCTGAATTCCCAATAGCTGAACAGATTTATACCAAAGATGGCATTAAAGTAGAACTTTGTTCAAGTAAGTGCCTTGGCTTGGTTTGATGCAAGTCTGTTCAGTAGTTTCAAGGAATTGGCATGGACACATGTTTCGGCGGTAGGCTTGAAAGAGTTAAAAAGTTAGAGCTGTCTGGACCATTAGTATGCAAATAGTCTGTGAACCCAGGTTCATGGATCATCAGTGGTCTAAATAATAAAATAAAAAAATCCTAATGTACGATTGGATGAGGCATTTGTTTTTCCTATTCATCTATTTAGGGTCCGCAGACCTGTCTTAGCTTCTTATAGACTGGCTAAAACGGTGGGAAATCTTCATAGGCTGCCATTACAGGACACCAGGCTCAGTCCCTACATCCTGAAGGAAAGGTAGAGAGAGGAACAGAGAGGAGCATCTCTTGGCTCAGTTGGAGAGGGAATGGGGGTGTGGTAGTATATAGAATATTCTTCACAAAGTTTTTTCAGAGTTCCAGTGGTTAAGCATTTTAGAAGGTATAAGAAAGGCCTTCCCACCAGTCAATAAACACTCTTCTTCTTAGGAGCTAAACATCACCCTCTCCGTTAATGTGTGCTCATGTCATGCTGATACATTAAGTATCCTTGCTGCATTGGACTTAGAAGGCATTGGCCAGGGTTGGTTCCAGAAAAATAAAACAGCCCCATTTAGAAACCTATCCAAAAAAGAAGCAAGCTAAGCGAGCCTGACACTTGCTTGGAGGGTTCAGGTCATGACCACCTCACACCAAATTTTGTGGGGAAAATGGTTAAATGCATAATTTTGTGGTACCAGTTTCAAAGAATGTCGAATATTTCTTTCTAGACAGTTCTGAATAGACATTTGTGAAATATTCAGTTAACTATATCTAAGGCTAACTTTTGTCTAGGTGTTGAGATCATTCTCTGCAAAACATTCGTAACAAAAGGAGATTTGTTCATTTTATAGCAGGTTTTCAAATAAATTGTCTAAGGATCCATTGGATTTGCCACAATGTATTTCTCTGCTTCTTCAATTTTCTTTGGCCCCTCTTCCCACCTGATCTTTGATTGCATTATCAACCCCCCCATCCTTGGCTCTTTTTTCCAATCTTTCACTTTCTTCCCATTTTGCTTGTTGTTTGATCCTTCTGCACAGCTCTTTTCGTCTTCTGATTCCCTTCTTTTCCCACTTCCTCTCTTTCTTCCTGCTCACTTGAAATATCCCCTAATGCAGTGGTCTTCAAAGTTTTTAAGGCTGCGCCCCCCGTGAAAAACAAAATCTGGCCCCCTCGAATTTTTCATAATTATTCTATTAAATTGGCAATGATTAAATATGTCTAGACTTATTTAAACATTGCAGTTATGTTCTATTACTGTTTTAAAAACGCAATCAAATGTATGATTGCCAAATATGCTTTTCTGTTCAGGCAGGCCTTACTAATATTTAAAAGTATCCCCAGTGTGACTATTTGAAAGAGGGGGTTTGGGGGTTTGAAGAATATTTGGAGTCCCTTCCCTTTTGATACCCTCTCCCAGCCAAGATACACATGACAAAAGATGTTAGTGATGGCTATTTATAGAGCGGCTTACTGCAGATCATTTTGTTTCCACTGAAAACAAAGCACTGTCATCCGCATAATGCTTCTTTTGGCCACAGCCTGGGGGCCTAGCCAAATTAGGCAGTATGCAAGTGACCTCATGGTGTGTGACATCGCATGTGGCATCACAGGAAGTGACTTCACAACCCATAACCTCGCAGGAAAAGATATCACAAGAAGTGAATCAGATCTTAAAACCCCACACATGTTTAGCTGGTCTTTCATGAGTACATTTGAGCACATTACGAGAGTTAACAAATGAAAGATGATCAGCATTTAAGTCTTAAGTTCCCTGCTTAAAGGAATTACCAGCCCAGATGGGGATGACATATTGTCTGACTATCTACAGTACAAAAGCCACTAAGTGCTACCAGCTAAGCATACTAAACCTGGCACCAAGAACAAAGCACAGTTCACGCATTGCATACAAAATTCTAAAACTGAAATTGTGAACATCAAAACTTTAAAAATTATAACCCTACCTAATATAACCACCATTATATACACTGACAATGTTGACACACTTTAACCACTATCAAACAAAATAATGCAAGTTTCTCATTGTATTTGGTATTCTGAGCATGGCAATTGATAGTCCCTATGAAAGATAAGTTATAACTGGATATATAGCAAATATTAATTCAGACATTCTGGATCATGCTATATTGCCACAGGCTGTTTAACAAACAAAAGAAAAAGAGTGATTAGTGATACCGTTTACATCATTGAATCTCTAGCATGTGAGTAACAATTGTTTTAAAACAAAAAATCCTGTGTGCCTGATATATTTTGTTAATATGGGAGGTAGGAGCTACATTCCTAGACTGTGTTCCATCCATTAATTATGAGCAGTCAACCACTGTTTAACATATGGCAATGTATTCCAAAGAGGCAGAGTAGGGCCCTTGAGATCTATGAACATTAGGGAAGAAAGGCACGTGCTATACCAAGACAGTTTCGTAAGGGTGACATTATCTAGTTCATGGTGCTGAAACATCTTTTGTAGTCACTGGAAATGTGTTTATTGCCCTCAAAATAGGTTGGGGTTGTTCTGTAATCTCATTTTCACCATTGCCAGTATCATTTTTGAAACCTTCCGATATGAGTGTGGTGCAGCGGCCAGGGCAGCTGACTTCGGAGCACAGGGTCCACGGTTCGATCCCCGGCTCCACCGGCAGCTCAGCTCAGCACCATGTGACTCTGGGCAATAGGTCACTTAATTTACATGACGGCCCCCAGTGCCTTGAGACCCATGAGGGTGAGTAGTTCGCGCTTTACAAATATGGATTTATTTTCTAATTAAGAGGATCTCCTGCACAGGTCTATCCACGAACACAACATACGCATAAATAAAATTACAAGGGGGAGGGAGCACACTGCTTCTCATCCCAGCACAGTTCACCCCATTGCTTTCTGGTAAATTAAGTGTGCTTACTTCAAAGTTGCTGTCATTTTTACCTGAAGGTGGGTACAGGTAGTACTGTTATCTCCAGGCATGTTTCTGGGTTTAGCCCTTCAACAATAGAGAGCAGAGGAAAGACATCTGGGGTTGCTGAAATGCTGCCTAAATCTTCACAGGTCGCAGACAAGGGGACACCTCGGGCACTTGTACAACTGGATTTGTCGCTGAAATCGACACGGTGGATCACAACATCCTTCTCCACCGTGTCGAGCAGGCCGGCATCCAGGGCCCTGCCCTCGAGTGGATTAAGTCCTTCCTCTCGGGCAGAGTGCAAGCAGTCCGTCTGAGTCCCTTCAGGGCAACCAAAGTCCCCTCGACCTGCGGAGTCCCCCAGGGTTCTTCCCTTTCTCCCCTGCTATTTAATCTATATCTCCGGCCATTGATTCACTCACTAAAGAGATGGGATATTGTAGTGTTCAATTATGTCGACGACTTACAGATCATTTTTCCCCTCAACTCCCCCGATGCTGTAAACAGCTTTCAAGCCGTCATGCTCCACATACAGCAGTGGATGAATCATAATCAACTTAAGCTAAACCCTGGAAAAACTGAGCTTATTTTACCTGGCAATAGCGCTGCACACTGGGGCCCCCAGTTCTGGCCCAAGGAGCTGGGCCCTCCACCTACCCCAGCCAGCTTGGTGAAGAGCCTCAGGGTGGTCATCGATGCTGAGCTCTCCCTTAAGGCTCAAGTGGGGGCTGTGATTTCTTCCAGCATGTTCCAACTGCGAAAAATCAGCAAAAATCGCCCACTTACTCTCGCACGCAGCTCTGGTACAGGTTGTAATCTCCTTGGTGCTATCCCGCCTCGACTTCTCGAACTCTCTGTACCATGGACTTCCACAATCACTGCTCTGCTGCCTCCACATCGTAAAAAATCAGGCCGCTAGACTTATTCTCAAAACCCCAAAGTGGCAATCCGCAAAACCACTGCTGCGTAAATTACATTGGTTACCGATCGAGCAAAGGGCAGCCTTCAAGATCGGCTGTCTGGTGTTCAAAGCTCTCTACTGCACCAGCCCGGCTTTTCTCAAAACCTTAATTGTAGAGCACCATCCGGTGCGCAATCTTCGGTCGGCTCACTCCATCTGCTGGTCCCCCCGACCGTAAAACTCAAAAGGTTCGGCGGCCGACGGTTTGCCCATCTAGTCCCCAAACTGTGGAATCCCCTCCCTCCCCTTGCCAGTTAAACTCAGTGGCTCCCTCCTGAATTTCAGGAAACTTCTAAAAACCAGACTCTTCACTCTGACCAGCTAGCCTGTCTCCTTGCAATCTCTACACCCGTCAGCGCCAGGAAACTCACGGTGTCAGTGCGCTCTACAAATTTCACATAACATAACAGGTCACAGTACCATGCCACAAGCACAAAGGTGCATCCCGAGTGAGCTTGTTGGCTCAAATTAGGCTTTTAAACAGAAGGGGGAGGGAGCGCACTGCCTCTCATCTCAGCACAGTTCACCCAATTGCATTCTGGTTAATGCACTATGCTTACTTTAAAGTTGCTGTAGTTTTTCACACAAGTTGGTACAGGTACTGCTGTTATCTCTACGCACATGTTTCTGGGCTTAGCCCATCATCAGAGGAAAGTCATCTGGGTTTAATGAAATGCTACCGGTCTTCACAGGTCACAGCACCACTCTACAGGCCCACAATTGCATCCCAGGTGAGCTTGTTGGCTCGAGGGAGCCTTTCAAACACAAATGGGGAGGAAGCACACCTAAAATTGCTCTCTTGCATTTCTGTCAAGGGCTTGCTAGGACAGTGTTTCTGCAACCGTTAGTGTAGCCAGGGACCTTGAATACATGGACAGCCAGCACATGTGGAGCATACATAAATTGCCCGTACATGCTCTGTAGACACAAGCCCTTCAGCTTTAACCCAACAACAAATGTCTTAATAAAAAGTAGTAAAAGAATATCAAAATTACATTTCTGCATCTAGGAATCAAGTGGTCGAAGTCAGTAGAGAAAACATATAAAACATTGAGGGATTTTTTAATCTCTAAAAGCCTTAAATATATAAAGTAAAATTTTGTACAAAGTGGCGAAATTATCATTTAGGTGTTTGAGTAAAACATCTACTATTGCAGAGACATATGTGTAGCATGAAGATTCATTTGAGTCATAACCACACCACCTCTCACCAGTGTGGACAATTGATGCAATTGGAACCACGGAGTTGAATTGGGAACATCTAAAATTAGGAGATAGGGACATTAATTGGAGTGAGACGCTAACAGCTGCAGAAAAAAAGTGCTGAAACTTGTTAGGTCAGTGGCCAAGGTAAGGGACACCGAGTGAGCTCCATCCTTGCCATGCTTGAAAGCCACCCAGCATGCTTGCAGAGATTGTGAAGCGGAATATGAAGCCAAGGGACAAGAGGTATAAACAAAAACAAACCTGATTTAGGCAGGAGACTTATACTTTTGTAAGCTACTTTTGTGAGTGTAAAACTCCCTTTACCCAAGCATTGAACAAATTAACTCCGCAACCAGCCTACTCCACCATGTATAATATTAAAAATGCAGCACATTTCCATATGAATGTGATTTCTTTAGCTGGCTGTGCTCCCGAGAGGTGAGACTGCTGTCCTATGCGAAGTGTTTACTCAGCCCGACTCACCACTTAATGTGTCTATGGTGGGCACCTGCACTCATTTAAGGAGATCGGAGCTCATTTTTCACCAACAGGCCATGACCCAAAGCAAGAGAGAAAGACATAAAGGGAAGAAAGGCAAAAGAGAAATAGGGTAACAATGATCAAGGCCGAAAAGGTCATGAAAAAAGAATCTTAAAAAATAAGCACGTATAGGGTAGTGAGAAAATGGTTTTGGTAACCCTGGCATTCAGTGAAGGGACCCTATGAAAAAGTTTGGCGCTCTGTATTTATGTTTTTACCAATTAACCACTGCCCCCCCCCCCCCCCCCCCCCAATGTCACCACCACATTTAGCAGCAGACATATCATGTTCTTATTGCTGGCATTACTATATCTAAACCACCCTTACAGTCACCAGCACAATCGGACAGCTCACCCTGGAATTAGTACAACCAAAATACCCACGCAAAGAATGGACAATAAATTTCACAGAAAGAGTTAGCATCTTCACGTCAAAATAAGTGTATACCACTCAGTATTGAAATGATTAGAAGATGTTGATAAAGTTAACTCACAAGAAATGGGCACATGCAAATGCAGTCCCCACTAGTACTTTCAAGAAATGTTTCCCTTCAAAAAGAAACATTGTTATTTGTATAGAAAAAGATGATTTTTTTTCTTCCTTCTTCCTACCAGAGCTGCACACTGCTGCTGTTCCCGACCCTCGAGCCTTCACTTCACTTGGCAGAAATACTTACTTTACTTCCCTGCCAGGTGCCGAACACCGCGAGCTGCCTTTCCCTCGTGACTCTGTGATCCTGACGTGATTCACCCACGCAGCGGGTTGCAGCTGCTCACGCTGCAGGAATCACTCTGCGTGAGCACCTTAGTGTCGCATCACTATTCAATTAGTCGCAATATATCTGACCGACCTCCATGATTCCCACATGCTCATGACGTAATTGTACATCTGTGAGCAGTTTAGGGCAGGCTGCACTGAACTCTGGTCTTGGACGCACTGGCGACAGGATGCTCTGTAAGGAATTGCAATTGTGTCTTGCCCGTAATTTCAATTGGTTCCCCCTCGCTCAGGCATTTTTTCTCTCAGGCATATATTTTAAGTCCTGATGATGGTCTCCATATTTCAATGAGGGATCGAAACATTGTAGACAAAAAGTAACATGACCGTTGTAAATGTGTTTCATCTAAAAAAAAATAGCATAGCTACCTTATGAAAATAAGTGGTACTAATTGTTTAACACTTGTGGAGCCACGTTTCAAATGTCTGAGTTTTATTTATATAATTTGTTCAGCTTCCTGTCTTTTTCTCAAGTCTTTGTGGCTTTGTTTTTTCTGAATATTTATTACAATTATTGATAATATGATCCTATCCTAGGCTGTTATAGAAATCATTTGTTTTCTGTATGTATTGGTATAAATATATCTCTGGAAGGGACCTTTAGTTCCTCTATAAACAGTTTCACAAACATGCAGCAATAAGTGGAAGCTGAACTTGGGGGCTAAGCTGTGAGTGGTAGGCGTAAAACTATTTTGTGTGCTTTAATCCACTATAATGTTGTTCATGTGTAATAAGAATCTAGGTCGTTTATAGGGTCCACATTATAATTGACTTTCATGTGGCCTATGCCTGTCATGCATATTCCAAACTCATGTACCAAGAATTTAAGACAAAGCATTAACCTTTGATGTAAAACAGGAAAAATGAAGAGATGTCCATCTAGTGGCTAAATTGCACAATGTGAAAACAGAAAACATTTATGTTGTCTGTGACCATGTATGCCAGGTAGGGGACGTGGTTAAGATTGAGGGCTGTCGCTCTGGTGCATTTATTTATCAAGAAGACGGCTGTCGTCCTGAGCAGTGCTGTGATATGAAGGGCATGTGGCTTTGTGTGCGCTGTTATGAAACCTGAATGTCAGAAGGGGTGCTGTGGTGAAGTGAGAGAGTGTTGCCCTGGAGTAGTGTGTAGGTGTGAAGGAGAAGCAAGACCTCAGAGGAAGAGCAACAATTCAACTTCCCAACAAATCAGGAGCACCCAAGCCCTGCAGTCGCATCTAGGGAGGCTTATGACTTAGGCAGAGTAGCATGTGGACGTGTACCGTCTCTACCGTAACATCCAGACTTCTGCTCACCGCCGCAGCACAGACATGTGCAGGGCACTCGGAACCACCACTCCAGCAAGAGCAGATAAGTATTTATAAATATGGGTTTTTGTGTAAATACAGTGGTGGATGCAGGGTACAACAGTGGTGCACCAGCCATCTAATGCCTACATGATGCAAAGTAATGCAAGGCAGCACAATGTGCTGCCCTGCGTGTTTGTTTTGCGTCAAATTTGTCCCAAAAATTGACCCAACCCTGATGCAAAATCTGGGCCTAAACTTATAAAAATGTTTTTTTATCTCTGCCATAAAGAAATTGCAAAAAGAGAAACGTGGCAAATCTGTTCTGAATAATTTGTTGCAGAGTCGGCATTTTGAAATATCTTATGGGGTTAAAGCACAGGCTGCAGATATCTTTGTGTGCCGAGTATATCTCAAGAAATAATAATAAAGGTAATTCATTTTTTCCTGACCACCACTACCAGCGGCAACACGCACCAGCTGCCGGCCTTGAGGGGACTACAATCCCACTACCCAATGCTGCAGGAGGTGCCAACTCCATCCTTTCTGCGCCGGGGGCGCATAAAGGCATCCTTGGGCTCCCGCAGTTAAATTTTTCCTGACTACCCCTACCAGCAGCAACAAGCACCAGCACCTGGCCTTGAGGGGACTACATCCCCCACTACCTAACGTGCCAGAAGGTGCCCACCCCATCCTTTCCACGCCAGGGAGCGCAAAAAGGTAGCCTAAGGGCTCCCACAGTGTGGTAGCCCATAATTACATTTTTCCTGACCGCCACTACCAGTGGCAGCACGCACCAGCACGAGGCCTCGAGGGGACTACATCCCCCACTACCCAATGCGCCAGAAGGTGCCAACGCCATCCTTTCCTGAGCCGGGGGGTGCATAAAGGGAGCCTCCGTCTCCTGCAGCACGGGGATGTGCGCAGGTGTGCCCAGGCCGTGCCTGGGCCAAGGGTGGGCCTGTCTGTGCCCGTAGGAGGCTGGGCTGGACCTCCCCTCTTGGTTCCCTGGCCCGGCAACTTTATTATATGCTTAGAAAACTTTGGCTTGCCCATCCAACTGAGACTATTGGAACCTGGTTGTGTATTGACCTACGAACATAAGAACATTGTCGCTGGGTAGGATACATAAGTTATTATTAAGAACAGTTTCTAATCCTCCTATCCACGGGTTATTGTTTGGGTTATTGCCGGGTCCTGTGGAGAGACAGACAAATATAACAGAGAACACTCCATTGTAGTGAGACATATAGAAAGCCACTTGGACCATTATTTTGATCCTGTGGATTTTATCTTAAAGATGGGCAAAAGAAAGGCAATGACCAATCAGTCCCCACCATCAACAAAGCCTAAGGGGTCATCACAAGCAACATTTTTAAATTATCTCATTGGGGCAATGGGGTCTATCAAAAGACAAATCACTACAGTGGTACAGACTCTCAATGCAGAAAAACAGGGGGATTTACAAGAAGATAACGAGTCAAAGGATACATTCCCTGTCACCACGGTGGAGTTTAGGGGCATACAACCCCTGAATGGTTGCGTACAAATAGTGTCTGATGAAATAGCAGTTAGTGATCAGGAGTCTGATACACAGCCCCCATTAAAACGCTGGAGAAATCCAGAGGTAATAAATAAACAAGTGGGAGAGGCGACCCAAAAGCTGTCAATCCACAGTGAATCCAACTCAATATCCCAGAAAAAGGGGGAAAAAGTGATTAAGCAAGCTAAGTAAACCAAAATATTAACTTGCCAAGATGAGGAGGTCACACCCAAAAACTCATGCTACTATTCCCATTAATGACCTGGCTAACCTAACCACCCGGTGGTAGTTCTGGATACATTTTTAAAAGATGCCATAGCCAATTTAACTGAAAGAGTCACCAGGATTGAAGAAACTCTGAACAATAAATTCAGTATTGAGAGGACTGTTAATCACATTAGAAGTCCCCATAGCCAAGCTGACCAAGGCAGATTAACTAAGGATGACAGTAAAGAAAGCACAAACAGTCAGATACACTCAGCTTTAGATTGAGTAACCCCTGGGGCACATTACTCTTTGCATTATGTAACAAAAGCCACAAGGCCACTAGGCAAATTCTCACAAAATTACCAAAATCCTAATCAATCTAATGATCAACAATGTTATACGAGGAATATTATGACCACAGCTCAGTCAACCAATCACGACTAGTCTATCCATCCTCCCCAGTTGAATTCCCAAGTTAACCTAAAAAGTCTACATCTGCCGCCAGCAGTAACACTGTATACAGTAATATTAGCTAATGTCCCAAAATTGAGGGCCGATGAGAACGAACCCTAGGACTCTTGGAGAAACAAGGCTTTGCACTGGCTCAGGGCAAAAACAGGGTTGACAGAGGAACTTTTTATGGAATTAAAAATGGCTACTAGAGTGAGCTGGTTGGGTAGAGATTATAAAAACCTCTTAGGGGATTGCTTAGTTTTAACGTTTAAACCCCACAACTAGTGAAGACTATCCTCTGGAGAGCAGGAAACAAAAATGTAACGTCCTGTGATATTCATATTCTACCCCTGGGCTAATTTTATCAACCTCCTCTGAATATGGGATTGAGGAATATTAGAAGTAAAACCTATGATAACAACTATCTCACATATAATGTAGTAGTGAAAAATAAGTTTGACCTTCTCCTTACTCTACATGAGATTGATTGACTGATTAACATGGATACAAATAACACCCCTAGTGAGACACATGACCTACTCACCCCAGTAGACTTGCTCAAGCTAATTCCAGAAACTGGTTGTATTCAGGCAAAGGGTGTAATGGTAAATCATGAAGAAAGATCGCCTGGTAATATACCTATGAATCTAACCATTTCACCTCTCACCTAGGGGATAAGATCGCCAAAAGAGGTGGGCAGGTTTCACAATCTACATTCAGATAACACAGAACTACATGCGGGTTCAATTGTCGAAAATTATATGATGGAAAATATGACTGTACTATTTGGAATATTGCAGGACTGCGCTCAAAAGTGATAAACCCAGTGTGGCTTGACTTTGTTGGAAAATTCAATATTTTATGTCTTGAAGAAACTCGGGCGGTAAACAGTATACATATTGATGATTATAAGACTTTCCATACTCCTGCAGTCCCTTCTGTACATGGGAGACCCAAAGGAGGTCTATGTGTATTTGTATCTAACAAGGTGAATGTAGATAAGATAACTCTGTCAATATCTAATAGTTATTATCAAATTGTAACCATGTATTTGGCTAAATATCATTGCTGTGTACTACTTAATTTTTACAGCAATGACCCTAAAGATCGAATAATGGGCGTATTGAAGGAATTAAGCAAATATTTGAATAAATTACATTGTGATATTAGAAAGAATGTGTTTACTGTATGGGGGGGGGTGATTTTAACACTGGTTTGTGCCCATTAAGCGGAGGGGTAAATTGTGGTCTAATAGTTGATGATAACACATACCCCCACTTCTCCCACACACTTTATGGGGAGCTTTTAAACAAGATTCTGTTCTCATTTGATTTAACTTTTGCTAACAATCTTTGTTCCCCCCTGTTCCTTTCACCCTGACATTCAACGGGAGAGGTATGAATGCAATAATCGATTATATTATTCTGCCTTGTAGAAACACAGCAAAACACACAAATGTTGAAATACACAATATATCGGTGAGCGACCATTTCCCGCTAAGCGTCAGTTTATCTCTATTGACCCAAGTGCAAAGTATGCGGGGAAATCCCAAATATATGGTCCAAAACATAGTGCTGAATAAAATAAATGGCTATTCATTGCAGTGGTCCCAGATAGAGACCACAGAATTCACAAAGAAAATTTTGGTAAACTGTCAAAAATCCTTTTCATTGTGCTTGCATAAGATGACCCCTCATGATCAGATTCTACATCCGAAATAAAAAAACGCACTGAGGGTTGAGATTCTCTGGGGAAGATGGCGTCAATGGGAGCAGTCGCTGACTGAGCTCTCTCCTTCTCCCCTGATAAGCTATGCGTGAGAGCAGATGGAAATCAAGGAAAATGCAGTGGAAAAACTCGTTCCTCCTCGAGCGTCAACATGAGGATGATTGAGATGGATAAAAACTGAAGAAAAAAAAACGTGGACTTACGATGGTCAATGAAAGGAGGAGAAGGAAAAAAGACATGACTATTTTTTCAGAGCCCGGGTGGGAGCTGGAAAGTCGGAAAAAGGCACACCCCACCTTTCGGAGCTTTAGGACCTGAATTATTGCTTCGAGGGGCATTGATTGATTGACTGACATTAACCAAAATAAGCTTTTTTGAGCCCGAGACTCTCCCGTACTGGTACAAAGAAAAAAAAAATAGCTTTTCATTTTTTTTCCGAGGTTCTGAACGTCGTCTCGAGTTGGACAGACGGGGTCAGCAGCAGCCTGTGAGAAGGAAAAGATACGGACTTACTGACCGCGGTAGCTACCTTGCCCATTCACTTCTCCGTGCAATCTCACTCCATGCTCGTAAGTACTAATCGGTGCTGCTTTGGTTGATCAGCTCGAGCACGAGCTGAGTTGGGAGGTGAGGAGCTGGAGTAGGGGTGTGAGGGGCATGTGAGTGAGAGAGTGGTCGACCCTAGTGTTAATGAAACACCGAGTAAGGAGCGCCAGGTCCTAAGCGGGGAAAAAAAAAACTTGCATCGGATAATTCAAAAAGACTAAGGCTAGGGCCAAGACATTAAAACGCTATAACGCTATAAACTGCTAGACTGCTATAAAACGTAGCAAATAGAAAGAAATTTGCCTCTAACATTCGATTCTCTGCACAGCGCCGTTACTGCTCTGCTCAGCCGTCTGGAAGGATCTGACCTTTGCCCCGAGTTTCAGTTACCAATCACTTGGTCAGAGGCTGACAGTGGCTATTTGTACAAGCTGGGAGGGGAGGAAAAAAAAAAAAGAGGGGCTCTAGTCTTAAAGGCGCACACTCGTAATATTGCGCTCCACTCAAGAATGCGAGAAGAGCATCGCTGGATACGGAAAGTGCTACCTCGGAGAAAGAGAAAATTGACTTATTATATGATAAGACGGTCATAAATGTGGCTGTGGCAGCGGCAGTGATAAGGACCCAGGAACTCCTTAAAACTCCACGAAGTGGTGATAGGCAATATACACAATGTTTGCAGAAGCAATATAACCATAAATGTAACTGTGAGGGTGTCAATAGCAGATTTGGCTCTCTATGTCCTCTCTGTCCTCTCTGTCAACCCAAAGTCCAAGGAAACGGAAATAAACGACACATAAACCTGAGCATTTGTGGCATCTTAAACACACCAAATTCGGTAAAAACAGGGCAGGAATTGACTACTCGATACCTTAACCAGATAAAGCTAAATAAACAAAGGTGCAAAAAAAAGAACAACGAGCAAAGTCTAGGGCAAGAAGTGACAGACAAGATGAATGAAACGGATATAAAAAGGATGGAGGATCTTCAAGAAAGTACTCAGGAGGTGATACGCGATTTACAGAATCAGAACCTGGTTAGTGATATTTCATTGCCCCGACCGAATATATGGGAAGTACAACAGCATGAAGAGCCTGAGTCTGATGAGCCTAATACGTCTAATAAGAAGGTACAAGAAGTGGACAGGGGCCATACCTTGAAACCAATGCCGCAAAGACGGGAAACAAGAGGGACCAAAGCCAAAGAAATAAAAAATAAAGAACAGGAACAGGATGGAGGGAAGGAGAGAGTTAACGAGAATGAGAATGAAAAGGAGAAGGGGAAGGAGGATGACAAAGTTAGCAAAGAAAAACTAAAAAAGGAAAAAAAAGCGACAGGCAAGTGGCTAAAGGCAAAGGCAGTGGCATAGAATTAGATAAAAAGAAAGAGAAAATTAAAGAGAAACATAAGGAGCTGGAGAAAGACTATGAAGATACTGAAGAGATGGAATTAATGATGAAAAAAGCAAAACTCCTACAAAACATCAAAGAATTAAAAGCAAATGCAAAAATGACGGGGGAGTCAATGGCATCACAGCCTAGCATATTAAATATTTTTAGCCCAGTGCCCAAAACTGGGGCAAATAAAGGGCTAAGGCAGGCGGTAATAACACAGGAGTCAACAGGGGGAATTGCAAAAAACAATCTTGTGGTTGATGGACAAGTAATCTTGAATCCCCCACCTGATAAACCACTGTCGCTAGGAAATGATACAAACTCTGAAGAGTCCGATGTAGACATGTATGAGACAGGGATCTCGACTGCTAGTGAGACGAGTGAAGTCAACAAAAGAAGAGACCAAGAACTATCATCCCCGGAAATATCTGGACGTTCTGAAACAAGGAAGGAGAGTGATCATGGAAAAGGAAGCACACCAAGGAAAAAATTAGAGAAAAGAAGAACAAGGAATAAAAGATTAAATAAATCAGCCTATGATGAAACCACCGATCAAGGAAGCAACACAGAATTGATTGATCCTCGGAAAAACTTAAAATCTAAAAAATTAATAGAAACAGCAAAGACTCAGGAAAGTGGGGAGGAATCAACTGCGGACATTTCTGAATATGACGAGGGAGGAGAGGCAAACGAACCATCTTTGAAAGCAATATTGACCTCAATAAGGAAGTTTCATAAAGATGTCAAAAAGGATACTCAAAAGCATCATTTAGCTATTCAAAAGCTCCAAGGGGCGGTAAATAAGGTGGGCAGCACATGCCTGGCAATCTCTGAAAGGATGGTATCAGTTGAAACACGAACTGACCATTTAGAAAAGGATGTCACTTATCTACAAAAACAAGAAAAAAGGCAAGAAGGTGCTATTCAGGACCTAATGATAAAGGCGGAGGAACAGGAAAATAGAGCACGGCGGAACAATCTGCGTTTCCTGGGGCTCCCAGAAGGTGTTGAAGATCACGACCCAAGGGGATACATAATTAAACTCCTTAAATCATCTATGCCCGAACTGCAAACCTGGGACCTAGAGAAAGAAGTCCAAAGAGCCCATCGTTTTCCCCTGACTCAACCTAAAAAAACACAGAATCAATCTAAATATCCAAGGGCAATGTTGGTACTTTTTGGAAATTTTTTACTTCGGGAAACCATATATGATTTAGCTCGCCCCACAAGCAAGAAAGAATACAATGGTAGTACATATTTTGTAAGACCAGATTTTGCCTACGCAACCGTGGAAAGGAGATGGAGGCTGTGGCAGCTATTTAATCCCTTTGAGCAGATTGGTGCTAAAGTGTACTTACAAAACCCGGCTAGACTGAAAATAATATTCAGAGGATCTACTCGGAGCTTCACTAGCGAAATACAAGCAGAAAATTACCTTAAAGAAATCTTGGAGACTGCAAAAAAACAGACCGGGAATATGACCAAGAACTAATTCCTTTCCTATGTGGATCAAATAATAGTTGTCAAAATAAGATTGTTTAGCATGTGTAAAATGAAGTGAGAACAATAACAATCATTACTTACACGTGAAATAATACACGAAAACTTTTTGCTAGAGGAGTAAAAGAAAAGAATCAAAGACTTTTCTACGTATGTAAATAATGCACTCACGCAGGGCTGGGGGATGGGGAGGGGCACTGAGGCGCTCTGACCATGGGTGCCCACACCTGGGTCAGGTTTGGGGAGGGTGGGGGGGGGTAAGGGTCAAGGAGGAAGGGGGAGGGAGGGTTGAGGGGTGGGATTGGATGGTGGAAGGGTGGAAAAACGAGAAAGGAAAGTGGTACAATTTTGGACAAAGAATTGTTGAGAAGGACAATAACATGATTAAAGATTTGAGTGATGAGATATATAAACAATTAAATGGCAAGCATTAGAATATGCACTATTAATGCGGGAGGACTGAATGACTGGAGAAAGAGGCAGAGACTGGCATTCTTAGTAAGGCATGAAAGGATTGATATTATCTGTATACAAGAAACCCATCTCCCATGGTCAAAACGCAATCTACTTTCACTGGGTGGCTTTGAGGTAATAGCTTGCTCTACACAGACGTCTACAATCCGAGGTGTAGCTATACTGATTCGAGGTTCCCTAGGTAAAGCAAGGAAAGTGAAGGCGGATAGCAATGGGAGATGGGTAATTGCTGACTTAGAACTCGGTTTCTCGCTATGTGTGGTGTACGGCTCCAACCAAGATGAGCCTGAAATATTCGATTTTTTAGAAGCTGAACTTGTGGGTTGGGCTACACCGTTGATAATAGCTGGGGATTTTAATATTTCGGCTGATTGGGTCGTATCTGAACCATATGCAGGTTGGAAACCCAAGGTCTTTCAATCTATTCGATCTCTTATGAGTTCTCATGGGTTGCTCGATGTATGGGGGGCCAAAAACCCCTTGGAATTTGGATACACATACTTTTCTAATCCTGCCCAAAAATACACGAAATTAGATTACTTCCTGATCTCGTCCTCTGAGTTATCGAAAGTTGACATACTTAAACTTCCTAAAGTGGTGTCTGACCATAACCCATTAATTCTTACATATAGTATAGGTCAGAGGGAAAGAAAAAGTAATTCCTGGTCCTTTGAGAAAAAGCTCCTTAGTGATAAAAGATTTATAGATCATCTGAAAAATTGGGTCCCACAATTCTTTGCAGCAAATAGGTACAGTGCGTCTAGAAACACAGTCTGGGAAACTTTTAAGGCAGCATTGAGGGGTGAAACTATTGGCTGTTCAGCAAGATTAAGAAAGGAAGATAGAAATAAGATTGAGGGTTTAATGAAAGAATTAGTAAAAGTAGAAGAGCAACATACGACTGATATAATCAAAGGGGTTAATACCACTGCAAGTCAGGAAGCTTTACTGACAATCAAAGCCGCACTCCAGAAAGAAGTAACTATGAAAGTCACAGGAGAATGCCAATCAAATAGGGTTAAAAGATATGAGACCGGTGAGCAGGCAGGGAGAGCACTTGCCCTCAGGTTAAGGCAGGAAAAAACAAGAAACACTATTGTATGTATAGAAGTGGATGAGATCAGGTATACAGAAAGTAAGGACATTTTAAGAGTATTCGAGAAATTTTATCAGCAACTGTATGAACAGGAAGAACCTACTAAGAAACCAGGGGAAGGAATACGAGATCGGGGCCCACTTTTAGAAGACTCAGTCAAAAAAAAATTTGAAGAAGAAATTACATTATTAGAAGTAACAGTCGCGTTGCGGGAATTGGCCTCAGGTAAAGCTTCAGGTCCCGATGGGATACCTTTAGAAGTCTATAAAACAATAGAAACTGAAATCACTCCTCTTCTGGTAGATTTGTTTAATGGGGTTATGTGTACAGGATCAACACCCTCCTCTTGGAAAGAAACAAATATAGCAATCTTCCATAAAAAGGGGAAACCAGCGGAAAAGGCGGGGTCCTACCGACCCATTTCATTAATAAATTCCGATACTAAGCTTTATTCTAAAATTTTGGCAAAGAGGTTGGGCAGGGTCATTGGCGGTCTAGTATCCCCATGGCAGCATGGGTTTGTCCCCGGTCGGGGTACAACGGATCATACTTGTAGGGCAATATCTTTGTTTGATGCCCAGGCTGCCGTGGGGGGGGGGATGTCGCTATGATCCTGCTCGACGCAGAGAAGGCGTTTGATCGTGTGGACTGGAGCTTTCTCTGGGCTATCTTAGAGGCGAGGGGATTTGGTCCCAATATTATAGGGGCCCTTAAAGCCATGTATGTAGAACCAACAGCTAAGGTAACAGCAATGGGCGAGAAATCAGGGGTTATACATATAAAAAGAGGGACTCGGCAAGGCTGTCCCTGTTCCCCTATTCTATTCGCGCTGTATATTGACCCCCTTATACAGTGTATTCTTGACTGCCCAGAGATAGCTCCAGTGATATGCAATGGTTATTCAAGTAAAATACTGGCCTACGCTGACGATCTTGCAGTGTTAACAAATAATCCACAACAAACTCTGCCTATTCTAATTCAGATGGCTAAATTGTTTGGGGAAGAGTCAGGCTATCTTCTAAATGAAACAAAAACGCATGTTATTTGCTCTAAAAATATAGCCAAAACTGACTATAGATTCGTCAACTCTGCCTTATATTTAGGGGTTAAAATTAATGCCAATGTTGAGAAAATTGTAAGTGAGAATTATCTGCCACTTATTAAGGATATTGAGAAGGAATTAAAAAGAATAGATGTGTTACACCTCTCATTAATAGGAAGGGTAAATGCAGTTAAAATGTCTATATTCCCTAGAGTTCTCTACTTATTTCGGGCCATCCCTTTAGCAATAGAGGACAGGATTATGAAACATCTTGAATCTATGTTTATCAGATTTGTATGGCAATATGGCAGGGTAAGGCGATCTACAAACTTAATGGCGCTGCCCAGAGAAAGGGGTGGGATGGGCTTGCCAAATCTAAAGTTATATCATTGGGCCTGCTTGCTAACCCAAATGACTACTCTATTTCAATCTACATCTGTACCTGATATAACACCTGGGTTTGTAGATCAACAATGTCCGCCCCAGATATATATGATGTTATTGGGTGAAAAGACTATAAATGTATTTCAGTGTGAATTGGAACGAAGCTTCTATAAAAAAACAAGATTGAAAACACTGATTGGCGCATGGAAGGTTTGGAAAGCAATTATGAAAATGTTTAATATCCCGAAAATCAATTCCTTTCTGCAACTGTATAACTCATCTCTCTTTCCTCAACTAAAAAATGATAATAATTTGCTGATGTGGAAAAGGCTGGGGCTTAGATCTTTGGGAGATTTAATGGAAGAAGGTGAAAATCTGCGGTTCGAAATGCTCCAGGAAAGATTTGGTATTCCAGACAGTCAATGGCTGGTTTATGGTCAAGTTACCAGGGCAATTAAGGCAGTCAGGCCACAGATTTCACATACAGCGGATTTTCCACTGATTGAGTTATTAAATAGAGGTTGTAGGAAGATTAAGATTTTATATAATTGCTTATTGGACCAAATCCCGGATGATATTGAGAAGGTTGAGTCTAACTGGGCGACAAAATTAGGAGATTCAGATGTCGATCTGGATCTTGCTCTTGTATTGAATAAAAAAATATTCCGGGCATCAAACCTTCGCGCACAACACTACAAGACTATTTTTAATCTTTACCATACACCCGAGAAGATATTCGCCTGGGGTCTAAGCGAGAATGATAACTGTCCCAGATGTAATGAAAGTCAGGCTGACATTATACATATGTTTTCTTCCTGCAAACAGTTGGAAAATGTTAAAAAATAAGTAATGAAATTTATGGAGGGGCTGCTAGGTCAGTCCATAGACCTATCCCCTACCTTAATTTTACTGGGTACAGACTCTAAGTTGTGTTTAAGCGAGGCTGAAAGAGATCTAATGTTTTTATCTGTTGCTGTACTTAGAATTTTAATTTCTGCGGCGTGGAAAGATACGAACCCCCCATCCTTTCAGATGTGGCTCTCGAGATTTCTAGGAATTCTTAACATAGAATCCTGCCTCTATGAATATAAAGGCATGAGGCAGCGTAAGGAGGGTATTCGCCTATGGGCTCCTGTAACTAATTGGAGAATAGATAGAAATGGATAAAAATTTTGTTCGTCTCCAATTAATTGAAACTGATTTCTAACCCTATTTATCTATTTATTTTTCTCGTTCCCGCTAACAAGATGTAATTAAAAATGTATTTAAATATATCAAATATTTATCAAATTCTTATCATGTATGTAATAATTGTTGAAATTTATCCATCTATGTACCATTTTTATCAGAAATAAAAAAAATAAAAACTGAGGGTTGAGAACAAAAAAACACACTCGTACAAACAAGGATGGTTTAATTCAAATTGCACAAAAGCTTTTTCAAAATTAAAGCAAGCCCTGCATAAACCTATAAGAGACAGTGTGGTGTTGCGCTCTAGATGTTGCACGTCACGCCGTGACGTGACGTGCGGGCGGCCACATTGCGGCTGCGCGCGCAGCAGAGACGAGAGGCGCGAAAGCCGGCACTGACGGCAGATCGGCTCGGCGCTCTTTAGGGAAATTAAAGTTAATAAATAGAGTTACAACCTGAACGACTTGTGGAGTCTTCATTGGGGTAATCACGACATTACAATGGCGACGAGGACGGGATCCCGGACACCTGCATGCTGAAAAAAAACCAATAGGAAAAATACACAGAAGGAGACACCATCCATGCCGACGAACTGTAAGTCTAGAGCAGGGAGCAGGACAGCTGCGCCAAGCACCCAAGGGAAACACACAGTCGATGAGAGGCAAGCAAGCTACCACATGAGGCAGCATACCCTAAGAGCGCGGCAGAGCCCAACTCCACCCTGGTGGGAAAGACAGTCATGCTGGGGGTGGAGTGAAAAGAACCAGGTGGAACCAGGCGTAAGCGCGCCAAAGTGCACGGTGAACCAGCATAATAGAGGAAACCGCGCTGGCTACCTTAAGAAAGGAGGAGGGGGCCGACACAGAAAGTCCCCAGTTACAAGCGGGAAAACCGGAGCCAGACAGTACTCCAGTCCCAGTCCCAGAAGTCAAGGGAGTGCACCAACCACGGTCAAAAGCGAAAAGATGAGCGCACAAGCGGGATACGCAACGGCGCCAGTGCAATTCCTGCCCAAACCAGGAGAACCACTCATGAGGTGGGAAGATTGGAGGGAGTACATCGACAACTTCATAGAAGTCTTAGAAGCTGAAAACGAGGAAAAGTTCAACCCCATGAGAAAAAAAGCGCATCCTACTGCTCAACTTAGGCCCGGAAGGACTCAGGATTTACAAAAGCCTAGTGCCCAAACAAAGAGGAGGCGCAGACGATAATGTGTATGCCCATGCCATTGATGACCTGAACGAACACTACAGGCCGGCAGTGTGCGTATCAGTCGACAGGTTCAATTTCCAGCAAAGGAAACAACGCCCAGGCGAGACAGTAGAGGAATACGTGGCGGCCTTGAAGAAACTGGTGGCCACGTGCAAATATGACACATGGGAAGACGAGTTCATCAAGGACCAGGTGGTGATGCACACCACAAGCACGGCAGTACAGGACAAGCTGTGAGCCAGCGGGGAAACCACGCTGAAGGAGGTGATGGTAATAGTCAAAAGAGCAGAGTTGGCACGCAGATGCGCGGAAGTGACGAAGAAGGAGACGGCGCCCAGTATCATGGTGAATAAAGTCGACGAGGAGGAAACCCGCAGAGACTACAGGTACAAGGGCTCGTCATCGAAGGGACCCGGCAAATTGCAAGGCAACCAGGGCCCACCAGGAAAGCTGATGGGGAGCAACAAGAAATCGTGCTACAGATGTGGGAGCTGGTCCCACGAGGCGCACGACAGGAAGTGCCCAGCGTTCCGCGCCAAATGTACGTTCTGTGGCATTATGGGCCACTATGAGAAGGTATGCCGGAGGAAATCCTTCAAAAGTATGGTGAAATACATCGGCCAAGATCGTGAGGAGCAAGAGGAAGGCACAGAGGAAGACGTTGTCACGGTACTTTGCATATACGACCAAGTGCTGAGTGTGGATGGCAGAAGAACGACAAAACCGGTACTGGAAATGACGATAGGGGGAGTGCCGATAAGCGTGGTGGCGGACACAGGCTCGCCTTACACCATCGTCCAGAGAGCGGTATGGAATGAAATCTTTGTGCCTCATTTGGGCCCAGAACTGGAGAAGCTGGATATCCGACCAGTCACATACAACGGGGACCGCATACCCATGGCAGGATTCAGACCCTTACAGTTTGAGTTCAGAGGCCGTTCTGCTTCCTGCAAGCTTTACATATCGGAGAGAGGGCCCTCAGTGTTAGGATGGCTGGACCAAGGCGATCTGGGCATTAAGCTGGATCCAGGGGGCAAAGAACAGATACTACTCACCGAACTTGAAGTATGGCCAGATCTGGACAAGTGGAAGAGAGAATTCCCCAAAGTATTTGGAGGCACGGTGGGAAGGATGGAGAAATTCTCACACAAGATAATCCTAAAGGATAAAGCCGTACCAGTCGCCGACAAGGTCAGAAATGTGCCCCTGGCAGTGAGAGATGCAGTACAGGAAGAGCTGCAGGACTTGGAAAAAAGGGGATCATCGAACCAATCACGTGCGCGGAGTGGCTCGCGCCACTGGTGGTAGTCATGAAACCCAGCGGGAAGGTCAGGCTGTGCGTCGACCTGCGAGAATTAAATAAGAACATTGTGGTGGAGAAGTTCCCCTTGCCCAGAATTGAAGAAATGCTGGCCAAGACCAGAGGAATCAAGTGGTACTCCACCATAGACTTGACCTCAGCATACCATCAAATTGCCTTACACCCAGAGAGCCGGAAATTAACATCGTTCATCACCCCATTCGGGTGCTACCAGTTCCGCCGCATGCCGTTCGGACTGGCCTCGGCGGCTGCGGTGTTCCAGAAGCTGATGCACCAACTGTTTAAAGACATGGATGGAATCCAGTATTTTCAGGATGATATCCTGGTAATGGGGCGAGACAAACTAGACCATGATGTAAAACTCGGCAAGGTACTGAAGATCCTGGATGGCAAGGGCCTCGCGGCAGAATGGACCAAGTGCCGGATAGGCATGGAGTCGGTGACCTACCTAGGGCACGAAATCGGGGTGCGAGGAGTTACCCCTAAAGCAGAGAATGTAAAGGCAATCTGTGAAGCGCCACCACCCACCAACAAAGAGGAAGTCAGGTCATTTTTAGGCATGGCGGAGTACTACAGTAAGTTTGTGCAGCACTTCGCCACCAAGACACATCACATGAGGCAGCTGACGAGAGAAAGTACTGAGTTCCGCTGGACGGAGGAGGCACAAGGTGAATTTGAAGTCGTCAAAAGCACCGGCGTAGCTAGGGGAGTGCGGGGGGTGCGGTCCGCCCCAGGCGGCACTAATTTGGAGGCGGGCGGTGGCCGGCGGAAGCTGCGTGCACTGTGGTGACAGCCCAGGATTTATTTGGGTATACACAGTCAGTCGAGCAGCACTGCAGCACAACGTGAATGTAAGTGCAAGCAAGCGCAGCGCTCCTGGTCCCAGGGCCGTCAAGGCCCTGTGCATCATTTTGGGCCAGCCCCGGCACTGTGCTGTTTAAATGCAGCAGTGATGCGCATGCGCACGCTCATGCTTCACCACTACGCGCTCTCGAAGTCTCGGCAGTGCTGCTGGGCGGGCGATTTTCTGCAGACAGTCCAGCTGGATGAAGGTGAGGAGACGCCACAAACAGATGAAAAATGTAATGTAAGTGTAGATCAATGTTGTTTCTAGGATCGCACTCGCAGAGAAGGTCAATCAACAGTCGGGGGTCATTACTAGTATATAATGTACAAATGGGAATTGGAAATACACACACAACCAACCACATGTAATGTCGTAATATTAAAAGACGTGCTCTCTGCTGACATTCTGCAGTCCTACGGTTGAGTTTTCATGTTTATTATCAGGGAAAGGACGACAGCCATTATTTTGTCGATAAGTGCCTGGGAGGTTTGATTCCTCACACTGAAAAAATATACAAAAGCGTAAAGTGTATGTCTGCATTCTGCAGCCTTTCTTTTCTCAAGTGAATGGCTATGACTGAGCAATAAGAGACATGCTACGTGCACTGCAGTTATCCAGGCCAGATATATATTCTACCTGCAATTTTTTAAGAGAGCGCATATCCAGTGCTGTGCATATAACACGTATGTGTACTTTTAAGGCGCGCTAAGTAAGCGCCTTGCAAGGTGTGCGGATATTACCTGAATGTAAACTCATCAATGCTTCATTAGTTCATGCACCTGACACTCGTTACAGATGCTGAACAGGGACCATTTTGCAGGAGTTTCTTTGACTCTTAAGAACACCAGTCTCACTTAGTTTGAGACCGACCACCACTGCTCCAAGCCGCCTACATAAGGAGGCCCTAGTGATAACCAGCAAAGCGCTGCAAAGCCATACCAATGGCGTGAATAGATGGGTGGCAAAGTCAATGAATATATGGGTGGATGGCAGATTGGATGAATGGCAAAGTAAATGGATGCATGGCAGCATGAATGGATGAAAGGCAAAGTGACTGAATGCATGATTGGATAGCAGAGTGGATGGATTGATGAATGAATGGCGGGATGGATGGCAGAGTGGATAAATGGATGGATGGATGAGCGGATGGATGGATGGCAGAGGGGGTTGATGCATGCCAGAGTGGACGAGTGGGTGGTTGAATAACAGAGTGGATGGATTGATGGATGAATGAATGGCAGAGTGGATGGGTGGTTGGATAGATAGAAGAGTTGATGAATGGATGGGTGGCAGAGTGGATGGATGGTGAATGAGTGGAAGAGTGGATGACAGAGCGGGTGAATGACAGATTGCATTGATGGAAGGATGGAAGAGAGGATAGGAGGATGGATGGATGGCCGAGTGGATGAATGGAAGAGTTAATGAATTGATGAAAGGATGGCAGTTGATCGATGAATGGCAGAGGTGATGGTAAGATAACAGAGTGGAGGTTGTATGGCAATGAGAATGGATGGCAGAGTGAATGGATCGATGGGTGGCAGAGTGGATGGTTGTTTTTTAGACTGTATGGATGGGCAGATGGATGGCATAATAGATGGATGGCAAATTGGATGGATGGATGGATGGAAAGAATGGGGAAATATTGAATGATGGAGGAAAGAATGAATGGATGACAGAATCTAAAGGTGAAATAGTGGATGACAGTAGGGGGATGGAAGGGTGAAAGAATGAATAGATAGATGCATGGATGGAAGAGACAAGAAAGCTGTTCTATTGCGAGTTCAGCTCACTTGCTTTGCTTGCTTGGAGGCATCAGCACTTTAATTCAAAGTAGAGGCTACTTTAATTTTCTGCAGAAGCAATTGTTAGGACCAATTAATGTCAATCCCTGCCACCTATAAGTCAGTACCACCAACACTGATAATGAAAATATAGAGAAAATATGAGCAGTGGCCAGGGACAAAATGTGCCATGATTTATTTAAGAAACACTGCAGTGTGCATGTCAGGCCACCAGTGTCTGCTTTAGATCACCCGCTTCCTCTGAAGCTGACAGGAGGGTGACTGAGTGGGCTGAGGCAGACCCTGAAAGTACTGGAATATTTCATCATCGCCCCTATAGAACCTATGTTTTTTTTGTTGCTTTAAAGTGCACTATTTGACCCCCTTTTTAAAACCATTTTGAGGGTGAAAACCCCTAGCAGACATAATAGGTCTGTTGCATACCTGACTAAAATGGTGATGCTGTCAAGATCACTGTACTGTTTCTCAAACTTACCAATTCCCAGATCCAAGAGCCTCTTCCACATGCTGGATGCTATGCTAGGGGATCTAATTTGAAATAATGAATGGTGCAGAGTAGCACTTTCCTTTCCAAATTGAAACTACCCACGGATCAGGGAGGCCTGGGAGCCCTGCACTTCAAGCACTGCTATCTCGCAGTGCAACTTCAGTAGCCTTCTCGAAAATGAATGTGTACAGTGTACCCTATGTGACATTGGTTTCATGCATAAGGACCCGAGGGGTGTTTCTTAAATGACATGCATGGAGTGGAGCAAAAAGGAAATAGCTATTGCTTTGCTTATGTTTCTAAATACTGTTGTTGTTTGGTGGAGTGTGGGTGTAGAGTGTGATCTATGTGGGAGTTGTTTTGGTGTTGTGCTTGATGTCTTGCGGGTGGTTTTACAGCTGTGGTCTTGTAGTAGCAGTTAAGTATGAAGTGGTGTAAAGAGGAGGAAGGGATACATTTACTTATGCGTTTAGCTACCATTTTAGTGCTGGTGGGGCTTCATCAACTGAGACCTTCGAGGTTTGCTCTATGCTTACGCCACAGTTTCACGCCCTTTCTTATGCAGTGGAGTAGAGAGTGGCGTTGTAACTTAAACTCTGCCAATCCACCCCTGCTGCTCACCGTAATTTTTCCCCAGATCCTCCCCTCCCCGCTGCTACCCGCCAGGGGGCGGCAATCTGGGGGATAGCCCCGGGCGCCAGAAGCTCTAGCTACGCCCCTGGTCAAAAGGGAGGTGGTAGGAGCAGTACCACTCCAGGGATATGACCCCCAGGGAAAGACAGTGCTCACCACCGATGCCAGCGACAAGGGGCTGGGAGCTGTATTGATGCAAGACCGAGGACAAGGAAGGATGGAGACGCTCAGCTTTGCATCCCGCACACTGAGCGACACGGAAAAGAAATACAGCGTCATAGAAAAAGAGATGCTGGCAGTCGTGTGGGCAATGACGAGGTTTAGGCAATTTCTGTGGGGCACACGGTTCCAATTGAAAACAGATCACAAGCCCTTACTCAAAGTACTGACATCCAGCGGACACGCCAGCGCCACGCCCAGGATCTCGAAGATGACCCTAAAACTACTAGAATTCAGATACGATATAGAATACATCCCAGGCAGCAGGAACAGAGTGGCAGACTACTTAAGCAGGGCGGCGGCTATGGAACAGAGCGAGGATGACCAAGCAGGAACGGAAGAATTGGTGGCACTCACGGAGGACCAAGAAAGAGTAATCGGAAATCAGGAGTGGAAAGAAGCGTATGAGGATGACCAGACCATAAAGGAAGTGAAATTGTATATCACAAAGGGCTGGCCGGACAAAAGACAGACCTGGGAGGATCTAAAACCCTACTACGAGATCAGAGAAGAGTTGTCAATGGATGACCAAGGGGTGTTCGTGTACAGAGGAGAGAAAGTCATCCCCCCAGCAAACATCATCCCTAAGTTACTGAGCATGCTCCACGAAGGTCACTTGGGGATAGGAAAGATGAAGTTGAGGACCAAGCAGAACTACTGGTGGCCAGGGATGGACGTACGAGCCGAGAGACATTTCAGGGACTGCGTACAGTGCCAAGGAGCAGATAAGACACTCAAACTCTTACGCCCTGCACTAGGAATACTTGACCCGCCGCAGAATCCGTGGGAAGAGTTGTCAGTGGATATCCTGGGCCCGATTCTGGACGACCAAGGAGTTCAAAAATATGTGTGCGTACTCATTGATAGATATTCGAAATGGCCTGAGGTGAAAGTGGATGAGACGATGGATACAGAGACAATCATAAAGTTCCTGTCAGACACTTTTGTGAGAGAGGGCATCCCTAAGTCCATCCTGAGCGATAATGGCCCCCAATTCAGGTCAGACAAATGGAGCAACTTCATGCAGAGGAATGGTATCCTAGCCAAACACACGGCTATTTACCATCCGGCCGGAAATGGACTGGTGGAGCGATTTAACAGAGTAGTGATGGGGTCGGTGCATGCAGCCATCACCACCAACAAAGACTGGGAAAAGGAGATATGCCACATGGTGTGGGCGTACAGAATCACCCCCACAGGGACAGGATATAGCCCCTTCCAAATTCTGAGGGGTCGGGAACCATTCACTCGGGACAACCGTGTATGGAAGGAGAAAACCATAACGAGCAGGTGGTCCCCAGCAGTGGTGCAAGCCAATTTGGAAAAGGCACAGGCGATCTACTCGAAACACTACAACAACCGCAGAAATGTGAAGGAGACAGAACTGGAAAGAGGCGAGTGGGTGCGAGTAAAGCTGGCCACGATACAAAGAAAGGGGGACAGCAAATATAGTAAGCCCATGCAGGTCAAGGAGGTGTACAGCAGAGCGGCCCTGTTAAGCGATGGTAACGTGTGGTCCCAGGATCGCATGGCAAGATGCAACAGAGTGCTAAGATGGAGCCAAGGTGGGGCAGATCTAGAAGACATAGAGGAGAGAAATGTAGAGCCGGAGCAAACGGAGGTAGATTTGGATGAGAGCAGAGGAGAATCGCATGAAGGGAGAGCTGACGACGGCAGCCAGGGAGCTGCGAGGGAAGGAGACATGAGGAGGCGAGATGAGAGTGCGGCTGCGCTCAGAAGTGGAGAGGAGGACGTAGAGACTCAGGAAAGGGAGACTCCGTCCACCCCGGTGAGGCTGACCCGGAGGGGAAGAGCCGTGGTGATACCGGCCAGGTATCGAGACTTTGACATGAACGGCGGACTGTAAGTTAACAAACTCATTGTTTGGAAAAAGGGGAGATATGTGGTGTTGCGCTCTAGATGTTGCACGTCACGCCGTGACGTGACGTTCGGGCGGCCACATTGCGGCTGCGCGCGCAGCAGAGACGAGAGGCGCGAAAGCCGGCACTGACGGCAGATCGGCTCGGCGCTCTTTAGGGAAATTAAAGTTAATAAATAGAGTTACAACCTGAACGACTTGTGGAGTCTTCATTGGGGTAATCACGACATTACAGACAGCTGGGAAAAAAGGAAAGCAAGTGGGGGGGCGGAGCTTTCCAGCTCAGCAAGATGGTCACAGACAAGCAGAGCTCTGCAACACGATCACACTATACTCTAAAATCCTGGCAGATATTTGTTTCTAAACAGGGCGAGACTGATAGCTTACTAGATCGCAGGTCCCGTGGAGCAGATCCGTGCAGATTTCAGCGGACAACTTGGCGCTACTACTGAGCTACGTCCGCCGCCTGCTGTAGAGAACCTGGGGCCTGACTGCGGGCTGGCGTCCTCCCGAGTATAGCACAGGAAGAAAGGACTGTGTCTGACAGCTGGGTGGCTGCATTAGTGTGGAGGCTCGATCCAGGTGAGCAGGCTGTATGGGCGGGCTTGACGACTGGGCGGATCTCCCCCGAGATTGGCGTTTTGCCTGGAGTGCCTGACCTGGGGCATGGCGTACTTGAAAGCCACGATCCTGAAATTGGGACAGTAGAGGCAGCGAGTGACGCAGCACCAGGGGAGCAACCTAAACCACGTTGCGCAGGCGGCAACCGTATTGCCTGCATACTGAGTTAGTGAGTAGTTAGGGCCCTCGAATCTACCCGCAGAAAGTGACTCCCCTCGGCCACCTCTGCAAAAGTATGTGGCGCAGTGGGGCTTCTCAGCATAATCACGAGGCAGAACTCCTTCGAGCTGGTTGGGTGCACAATAGCCCAGCATATGACTTTCCACTGGCTGTTGGCTTGACCTCCCGGTGGTGCAAGATCCTGGGCAAACCTGGGGAGCTGCAGAGAGCGGGGGAATGTGGAATGAGCTATGGGGCACAGACTAGGCAAGAAGCCCACAGTACATGCAGTGTGATAGCTGCTTGAGTGTGCCTGTATAAACCCAGTGATTGGACTATACGCCTAGCAGAGATTAGGGCTGCCACCCCCCTGGGGGCTGAAGACCCAGACCATTTGTGACACTTAGCCACAGTAAGCTGCCATTGAAGAGCTCTGTGAAGTATTTTTAGACCTCTTGAGGCCTTTTTACTGACCTCATATTGCCTATCTTCCGGCGCAGCGATCTTCCTGGGAGAGTTGATAAGAGTGAAGACACTGGACCAGCGGGTGCTTGCTGGGAACCTACAGTGATTGCGCCCTGCATCACGATCTGGCGGTGATGGGGAAGACAGACAAAGTCCAGTCCAAGCTTCCATTTGAGCAACGAAAGCCTAGAGGTCGGGAACGGGACGACTCTCAACCCCTTCCGGATCAAGGTGAAGTTGGCGAGGTGGACCAAGCAGATTTTTGCCAAATCCTGACCACGATACGATCTAGTCTCCGAGCCATAGACGGGAAGATAGATTCGCTGGTCTACCGAGTTGATCGGATGTCTGAGCGCCTTGATCAGCACACCGAGAGGCTGGACATGATGGAGTAGAGGGTTACTGAGGTGGAGGAGGCCCACACGGAGATGGACACAACTCAGAAGCAGGTGAGTAAAGCTCTGACGCAGTTACAGGACAAAGCTGAAGACCTTGAAGCACGGTCTAGAAGGAGCAATATACACCTCACAGGACTACCTGAGTCTACACGTACTGGAAATATGGAACTCTTCATTGAAACTCTGCTGGTAACACTCCTGGGCAGCAACACTTTTTCCACCATATTTGTAATAGAGCAAGCGCATCGCTCATTGGGCCCTCGTTCTCACCCGGGTGCGCCACCGTGCCTGATCATTCACAGTTTTCTTAAATATAGAGACAGGGATGCAGCCCTAAAACGAGCTAGAGATTTTGGCACTTTGCATTGCAATCTCCTTGTTCTCCGATTTTACAGCTAAAGTTCAAGAGGCATGTAGACAGTTTGCCCCATTAAAGAGAGCACTGCACGCACAAGAATTGGAATACGCTATGCTCTATCCGGCGTGGCTGAGAGTCACCATGAATGGGGTTTCAAAGATTTTCCTGGATCCTAAGTCCCTGCAGAAGGCAATCACGGACTACACCAAGGAGCAGCAACAGGAGTAGAACAATCGCTGGGAGCAGCAGGGGGCACCATGGATGACCGTAAGCAAAACTCATAGTTGAATATCAGGACATGGGGTGGTCGGGGGAAGGGACAGATCGGAGCCCCCCATCTCTTTATTAGTCAGTTCCTGTCGCTGTTCAGGTTGTGACATTGGCTTTTAGACACCTAGGGAGCTGCTCTGGACAACTGGTTGTTATGGTATGGAATGCTCCCCATACAATTGTATTTTTTAAGTCTGCCTAATATTGGTGGGACATTAAGACAGCAAACCACTGCACACAGGCATTAAGGCACTGTGAGTAAAAGGATTGCTCACTTATTAGTTTAGTATCTAAACTTTAGATGAGTAAGTGTTAGCCCCTATGTGGGGGCACCTTGTTATCTCCCAGCTCTAATGTGATAGGACCACCACTGAATCAGGAGGTAGCTGGAGACACGGAGACACGGAATAGCAGCTGCAAACTATAGGGCAAATGACTCATTGAACATGAGTGGTGGTCCATGACCACGAGCGGCCTAGTCCGACTGTACTGGAGTGAATTCATATAATAAAGCATGGGTAGTATCTGCCATAATAGGATTGAAATTGCTGTTGGTTACCCTAGTTGGTTACCGGTTGCGCGATGGCGGAGTGGCAACATCAGCCCCTGTGTGTATACCACCAGATGGCACATTGCCATCATTGTTTGATTTTTGAGGGGGTAGGGGAAACTGTTTGCGCCCAGTTGGTGTTGGCGCAATGTGGGTGGGGGAGGGGGAATGTTGGGAATTTTTGTTTGAGCTAAAGTATAGTAACGATCATAAGAAATTCTTTTCCTGCTCATATTAGCTGGCAACAGTGGATGTGGCAGGACAGCTTTTGTTACCTATCACATCTAGTATCCCTACACAATGATACAGGCAGGACAGGCAAACAATTAGATTCTTAACATGGAATGTACGTGGCCTGAACAATCCTCGCAAGATACGAAATGTGATTGCGTATCTTAAACGACACTCTATTGACCTAGCTCTGCTGCAAGAAACTCACCTGCCCATGGACAGCACAATGTTAACCTGTAGAGTTGTGGTTCGGAAAATCTGGATTCATATAATTATACTGGACTCGAGAAATAAAACTTCGTCGAAATATGACGAATTTGGTATCAAAAGACCGAGAATGACGAGTACATCATGTACATGTATTTTCGGCGTGTTCGAGTGACGATTTCACCTCGAAATCGTCACTTACATTCTGAACCCTTGGCTCCCATTTATATGTTGCCCTTTACATAGGCCTTAATCCAGTTGAATTTGATTCCACAAGGACACATACTCCTTAATCGACTTTTCCCTGACCTCAGTACAAGTTAGAACCATTGCCCCAGGCCGAACTCGTTCGGTCAGTTCCCTCCCAGTGGCCGAGCAAGATAGCATCTAGGCTCAACCAGCCATAAAACCATTTCAGCGCTCACACCTGCCATATCTCGCTCACATCTTTCTCCACTCCTTTGCTTCACTTACTTTATGGTGGGGAGGTGCCCGTTTTTATTAGGGGTCCAGTGATATCTGATGAAATGTTGGGCCTTGCCAAATGATTTGTTGTAGGCAGCACGAAGTGAAATATGGACATGTCATCATGACTCTGCTTTTTCTTTGAACCAGAATATGTTAACTATTTACTTTACAACCAAGAATGTTTTGCCCGAGGCCCAAACTTATGTATAAGAAGAGAAGCCTGACTTTGTAAAAGTGTGCAGTCTCCTGAGAACATACCCGTATTGTACTTCTAGGACACCTGTTACCTTGGTTGCAGCCAATAAACTAATCTTTGACTTCACCTAGAAGACTCTGAAGTTTCTGTAGGTCTGGATCAGGAGAACCCGAGGTCTCTGGGTGTTGATTCCCTGGCACCGCTGGGTTACCGGTTCTGTGCCGGTTCTTAAAAACCCAGTACCTCAGTTGGCGCCCAACGTTTGGGGCGATTCCAGTGGTACCAGTCAGCCAGAAGATCGTGAGGAGCTTCGTGTGGAAATTCCGGAGGACGGCCAACCACCTCATCGACCCCTGCATGTCGACGTGGTCCGAAGGTCTTTGCTGCGAGGTTCCCCGCTTCCCGACGGCTACAAGGACTGCTGCCCTGGCTATCGCCCTGATTTGGACCCTTGAAGTTTTTGGTAGAGCGAAACACTGAGACGAGTCTTCTGGTGACGTCATCGAGATATTTTCAGTTAAGTATAAGTGGAGCGTCTCCCAGCCCTTAGTTGGACTTACTTTGTGGTATCTTTGGGATACAAAAGGTTTTGTATTGGTACTTGCAAGCACCATAACCGAAGGACTCGTGTATTCATGAGAAATATCGTAATCGATAATCCTTTGAAGTTTGGAACTAGACTAGAGAGCGAGGATGCCTAGTCTTAGACTTGGGAATTTATTTTGTCTTGGTGGTAATAATAGGGACTCCCGATTGGAGGACTCATGTCCGGTTCCTCCAGTTGGAACTCCGACTTACGAGCTATACGTAAAACATGGGGTAGGCCCCATCACCTACAACGAAGTATGGATTAAATACACCAGGAAAGATGGTGTTTTAAAATGGCCCCAATATGGTAGTTTTGATTCTGAAATCCTAGACAACCTTGAAGTTAAACTCTTCAAAAAGAAAGCCCGGCCGGCAATGTTTGACTCCTTCCGCTTATGGCGTAAAGAAGCCAAACAAAAAGAAATTAAATTAGCTAAGAAAAATAAGAGAGAAGGGGGACTTTCAGTAATGCAAGCTGCTGTGCAGTTTAAAGATAATGAGGAAGAGCAGATGAATGAGCAGTTGCACAGGCAACGTAAAATGGCAATAGATAAGTGTTATCCAGTTTTGCCGTCTCTTCAGCAAGAGGCAGCAAAAGAACGTGAAAAAGACCCATTAATGTCACATTTGCTAAATTCACCACCCCCCTATGCGCAGAATGCCACAGCACCACCGCAACCTTTAGTTGCACAAGCTGCGCCTCCTGCTCCTCAACAGCACCCACCAGCTGTTCCTCAGCTTGCTCCTACTTCTTCGGTGCAGCCTTCTCCAGGCCCACCGACCACTTTTGTTTCACCTGTGTTTTCTACGATTTTGCCTACTGTACTTTTTACATCTCCTAATGCTTCCTCTACGATTTTGCCTAGTGCCCCCTCTATTTTCCCTGATACCTCTTCTGCTACCGTTTTTCCATCTGTTTGTCCTTCAGTTTCACCTTCCATTCGGCAGAAAATGGCCAGCACTGTTACTAATCTTCTTTTACCTTTTTTCGGGTCGCCTGCTACGACCCCTAACATAGGAAGAAGACAGTTGCGAAGTCAACTGCCTGATTATCAAGAGAGAGATTCACTGAATAGTTTAGCTCGGAAATGGGTCATGGACACTGCAAAATATGATGTACAGTCAGTCATGGAAGTCTTCCATCAATGGGAAGCAGCAACACAGAGATATGTTTTTGAACAGATGTGTGTTTTTCTTGGCGAGGATTTAGAAGATAATGATCAAGACTGCATCCCACAAGAAATGTGTTGTGTACGGTTTAAGTTTGGAGAGGGTATGATTGTAGGTCCAGATGTGGAAAAAGCAGTTGAAAAGTTGTTATCATATCGAAGTAATGGAAGCAGTTCTGGGTCACCATCTGAATCTAATACATCCAGTAGGAAAAAGGCGCGACAATACCCTATGAGAGAAGTTCCCCCACAGTGGAGAGAGGGTGACACGACTGCTGTCCCACCTATTCTGCCACACTTCCAGCGTGTATGGGTACATGTCCCATGGAAGCGAGCTGAAGTTTTAGCACTCAAACAAACATTACCAGATCCGCGTAAAAATCCTGCAGGGTACTATAAAGAATTGTCACAAACTGCTGGGTCATGTATAATGAATTTAGCCGATATCGATATGCTATTTGGGAATGTCGTTCCACAGCCTTTATGGGGTAAAATTCGTCATGTAGATCATGACCAGGAATTAGGTGATACATGGGCTAATATTACTGCTGCAGATGCCCGACAAGTTGGTGGTGCCAAGCCTGAGCCTTTGATAGCAGAACTCCCTGGTAGAATAGTAGATTACATGAAAACGATAATGCCTGCAATACGCGTAAATTGGGATAAGTTGTCTGCATGCAAGCAAAAGAAAGAAGAAACTGTTTCAGATTTCTTCACCAGATTTGAAGAAACATCCATTGACCACAGCGGTCAAGATATGACCACAGAAGGTGGTCAGAGATTGTTTGTCGATAAATTCGTGCACAATCTGCTTCCAGAATTGTGTAAAAAATTAAAAGATTCAGAAAGTTCTTGGGCAGTCTCATCTTCAGCCCAGATATTAGCTACTGCACAATACTACGAGAATAGAGACAAAGATGAGAAAGATAAAGTAGAAAAGAAAACTAGAGAACTCAAAACGAAGGTTTTGCTACAGCAAGCCTATCCGCCACGTGGTGGTGGTAATCAACATAATAATGGCCAGAATCACTACCAGAATACTTTTCAGCAGCCTCAACAGTATCAGAGAAACTCGCAAAGATTCGATTACACTCAACCCCGTGTAGGTCCCAACCAGTGTTTATATTGCAAACAAGAGGGTCATTACAAGTATAATTGTCCTGCCCTATCACAACATGCAAATGGAGTTTCTGGTGTAAGAGGTCGTGGCAGTCAGCAAGTGCCTAGAGGTAGAGGGCGAGGAAACGCCACTCAGGACACACGTCCCCTTCCACCACCAAACTCTATGAACAGGTTTGATCAGCAAAATAACGTATCTGACAGGACAGCTCAATACTATGTTGAAGATTATTACACAGAAAATGAGCAGTGGGAGAATGATGACTGCTAGGACAGCCTTAGACAAAGAGAGGGAGTTGTTTCAGTTCCAGTAGATCAGAGTGGACCTTACGTTGAGGTGATTACATCAGGTGTGTCAGAACCTTTTCTGTTGGATACTGGTGCTACAAAGAGTTCTATTATGCACTCCAAACTCCCTGGTGCACCTTTGTCTGGCGAAATGAACGTTTCTGTAGGTTTTTCTGGCGCCCCGGTTAGAAATCCGATTTCTGATCCTTTATCTCTTTCTGTTGGTCCTTGTGAATTCGAAGCACCCCTTATTCTGACAACAGGTTGTGGTGAAAATTTGCTAGGATTAGATTTGCTAAAAAGATTGTATGCGACTTTGTATTGTTCTCCTTCAGGAGTACAACTCACTTTAGGTAAGAAAGTGGTTTCTCCCATGTATTTGTCGAGAGATGCACTTCCAGCAGAATTAGCACTTCTCCCAGATATTCTTTGGGCTACTGGTCCTAACGATGTAGGTCTTTTAGAAATTCCACCATATGTTGTAACATTGAAGTCGAATGTCAAAATGCCACGAATTCCCCAATACAGAATATCTAATGAGGGTGAAAAAGCTTTGCTAGCGATTGTCTACGAACTAATTGAAAAGGATGTGATTGAAGAAACACGAGGCAATGTTTGCAATAGTCCTGTTCTGCCTGTTTTAAAATGAACTGACCCTTCTCAGCCACCTGTGTACAGATTCGTGATTGATCTTCGAGAAGTAAATAAGATAGTCGTGCCACAATTCCCAGTTGTGCCCGACATTACCACATTATTGACTATGATTCCAGCTTCTGCTTCATGGTTTTCAGTGATTGACCTAAAGAATGCTTTCTTCAGCATCCCAATTGCTGAGGAGAGCAGGGACATTTTTTCCTTTAGTTTAGGAGGTCGAAGCTTCCGCTTTAAACGCGCTCCTCAAGGCTACTGTGAAAGCCCCTCAATATACAGTCAGGCTCTGAAAACTCAGCTTGACACGATCGTTTTGCCTAAAGGTGCCACTCTTGTACAGTATGTGGACGATTTGCTCATTGCTGCAGATACTGAGAAAATTTGTAAACAGGCCACATTGACATTGTTGCGTCATCTGTGTGATCTGCATCACAAGGTGTCACTTTCCAAGCTTCAATATTGCCGACAAGAAGTGACCTACTTAGGTCACCTCTTATCGAAGGAGGGAAGGAAACTGACCCCAGAAAGAATTCAGGCAATAGCGAAATTGAGTGTGCCAAGAACACAGAGAGAAGTACGTGCTTTCTTGGGCATTACATCGTACTGTAGACAGTGGATTCCAAATTTTTCGTTATTGGCCAAACCCTTGGTGGCACTAACGTGTAAAAATACACCCAATCCCATTCCTTGGTCTGAAGAGTGTCAGAAAAGTTTTCTCGAATTACGCACAGCATTATGTTCGGCTCCTGTGTTAGGTACCCCCAACTACAGTAAGCCTTTCACATTGTATGTCCACGAGAAGGAAGGCTGTGCATTTTCTGTGCTGACTCAGTTATTCGGAGATAGACAGCGGCCATGCGCCTATTTTTCGGCCACTTTGGATCTGGTAGCACAAGCATTGCCGAGTTGTTTAAGGGCCACAGCAGCAGCAGCTGTTTCTATTCGACAGTCTGCTGGTCTAGTAATGAATAATACACTAATCGTGATGGTCCCGCATGCAGTAGACACATTGTTAAATAGGACCAAGACACAGCACTTAACTAGTGCTCGACTGTCCAGTTACGAATTGACGCTGCTAGCGAGCCATGTGCACATAAAAAGGTGCAGTACCCTGAATCTAGCCACGTTGTTACCAATTGCAGAAGAGTCAGATGCTTCAGAACAGCACGATTGTTTCCTCACAACAGAGGAAGAGACAAAAGGGAGAGTAGATTTATTTGACACTCCTCTCGCTAAATGTGATGGTACGTTATGGGTAGATGGTTCATGCTTTAAACTCCCAAATGGGAACGTGACTACAGCATATGCTGTCACAACTTTGCACACAGTCGTTGAAACTGCACGAATACCACATGGTTCAGCTCAAGCCGCAGAACTAGTGGCCCTGACGAGAGCATGTGTAGTGTCTAAAGGAATGAGAGTGACTGTCTACACTGATAGTCAGTATGCGTTTGGAGTGGCTCACAGTTTTGGACGATTGTGGAGAGAACGTGGATTCCTGACTTCGCATGGAGCTAAGATTCAGCATGGTCAGTTGGTGAATGAGCTTCTTGAATCACTGACCTTGCCCCTGCAAATGGCGATTGTGAAATGTAGTGCTCACAAGAAGGTGACTGATGATGTTGGTCGTGGAAATGCATTTGCTGATGAGACCGCTAAGGAAACGGCAAAGAATGTGATGAGCCGAATGTATGTTGCAGGCCCTGAAAGATGGACTGGTGAGGTTGGAATATGTGAGGACACGATAGAAAGTGTGAAGTCCATCCAAGCTGAGGCCACAGAGAAAGAGTTAAGCACGTGGAGAGAGAGTACAGGAAGAATGGATGCAAATGGTTGTTGGGTTGAATTGACAGAGCATCAGAGATGGTTGTTACCCGATGCATATGTGCTTGTAGTGGTTACAATGGCTCATGGAATGGCTCATATCAGCGCGAAAGGGATTTGCGAGTTGTTGGCCCCAGTGTGGAAGAATTCAGGGATTCCCAAGTGTGCAGAGAATGTTGTCAAGAATTGCATGGTATGTCTGAAGCACAATCCTGGTAGGGGAACCCCAACTCCAGCTGGTCATTTTGCACCTCCTACGTATCCGTTCGAGGTTTTGCAGCTAGATTTCATACACATGGAGAGGTGCAACAACTTAAAATACGTGCTCGTGGTTGTTTGTGCCTTCTCAAGATGGGTAGAAGCCTATCCCCTAAAAGACAATACTGCCTTATCCACAGCAAAAGCCCTTGTAAAAGAGTACTTCCCCAGGTTTGGAATGCCGAGAATGGTCTGGTCTGACAACGGAAGTGAATTTGTGGGTCGTGTGATGAAAAGAGTGTGTGAAGGGCTAGGCATTAGGCAGAAGTTCCACACTGCAAATCACCCCCAATCAGCTGGATTAGTGGAATGTTACAATGGCACGCTTAAACTTAAATTGGCCAAAATCCAAGCGAGCACAGGTCTTAAATGGCCTGACGCTCTACCCTTAGCACTCCTATCCACCAGAATGACTGTGCATTCGCGAGTGAAACTCAGCCCCTACGAAATCGTCTTTGGCCGGCCAGCCAACATATGGGGAGTGCCTAGGCCCACGAAGTTCAGCGAGCTGCAACACCCTATTTTGCTTGATTACTTGTATGAATTGACGGCTAAATTGCGTGTTTTACATCAACAGGTCCACAACACCTTGCCTCCGGTCTCTGAGACTCCGGGTCACTCCATTGACCCCGGTTCCTGGGTTCTCGTCCGCAACTTTCACAGAACAAGAAACGACCAGCCCAGGTGGACCGGGCCTCATCTCGTCCTTCTGTCTACAAGGTCAGCTGTTCGGGTGGAGAGGAAGGCCAACTGGGTCCACGGGATCCATTGTAAAAAAGTACCCTTCCCTCTGCCCTATGACCAATGGTTCCAGAAAGGTGGCACTGACTCAGAGCTCTCAACTGATGACCGTGTAAAAGAAACTAACCCTGAAAGTGAAAGCGAAAACATTTTTCAAGAAACTGTGCCACCACCAGAACAAATGAACTCTTTGGAACCTGAACTCCTGTTTCAGGACCAGACAGTACCAGGAAACAGACGCTACAATTTGCGACCGAGAAAAACAGACTAATAAAAGTGATTCCTTTTTATGATCTGAGACCAAGACCTATGGACTAATAAACGTATCTTTTTCCCCCAAATCCTATTTTTGAAAGTGCAGATCTCCCATTTAGGAAACTTGCTTATTTTTGTTTTTCGAACCGCCATCCGGGTTCCGCTGCTAGGGCCGCGATTGGTTAAAGTCTTCGGAAGTGCAGCCAACGACGTTAGGTCGGTGGTTCTGGTCGGTCCAAGGGGGTTGCCCTAGACTGACAGAAGCACTCCTTAGCAGAATCAACCTCCTCGTCGCGGGCAGCACCTTAGAGAGGATGGAGTTTTCTGATGTGGAGAGACCTGCCAAACAAATGGACTTTAAGCAGAGACTATGTAACACGATGGCAAAGAAAAGTTTTATCATATTGTGTATTTTTATGCTATCAAGCGTAATGATCTTTTTGATAAGTTATGTTTTATTCTCTTTCCATGTAACATTTGCGCCTACTACATCACCCATACCTCCTCCTACTATTTCCTCTCATTTTTTCTACCCTCTGCCTGACCACGAATCAAATAGGAGATTAGAGTTCATTAATAACTCCTTCGTTCAGTTATTACACCAACACCAACTTGTAATGAACACAACTAACTGTTGGGTGTGTGGTCTCATGCCTCACACAACGGATAAAGGTATCCCCTATTTGGTCCTGCCATTTAGTCACAATGGTTCAGTATGGGCATATAGGACAATGTTCATATATGCACGAGAAATCCAACCCCTACGTTCTGTAAAAGACAACCTCAAGACTAGCGCCCTAGTCAAAGGTATAGTTGACATGATCAAGGAAGTAACTTCCTATGAAGATACTTCAGATGATGAGATACTTGCATATGTAGGTTGGAACGTGACCGGATATGGCACTACATTAAGTGAGAAACAGCAAGCCAAAAGATCGTCCCCCTATCTGGATCGTACCCCATCAAGGTCACCTGTGTCTGCAAGGTATTGGCAAGAATCCCAGAGCTCAGCTAGGGAAGAGTATCTGTACAGAAACGTATGTTTTTGGATCTCAGACTTCCCCTGCGTTTTTAGCCGCTAAGGGTACTTATTTCATCTGCCATGATAGAGCCTATACATGGTTGCCCCCTGACTTCTCTGGCTCATGTTTTGTTTCATTCCTGTTACCTCCCACCTACACAGCAGCGGCGGATTACCATCGGACAAGGGTAGTTAGAGGTGTTTTGAGTAAAGAAGACACTGCAGGTCAAGAATTTGGGGACTTTGCAAAGGGTTTTCTGCCGTTCTGGGGATCCATGGCTAACAGCAGAAACATAAGGCAATTAACAAGGGTAGTTGAATCCACCGTGATTGAAACTGCTGGTGCCCTTAGTAACCTGACTGCTGAGCTCCAGTCGGATCGACTTATGACCCTTCAGAACCGGGTCGCTTTGGATGTAATACTTGCGGACCGAGGTGGAGTATGCAAATTGATCCAGTCTAGTTGTTGCATTTTCATCCCAGATAATGCTCCAACAGTGTACAGGGCCATCTCCAAACTACATAAGATTTCCGAATCCATTCATGTGGATAAAGGAGATTGGTCGTTAATGGGATGGTTCTGGGAACTGATATCTGCCTGGGGATGGAAAATTCTGATGGTCATTGGGATGGTCTTAGCCATTCTTTTCCTGTTCTGTCTGTGCATACAGTGTGCTCCTGCAATATGTGGCCTCTGCGTCACATCATGTGTAAGGAAGCCTGTGTCAAGAGATGAACTAAGTACTAGAATGATGTTACAGCAACATCTCAATGACTTTAGGAATATAGATCTGGACTCAGACTAACATGAGGATAGATTAATTGCCTATGTAAGGGCAAAAGGAGGGTTTGTGGTTCGGAAAATCTGGATTCATATAATTATACTGGACTCGAGAAATAAAACTTCGTCGAAATATGACGAATTTGGTATCAAAAGACCGAGAATGACGAGTACATCATGTACATGTATTTTCGGCGTGTTCGAGTGACGATTTCACCTCGAAATCGTCACTTACATTCTGAACCCTTGGCTCCCATTTATATGTTGCCCTTTACATAGGCCTTAATCCAGTTGAATTTGATTCCAAAAGGACACATACTCCTTAATCGACTTTTCCCTGACCTCAGTTCAAGTTAGAACCATTGCCCCAGGCCGAACTCGTTAGGTCAGTTCCCTCCCAGTGGCCGAGCAAGATAGCATCTAGGCTCAACCAGCCATAAAACCATTTCAGCGCGCACACCTGCCATATCTCGCTCACATCTTTCTCCACTCCTTTGCTACACTTACTTTATGGTGGGGAGGTGCCCGTTTTTATTAGGGGTCCAGTGATATCTGATGAAATGTTGGGCCTTGCCAAATGATTTGTTGTAGGCAGCACGAAGTGAAATATGGACATGTCATCATGACTCTGCTTTTTCTTTGAACCAGAATATGTTAACTATTTACTTTACAACCAAGAATGTTTTGCCCGAGGCCCAAACTTATGTATAAGAAGAGAAGCCTGACTTTGTAAAAGTGTGCAGTCTCCTGAGAACATACCCGTATTGTACTTCTAGGACACCTGTTACCTTGGTTGCAGCCAATAAACTAATCTTTGACTTCACCTAGAAGACTCTGAAGTTTCTGTAGGTCTGGATCAGGAGAACCCGAGGTCTCTGGGTGTTGATTCCCTGGCACCGCTGGGTTACCGGTTCTGTGCCGGTTTTTAAAAACCCAGTACCTCAGAGTGCTCCAGGGACAGTTCCATGCCTCGGGTTTCACTTCACCTGCTAGAGGGGTGCTTACATGGGTTAACCCGAAGTCGGGTTTCACACTTGATTCAGCAGTAACAGACACAGAAGGGAGGTTTACCATCTCCAGATATAAAGGAAAGGGACTAGATCTACTGGTAATTAATGTGTATGGTCCAATTACGATACCCCTCAATTCTATCAATCACTGTTCACATCCCCCTTTTCGGTGTCCCTGCCCCTTGCCTGCTGTGACCCCCGCCGCCGCCGATTTCCCCACCGCTGCCTCCCCTGTGGCCCCGCCCCCTGCCATCCCATTCGCCACACTGCGCCCGCCTCCCAGCTACTCCTGCTCCTCCCTCCCCTCATATAGAGGCCGTGAAGCGGCTGCGAGGCAAGCCCGTCCGCGCCTGGACCGCGCCCATCACCAGAACCCCTGGACACCGCGAACGCCACAACACCAGACTCCACTACGACGCCAGCACCCTCTACACACTCGACGCCGGCTGAAACCACACCTGCTTCCTGGCCGCCCTGAAACGGACACACAGACCTTTCTCCTGCCACACCTGCAGCTTCACCTGCGGCAGAATCACCAAACCTCCAAGGACCGGACCCAACCACCTCCGCTGCATACTCCTCAACACCCGCTCCGCAAGCAAACACGCCGTTGAGCTGTGGGATCTGCTTGACACCTCCGCCCCAGACGTGGCCTTCCTGACCGAGACCTGGTGGAACGACTCCTCGGCGCCCGACATCGCCATAGCCATCCTGGACGGCTACAAGATCACCCGCAGGGACCTCGCCAACGGAATCGGAGGAGGAATAGCCATCGTCCACAAGTCTACCCTCAAGGACGCCACTCACGCAGACGACACCCTCAACACTGCCGAACACCTGCACTTCCGGATGCACACCGACCCCACTACCACCCTCAGGGGAACACTCATCTACAGACCACCCGGACCCCGAGCACAATTTAGCGACTCAATCGCCGACCTCGCCAGCACCCACGCACTCGCCTCCACGGACTACATCCTCCTCAGGGACCTGAACTTCCACCTCAAGAACAACAACGACGCCAACTCTGCCTCCCTGATCAACAACCTCGCCAACATCGGCCTCAGACAACTGGTCACTGCACCCACCCACGCCGCTGGCCACACACTGGACCCCATCTTCTCCACAGGCACCCACGTCGCCTACGACTACACTACCGAACTCCACTGGACCGACCACCGCTGCATCCATTTCCCCTTCAACAAACCAACCACGCACCACCGCACCCAACAGCTGCCTTGCCGCTGCTGGAGCCAAGTCACCGAAGACCAAGTGATCACCGCCCTCGCCCAGAACCCACCCACCGACCCAACCAACCCAGACGCTGCAGCCCACAACCCCAGACAGTGGATCGACGACTGCGCCAACACCCTCGCCCCACTCAGGAAACCCTCCAACAACCACGCCAGCAAGAGAGCCACCTGGTTCACCGACGAGCTGCAGACCTCCAAACGCGCCTGCCGGAAACTGGAAAGGTTATGGCTCCATGAACGCACTCCGGACAACCACGCAGCCCACAAGGACGCCACTCGCAGACATCACCACCTCATCAGATTAGCCAAGAGATCCTCCTTCAAAGACCGCCTGGATAACAACGCACACAACAGCAAAGAGCTCTTCAGTATCGTAAAGGAACTCTCCAACCCCAGCACCAACGACATACCGCCCTCACAAGAACTGTGCAACTCACTAGCCGCCATCTTCCACCGCAAGATCACTGACACCCATGACAGCTTCAAAACCATGACCGCCCCGACTACACCAGACCCCACCCCCCCTGTGAACACCACCAGCACCAACCGCCTGACCTCCTGGTCCCACGTCAACGACGATGAGACACGCAAGATCATGAACTCCATCCACTCAGGATCTCCGTCAGACCCTTGCCCACACCACGTATTCAACAAAGGAGACGCAGCCATCGCACCCCAACTACGGAAGGTTATCAACATCTCCTTCGAAACAGCAACATTCCCGGATAGCTGGAAACACGCCGAAATCAACGCCCTCCTCAAGAAGCCTAAGGTGGACCCCAAGGACCTCAAGAACTTCCGGCCCATCTCCCGCTCCCGGCGAAAGTCATCGAGAAAATCGTCAACATGCAACTGGCCCGCCACCTGGAAGACGACACATCTTGGACCCGTCCCAGTCCAGGTTCAGACGAAACCACAGCACTGAGACAGCCCTCATCGCCGCCACAGACGACATCAGGCACCAACTAGACAATGGCGAAACATCAGCCCTCATCCTCCTGGACCTGTCAGCCGCCTTCGACATGGTCTGCCATCACACTCTAAAGAGTCGCCTCCTAGAAGCTGGAATCCAAGAGAAGGCCCTTGACTGGACCACGTCTTTCCTATCCGGCAGAACCCAGAGCGTCCGCCTCCCGCCCTTCCGATCCGAGGCCACCGACATCATCTGCGGCATCCCCCAGGGCTCATCCCTCAGCCCAATATTGTTTAACGTCTACATGGCCCCCCTTGCACAAGTGGCCCTCCAACACGACCTCAACATCATCTCCTACGCCGACGACACCCAGCTCATCCTCTCCCTCACCAAGGACCCACACACCACCAAAATCAACCTCCAAGAGGGAATGTAGGCCATCACCGACTGGATGAAGAACAGCCGTCTAAAGCTGAACTCGGACAAGACGGAGGTACTCATCCTTGGGCCCACCCCCTCAGCCTAGGACGACTCCTGGTGGCCGACCTCACTGGGAACTGCACCGACACCCACCGACCATGCACGCAACCTAGGATTCATCCTCGACTCCTCCCTCTCCATGTCTAAACAGGTCAACGCCGTCTCCTCCTCCTGCTACAATACCCTCCGCATGCTCCGCAGGATCTACAAGTGGATCCGACAGAAACAAGAAGAATGGTGACACAGGCCCTCGTCAGCAGCAGACTGGACTTCGGCAACGCACTCTACGCAGGAATCCCAGCCAAACACCTATGGCGACTACAACGCATCCAAAACGCCTTCGCCCGACTGATCGTCAACGTCCCCAGCCGCAGCCACATCACCTCCCACCTGAGAGACTTACACTGGCTCCCCGTCGACAAGAAGATCACCTTCAAGCTCCTCACACATGCACACAAGGCACTCCACAACGCCGGACCAGCCTACCTGAACAGCAGACTCAGCTTCTACTCCCCCACCCGACAGCTCGGCTCCGCCAGCCTCGCCCTCACCGCTGTCCCCCGCACCCAACAAACGACCTCCAGCGGCAGATCCTTCTCCTACCTCGCCGCCAAGACCTGGAATGCCCTCCCTACCCACCTATGGCAGATCCAAGACTTGCTCGCCTTCAGAAGACTCCTCAAGACCTGGCTTTTTGAGCAGTAGCGGCACCCCCTCCCCTCAGCGCCTTGAGACCCTCACGGGTGAGTAGCGCGCTTTACAAGTACTCTGATTGATTGATTGATTGATTGATCCCCAAGTATCAATGCATACTTGGGGTTGATGGTTGGAGGAGATCTTAATTGCGTTCTAGATCCGCAGCTGGACCGCTCTGGCGGCCCTGAACGTCGCACCTCGGCTACAGCTAAACTTATCACAGATACAATAATATGGTTGAACATGGTGGATATTTGGAGGGCACGCTTCCCGGGACTAGGAGGGTACACACATTATTCTGCGCCATACGCCCTCCATACATGAATCGACTATTGGTTATTGTCAAGGACACTGTTTTATGAAGTTACTGACTGTAGAGTACACCCACATACTCTGTCAGACCATGCTTCTGTTCTCTTGGTTTTGCACAGCCCTCTGAGGTGACCCGTCCCGTTCACATGGAGGTTCCCACCATACTCGCTGATAGATACAGCCTTTAAGCAGATATGGCGGAAGCCATTGAAGACTTCTTTGCTAACAATGTAGGATCGGTGGGTAGCGCAGTTCTCCATAGTATGGGAAACTTTCAAGGTATATATCAGAGTCATAGCTATATCCAAACACTCTAGGGTGGTGCGCCCAATAAGGACCAGGTTAGATCAGCTAGAGCAACGCCTAACTGAGGTGGAGGTGGCCTTATGTAGTGGTAGGGCGGTGGAGGGAGATGGCGAGTTACAAACATTACTTGTTGAATATCAGGAGACTACAGATAGTGAAGTCCAACACATGGGGAAATACGCGGTAGCCAGAAGCTATGGTGAGGAGGATCGTCCGGGAGCCACGCTAGCAGCGCTGATGAGAAATAGGAGGGAGGCATCTAAGATCAAGGCGATACGATTGGATGAGGGTGAGATGCTGATTGATCCCGAAGGTATTGCTAACCGATTCCAACAGTACTACACAAACCTTTATAGCTCCTGTTCACAAGTAGACGGCAATGCTATTTGTGACTACCTAGAGCATATACAACTACCCATGCTCACTAAGGAACACTGTGAGTACTTGATGCTACCCTTGGAGGCTTGGGAATTGTATGAGGCATTACGCCATATGAGATTCGGCTGTTTTAAACAAACAAGGGGACCCGATGAGTAGCTAAGGACCCCGGGTTTCAGTTATATCTTGTAACAATGGTCCTTAGGTAAGCAACATATACAATAACAAATGTAACATAGACCATGATAGGTGCTATATTTATGCAGTGTCCAGCCGGACAAAGAATTCAGTGCGCAAGATAGAATCAATTAAACATAATTAAGCAAAAACAACAATAGAGCGGGACGCAATCCTGCATCCAGTTCAGAAGACAAAAAAAACATATATAACAAACAAAATGATTTTCAGGCAAAACATAAAAGGGAAGCTTGGTTAAATCCAAAAATGAACAAGCTAATCCACAATAGCAGCCACACTAATTGAACACAATGGTTATGCGTGGAACTATTGAAGTGGTCAATGACGTATCGATCCATTGCACGAAGAATAGTGGGATCGTCATCAGGACTATTTAATTAATTGCCTGAATGTATAAACAATGCCTCCTGGCATCTCGGGGCTCGACTTAATCCAATATGGGTGATGAAGCGAGTACGATGTCTTATCTCGGCGGATGGCCGGGATTTAATTAAGGCGGCGGTAAAGTGATGCAGTTGAAAAGGAGGTTGTGGGATAAGGACAGGAACTGTACCAATTTATCCAAATTTCTGTCCGGTCTCTCGATGGAGCTGGCGGCGGGGTTCTGCCTACGGTTCCTAAGCGCGATGGCAGGAATCAGTTTGTACATTCAGGCAATTAATTAAATAGTCCTGATGATGATCCCACTATATCTGTTTTTTGTCTTCTGTACTGGATGCAGGATTGCTTCCCGCTCTATTGTTGTTCTTGCTTAATTGTGTTTAATTGAGTCTATCTTGCACATTAAATTCTTTGTCCGGCTGGACACTGCATACATATAGTGCCTATCATGGTCTGTTACATTTGTTATTGTATATGTTGCTTCCCTAAGGACCATTGATATGAGATTCGGCAGCGCCCCGGGCCATGACGGCTTTACAGTAGCTATCTATAAAGAATTTAAGGACCTCCTTATCCCACACTTAGTAACGCTTTTCGAAGAACTCTGAGTCAGGGGAATTACCCCCTTCCATGAGGGAGGCTATGATAGTCACTATACGTAAACCTGGCAAATTTCCGGAGGAATGTTCCTCCTTCCAACCGCTATCACTGTTAAACATGGACACTAAAATATACGCCAAGGTACTGGCTAACTGACTTACCCCTTTGGGCAAGAGTCTGGCCAGCACAGAGCAAGCTGGGTTTATTCCCGGTCGCAACCTGACGTTCAATCTGCACACTATTTTTGTAGTATTACAAAATCTAAACCCAGAGGTTAAAGCTGTTGCAGTATTTTTAGACGCTGAAAAAGCGTTTGACTCGGTGGAATGGTCATTTATGCAGGCAGTGCTGGAAAGAATGGGAGTAGGTAAGGTTTTCCTGAAATTAATAGAAATGCTGTATAACTCTCCAACAGCAGGAATACATATGGTCACTGCCCCAGTAAAAATCTCTAGGGGCACTAGATAAGGATGTCTGCTATCACCTCGGCTCTATGCTATTGTTGCAGAACCCCTAAGCCTATGCGCTCAGGGAATATCACAGTCTCCGTGGGCTTCAGTTTCCAGACTATAACTTAATAGTGTCAACATACGCTGATGACACGCTACTCTATCTCAGGAACCCAGGGGTCGACTTATCCCCGGTGCTCAGGGAAGTAGTTCGATTTGGGGTAGTTTCTGGTTTACGATTCAATTGGACTAAGTCCATGATTTTCCTGCTGACGCCATCCACTTCTCCTGTTGAGCTAGACTTTCCCTTAACCTGGACCACGGAGCCGGTCCGCTACTTCGGTGTACAAATTCATACTGACCCAGACATAATTATTAAAGAAAATTATGGTAGGGCAATCACTAAACTTGAAGAGGAAGTCGAAAGATGGAAGCGTCTGCCTATCTCACTCCTTGGGCGGATTTCGATGATGAAAATGGTAATATTGCTGCAGTTTCTTTTTTTCTTTTTAAATATTCCTATGGTTCTTCCATCGCATTTTTTAAAAACGATTACTTCCGTTTTGATAAAGTTGGCATGGGCAGGGAAGCAGCCGAGAGTACAGTGGAAAGTCCTTACACTACCCTATTATTTGGGAGGCCTAGAATCCCCTGACATAGACTTGTACTACCGAGCTGTGCAGTGCTCGCATGTGTTACATTGGTTACATCCATCACTAGACCCTCTGCATTTACAAATCAGGAGGGTGGTGGTCGCCCCTCTCGCTCTTCTCACTAGTATATTTTGTTCTCTGGATCGATGCACAGGCATCCTAGACTCCATAAATTCAACGGCTCATGCATGGCATGATCTGGTTAAAAGGCAAAATTGTAATATTTTATACTCTCCATTGGCCCCACTGGAATGGTGAGTTTGGCTCCCTATGCACAAAGATCACGCTGCTCTTAAGGCATTGCTGTCACTGGGTGTTTCTGTGGCGGGCGATCTTTTCACTGCGGGGAAAGCTCATACGTGGGACGAAATAACGACAGAGGGTGCGGCGGTCACCCCATTAGTCCAGTTTCACTATCATAGAGTGAGGCACGCTCTGCGTCAGGTATTGGGTGAGGACATGGCTGAACCCCATGAGGTCACCCCACTTACATTTATGCTAAAAGCCAAAACTCCCTCTAAATTAGTGTCTAAATCTTTTAGAACTGCCCAAGACTATCGCATAAACTTTTATACAAAGTCCAGACTGGAGTGACAAAAGGACCTAGGCCTCAATAAAGATTATTATTTTTTGAGGTAAAGCTGCAATATGACCTGTAAGGTGTCAATAAATGGTCGGCACTGACTAATTCATTTAAAATATTTGCAGAGAGGCTATACACTCCAGAGCGCTTATTTCATTATGGGCTGCGTGACATGGCTGAGTGCGAGCGGTGCCGGGGGAGCCCGGCAGATTTCTTGCATGTAGCCTGGCAATGTCCGGCCATAACCAGGTACTGGGACAAGGTATTTCAAACATTAAGTGACGTCACTGAGACCACACTTCTTCCTGACCCGCTAATAGCATTGTTTGGTTATACTAAAAAATTAAAGAAGGGAATTAGACGACTGATCGAAATGGGTGTCTTAATCGTAAAGCTCAGATTAGCAATGCACTGGGCACGAGGTCCACTGCCCACCATACAGTAGTGGTCATGTGACATGCTGTACTGAAACACTCATACTGAACTTATAGTGAGCTACTGCCCCTCAGAAGTCGCCTTAAAAACTTCTGGGGGCTATACCAAACATTCATAGCCTGGAAGCGTAGCGTAAATGTTATTAGGATTAATTAAATGAGTGCAGACGTTTGTCAGCAATGTGTGTAGTAAGACTATTGATTGCACTGTAATATAGAGATAAGGGGATGTACCTGTTATGATCACCTAACACCACCACTGCGGCTCCTGTTTGATTGTGATTTTTTTTCCTTTCTAGGGTGGATGGCAAAAAAGGGTAGAACCTCGTCTTTGACGGAATATATATTCATCTTCAGGCTTCAAGATCGTCTACTTTGTAATCAGATTTACGGGTTTTACAACCTGCAGAAATGTAACATGCCTATCTGCTGTATAACCTAATAAATAAAAGAAGTTAAAGAAATAAGGGAAGCAAGAAAGGGATATAATCAAGCTCTGAAAGCACACAAATCTGAATTGGGTGACGCTACATGAAGCAACCCTGAAAAAAGAGAGCTGAGCATTTTGGCGTGCGGTAAACACCACATTCCTCGCAGCTCAAGATTTACCAACCATAGAGATTGCCATAGATGAACAACAGTGGGTGGAGTACTTTTCCAAGGTGTACAAGCAGTAAGTGGCCGGAAGTAAGTAACACAACAAACGCACTAACACACAAAGGACCTAGTAACGCAGACAATTACCCAATAGACCTATGTTTAACACTTGATGAGGTCATCTCCGCAATAACTGCAAGTAAGGGAGGGAAGGCCCCTGGCCCAGACGGCGTTACAATAGATCCTTTTAAAGCAAATATACAGTTGTCGGGTCCCATTCTAACACTGGCACTAGCAGCATGCTGTTCTACGGGTTTCATGGGGACCTAGTCGGAGTAATTACTGGTCCCTACATTTAAAAAGAACAACAGAACCCAGCCTGTTATCGCCCAATATCTTTGCTGGATTCCCTGGCTGCTGTGGTGGCCCGGATTGTACTTAACCGACTGCAAAACTGGGCCGAAGACAAGAATATCCTCTCAGATGTACAATTCGGCTTTCGTGAGGGGCTGGGTACACTGGAACAAGGATCAAACCTAAACATCCTGATAGGGAACTACATGCGGTCCAAACAAGGTAGGCTACAGCTTGCATTTGTTGACCTCAGGGCAGCTTTTGACTGCGTGGTCCACGACAAATTATGGAACATCTTAACTGAGATATGGGTGGAAACTCCTCTTATCCATTGTTTGAGACTGATTTATCGGAACGCGAATGCAAGAGTCTGGTATGGAGTAAAGGGCGAATGCACTGCACGGTTCAACGTGGAGAGAGGGGTTTAGACAGGGTTGCGTCTTCGCACCTTTTCTATTTACCTTATATACCAATGGACTAGAACACATAAAAGTGGAAAAGAGCCTGGACGCACCATAAACAAACAACCGCCCCCTACCCGCCCTCCTCTACGCAGATGATGCACTGTTGATGGCAAGAACAGAATTAGGACTTCAAAGGGCCCTTACAGCTTATACGGAGTACATGGATAACCCGGGATTTAAAGTAAACATGACTAAAACTTTTATTATGAGGTGTGGGAAAGGTAGTGCCAAATGCAGGGACATGTTCATTGGTAATAGTAAGGTGGAATTCACCGAGACATTTCCCTACCTAGGCATCTTATATGATCACAAGGGCACATGGTCCCAAGCAGTAAAAAATAGGAGCTTGCTTTTTATAAAATTGACGGTTGCTTTGGCCAATTTCGCTTGGAAATTGGGAAGAAGGTCACCTGTGAAGATGCTACATATTTATCAGGCGAAATGTGTCAGTATGGCAACATACGACGATGGAGTCTGGGGTTATCGAGATATAAAACCCATTCAGCTGGCTGAGAATACCTTCTTAAAATTTCTCCTGGCGGTTCCAGGCAGTACCTCAACTTATAATTGCCACTCCGAGCTAAGGTTACGGTACATCTCAGATTTGATAAAATGCCAACCTCTCCTTTTGTGGCACAGGATCTGGACTTCTGTAAAGACCACATTGAATCGTAAAACTTTAAAAGATAGCCTTAGTTGGAAAGGGCGCTGGATATTCCGTGGTTAAAATGTATAAAGGATTTTGCCAATGATCTTGGCCACCCGAATATTTTAACGATCCCGGTTCCATAAGCTCTGTCCCCAGAAAAGACATTAAAAAGCTCTGTATGACGCACCTGGGGGAGAATTGGTTTGTGGTCGAGGCAATCAAACCCTCAGTTCAGTCTAATTAGTTGACGCTGACCACTCTTGGGATGCAGCCTGCTAGATAGTAATTTTCCTGTTGCAGAATGTTCTAATGATGTTATTAATATGTTAGCCTAATGTGTCTAACCAATATGCAGTTACAGCTTATTATTCATGTGCTGCAACCCACTGAGCTATTTTTGTAATATGCAAGCTTCAACTTCTCTCATAAGAGAGAGAGGCTTGTCTATGGCAGAGAGACTTCTGATGCTGACATTTGCTCTGCAGCTCCAATGTCTCATGGTACAGTTTTCCCCCCACCCTTATGAGCAGAAAATCCCTAGTTTCAGCATTTCTTGCCTTGGGTATTTTTCTTGCAGAAATGTTACCATGCTCTGGAGAAGCCGAGTCTCGGCTCCGTGGCCTTGAGAGAAAATGTTGCTTTTGCAGGTGCAGATGCTTCTTTTGTGACGCTATTGTTCGCCCTCTGCTGAGCCCAGTACTTTTCCAGTCTGGGCGTGGATTTACCCTGCCATGCTATGTTATAATGTATTATCATGATGGGATGGGTCAGTCCTCTCGGCGCACTCCCTGGGGTGAAGACCTGACGGGGCCCATCTGCAGATGAATCTTATGGCCAAATAAATATATTACTAATTCTTTTCCACTGTCCGGCTGGCTTATTATATGAGAATGATAGATGAGTGAGGTAAGTCGCTCAGGTGGATTTGAGCCACGCTTATCAGATGGCGCCCGAACAGGGTCTCCGCGATAAGGATCTTTCTCACCCGTAAGTGGGTAGCAGAAGGCCGGGGACCCTCTGGTTGGCACGGTGGGTCTGGGTACCCACTTTGATGCCGAGCTTGGTTCTCGCAGCGCTGCCCCACCCTGCTGATCGGGAGAGGTCCCGGTTCATGATCCTGCGCCGGGGTCCGGAAGGCGGGACTTTGGAGCTGACCGTGTTGGTCCCAGCAGCCGAAGGGTGGAGAACTGTGGATGTCGGTTCTGCGAGTGGGAGGTGAGTGGTCCTACTGGTGATTGAAGGAGCTAGGGTGCTCCAGGGACTAGTGTGTCCCCAGTGGTTAAGGGAGCTAGTGTGCTCCGGGACTAGTGTGTCCCCAGTGGTTAAAGGAGCTAGTGTGCTCCTGGGGCTAGTGTGCTCCAGGGAACTCAGAGTGCAAGTGGCGCTCTGACAGACTATTGGTGATGAGGGTTTTGGGTGGATGTCTGTTTTAGAGCATCCGACCGGGTGGTACTGAGACTGGAGTGTGGTTCATCCCGGTTGAATACTGGGAAAGGACCCAAACCCCTAGTGTGAGTGGTTTGATGGAAGAGTCCCAGATCTTCCGGGGTAAAGTGCGCAACGGTCTGTAGTGCCGCCCGGGTGGAGGATGTGTCCTCCAACCTCAGAACAGTTAGTGTACTGTACGGTCTGCGGTAGGGTCCAGGTTCCCCAGGACTTGGTCGACGGGCCTTGTCCCATTATGGTAACACGTGTTTGGCAGGGACTCAATGCATAGGACGTGCGTGTGCGGTTGTAAGTGGTTTTGTGTGGAGATAGTTGCTTGGTTCTTTTGTGTCTGGGTATGTGTGGGTTCTTTGGCGGTGTCTGATTGGGTGAGTTTGGTGGTGTTTGATTGAGTGTGCAAGATGCCGCGTTTCAGTAAGTTGTAATGTTTTGGGTGTTGCTGCAGTTCAACTGATGTCAGATTGGCTGAGAGCCAACCCGCTCCTATAGAAGACTTTTTTAATTTTTGAGATGTATGTGAATATGGATTTATCCCGATTTTGTTTAATATTTTTGATGCAGCTAAGATAGATTACTTGCAGGAGAGATTGTTTGCCAGGCACAGCTCTCAGAGCATGTTTGATTCCCTAAGGTTGTGGCAGAAAGAGGTTCAGCAAAGACAGATGAGAGGATAGCCCAGAATATGGACAGATCAAAAGTTTAGTTTTAAAAGAAGACAAAATGTGTACATTTGGAATTTGCAGGTTGTTCCCATTTAAAGTTGCTTTTAATGGCTCAGTGAGCCAATGTGAGCAGTGATTAAGAGGATGGGGTATGTATTTCATGTAATATGTTTGATTTGGTTATAATTGGTTTGGTTTGAGAGCATCTGTGGGCTGCCTTTTGTTTGTGTAAATGTTTGTTTGAATGAAGTGAGTGCGTCTTGTTGTATGAGTTAGATTGTCTGGTCCTTGTGAGCTACCTGAGATGGTTGTGCCTGGCTCTCAGAAAAGAAAAGAATGAGAAGAAAGAAAAAACCAAAAAAAAACACTGTGGCCTTTAAAAAAAATAAAAATAAAATGTGTTTGGAATTTATTTAATTTGGTTTCTTTCATCCCCTTAATTTGTGAACAGTAGAAGATGAAGAAAACAAAAATGATTTGATTACCAGTAATTAGAATGTAGATTAATAGAATGTAGAAAGAGTGTAAAGTTAGAAAGAAGTGAAAAAAAAGAGAAATGTATTTTTTAAAATAGGGTTAATTATTGCATGTTAGAAAGAGTTAGGAAGGCTTATTGGCTTTGACAGCTCCAGAACGAGGAGCGCAGAGCGCGAGGCAGATTTTGGCCTTGAGGTCTGTAAGGTGGTGGGGGGCCAGGGAGGCTGGCTAGTAGCCCAGAATTCTTAGCTCTTGGAAGACTGTGAGAGTGAAATGCATTTCTGAACGGCAAAAGCGGGCCTCAAAAGGGAGTGGAGAGCAGGAGTTGTTTAGTTAGTTTTAAACATGACCTGTTGAGTGGATGTGTTTCTGTCCACAATAAAAAAAAAGGTTGTAGAGCTCTGGGCTGGTAAGGTTTAGAATAACAGTGTGTGAATATTATTAAGTTCTGGAAGGGTTAAATAGAAAAGAGAGAATGTGAGCAGAGCTAGGAAGATTATGTAGAATGGAAATATAGATGCTTGCAGACGCAGAGTAGAGCAGATGTGACCTTGGTGTGATAAGAACATTCCAATGCAGAGCACAGACAGGAAGAGAGAAGACAGGCAGCAGATTGTCAAGTGGGGGGCTAGGAGGCTCAGCTCTTGGCACAGACAGGCAGAGATACACAGTTGGAGCCATGTGAATTGTGAATTTGGAGCGAGTCTGCATAAATGCAAGTGCAAAACACTGCTGGTTTAGATGAAAGTATAATGCAGTTGGTCAGAACACCTGTGATTTAGTATTAGGAACAAAATTATGAATAACTTTCAACAGATTATTGTATTTGGACATAGATTGTTTTGAGAAAAATTAATTTACTAAATATGTTAGTGAGTGTTTCAGATGCAATAGTTTAACCACATGTTACTCCTATTGTTTGAATAGTATTCAGAATAAGTGACTGGTTTGTGTGCAGTTTAAAGGCAAAGAGGAAAAGAGATTCATTGGTTGTCTGTTGTGTCCATTTTTGTTGTTGATTTTTTTTGTTTTACTGTTGGTCCATGTCATAGTATAAAAGTTTTCTATTTAAATAATTATTGAGTTGGGGGGTCTCTGACTGACATACTGATTAGTGACTTTGCTAGTGGATCCCTAGTGGAGAGTACTGATCATGCGAGGGTAGGTAAATGCATGGCGCCTAGTAGGTATAGAATATTGATTTTGTTGCTCATAAGAGCGGCCTGGTGAGAATGTATATATGTGTGTAACAGTATTTGTATGCAGTTTGTCCATGGGACACCATTGCAGTGGGCCCAGTGCCCCACCCGCTGAGTGGAGGTGCAGAGTGTGTGTTTTGTGCAAATGTCTGCTAGTGTGCACTGGAGTATTTAGTATGTTCTGGGGGTGAGAATATACCTTTGGCAACAGGATTACATGTGTATGATTCAGAAGTTTGAAATGTTAAAATAACACAGTTAGAGCTGTGATTTTACCCAGAAGTAAGATGCCCATTTTTGTTTAAAGATGAGAAAGTGCATTGGTTATAAAATGGCCCATTTAGACAGGGAATGATGTCTGTACAGAAATAGATTTGGTACCTTTAATAACAAGAATAAAATGTTTACGCACAATATGGAAATTCCTGGTTCATGACAAGTGAAAGCTGTGAAAGTAAATGTATATCTTTTACCCTTTTTGATGCTGCCTTAAATGTCATTACAAGATTGTCATGTGATTTTCAATGCTGCTAAATGTTTTGTCTTTTTGGCTGAAGGTTAAAAGAGGTTAGGTCTGTTTCTTGTCTAAGACAGCAGACAGGGCTCGGGGAAAACATGGCAGCCGTCAGCTAGAGCGGCGCGCGCGTCCCGGCAGAGACTCCAGTCCTGATGCCCCAATCTAGATAGAAAACCTCCTTTTTTTGGTTGATTACAGCTTCTTTCAGCGTGGATTCAAATACCTGACAAGCCAGTGTTGCGGTGGAGCTGCGAAGGGTTTGTTTTGCAAGCCGAGCGTTTGGATCTCGGGCCAGCGTTTTTCCTCGGCGGCGTCTCAGCGACTCGGAGACCTCCAGGCTTCCAGGCTGCCCCGGACGCCGCAAGCGAAGCAGCCGATGTGTTGGGGGCGGGACTCTCTCCCCGCGCCCTTCCGCTGGTACGAGGCAGCCGTGGAGCTGCGGAAAAGTCAGAGGGCGGCTACACACGGCTCCTTTGCTAGAGGCGGAAGCACAGCAAAATGGGGCGGTAAGGGGGTTTTTCGGGAAGATGTCTTATTAGAAGCCCAGTGTACAGAAAAGAACGCAAACTTAAATAGAAACCTAAATGAAAAAACAGGGATTGCCAGTGTCAAATGTGGCAACAAGCACACAGTAGTAGACACAGAAGTTGATAAGACCCCCCTGACGCTCGTAAATCAAGGAACAAGCGTTGTGCAAATATCCGTAAAGGATTTCTGCCCCATACCTGTGCCTGTCCCGAACCTGATTAGTATTAAGAGCAAACTGCACACCCTTTCTAGTGCAGGGTTAAGAAGTAGCAAGGCACAGACTAAGAGGAGGGGATCAGAAGCGAAGAAGGGATCCACCAGCGACAACCTGGGGAACCGTTAGGGGAAGGGGAAGGGAAAGGGTAAAAAGAAGGACATTGCTCTTGGAGGTGAAATTGTGGATCCAGAACTAGAGCTAGAATTGGAATACATGCCTGAAGGGAGTCCTGAGAGAGAAATAGAAACAGAGACGGAGACGGAGCCCGAATTAGACTCATTACAATCATTGCATGATAAAGCGCCGATTAGGGTAAGGAGTCACTCAATACCACATACTACCAAATCAGTAGGCGAGGCACTTAGCAACAGTGTAAAAGAGTCACCTCAGAAGAAAAGCAAATCCAAAAAAACCAAAGCTACACTGATTACGCCTTCTCTGAGGTCTTACTTCAAGCCCCTCCCTCAGATTTTAAACATCAACCAAGAACCTCAGGGTCCTCAAAACTCCACTGTCGTACAAAATATACCTACTTCAATTGAAGTCCCTGTCACACTAAGTCCGCCAGTCGCATCCAGCAGCACCAAGTTTCCAGTAGTGGAGGAAATGGAGCAGGAAAACAAGTTAATGACGGATGATGATACCGTAGAATTGAGCACAGCCATAAAGATCTTATCAGATCCCCTAGCGGCTAATTTAGAGGGTTCAGAAACTATAAGTGTAGCAAAGGATTTGGAATTATGCTCAGGGGGCAACAATGAAGACAGTGAAAACACTCTCCAGCATATACTCCTCAATATGAGAGATGAGATCAAATGTGGTTTTGCCGAGTCAAAAAAGAGTTTTGCTGAATCAAGGCAAAATCAATCTGAGATTCGGGCTATGTGCTAAAATCTAGAGACTAAAGTGGATGGGCTTTTCGAGAGGACTGGGAGTTTAGAGAATACTGTAGGCAAACTCAAAGCAAAATTAGATCATGCAGAAATAAAGATCCAGTCTCTGCGCAGAGAGGGAGATGCTGTAAAAGAAAGAGTTGAGTCCTTAGAAAATTATTCAAGGAGGAACAATCTTAGGATTTTAAAAGTTCCAGAAGGCAAAGAAGGAAGTGAAATCAAGAAATACGTTGTGACTCTGCTCAAAGATGCTCTTAACTTAGAGGAGTCAACAATAGAGCTAGAATCAGATATACAGAGGATACACAGCGACCCCTTTCGACCCAGCCAGGACCAAACCCAGAAAGATCCTCGTAAACTTCCTAACATATGCGATGAAGGAAAAGATACTTAATCTAGCACTAAAAGCTAAGACATTGAAGGCTTCTGACTTTTCCTTCGAAGTAAGATCAGACCTATCTAAGACTACATTGGAAAGACAATGGGAGCTCGGACAACGAATGGAAAAGTTGAGAGTTCTAGGAGCCACTGTACAGATGCGATTTCCCGCCTTTTTGAAGATTATGTTTAATAATAAAATGTATAACATCAAGACTCCTCTTGAGGCGGATGAACTACTAGGTTCCATCAGCAAATTCTCTCAAACCCCCTGACACAGGATGGCATCTAGGGAAAGGGGAAAAAAAAGGAAAGGGGGGATAAGAAATGCTTGGATCTATAATGCCTCTTTACATAAGACGACAGTGTAAGTCACCTAATTGAGCTGTCTGTCGAAATACAGACAAAGGGAATAAAAAAAAATAAAGGAAGAGAAAAGGGATAAAAAAAAAAAAACTACACAGACATAATATCACACAAAAAGAGGAAGGGAAAAAAAAGGGTTATAAATAATCGCACTTTAGAGAAAGAAAGGGAAGGGAAAAAAAAGGGGTAACAATAGGGGGAACACAGGGCTATAGGATTAAAACTTTAAGTGTTCTCCTTTTTTCTCCCTTTAGCCTTTCCTTTAGCTTTACTTTTTGTTAGAAGATACTGTGTCCACCTCCTAAAATAACAACTATGACATCTATTTAATATCAACCAACAAGATAGATGGGGCGGCAGGTGGGGGTAGGTCGGTGACGACAACCTGGCAAGTCATCTGGCCAGAGTAAGTAGGGGGGGGTTTCTAGGGGAGGGAGGGGGGAGGAGGGGGGGTGAAAGCACAAAAAAGTCCTCATAAGCAAAATGTCAAATCATTAAATTTTGTCGATTCCAGGGAGAGTTATATAAAGCGTCTGGTGGAAACAAATCATAATAGACAGATAACAGTAGAAAAAATACTATGGGAAAAGTGGGACATCTGGATGATAAAGATAAATGAGGGATATTAAATTCTTGTCCTTGAACGTAAATGGCCTGCGCGTACGAGGAAGGAGACATAAAATCATGCAGTACCTTAGAGACTCGCCCGCGCAGGTCATAACAATCCAGGAGACACATCTAAATAAACAAGAGATCACAGATATACTGAAAAAATTGAAATGGGTGGACAAATTCATAAGCACAGATCATAATGCCAATATTCGTGGAATAGCAATCATTTTTAAAAAGGGAGCCAGGGCTCAGATTGCGGATTGGAGGACAGATCCGAGTGGTAGATGGCTGATAGCCAATGTTCAGCTTGATGTAAGGCGATTCACCCAGGTGGGTGACTATGGTCCCAATCAGGATGATCCTTCTTACTTAAACAGATTACAAAATCACCTGATCACCATTACAGACCCAATAATATGGATGGGAGATTTCAATCTAGTGATGGATCCGAATTTGGATAAATCCCCCAGTTCTAGAGCTGTAGTTCATAATAAAATGAGAGATACACTTCTGTACTGTATGTCCAACTTGGGATTGGAAGATCTGTGGAGACAAAGAGCCGGGAAAACCTTGGGTGTTTCGTTTCACAATTACAAATATAAACATAAATCGCGTATTGATTATGCTCTATTTAGCTTCTCCATAAAAGACTCCATAAAGAACTTAACGTACTTACCTCAGCATATTTCCGATCATTCAGCCATTCTCTTCTCGATAATCTTAGATCAGGGACCCACTTATGTTTCCTGGTCTTTTGACCACTCCATTTTATTGGAGGAAGAGGAAAGACAATATCTTATATTCGAAATTGCCTCCTTTCTGGAGTGGAACATAGAATCTGCCTCCTTGGTCAGTGTGTGGGAGTCCTGGAAAGCATATATAAGGGGTTGTATCACTAATCGGGCTTCCTACAGAAAAAAGAAATACAGAGAGGAGATATTAAAAATAGAGCAAGATCTGGTTCTCTTAGAGTCTGTAGATCAAGGGCCATCGGTAAATCTAGAAAAGAAAAGGGAGTTAAGAGATAAATTAGATACGCTACTGCAAGAGAGACTGAATAAACGATGGCAGGCCAGTAAGCTTTCCCACTTTGAATATGGTGAGTCGGCAGGAAAGCTGCTGGCTTGGAAAATAAAAGCGGACCAGACCAGGAACCATATAAAAGAAGTGAGGCTAGAAGGGGAAATGGATAGTAGGAAGACAGACCTCGAAATAGGAGAAGCTTTCAGTGCCTTCTTCCAAAACATATATACAGATGAGATTAATGTTAACATCGAGGAAAGAACGGAGTGGCTGGAAAAGGTGAATCTTCCAAAGCTGTCCAGGCTACAGAGTGAAAACCTAGATACCGAAATAACCGAGGCGGAAGTTGAAAAAGTTATTAAACAACTAAAACAGGGAAAGGCTGCAGGACCGGATAGTATTGCGGGGGAACTATACCGAGTGCTTAATTCAACTCTCACCCCGATTCTAACGAATCTCTTTAATAATATCTTAATTAGGGGGGAGACACCACCTAGCTCCTGGGGAGAGGCAAATATTGCCCTAATCCTAAAAACAGGTAAGGACCCTGCAGATTGTGGATCATACCGTCCAATCTCGCTTCTCAACAACGATTATAAGATCTTTTCAACAGTTTTGGCTGCACGTTTGGGAAGCGAGATTGGAAAAATTATCCATCAAGATCAAAAGGGGTTTATCAGAGGCCGACAATTGGCTGACTTAACTTACAATCTAGTCAGAGCGATAGATATTGCCTCAACCTTTGCTTTGCCTCTCGCTATTATGACACTCGATGCAACAAAAGCATTCAATAGGGTCAATTGGTCCTATCTAACTGCAGTCATGGAAAAGTTTCAATTTGGCCCTAAATTCTGTAGAGCGGTAGGTTTATTATATAAAAACCAGAGAGCCAGCCTGTTAATTAATGGTACTCGCACAAATTCCTTTGAAATTAGCAGAGGGACAAGACAGGGGTGTCCTCTTTCCCCTCTTTTATTTAACATTTATGTTGAGCCATATGCTCAGATTACAAGAGAGGACATTAATATTCTGCCTTTTTCCTTTTCTGGATGGGAGAAGAAAGTCGGATTATATGCCGATGACATTCTCATTTACACAACGGACCCGGTCCAGGCATTTCTACGGTAATTAAAAGAGCTGAGGAATTTGGAAAATTTTCATGCTATGAAATAAATGCCGAAAAAACAGACATAATGGCTTGGAACATCACAAATCTTCAGCTTCCGGTGAAACCTTCAATCTGCTATCTGGGGATCAAAATCACAAAAGATTTAAACCTTTTGACCCAGACTAATCTGGATCGGATTTCCCGTGAATCCAAGGCACTGATGAAATCTTGGTATTTTCTCCCTCTTACCATCTATGGGAGAACTAGCTTAGTGAAAATGACCATCCTCACCAAATACACATTTATCTTAAATACTATCCCATTAATATTCGATACCAAGCAACTCTCCAAATGCCAACAAAACATCAATTCATTTATCTGGTGCTATAAGTCAACCAGGCTGGCATGGAAGAAGTTGAGAAGGAGGAGAGAAAAGGGAGGCCTCGCCTTGCCAGACCTAGAATACTATGCTTGGGCTTTTCACCTGACCCACTCTAGGATGCTATTAAAGATCCCGCTAGATAACTCAAATGCCTGTATGTTCAAAGCAATGCTACTGGGCTCCGATCTTCCATTGGACGGATTCTTATTTAAGTTTGGCCATCAGAGATTCTTCAAAAAAGTTAGGTTAAAGACATTATATAGCTCCCTAAAAGAATGGATTCAAATTAAATCTAAGGCTGGGATAGCATACTTTTCCAATCACGCACCGATCTGGGATTTTACAGGATTCTCCTCGCAACATACTGTGACTTTCAAAACCGTGTTATTGGAAGCAGGAATAAAACAATGGGGAGAGTTAGTGGCAGGAGGATCCTTAATGGAATGGGACATATTCTCAGACAGGGTAACCTCACCACTATCCTGGTTTATTTTTATACAACTGTCCAGTTGGTTGCAAACTCAAATAAAGAAAAAGGTCAAAATTGGAGGTTACAGCTCTCTAGAGAAAAACGTAGTTGAGAAACCCTATGGAGGTAAAGAGGTGGCTTTTTACTATTGGAACATCATCGAAGAAGCAAAGGGCGAATTTAACCTTCCGTTAAAACTATGGGGAGGAGAGGGAGAACCACAGGCAGAAGAGAAATGGATAGAATCCTTTAGCCTTCTCTACAAAATTATAAAACCTGCCTAGTTGAGGCGCAACCAAATATTTACATTACATCGAGTGTATTATTCCCCCAAAAAGCTCTCTAAGTTCCAACCAGGGAAGTGTTGTAGTAAATGCCTCCTCCCAGCAGCCTCAGATTTACATATGTTTTGGGAGTGTCCGAACATCACTACATATTGGCAAGAAATCAAGACATCACTTGAATCAATTCTCAGAATCTCTATCCCTTTCTCATGGTCTTTAATCATCTTTGGGCTAAATAATAACATCAAGGGGCTAGAAAGAGAATTTCTATATTATGCTATTCTACTAGCAAGAAGACAAATATGCAAAAATTGGGTTAATATTAACTCGCCGACCCATGCAGAGTGGTTGTCTTCACTTTATGCAACATCAAAAGTAGATTTAGCCAGAGCCTGTAGCCCCCGTACTGTGAGATTCTGGAACTTCTTAGTTGAGTGGAGACGGGACAGCTAGAGTACCCGGGTTTTTTTTTTTTTCCCCCGGGTCCGATGATTAAGCCTAAGTATCCATGTCCAATGGGAGGCACCCCATGCCATAATGTTACTGGACTATCAGCCGATAATGGGCTCAAATGGAGATACTATGTGTGGGGCTCTTTCTCGCTGAGACATCAGGCCCGCCTTTCTGGAGGTCATGAAACCATTTTCTGGTTTCTTGATGGTACAGAGGCGATGGTGTTTCTGCAGCTGGAGCGTCCCTGGAACGATTAAGTGACTAATGAGGACACAAAAAAAAAAAGACAGCAGACAGGGTTTCTAGAAGTGAACTTGTTTTTTTTTGACATTGAAAGGATGTTAATTTTTTCCTTTAGGATTGGGATAAGTATATATAGGGTGATGATAGATAATATAGATGAACTGGTGTGAATGAGCTCCAAGCATAGGTTTTAAAGTAAGTATTTGTAGAAGGTATTTTTACTAAGTGGTTGCCTTTTTGTCCAATATTTTGTGTTGTTGTTTTTTTGTGGTTTGATTTGTTTTGTTTCAGTGCAATGGGAAATATTTTTATCTGTGTGCTACGGTGAGTATTGATGCAACTTTGTGCTAGACAGATTACGTGTGCACTGACACCGCATGATGCATGACATGCATGAGAAAAATATAGTCCTTTGAGTAACTAATATTGTGTTTTCCTTTTGTGGCCTTTGTGTTTGGTATATGTATTATTGTGTATTATTTTATGTCATACGCATGTAACTATATTGTGTGTTTTATGTTTTCTTTGGCTTATTGTGCATTGTTTGTTGTGTTCTGCGTGGTAGGTATGCTGATCGATCTTAAGACTGACAAATTAAGCGGGCCAGCATGCTGGGTTTTGGGCTACAGACTCACTGTGCATGAAATGCATGGCATTGTGTTGTGTGTCACAGCTCATTTGCATGTGTTACTGTGATTTGTCTATGCTTTCTGTGCTTAGCACGGCAAGTATACCTGCTGCCTTGGTATGCTTGTTTTTATTTTATGTATGTTTCTGTTTTGTATTGTTTTGACATTTCTATTTTTGATACTAGTACAAGCTCCTCTGTGGGGAATTTGTTCTGGTCCCTAAATTTCACAGACAACACTTCAGCAGTGTATGTCTATTTGGTCAAATGATATGGAAGAAAAATACAAGAGTTCTACGGTGTACTCATGGTGTTGTGTCACAAGCCTGACCATCACCTAAGTAATTTTTGTTCTTTTATAGATTTTCCTTTTGCCGCCATTTCCCTAATGAATGTCGCATAGTGCCTAGTTATGGGGGACTTTAGCTGTGTCCCAGTCCCATTTCCTTTTTCTTACTTCTTCATGGGAATAAAAGGCCTCAAAAAGAAATAGTGTGTTTTGTAATAGATAAATAATTATATTAAATTTTCCTTAGTTACATCGTATTAGATATTAATAGGCACACACATCATTTTGTGGCAATGACATTTGTACATGTGCTAAAAGGCGTTCTAGCCCTCTCAAAAGTGCTATGTATCTCCTAGAATTTTGTTTATGCTCAGTGCTACACCCGGGGGTTCATGGTGTTGACTGAAGTGAAATATGTTTCAGATTTCTTCCTGTCAAACTGGGGGAGGAGGCTAGCTCCCCGCTGGAAGCTAGCTCCCCGCTAGCTCTCTTATAAATTAAAATGAGGTAACATGTATATTGCTCCCTCCTCTTCTCAAATTTTTATTAGCCTGTCCTACTTTGATCTAAAAGGGGAATTAGATGTGGGTAGTTTTGTTCTACAAGTGTTGGGTGATAATACCATTATTGTAGTTTTGCAAGTACATTGCTAGTTCTTTATTAGCTAGTCTGTGAAAATAAACCGATAGTCTTTATTAGAGGATTATTTTAATTGGATAGGGATGAAAGGGATGAAAGGACTGGTAGCCCCAGACTATTGTTTCCTTATTTGACCTTTGAAGGGAACAGCCCAGACTAGTGTTTCCTTATTTGACCTTTGAAGGGAACAATAGGTCGGTACTTTTTTGTTGTTGTTTTGCTTCACATTCCTAGGTAACAACATCATTATTGTGTAGCACTAAGTAAAGGTGTACAAGTCTCTTATAAGTTAGCCTGTATAGTTGAGCTGACAATCCCTATTAGAGCTGGTGAACAGGTTTTCCCCTAAACAAAATGTTACATGGTCTAAATAGTGAGAAAGGTGCAAGATGCTTGTGTGATCCTCAGCAAAATATTTTTTTAGAAATTACAGCTTTGTAGAAGTTAGTTTCCTGCTGCATCTATAATATGTGAGCATGGTTATGAGCAAAAATATAGTTGTTTTGAGTAAGAATAAGAATATTAGAAGTGTTTGAAGTTTTGCACAACAGTGAAGGTTCACAAAGTAGACGCTGTGTGCTCGCTATAGGAATAGCGGTTTGAACTTCCCTTTTTGATGTTTCTCAAGTGCAAATGCGGGAATACAACATGTCTGTTTTGTTTTATTTTTTCTCTTCCTCTTAGAATTCATTAAATGTATACGTCCGTCCACAGGTAATACATCGAAAAAGTCAGATATGTAATGTATTACCTATTGTCAGTGCACAAATTTATTGATAGGCCTGAGATGTGTTCACCTTCAAATTGACATTGGAAGAGCGATATGAAAGCACAGAATAGACCTCATTTGGTTTCTTTGAAATTGAATTTTATTCATATGCTTTGACTAAAGATCTCCGTTTTGTTCATCAGCAGGTAGCAGACACCCTGAAGCCACTGCCAGAGGGGAAAGGACACACTATACAACCCGGGGACTGGGTTGTCGTCAAGAAGTACCAGCGGAAGTCCTGCTTGGATCCAAGGTGGTCGGAGCCGAGGCAAGTACTCCTCACCACCCGCACCGCACTCCGGATCCAGGGCCGCAAGGCGGGGCCTCATGCGTCCCACGTGAAGCGCGTCCCACTGCCACTGCCATATGACGAATGGGTGAGAAACAGCGCGCTGACGACGAATGTGAAGCAGTTCCTCGGTACATACCTTTCTCGGATGCTTTGTTGAGGGTGAGGAGCCGGATCAAAGAGAGGAGAGACCGGCTCTGATTGCAAGTGGTGAGGCCTCTCCTGATCACAGTGAGCAAACGTCAGCGGATAAGTCCCCTGCCATTGAGCCCCCCATTCTGTTCACAGATCCAGAGGTGCGAGGGAGCACTCGTTATAATCTGCGGCCCAGGAAAGGAAGGAAGGAGAACTGAGCACTGGAAGAAGGGCTGAGTTAGGGACTTAGAAGAGAACTGTGCTGAAGAATAGTTAAGTGTTAGGGACGGACTGCTGGTAAGAGCCCTGGTGCACTGTCGAGACATTGTCAGATGGGACACTAGGATTGCGCCTGGGCCCGGATTAAGTGCTCCTGAGTTGCAAAAGCTGTGCGACTCTGTCGTGGGATTAGGGAACGAACAATAGAAGCCTGCCTGTGAGGCTTTAACGGACACAGGGAGAAGATCCCTTCTGAGGGTGAAGAACCCCCTGGCCGGCTTCGGTGTGCCTGTGACTGTTTGATTACCTTTTTAGTTTAGTTTTGGACTTTTAGCAAGGAAAATGAGTCCCTTTGAATGTTCCTATTTCCCAGGAGGAGCAGCCTCTGCAGCTCCTTGTCCAGATGTCCCTGATCTCATTTGGTTCTCATGGTCTACAAATTTAATATTGTGTTTGTTTGTATCCTAACTATTGCTTTCATATTTCTCTTTATAGAATTAGTTTCTTGTTGCTTGGCGCATACCCTCATGAGTATTATTTCAATGCCACCTGAGAATGTCATTGGTACCCTAGCTCCTCACGAAGAGGAGCACTGGGAAGTTCATTAGGATGATGTAGTATTCAAATGTTGCACCAGACACATGTTATTTATAGTACTGCAAATTATTGGGTGTGTGGGTCATTGCCTTCATACACACACAGGGGTGGAAAAATGTTGCTTGTATTCTTGCCCTATGGAAGTAGCTGTGAGGGTTAGTATACTTTGAGTAGTTTAGTAAAAAACATTCCTCAGCCCTATAAAGATCTACTTCATGGATGTTAGATATAGGTCCTCGCTGATAATGCAAGTGAGCCCTCAGTATAGAATTCAATAGGGTGTTTTCCCTGATAATGACCGTTTGATCTTATTTGCATTAATTCCTGCTCATGACTTAAACTGTGATGTATTTTTAAGTAGTCCGATCATGACATAGTGTTATAGAGAAATGGTACCCCGAGAGCATATGCTTAGATTAGTCAAAAAGGAGGGTGCCTCACACCCAGAGAATAATTATTGTCTTAGTAGGTATTGCAGGGGTTGTTCTTTTACTTGTTGCCTCTGCATTTCCTGCCCTACAGTATGCTGCACTACTTCTGTGATCATGCTCATCCTTGTATTTCATTTCCCGATACCAGATATCTTTTATGATGATATACTATTGGTTATTCTTGTGTTTTTTTGTTTCCCTTTGATTGATGAGTGATGCCTTTAGAATTGTATAGTCCTTACCTTTAAGCAATAAAGGCTGCACTTATGTTAGCCACATTAGGCTAAAAGGAGGGTCTGATAGATAGTAATTTTCCTGTTGCAGAATATTCTAATGATGTTATGAATATGTTAGCCTAATGTGTCTAACCAATATGCAGTTACAGCTTATTATTCATGTGCTGCAACCCACTGAGCTATTTTTGTAATATGCGAGCTTCAACTTCTCTCATAAGATAGAGAGGCTTGTCTATGGCAGAAAGACTTCTGATGCTGACATTTTCTCTGCAGCTCCAATGTCTCATGGTACAGTTTTTCCCCCTCCCTTATGAGCAGAAAATCCCTAGTTTCAGCATTTCTTGCCTTGGGTATTTTTCTTGCAGAAATGTTTCCATGCTCTGGAGAAGCCGAGTCTCGGCTCCGTGGCCTTGAGAGAAAATGTTGCTTTTGCAGGTACAGATGCTTCTTGTGTGACGCTATTGTTCGCCCTCTGCTGAGCCCAGTACTTTTCCAGTCTGGGCGTGGATTTACCCTGCCATGCTATGTTATAATGTATTGTCATGATGGGATGGGTCAGTCCTCTCGGCGCACTCCCTGGGGTGTAGCCCTGATGGGGCCCATCTGCAGATGAATCTTATGGCCTAATAAATATATTACTAATTCTTCTCCACTGTCCGGCTGGCTTATTATATGAGAATGATAGATGAGTGAGGTAAGTCGCCCAGGTGGATTTGAGTCACGCTTATCAAGCCCTGTCTTGAAATGACATTACGTTTTTATGATAGATTCGTATTAACGCATTTTATTAGATTCAATATTTTCCACCACTTGGTAAGCTGTGGTTCTGAAAATTCTGAACTCGTGTAGTAATTCAGACTTGAGAATAAAACTTCATCGTAACATGACGGATTTAGTATCAAAAGACCGAGAATGACGAGTACACCTCGTACAAGCATTTTCAGCATATTCGAGTGACGATTTCACCCGAAATCGTCATTTTCGTTCTGAACCCTTGGCTTCCATTTTGTGTATGCCAGCCATTTTCTGAGTTGCCCTTTACATAGGCCTTAATCCAGCTGGATTCGATCCCAAAAGGACACGTACACCTTAATCGACTTTCCTATGACCTGTGCAAGTTGGAACCATTGCCCCAGGCCAAACCTGTTAGGTCAGTTCCTCTCCAGTGGCCGAACAAGATAGCATCAAGGCTCAACAAGCCATAAAACCTTCTGATCGCACACACACCCTGCCGAATCTTGCTCACATCTTTCCTGCTCATTTCTCTCACTTGTTTTATGATGGGGAGGTGCCTGTTTTATTGGGGGTCCACTGATATCTGATGGAAATACCGGACCTTGCCGGGTAATTTATTTTGGGCTGGACGAAGTGAAATATGGACATGTCATCATGACTCTGCTTTTTCCCTTGTACTCGAAAAATGTTAATAGTGTATTGTAAATTCAAGAATGTTTGCCTGAAGCTGAATATTTTGTATAGAAAGAGAAGCCTGGTTTTGTGAATTCGAGCAGTCTCCTGAGAACATACATCCCGTGTGTTGTACTTCTAGGACTCTTGTTACCTTGGTTGCAGCCAATAAAATCGATCCTTGACTTCACCTAGAAGACTCTGAGTTTCTGTGGTCTGAATCAGGAAGTACTCGAGGTCTCTGGGTGTACCCTGACACCGCTGGGTTGCCGGTTCTGTGTGCCGGTTCTTAAAAACCCAGTACCTCAGTTTGGCGCCCAACGTTTGGGGCGATACCAACGGTACCAGTCCAGCCAGAGGTTCGTGAGGAGCTTCGTGAGGAAATTCTGGAGGAAGGCCTGCCACTTCATCGGCCCCTGCATGTCGACGTGGTCCGAAAGTCTTTGCTGCGAGGTTCCCCGCTTCCCGACGGCTACAAAGGACTGCAGCCCTGGCTATCGCCCTGATTTGGACCCTTGAAGTTTGGTAGAGCGAAACACTAAGACGAGCCTTCTGGTGACGTCATCGATATTTCAGTTAAGTATAAGTGGAGCGTCTCCCAGTCCTTAGTTGGTTCTTAGTCTTGGGTATCCCTTTGGGATCTATTTGGAACTTGCAAGTGCCAAAGCCGAAGGACTCGTGTATTCACGAGAAATATCGTAATCGATAAATCCTTTGAAGTTTGGAGCTAGACTAGAGAGCGAAGATGCCTGGTCTTAGACTTGGAAATTTGTTTTGTCTTGGTTGTAATAATAGGGACTCCCGATTGGAGGACTCATGTCCGGTTCCTCCGGTTGGAACTCCAACTTACGAGTTATATGTGAAACATGGGGTAGGCCCCATCACATACAATGAAGTGTGGATCAAATACACCAGAAAAGATGGTGTTTTAAAATGGCCCCAATATGGTAGCTTTGATACAGAAATCTTAGATAACCTCGAAATTAAACTTTTCAAGAAGAAAGCCCGGCCGGCAATGTTTGACTCTTTCCGCCTATGGCGTAAGGAAGCCAAACAAAAATAAATTAAATTAGCAAAGAAAAATAAGAGAGAAGGGGGTATTTCGATAATGCAAGCTGCTATGCTGTTTAAAGACAATGAGGAAGAACAGACGAGTGAGCAGTTGCACAGGCAACATAAAATGGTAATAGATAAATGCTATCCAGTTTTGCCGTCTCTTCAGCAAGAGGCAGCAAAAGAGCGTGAAAAAGATCCGTTAATGTCGCATTTATTAAGTTCACCACCCCCTATGCGCAAAATGCCACAGCACCTCCGCAACCTTTAGTTGTGCAACCTGTGCCTCCTGTTCCCCCACAGCACCCACCAGCTGTTCTTCAGCTGGCTCCTGCTCCTTTGGTGCAGCCTCCTCAAGGCCCACCGATCACACCTGCTTCACCTGTGCTTTCTACTACTTTGCCTAGTGCACCTTTTGTTTCTCCTGATCCTCCCGCTGCTATTGCTTCTGCCCCTGCCCTATCTCACCCTGTTTTCCCACCCGTTCTTCCTTCAGTTTCTCCTTCCGTTCGGCAGAGAATGGCCAGCACTGTTACTAATCTTCTCTCACCTCTTTTCGGGTCGCCTACTACGACCCCTAACATGGGACGAAGACAGTTGCGAAGTCAACTGCCTGACTATCAAGAGAGAGATTCACTGAATCGTTTAGCACATAAATGGGTTATGGACACTGTAAAGTATGATGTAGAGTCTGTCATGGAAGTCTTCCATCAATGGGAAGCACCGACGCAGAGATATGTTTTTGAACAAATGTGTGTTTTTCTCTGTGAGGATTTGGAAGACAATGATCTGGAATACAACCCACAAGAGTTGTGTCGTGTGCGGTTCAATTTCGCAGAGGGCATGATTGTAGGTCGCGATGTCAAGAGAGCGGTTGAGATATTGTTGTCATATCGGAGAAAAGGGGGCCCTTCTCAGTCGCTATTTGAGCATGGTAGGAAAAAGGCGCGACAGTACCCCATGAGAGAGGTCCCACCACAATGGAGAGAGGGTGATGCAAATGCTAACCCACCTATTCAGCCTCACTTTCAGCGTGTGTGGGTACATGTCCCATGGAGGCGAGCTGAAGTTTTAGCCCTTAAACAGACATTACCTGATCCCCGTAAAAATCCCGCAGGGTATTACAAAGAGTTGTCACAGACTGCAGGGTCATGTATCATGAATTTAGCCGATATCGATATGTTATTTGGGAATGTTGTTCCACAGCCTTTATGGGGTAAGATTCGTCATATAGATCATGATCAGGAATTAGGTGACTCATGGGCTAATATTGCTGCTGCAGATGCCCGACAAGTTGGTGGTGCTAAGCCTGAGCCTTTAGTAGCTGAACTTCCTGGTAAAATAATTGATTACATGAAAACGATAATGCCTGCAGTACGTGTAAATTGGGATAAGTTGTCTGCATGTAAGCAGAAGAAAGATGAAACAGTGTCAGATTTCTTCACCAGGTTTGAAGAGACTTTTGTCGACCACAGTGGTCAAGATATGAGCACAGAAGGTGGTCAGCGTTTATTTGTCGATAAATTCGTGCACAATCTGCTTCCCGAGTTATGTAAAAAGTTAAAAGATTCAGAGAGTTCTTGGGCAGTTTCCTCTTCAGCACAGATATTGGCTACTGCACAATATTTCGAAAATAGAGACAAAGACGAAAAAGATAGAGCAGAAAAGAAAACTAAGGAGCTGAAAACGAAGGTTTTGTTACAGCAAGCATATCCGCCACGTGGTGGTGGTGGCCAGAATGGTGGTGGTCAAAATAATAGTGGTCAGAGTAACTATCAAAATAATTATCAGCAGCCTCAACAGTGTCAGAAGAACTCGCAAAGAGTCGAGTATACTCAACCACGTGTACCTGTAGGCCCCAATCAGTGTTCATATTGCAAAGAAGAGGGTCATTTCAAGTATAGTTGTCCTATTTTATTACAGCGGGCAAATGGTTCTTCTGGTGTAAGAGGTAGAGGTGTTCAGCAAGCGTCTAGAGGTAGAGGACGTGGAAATTTCCCCCAGAACACACAGTCTCTTCCACCTCAAAATTCGATGAATAGGTTTGATCAGCAGAATAACGCATCTGGTAGGACAGCTCAGTACTATACTGATGATTACTATACAGAAGATGAGCATTGGGAAGGTAATCATTGCTAGGACAGCCATAGACAAAGAGAGGGAGTTGTTTCAGTTCCAGTAGATCAGAGTGGACCTTACGTTGAGGTGAGTACATCAGGTGTGTCAGAGCCTTTTCTGTTGGATACTGGTGCTACAAAGAGTTCTATTATGCACTCCAAACTCCCTGGCGCACCTTTGTCTGGTGAAATGAACGTTTCTGTAGGTTTTTCTGGCGCCCCAGTTAGAAATCCGATTTCTGACCCTTTGTCCCTTTCTGTTGGACCTTGTGAATTCGAAGCACCCCTTATTCTGACAACAGGTTGTGGTGAAAACTTGCTAGGATTAGATTTGCTCAAAAGATTACATGCGACTTTGTACTGTTCTCCTTCTGGAGTACAACTTACACTGGGTAAGAAAGTGGTTTCTCCAATGTATTTGTCGAGAGACAAACTTCCAACAGAATTGTCATCTCTCCCTAATATTCTTTGGGCTACTGGCCCTAATGATTTAGGTCTTTTGGAAATACCGCCATATGTTGTAACATTGAAAGCCAATGTTAGAATGCCACGAATTCCCCAATATAGAATTTCTAGTGAAGGTGAAAAAGCTTTGCTAGCGATCGTTTACGAGCTTATTGCAAAGGATGTGATTGAAGAGACAAGAGGCAACGTTTGCAATAGTCCTGTTCTGCCTGTTTTAAAACGAACTGATCCCTCTCAGCCACCTGTGTACAGATTTATGATTGATCTTAGAGAGGTCAATAAAATAGTTGTACCACAATTTCCAGCTGTCCCCGACATTACTGCATTATTGACTATGATTCCAGCTTCTGCCACCTGGTTTTCGGTGATTGACTTGAAGAATGCTTTCTTCAGCATCCCGATTGCCGAGGAGAGCAGGGATATTTTTTCCTTCAGTTTAGGAGGACGCAGCTTCCGCTTTAAACGCGCTCCTCAGGGCTACTGTGAAAGTCCATCAATATATAGTCAAGCTCTAAAGACACAGCTTGATACGATTGTTTTACCTGAAGGTGCTACCCTTGTACAGTACGTTGACGATTTGCTTGTTGCTGCAGATACTGAGGAAATATGTAAGAAAGCCACGTTGTCATTGTTGCGTCATCTGTGTGATTTGAATCACAAAGTGTCACTTTCTAAACTACAATATTGCCGACAAGAAGTGACCTACTTAGGTCACCTCTTATCGAAGGAGGGAAGGAAACTGACCCCAGAAAGAATTCAGGCAATAGCGAAATTGAGTGTGCCAAAAACACAGAGAGAAGTGCGTGCTTTCTTGGGCATTACATCGTACTGTAGACAGTGGATTCCAAATATTTCGTTATTGGCCAAACCTTTGGTGGCATTAACGTGTAAAGATACACTCAATCCCGTTCCTTGGTCTGAAGAGTGTCAGAAAACTTTTTCTGAATTGCGCACAGCATTATGTTCGGCTCCTGTGTTGGGTACCCCCAACTACAGTAAGCCCTTTACATTATATGTCCATCAGAAGGAAGGTTGTGCATTGTCAGTTTTGACTCAGTTGTTTGGGGACAAACAGCGTCCATGTGCATATTTTTCATCGACTTTGGATCCAGTAGCTAGAGCGTTGCCAAGTTGTTTAAGAGCCACAGCGGCAGCAGCTGTTTCTATTTGACAGTCTGCTGGTCTAGTAATGAACAATACACTAGTCGTGATGGTCCCACATGCAGTAGACACGTTGCTAAATAGAACCAAGACACAGCACTTAACTAGTGCTCGATTGTCAGGTTACGAATTAACATTGTTAGTGAGTCATGTGCACATAAAAAGATGCAGCACATTAAACCCAGCTACGTTGTTGCCAATTGTAGAGGAATTAGATGCTTCAGAACAGCATGATTGTTTTCTTAGAACAGAGGAAGAAACGAAAGGGAGAATAGAGCTCCTAGACACTCCTCTTGCTAAATGTGATGGTACATTGTGGGTGGATGGTTCATGCTTCAAGCTCCCGAATGGTGACACGACTGCAGCATATGCTGTCATGACTTTGCATACAATTGTTGAAGCTGCATGTATTCCACATAATTCAGCTCAAGCAGCAGAATTGATTGCACTTACGAGAGCATGTGTGTTGTCAAAAGGAATGAAAGTGACTGTCTATACCGACAGCCAGTATGCTTTTGGTGTGGCTCACAGTTTTGGACGATTGTGGAGAGAACGTGGGTTCCTGACTTCGCATGGAGCTAAGATTCAGCATGGTCAGTTGGTGAATGAGCTTCTTGAATCACTGGCCATTCCTCTGCAAGTGGCGATTGTGAAATGTAGTGCCCACAAGAAGGTGACTGATGATGTTGGTCGTGGAAATGCATTTGCTGACGAAATCGCGAAAGAAACTGCAAGGAATGTGATGAGCCGAATGTATGTTGCAGGCCCTGCAAGATGGGTTGGTGATGTTGGAATGTGTGAAGACACGATAGAGAGTGTGAAGTCCATTCAAGCTGAGGCTACAGAGAAAGAGTTGAGCATGTGGAGAGAAAGTACGGGTAGAATGGATGCAAATGGCTGTTGGGTTGAATTGTCAGAGCATCAGAGATGGTTGTTACCCGATGCATATGTGCTTGCAGTGGTTACAATGGCTCATGGAATGGCTCACATCAGTGTGAAAGGGATTTGTAAGTTGTTGGCCCCAGTATGGCAAAATGCAGGCATTCCCAAGTGTGCAGAGAATGTCGTGAAGAATTGCATGGTGTGTCTGAAACACAATCCTGGTAGGGGAACCCCAACTCCAGCTGGTCATTTTGCACCTCCTACGTATCCGTTCGAGGTTTTGCAGCTAGATTTCATTCACATGGAGAGGTGCAACAATTTAAAATACGTACTCGTTGTTGTTTGTGCCTTCTCAAGATGGGTAGAAGCATACCCCCTAAAAGACAATACTGCCTTATCCACAGCCAAAGCCCTTGTGAAAGAGTACTTCCCCAGATTTGGAATGCCTCGAATGGTCTGGACTGATAACGGAAGTGAATTTGTGGGTCGTGTGATGAAGAGAGTGTGTGAAGGGCTAGGTATTCAACAGAGGTTCCACGCTGCAAATCACCCTGGATTAGTAGAATGTTACAACGGCACTTTAAAACTTAAATTGGCCAAAATCCAAGCGAGCACGGGTCTTAAATGGCCTGACGCTCTACCCTTAGCACTCCTGTCCACCAGAATGACTGTGCATTCACGAGTGAAGCTTAGCCCCTACGAGATAGACTTTGGCCGCCCGGCCAACATATGGGGAGTGCCTAGACCCACTAAGTTCAGTGAACTCGAACACCCTGTTTTGCTTGATTATCTGTATGAATTGACGGCTAAATTGCGTGTTTTGCATCAACAGGTTCACGACACCCTGCCTCTGGTCTCTGAGACTCCAGGACATCGGATCGACCCTGGATCCTGGGTGTTGGTCAAAAACTTCCAGAGAACGAAGAACGACCAGCCCAGGTGGACCGGACCGCACCTCGTCCTTCTTTCCACAAGATCCGCCGTTCGAGTGGAGGGGAAGGCCAACTGGATCCACGGGGTCCACTGTAAAAGAATTCCTTTACCTCTGCCGTATGACCAGTGGGTCCAGAAGGGTGTCGCTGACTCAGACACAGACACCGTGCCACGTTTCCTACCTTTCAGTGATGCACGTGTAAAAGGAACTAACTCTGAACGTGAAAGTGAGAACATTTTACAAGAGGCTGTGCCACCATCCAAGCGATTGAACACTTTGGAGCCTGAACTTTTGTTCCAGGATCAGACAGTACCTGGAAGAACACGTTACAATTTGAGACCGAGACCTATGGACAAATAAAATATTTTTTTCCCTCCAAGTACTATTTTTTAGGTGCAGCTCTCCCATCTGAGAAAACTTGCTTATTTTTGTTTTTCGAACCGCCATCCGGGTTCCGCTGCTAGGGCCGCGATTGCTTAAAGTCTTTGGGGTGCAGCTGACGACGTTAGTTCGGCAGTTCTGGTTGGTCTAAGGGAGTTTCCCTGGACTGACAGAAGCATTTCTTAGCAGAATCAACCTCCCGTCGCGGGCAGCACTTTAGAGAGGATGGAGTTTTCCGAAATGGAGAGACCTGCCAAGGACATGAACTTTAAACACAGATTATGTAAAATTATGACAAGGAAAAGCTTCTTGATATTGTGCATTTTTATGCTATTCAGTGTGATGATATTTTTGATAAGTTATGTGTTATTCTCTTTCCGAGTAACATTTGCAACCACAACCTCGCCCATACCTCCTCCTTCTACTGTTTCCCCACACTCTTTCCAACCCCTTCCTGAACACGAATCAGCTAGGAGACTAGAGTTTATTAATAACTCCTTTGTTCAGCTCTTGCACCAACACCAACTTGTAATGAACACGACTAACTGTTGGGTGTGTGGTCTTATGCCTCACACAACGGATAAAGGTATTCCCTATCTGGTCCTGCCCTTCAGTCACAACGGTTCTGTGTGGGCATACAGAACAATGTTCATATATGCGCATGAAGTCTACCCCCTACGTTCTGTAACAGACAATCCTAAAAATAGTGCTCTGGTTAAGGGTATAGTAGACATGATTAAGGAAGGTATTTCTTATGAGACTATCCCGAGAGATGAGACACTGGTATACATAGGATGGAACTTAACCGGATATGGAGCTACTCTGAGTGAGAAACAGCAAGCTAAGAGATCCTCCCCGATTTGGATTGTGCCCCATCAGGGTCACCTGTGTCTGCAAGGTAATGGCACGAATCCCATAGCTCAGTTAGGGAAGAGTATCTGCACTAAAACGTATGTTTTTGCAGCCCAGACTTCCCCTTCGTTTTTAGCAGCTAAGGGTACCTATTTCATCTGCCATGATAGAGCCTATACATGGTTGCCCCCTGACTTTTCGGGCTCATGTTTTGTTTCATTCCTGTTGCCTCCCACCTACACAGCAGCGGCAGATTACCACAAGACAAGGGTAGTTAGAGGTGTCTTGAGTGAAGAGGACACTGCAGGTCAAGAATTTGGGGACTTTGCAAAGGGTTTTCTGCCGTTCTGGGGATCCATGGCTAACAGCAGGAACATAAGGCAATTGACAAGGGTAGTTGAGTCCACCGTGATTGAAACTGCTGGTGCCTTTAGTAACTTGACTCCTGAGCTCCAGTCGGATCGACATATGACCCTTCAGAACAGGGTCGCTTTAGATGTCATACTTGCAGACCGAGGTGGGGTATGTAGATTGATCCAATCGAGTTGCTGTGTTTTCATCCCAGATAACGCTCCAACAGTGTACCAGACCATCTCCAAACTGCATAAGATTTCCGAATCCATTCATGTAGATAAAGGAGATTGGTCGTTGATGGGATGGTTCTGGGAACTGGTATCCGCCTGGGGATGGAAAATTCTGATGGTCATTGGGATGGTCTTAGCCATTCTTTTCCTGTTCTGTCTGTGCATACAGTATGCTCCTGCAATATGTGGCCTCTGTGTTACATCATGTGTAAGGAAGCCTGTATCTAGAGACGAACTAAGTACTAGATTGATGTTACAGCAACATCTCAATGACTTTAGGAATATAGATCTGGACTCAGATTAGCATGAGGATAGATTAATTGCCTATGTAAGGGCAAAAGGAGGGTTTGTGGTTCTGAAAATTCTGAACTCGTGTAGTAATTCAGACTTGAGAATAAAACTTCATCGTAACATGACGAATTTAGTATCAAAAGACCGAGAATGACGAGTACACCATGTACAAGCATTTTCAGCATATTCGAGTGACGATTTCACCCGAAATCGTCATTTTCGTTCTGAACCCTTGGCTTCCATTTTGTGTATGCCAGCCATTTTGTGAGTTGCCCTTTACATAGGCCTTAATCCAGCTGGATTCGATTCCAAAAGGACACGTACACCTTAATCGACTTTCCTATGACCTGTGCAAGTTGGAACCATTGCCCCAGGCCAAACCTGTTAGGTCAGTTCCTCTCCAGTGGCCGAACAAGATAGCATCAAGGCTCAACAAGCCATAAAACCTTCTGATCGCACACACACCCTGCCGAATCTTGCTCACATCTTTCCTGTTCATTTCTCTCACTTGTTTTATGATGGGGAGGTGCCTGTTTTATTGGGGGTCCACTGATATCTGATGGAAATACCGGACCTTGCCGGGTAATTTATTTTGGGCTGGACGAAGTGAAATATGGACATGTCATCATGACTCTGCTTTTTCCCTTGTACTCGAAAAATGTTAATAGTGTATTGTAAATTCAAGAATGTTTGCCTGAAGCTGAATATTTTGTATAAAAAGAGAAGCCTGGTTTTGTGAATTCGAGCAGTCTCCTGAGAACATACATCCCGTGTGTTGTACTTCTAGGACTCTTGTTACCTTGGTTGCAGCCAATAAAATCGATCCTTGACTTCACCTAGAAGACTCTGAGTTTCTGTGGTCTGAATCAGGAAGGACTCGAGGTCTCTGGGTGTACCCTGACACCGCTGAGTTGCCGGTTCTGTGCCGGTTCTTAAAAACCCAGTACCTCAGCCTTGAGAGAAAATGTTGCTTTTGCAGGTACAGATGCTTCTTGTGTGACGCTATTGTTCGCCCTCTGCTGAGCCCAGTACTTTTCCAGTCTGGGCGTGGATTTACCCTGCCATGCTATGTTATAATGTATTGTCATGATGGGATGGGTCAGTCCTCTCGGCGCACTTCCTGGGGTGCAGACCTGATGGGGCCTATCTGCAGATGAATCTTATGGCCAAATAAATATATTACTAATTCTTCTCCACTGTCCGGCTGGCTTATTATATGAGAATGATAGATGAGTGAGGTAAGTCGCTCAGGTGGATTTGAGTCACGCTTATCAAGCCCTGTCTTGAAATGACATTACGTTTTTATGATAGATTCGTATTAACGCATTTTATTAGATTCAATATTTTCCACCACTTGATAAGCTTCCCTATAATAAATGACTAGCTATAGAATTGAGCAGATGTCCTTGTGATGAACAGGACCAGCAATCAACAATTCATGTAGTTTTATTTTGTACGTTTTACGCAACCCAAAGAAGGAGATGGATTTGACCACTTTAAAAGAAATGGGCTTGAGACAATGTAGACCAGCTTTTTTAGCTCTGCAATTTCTAGATAATTAACATTTTATAAAGTCAATCTCGTCATTTTTAAAATGTACAGTGAAATGCAGATAAACTTCTATTTGAATCATGCACTTTGGGCCAGATGTAGGTAGCCAAATACCGGTCGGTAACGGCCGAAAATCGGTAATTTCGGCCGTTACCGACCGGTATTTGGACATTGAGATGTAGCTCGCCCAAAATTTACAGATTCGGAAAAAATCCCGAAACGGTAGATTACCGGCTCGGTAAATAATCCAAATCGGTAAAATTACCGAATCGGAAAATATACCAAGTCGGTAAATGTTCCGAATCGGTAAAATTACCGAATCGGAAAATATACCGAGTCGGTAAATGTTCCGATTCGTTAAAATTACCAAATCGGAAATTAAGAAATGGAAAAAACAACACCATCGAGATGTAGGTGAGCCATAATTTACCGAATTTCACCAAAATTCAGTATTTATGAATCGGTATTTAACATGGATTGTAAGCAGGTGGTAATCAGGTGCAGCCTATAAAAAAGGGCCCCAAAATGCAACACTGGAACCAGAATGGCGGCTTTCTATGTCATAGCAAGACGGCTAAGGCTACAGGCAGCAGGTGAGAGGGAATGGAGAAGGGAGGAGCAGGTCTACAGGCAGAGGATTACACTCTTCCAATTGACAAAGCCAGAGATACTGCAAAGATACAGACTGCACCCCTAAACCATCATGGACCTGATCAGGGACCTGCACCCACTCCTGGACCACCCAAGACCAAGGGCCCACACCATCCCACCCCATGTGCAGGTGCTCTGTAGCATACACCTCCTTGCATCTGGGAGCTACCAGAGTGTAGTTGCTGTGGTAGGTGGGGTGTCCCAGAGCTGCCTGTCGCGTTTATTCAGAAAGTTCCTGGATGCCATGATGCAAAGAATGGAGCATTACATCCACTTCCCAGACACTGATGCAGACTTGCTCAGGACCAAGACTGACTTTTACCTCATGGCAAATTTCCCACTCGTGATTGGCTGCATTGATGGGACCCACATCCCCATTTGCCCCCCAGCTGCCACTGAGCACATATACATGAACAGGAAGTCATCACACGCAATCAATGTACAAGCAATCTGTGATGCCAAGAACATTATCACCGATATAGTGGCCAGATACCCAGGAAGCACCCACAATTCATACATATTCCAAAACAGTGGGATCTATACCCGCCTGACAGCGGGTGAATTCGGGGAAGGATACCTGTTAGGTAAATAAATGGGTGACACTCCCTTGATAGATGAAGCAGACGTATGTCAATGTGTGCCTCTGAGTAATGTATCTTTTTTCTTTCACATTAGGGGATAGTGCATATGCACTCCGTTCCTTCGTCCTGACACCCTACCTCAACCCCCAGCCAGAGACGTTACAATGTGGCACATAAATCCACCCGGAACATCATTGAGCGCACCTTTGGGCTCCTGAAGAGCCGGTTCCGCTGCCTCCACAAAAGTGGGGGGGCACGGCAGTACGCACCTGTAACATGCTGTAAAGATAATTGCTACCTGTGCAATGTTGCACAACCTCGCAACTAAGAGGGGCACAGAGGTGGAATTGGAGGTCTATGAAGACCATGACGATGAGCAGGCATTACCAGCAGCCAACACAGTAGGAGTACCAACACCCACAGACGGGAGACAGAGACGGGCAGAAATCACACACAACTACTTCTGAGTAAGTATAGAGACAAAGCACGTGTTGTACTTCAATGCACGTAGTTTATTTTGCACTACGTTGAAATGACATAAGCCACAAATGACACATACTAGTGTGCCTAGCACTACTGTGTGGACGGGGGTTACCTCACCCTCACATGTCCATCTGAATATGGCAGACTCACTGCTTGCGCCCATGAACAGCCCCGCGTGATGCCTGAGGTTGGCTTAGTTCCGAGTCTGCTGTGCCAGCGCCGGAACTCTGGCGTCTGCTGCTCCTCCTTACTTCAGGGACAGGGGTGCTGCTCCTGCTACTAGGGGTATCTGTGTCCCCGACACCTTCTGCTCCTGTGGTGGCTGACTGGTTTGTCAGCAGCACTTCCATTGCTGTAGTGACTCTCCCCATCCCCCGTGTGAGATCAGTACAGCAGTGCACCAGCCCCTCCTGCATCGCAACTGAACGGCGACACATCAGTGAAGTCGCAGTTGCAAGTTGGCGCATGCCCCTTGTCTGCTGGTGCGTACGATGGCTCTCCCTGCGCCTTTGTGCACGGTCCTCTCGTAGTTCCTCACAGAGTGTCATCACACACTGAGACATGTCCCTGACTCCATCTGCCATGTCCCTCATGCTGTCTGCCATTGATGCTATTCCCTTGTTCATGTCAGTGAAATTTGTGTTCAAAAGGCGCATTTGTCTGTGCACTGCACTTATTCCTCCTGCCTGCAGGCGCTGCACCTTGACCATTGTGGTCTCAAGGCCTTGGAAGACATCCTCATCACGGCCACTGACGCTTGACTCCCGGACCCTACGACGTCTTGTTCCTCCGGATCGCCTGACAGGAGTGGATGTATGACCTGGTGCATTTTCTGCCATTGGCTGTATTGACTCCTCACACTCCCTTTCCTCATCGGAGGATGTTTGTAGGATCCTTTGCGGGGGACCCTCATGCCTCACGGGCCTGCAGATGTCTGACACCTCTGTGTCTGCTGGTGTGTCTGGTTGTTGTGACTCATGTTGTGGTGAGTCAAGGAGCACTGGAGATGCTTCAAGTAGCATGGTGTCATCTGCCTCTGGTGTGTCAGCTGCTTGTGTGAAGGGTGCTGTAGGTCTTGCAGTGCTGGGCCCTGCATCCCTGCCTTCTTGCTCACTCCTATCCCTTTGGGGATGTGTCTTCTCCCTCACCTGCAGTGACTTGCGTGATGTCTCCCCTGTGGACAGATATGGACAGTGTCTTAGTGGTGCTTTCACAGTGTAAATCACTATTAAATAACATTATTATTTCACTATTTCCTACTCCTCCCATGTCTCTGATTGTATTGTGTGGAATGCCTGACAACATTTCATGTTGACTGCTCATATGGGTATTCTTATGACTACCACTCCCATAATGCATTGCAGGTGAATACTGAAGTCAGTACTGGATTTCCTCAACACATAGCCACATTGGGGGAGGGACACAGGCAGGGGGTGTGGGATGATGGACATGTCCCTTACCTTTCTTGGCTGCTGCTCGGGCTGAGCTGTCTGCTTCACCAATCCCCACAACGCACTCTGGCTCCAGTGTGGACTCCACAAGCTCTTCCAGGTCCGTGAGAGCAGGTGCCCTGTTCTTCCCTCCACCTGTAGCATTGGCCTCCTTACTTCTTGCTGCCAGTTTTTTTTTAGTAATGATCCTTAGATCGTATCATCGCTTCTTGAGATCGTCCACTTCCCTGGTGGTCACTCATATAGCGTTTACTTTGGTCTGGATCCCAGCCAGGTGTTCCTCTTGACAGCCTCTGGTACCTGCAGGGACTGCTTTCCAAAGATTTTTGGGTAGTGCTTGACGACCTCCTCCACCAGCACCTAAAGTTCACCAGTGCTGAACTTCATCTTCCTCTTCCTCCCTGCACCTTCCCTCTGAGAGTCTTGGGGAACCATTTGTATGTCCTGCAGCGCTCTGCTTCACAACAGCCTGTCTCTGTGTAACTGCTCTCCTGTGTGATCAGGTACACTGCACCTGCATGGGTGTGGCCACTTCCTGGTTGTGGGGTGGGGTGGATGCACAGGATTGGTCTATTGCTCTGTTGGTTGGCTGAGGGGCGGGGTGGAGGCACGTGGTTGGTTGTAACTTCAACTGCCTGATATTTTGTATCCCCGACCCGGTATTTACCGATTCGGTAGATTCAATGAGGCCCCTAGGATTGCATGTGAATTACCGAATAGGTATTTGCCGTATCGGTAAATACCGATTCGGTAAATACCGAGTCGGGGTTTCCGAATTTTACCGAATCAGTATTTTTTACTGATTTTTGACCTACATCTCATTTCCCTTTTCTAAAATACCGATTCGGTAAAAATCGGTATTTTAGAGTCGGTAAAAATTAGTTACCTACATCTGGGCCTTTATCTTTTGTAATTGAGATGAAATCATTGTGACTACATTTATTTGAACATTTTCTCATCTTGTAGATTACTCCGTAAATTTCACCTCAGGTATTTTTCAACGTATGTGATATTGAGATGTTTTTAAATTTATGCTTTTATGATTTTATCACAAAAATCGAACAAAGCTTGTTCTGATTCCGATTATGGTGGTTAACGCATTTCCTGGAGAGATCTGTGTTTTTTTTTCACCTCCCAGTTTTGACTCAAAGTTGCATAAAGGGTTAATGAGTCTTCTGCTAAGCACATGTAACATGCAGGTGACATATTTTTATTTTATGTAGATTAATAAGTGATATACTGCTTTTAACAAAGCTCCTTTTTGTTACTTTCAGTTCAAAAAATGTAATTGTTCTAATATAGTACAATGAGACCTCACTATCTTTATGTAACACATACTGTACATTGATTTATATACTTGTATGATTTATTGTCATTGTATAATGTGCACGTATGATGTATGGTGTTTTTACACTCTCCATTGGGATGATTAGTGCTATAAAAGAAATACAACAAAATAAGGGTATTTAAATTATTCGTGTAAGTACTGGGACAGACCATCACATCTGACAGTCTCTCGTATACAGAGATTGTACAAAATCAAAATTGTGCATCTCAAGTGCTTGTGAGGTGATAAAATGCTGTGCTTCTTTTGTTTCCCATCCATTATATCTATATGTGAGGCTCCAGATAGGTTGTATGTGAATTAATGGAAAACGTTTTCCTCAAACTACATTGTCATCCTTACAATTCAATGGAAACGTTTTTGTCGGATTTTGGTTTTAACATTGGTTTATTTTATTTAAACCTTTTGGAAGAATGTCTTTTTTTCCTGAAAAAGGCAATTTTTTTTCCAGTTTCAAACTATTTTCTACTGGTGCATGTGAAGGAGCTGTTTAGAATGTTGCTCTTTCGTTAGATCAATTGTCATTCTAGCTGGAAGGCGCCAGAGGGAGCAGCACCACAAGACTTCGGTTAGCTCCATCACTCGCACAAAAGTTAAAGTTAAAGTTGATCATTTGCTGACAGAAATCTGCTCTAAATGTAGTGTTCCCTTTCCTTGCATTAAACAGAATAGAACCTATATATTTTGTATTCTATTCCAGCGCCAACAACTCTGAAAAGAAATGGAAGTAAAATATAATAACTCCCAGCATAGCAGACTGTTACTACAGAAGGGGGACATCTACAGCAGGGAGAAAAGTTACAAAGATAAAGTTTTCTGGAAATGTACTCATTATCACTCAATATCAACTGTAGGGACGTGTCTGAACTGTCTTCTAAAATTATGGCGCTGCATGTGAACTTTAATCTTTGTGCTGGGTTTTTAATTAATTGTCCCGGAGTTCAATTTCTAGCGCCATTTTTTAAAAACAAACATTTTACAACGGTTGCTTTGTTGTTTAAAATTCAATATATCACTAACGACACTAAACACTAATTGTGCTGTAGTTTCGATTACACTGTGTTTTCATTTAAATGCACCTTTACATTTTCGATTTGAATGCATTCCATTAAAATGTTTCCACTAATTTTCGATGTTTTGGTGTTTCGTTATAAATTACTTTTCTTAAAAAAGGTTTTTATGTCTTTGTTTCCTCCAATGTGCTTTCTAGGTTTTCGTTTTTTCTATGAATTCACTTACTACTGATGTAAAGTACTCTTAGGCTCTGCATTGGAATGAGCAGCGCTATAAAAGAAATAAACCAAAATAGGGGTATTTAAATTATTTGTGTAAATACTGGGGCAGACCAACACAACAGTTTTACAGTGCATGCATATTGCTCATATACAAGGACTGAACAAAATCAAAAGCATGCCTCTCTGAAGTACATGTGAAGTGTTAACGTTTTGTCCATTTTGTTTCCAATCCCTTGCATCTGCATCTAGGTGTGAGGCTCCAGTTAGCTCCCAGCCAGGAGACTCGAACAAAAAGGAGCCTAATGACACCTTAAAATCTGCCTTTATTATTGGCTTAGCTGGAATCTGAAATAACAAGTCCCATTGCCACCTGCAGATTCCTGCTCGGAACAAAAGCAGACAACGTGCAGTCCTGTTTCTGAAAATTTCACCAGGACGAGTTCAGTGTATTTCAGTGGGATCCAACTTTTTGGCAGGGGGCGCGGTGTCCACCCTTTGAAAATAGTGGGTGGACGCTGGTTACCAGCATGTACCCCCAACTTGTGCCTTGTTTGACACTTTTAACATGTCTTACGAAAAAACAGAAGACCATTCAATGCACTCTTGCATTTGGTCACAAAACTAGCCTAACTAAGTAGTCGGTTTTAGGAGCAGTTTCCAGTCACTGCCGCCCCATGTTGCTTAGAGTAGGCATCTGTCATGTTTGTTACCTTCTGCCAGTTGTGGCCTTTAGCTAACAGCACATATTCAAATGATATAAAGTCGAACTCTGTGATGGAGAAATACTGGCACCCTCCCAGGAGCAAATGAATGAAACTCACTAGACATAGCAGGTTTGCTCAGAAACAGAGTGAAATGTATTTATTGGTACCAAAAGCATGCATTCTTGCTAATCAGCAAGGAATACGCCAGGTCTTCTGCCTTAGGGGCTCTCAGACCGCTTCTTCCCAGAGTGACAGGTTTCTAGGTGCTATATACATTGAGTAATGCCATTTCAGCGGAACTAGAATAAGGCACCAGGCCAAATATGGCTAACATGGATGTGTAATGTCTGCACCATGCAAATTATAAACAGCCAGATTGGGCAGACCAGAAAGGCTGGCTCGGAACTGTGTAAGCAACTTGCACAACCAGAATAAGAAATATCATGTAGTCAGGACAAGCAAGGTGACCTCTAACGGGGTACAGAATAGCTTGTTGAAGCTTGTCCAGTCAAGGTCAGATAGGAAGCCCTTTTGAGCTCCAGGCCTCATGTTAATGTGATCTATCTAAGCATGATATATTTTGAAGTGCATACACATGAATTTACATGGATATTCGTATATATTTTTAAAACAATCCCCCTTTTGGATAGACCTAGCCAACATTAGTGTAAAACCAAAATATATAAATATATATGTATATATGAAAAACACATTAGTTACATATCTTTGGATTGCATTACACAGTGTTTGCATAAAATGCATATATTGTCACATTGATACATCTTGATGAGATCAATATTATATCAGCAGGCTGTTGTGATACCGGCAGTAAGTGTCCAACAAATATTGTTATTGTTTTCTCTGTGCAATGCATAGTGCTACATTGTCACTTAGTCACTCAGTTCCCGGGCACTTTCTTCAAGTGTCAGTAATTTAAAGACACGCAGTGAGTGGTCATCTGCTTCTCCTCCTGGTTCGCAGTCATCTTGTTCAGGGGCGTTTTCACAGACCTGCCCTGCGTTGTCTTCTTCAGTCTATTTTTCTGCAGGTGCAGACCATCACCTTTCTTTGAGACTGCACCAGCATCAGTTGATGTCTCGTCCCTCTGACACTTTATGATGGACCCCATGGATCATAGAAATGGTCTGGTCTGTCCTCTTCTTGACTGCTGTGTTGCGCAGGTCCTCTGGTGACAGATGGTCATCACTTTCTGGTACCGTCCTCTCAGGCATTGGGGCGCTGCCTTGCGTCTTCTCTCCTCAAACCATTCATGTTGTTGGTTCACCATCTGTGGTCCAGTCCACCTAGAACTAAAAGAAACAGCTTTTATTTTTCTCACAATGACCATGTCTCCATAATCACTTTAGAAGACTTTGCCACATTGCAGGCAGTACTAAAGCCAGAGCACCAGGTCATTTCAGGCCTGTTCCATCAGTTGCTTTTACTAATAATCAATGTTTTTATTTTTTTATTTTGGCACTCATTTATTCCTCCTGGCCTCAAGTTGGAGGGTGGTATGGGGTATGCACGTTATACTTTATTCCCCAAAACAACCTCTTCAGCATAAATGTAGTCACTAAGTGATCTCCTTTTATTGCTATTATGCCCTGGTGGGTCCTAACCTTGGAGAGATGGCTTTACTGAAGTACTGCACCCCAGTTGCCGCATTATTCTTCCCTGTTGGATACACCTCCATTCATTTTGAAAACATATCCACCCACACCAGCAAATATTTAAATGCATTCACTGAAAAGCAACATGCATCTGCGCATTCATCCTCCCTTGTGCAATATCAGATGGTCCCTGCTCCAGTCTTGTAAGGGAAAGGAACAAACTGCGTGGGGTCACAAGCTTCTCGTCCTGGTAGACCCATACTCTCTTCATTATTCAGTTCACATCCATCATCATTCCTTCCTCTATGTTCATCTGGTGTTGGAGACCATTGTGCTTCCTTTACATTAGCTTATTAGCTTACAAAAATTGTATCTGAATGAGCTGTATTTTTGGAATGCTTTGTTCATTAGTACCATATGCACTGGCTGTAACATGCTTTCATTTAATGCTGTGTCAGCGATGGCATCACCTTTGGCTAACTTAGTATTAGCTCCTGTGTAGGCTTCACATTTTCTTACCGCTATCCTGGTGCATAAGAGTATTGCTTTTAACAAGATCCTTACTAAAGGACCATTTTTAATATGGCGCCCTGTTTCTCCTATGAATCCGTGATACTTCCACAGCTGGCCACATATAAGAACTGCAAAGCATAATGTGAGTCAGTTTAAATGTTAACAGTTTTACCCGTGACTACTATTCATGCTATTGTTACAGCATACAGCTCATCTTATTAGGTAGATGTTCCAAGTGGCAGAGCTGCACTTCAGCTATTGCTATATCATACCCTGCTCTGTGTTCAGTGTCTATCAGTCTGCTGGAGGAACCATCAGTGTACCACTCCTATAGTCTGCCTTTTTTAATGGTGTCTAATCTTGACGTGGTGCCGTTTTCTACAAACTCAACCCCAACTTACTTAGGGGTCTTATCTGTTACTAAGAGAATGGATCTCATCAGAATAACCTATTGCAGGTAATACTTTTGCCAAATTAACAGGTGGACATCTTATTATGACATTACAATTAGACAACATGGTGCCGTTATAACCTGTGTGCCTTCAAGCAAAAAAATGTTGTGTTGATCCAGACAACAACAACCATACCAAATGTATCTGCACCAAATGTGGCACCTAGATACTACAAGTATAGTCCAACACAATGAGAGCCTTCCTCTTCACCATCACAGCTGCTGACCCCTAATCACTGCAGAAAGCAAAGTCCCCTAGTTGTGTCCCACAGGCCTTTCTTTGTCACCACCCTCTCTTTTTAAAACTTTATTTGTTCTAAATATCACTTTATGGTGAGGGCATTTATCCAAAGCCTCTCCGTTCCCTAGATCTATAACTTTATTGTTAGTTATGTGTACATCCATCCATTTCCTTTTCAAATGTAATATCCTCACATGCTCTACAGGGGGGTGTACAACAGAGAATCCTTACTGAAGCTGAAAGCAGCAAGTGCCCTGTTCTAACCTATAGTTAGGTATTTGTGAGTAAATTCCATTTATTAAAATAAATAAATATATATATATATATATATATATATATATATATATATACTGCTGCAAAAATGATATTTATTTATATTAAAATGTGAAAAGTATCCCTTTATCTCCTACATTAGTGGAAACATCTTCCACCTTAGTGGAAACATGATATTCTCCTTGGGCATGTCTGATATCTTCATCCTGAAACACTATGCAACAATAAAACTGATACCATACTCTTATCTACTCTCTGATATCTACACTGCACCCTTTGATGATGTTATTCAGTGGTGTCCAATCTAGTTCCAGGAAGGCTTAATCAAGGGCATAATTTCATTGTAACATCTAGTGAAATTCTTCCATTTATTAAATGTATTTAAATTACTAATGGCGATGTCCCTAATATTATTACCATGAATTGAGAATTAATTTTGACCGTAATTTCCTTAGGCACATTATAGATTTAGACATCATTAGAGCAAAATTTACATTTACCTGTAGTGTTGTACCTTACAATGGTAGAATCAGGATATTTAATTAATACCAAGGAATTAAGTTGTTTAAACTACTCCTCAACAATCTAAGCTTTCATAGTGTAATGTAGAAATCACATACTGTCACAGTGGCTCCCTATGCGGAGATTTTTACATGCAGTAAGGCTTGTTGATTCTAAATAAAGAACTTGGCCTTTTGACCCTTAAAACCTGTTCTCCCTTGCCTGAGTGACGTTACCCCATGTGGCTTATTTGTTCAAAGAAACTTCTCCTGAAGTAAGACTGAGGGTCCGTGCCTCCGTGGTATCTCTTAAGGGGCATGAATGAAAATCTTTACTGCTCCGTGCTTGTGTGCTTATAATTGAAAGGTATGGTGCACTTTTATTATTTATTTATTTCTTGTGCACTGTGCGTGCTAGTACCTACAAATTGGCTCAAAACTTCAGCCTTCTGAATGCCATAGTGTGCCCAGAATTCTTGTGCATAAAAGTAAAAGATTGTATAAAGGCTTGCAATATGATTCTCCTGTCTGTGATTGCTAGAGAAACTAATATTCACCTTTTTTTGTGGTGCAACAACATATATTGTAACCAGTTGGGGATGAATCTTAACGTGCACATTGAAATCTGGATATATACTTTGCACAGAATAATTTTCAACATTTTAATATTTGTTATGTTCTAGTTTTGTAAAAACGCACAAATTCTATTTCTCGGTGAGGCCTACTTTTTTCTATTTAGTGCCTTTTCCTAGAAAAAGTCAGTATTACCATGTACAAATTAGTATTAAAGACCCACTGAGCTAACCATGTCTGTCTTTACCAAACCACTCACCCCGCGCTCCCAAAATCACCTCTCCTCTATTACAGATCTATTCCAGTCTGACCCCAGAACCTTTCCCCCCCCTCTTTGAACACGTCCTGGGTGAACAGCTGCTGCCAAAAGCCTCAGATTTTTAAATGTTGTAAGCTCTGACTGCACTACTGACAGTGGTTCCAGTATAAATTTGTACACACGTTTTTTAGTAATATGAGGCTATGTATAATGCTCCCAGAATGCTCTCTTATTATATGCAAATATTTGCAGATGCTTGAAAGCAAGTGTGATTATTCTTTGCTTTCAAAATAAAACGTTCACAGAAAATGCAAGCAGGAAAAACATTTCGCTAAACTACTGTATTATTTTAGGTACTATATCTTTGCAGCATTATTTAGTAACATCATGAGGTATGCTAGTATTTCCCCAAAATATTCATAATGGAAAATCAGTTTAACTAGTTTAAATACATGTATAGAAAGCAAAAATAAACAAGTATTGCCAAAGCCAGTAGGTAGGAAATTGGAGGTCAGTCTTTTGTTTTTGTCAATGCATGACTTCTTTTTAGGCATGGTTTTTGTAAAACCATATCAGTGTTGGAGCTGCTGGGCCCCTCACAATTCTAACAAGCATTGGCAAAAGCAAACATAGTTTTTGTACAAAACTACTTTGTGTGCCAATATGCTCCTTGTGAAAAAGCAGAATACTGTCACTCACAGTGATGCCAGCTGATAGAGAGAGATAAAGAGTGACAGAAATAATTTTAAAATACACAAAAGGTCATGGCTAACACCAGGCCTAATTAGAGGCCCAATTCTTTAAAAAAAGTCTCAAAAGTGCAGGCATGGTGTATATATCCTTGCATATATACTGTTTCCTTGATTTCACAAGAATGTACAGAAGTAGGCCAAGAAATAGTATTCCTAGAAAATATTTGTGAACTGCATTTTTCCATGAGCAAATTTGCATGTGTAGATTTGCTCATGTGAAAATCTGAATGTTTCCAAGTTCACTTTTCCTCCAACCACTTTTTTTCCTAACCATGGAAGAAGTTTTACATTTGCCACCGTCAAAAGTAAATTTTCAATCTTTCTCATTATGAGGAAAGAATTGAGAAGAATTGGTGAAAACCCTTAAACATGCAAGTTAGTAGGTTTGCACAGACTCAAAAGGGACCATGGAACTATTGCTTACCACAAACTTCAGCCCCAGTATGTAGACCTGCAGAAACGTGGCAACATAAGGGAATTGCTAATATTCAAAACCTACTATGGTACGAGCCCTGGCATAATCAGAGATGTTATATAGAACTCTTATATAATGATATTGCTGCCATCATTTGTTGCTGCATTACATGGCACAAAAAGGACAAGTGGATTTTGTTACAAGACAAGTGATATATGAAGCAACCTGCCTCATTAACAAGTAGATATTTTATTAACTTCCACACCCCTGTTGATACATCAATTAGGTACAGAAACAAATACAAAATATCTTCTATGAAATACAGGACAATGTATGCAAATCCAGTCTCCTTTTAAATGCTATACTTTGTAACTGCTTCACTGTCCATAGTAGAGTGCAGCCACTTGACATATTTTCTATAATTCATATTCTTACCTTCATTTTAATTTTTCTCTCCTGAAGATTTTTTCAAACAGCTTTCTAGTGAGCTCACCATGATTTTCATCTGAGATCCTGTCTTGTGAAATTTAGATTTTTTTACTCACAATGTGCGCTTACACCCTGAAAGTTAAATTCAAAAGGTCTCCTACAAGGGAAAAGTTATTAGGCAGTCGATAGAATAGGTTTAAAAAAAAGTAAAATCTACTATTATGGACCAGCCAGAGACATCACGTATAAAACCAATTTCCTTCTCTCATGCACTAATGCACTCCATTTTTTATAGAAATCAAGGAAACATAGAGGTCCAGTACTGAAGATCAATACCCTATTCCAATGCAGTGAGTCATCCATGACATAACTACACATATTTGAAAATCATTTTGCTGTGTTCCGGTGCAATCTGCAAATCAGAAGCTCCACTCAACATATTCTGGGAGGGTTTCTTTTTGTGGGTAAAATCAATACCCCCTACTAGCATAGGATATCCTGAAAATGTTATAAAACCCCCAAATGGTCTAGCCATACGTCAATGTTTATTGACATAAAGTAACTTAGGGCCCGATGTAGGTGGCCATTTACCGACCGGTAACGCCCGATTTCGTCCGTTACCGACCGGTAAATGGGTATTTGTGATGTAGGGGCCCTATTTTACCGATTCGGTAAAATTACCGAATCGGTAAATTTACCGAATCGGTAAAATACCAAATCTGTATTTTTACCGATTCAGTAACTTCCCGCTATAGGTGGGACTCTTCTGAGTCCCAAAGGCCTTACAGATTCGGTATTTTACCACCCAATCCAATTGGGTGGTAAAATACAGAATCCAGGTGTGCGTGCACATGTGTGCATGCACACCTATGCCATGTGACAGACAGACATGCCCTTAGGGCATGTCTGTGTGCCACATGGCACACATGCTTGTATTTGGGGTGCTAGTGGGTGTCAAAGTGACACCCCCTGCACCCTTGCTGAAATCGGTATTTACCGAATCGGTAAATACCGATTCGGTATTGCCCATTGATTCCTATGGGCTTCAAGACCCATAAGAATCAATGGGCAATACCGAATTGGTATTTACCGATTCGGTAAAAAACGATTTTTACAGATTCGGTAATTCAATTACCGAATCTTCCTAAATCTCCCTCCTTCATATTTACCGATTCATGAATACCGAATCGGTAAAATTCGGTATTTATGAATCGGTAAATACGATTTTCCTACATCTGGCCCCAAGTTACTTATCAGTCACCTGCTTCACTACTTCTTATATGTGTAGGTACACATAAATTATTCTATAACCCAGGCTCTCCTGCAGTGTATGCGACATATCAATTAGTGTATTGATGCAGAGAATGTTTTTAAAAACATTCTCTACAGTCCCCTGTCTATTTTAAATGCCAGTCAGTTCCCCTTTTATTAATATGATGTGTTAAATACACATTTGAAAAACTGAAAGGTCATTTGCAGCAAGGCAAGTTTGTAATTTAGCTTACATCTCACTTACCAACTGGTGACATCACAGTCCTCCAATGTTCCCACTTTCTGACACCATTTTGATGGGGAAATACTGGCACCCTCCCAGGAGCAAATGAATTAAACTCACTAGACATAGCAGGTTTGCTCAGAAATAGAGTGATATTTATTTATTTATTTTGTTATTAATATTTTTATTAGCATTTCAGAAAGAAACAAGCACAAAAGAGATTGCCATCAAATGACGACATTGGGAAAAACAAACATCCGTCAAAAGTCAAAGCAGATAGACTATGGAGTAAAAACATTACATGTACACAATTGGAATACAGGCTCACATTGCATGATATCAAGAGCCACGCTGTTGTCAAAATGGCACAAATATTTGTCTCAGTCCGGGTCGTAATCAGTCAGTCTCTGCGGTTATGATCTGTCCTCCTGGCGTGTAGTGTCTGCCCCACTCAATAGCTTAAGTATCCTCAGTCAAATCCGTCCCCTGTGTATGTGGATCATCATCCTCCTCATCCGAAACCTCCCGTGTGGACCTTTTATCCAGAAATGTTGACCAGAAGTTCTTTGGTCTATAACGTGGGGGTAATAAGTCACTGTATAGTTCAGATTGCGTGCTACAATATACCATCTCATTGTTCCATTGAGACAGCGTCGGCACCCTTCCCAGCATCCAACCAAGTGCTACGCATCTCCTGGCCATAAGAAAGGACATGTTGTAGGAAGGTGGATATCTGACTATATGGTTACCCCAACTTTTTGCCTAGTGTTTAGCTGTTTTTTTACTTAGTTGGCCTGGGATCCTGCTATTCAGGGCCCCAGGCTATCTGCTCTCTCTGTAAAATGGACTCAATGTACTTTAGGTACATACCTAATTGGGTATTGGGTCACCTTTGTGAGCCCCTGTATAGTGTACCATAGGTACCCAGGGCATAGGTGCATCCAAGGCCTACCAGGGGCTGCAGCATGAATCATGCAACCCCTGGCTGGCCATCCAAACTGACACCACAGGCTGATCATTTAGCGTGGGCAAGTTGGTGTAATCACCCCTTGCTTAGATATAGTATTCCTATATCTACCCTTATATATAGACACATATATACCTATAAGTCACTCCTATGACAGGCCTTAACAACCCTGGAGGCAAAGTGCTTGGTTTTATGTGAGAGGGTGCTCTAGCATGAGCTGAGCCCTTCTGCAGCTTTCAGAACCATGTCCTTATAGCTGTTCTATTATATAGCCATACCATATACTCTTAAGTGCATTATGAACCTCACGGTTAATCCTAACTTTGGTTTGGCTTTATCAAAACATGTTGTGTAAGGTGTCAAACACTTTGGACTACTACCCCCCCACCAGTTCTGGCGGCGGGGGTAGCATTCCACCCTTCTAGAGGGAGAAGTCATGTAGTTACTGCTTTACCAGGTTAAAGTTAAACAGAGCCTGAGCATCACAAAATGGATGCTGCTGCCACAGACACGAGTCTGACCTCCTGCAGCTGGACGAAGATCCGGCAAGGGAGACCTGGACAATAGGTTTTCTGTGGAGGGAGGTGCTACCACCTCCCCAGACAGCCTGTAGTGTATTAGAGCAGGGTGGGTTCAATGGAAAGATGCTTTTCCAGACACTGCCTGGGGCACACAAGGTGCTCCATGCATAGCCCGGTTCAAACCAGTTGCTGGGGCACTCCAACCCCAGCTCTGGTGCGAAACTGGACAAAGGGAAAGGGGTGTAACCACCCCCTTCCCAGGTTCCACCTATAGGAGGGACCTAGCAGGTAATCCAGCCCCTTAGTTTAGTATAAAGTTAGGAGCTGTGTCTAGAGACATTAGATTATCCTGGAAAGAAACTCTGAAATGAAACTCTTGGACCTTCAAAGTTCCATATCGACTGGAAGACTGAAGACATCTCCCTTTGGGTCAAGGAGTGACCACCCTGTGCAAACACGGTACAAAAGGGAATGGTGATGGACGGAGCATCTGAACCAATCGAACACTCACACCCAGTCAAAAGATCTGGGTTTGATCCATCACCGTTCTTTAGCCCACTCTGCCACCCCAGTTCAGACATGGCTATATGCAAATCAGTCTGACCCTGTGCCTCATGGGAACAGTCCAGCTCGAACTGCCAAGCCATGCCTTCCCTGGACCGGAAACAAGCTTCCGAGGACCGGTTTCTGGCATTCCTGCCGTCTTCAGCCCTGCTTGTTTGAATCCAGTGGCAAAGTGAGCAAGGGACTCACGTCTGAGCATACCCTGCCACACTTATGGCGGCCAAAAGCGGGTGGTGATGGACGAAGCATCTGAACCAATCAAACACTCACACCCAGTCAAAAGATCTGGGTTTGATCCATCACCGTTATTTAGCCCACTCTGCCACCCCAGTTCAGACATGGCTATATGCAAATCAGTCTGACCCTGTGCCTCATGGGAACAGTCCAGCCCGAACTGCCAAGCCATGCCTTCCCTGGACCGGAAACAAGTTTCCGAGGACCGGTTTCTAGCATTCCAGCCGTCTTCAGCCCGGCTTGCTTGAATCCAGTGGCAAAGTGAGCAAGGGACTCACGTCTGAGCATACCCTGCCACACTTATGGCGGCCAAAGCAGCACAAAAGGGGGTGGTGATGGACGGAGCATCTGAACCAATCAAACACTCACACCCAGTCAAAAGATCTGGGTTGGATCCATCACCGTTCTTTAGCCCACTCTGCCACCCCAGTTCAGACATGGCTATATGCAAATCAGTCTGACCCTGTGCCTCATGGGAACAGTCCAGCCCGAACTGCCAAGCCATGCCTTCCCTGGACCGGAAACAAGCTTCTGAGGACCGGTTTCTGGCATTCTAGCCGTCTTCAGCCCGGCTTGCTTGAATCCAGTGGCAAAGTGAGCAAAGGACTCACGTCTGAGCATAACCTGCCACACTTATGGCGGCCAAAAGTGGTACAAAAGGGGGTGGTGATGGACGGAGCATCTGAACCAATCAAACACTCACACCGAGTCAAAAGATCGGGGTTTGATCCATCACCGTTCTTTAGCCCACTCTGCCACCCTAGTTCAGACATGGCTATATGCAAATCAGTCTGATTGGTTCAGATGCTCCGTCCATCACCACCCCCTTTTGTACCGCTTTGGCCGCCATAAGTGTGGCAGGGTATGCTCAGACGTGAGTCCCTTGCTGCACTTTGCCACTGGATTCACGCAAGCCGGGCTGAAGACGGCTGTAATGCCATAAACCGGTCCTTGGAAGCTTGTTTCCGGTCCAGGGAAGGCATGGCTTGGCAGTTCGGGCTGGACTGTTCCCATAAGGCACAGGGTCAGACAGATTTGCATATAGCCATGTCTGAACTAGGGTGGCAGAGTGGGCTAAAGAACGGTGATGGATCAAACCCAGATTTTTTGACTGGGTGTGAGTGTTTGATTGGTTCAGATGCTCCGTCCATCACTACCCCCTTTTGTATCGCTTTGGCCGCCATAAGTGTGGCAGGGTATGCTCAGACGTGAGTCCCTTGCTCACTTTGCCACTCAATTCAAGCAAGCCGGGCTGAAGACGGCTGTAATGCCAGAAACCGGTCGTCGGAAGCTTGTTTCCGGTCCAGGGAAGGCATGGCTTGGCAGTTCGGGCTGGACTGTTCCCATGAGGCACAGGGTCAGACTGATTTGCATATAGCCATGTCTGAACTGGGGTGGCAGAGTGGGCTAAAGAACGGTGATGGATCAAACCCAGATCTTTTGACTGGGTGTGAGTGTTTGATTGGTTCAGATGCTCCGTCCATCACCACCCCCTTTTGTACCGCTTTGGCCGCCATAAGTGTGGCAGGGTATGCTCAGACGTGAGTCCCTTGCTCACTTTGCCACTAGATTCAAGCAAGCCGGGCTGAAGACGGCTGTAATGCCAGAAACCGATCCTCGGAAGCTTGTTTCCGGTCCAGGGAAGGCATGGATTGGCAGTTCGGGCGGGACTGTTCCCATGAGGCACAGGGTCAGACTGATTTGCATCACCATGTCTGAACTGGGGTGGCAGAGTGGGCTAAAGAACAGTGATGGATCAAACGCAGATCTTTTGACTGGGTGTGAGTGTTTGATTGGTTCAGATGCTCCGTCCATCACCACCCCCTTTTGTACCGCTTTGGCCACCATAAGTGTGGCAGGGTATGCTCAGACGTGAGTCCCTTGCTCACTTTGCCACTGGATTCAAGCAAGCCGGGCTGAAGACGGCTGTAATGCCAGAAACCGGTCCTCGGAAGATTGTTTCCGGTCCAGGGAAGGCATGGCTTGGCAGTTCGGGCTGGACTGTTCCCATGAGGCCCAGGGTCAGACTGATTTGCATATAGCCATGTCTGAACTGGGGTGGCAGAGTGGGCTAAAGAACAGTGATGGATCAAACCCAGATCTTTTGACTGGGTGTGAGTGTTTGATTGGTTCAGATGCTCCATCCATCACCACCCCCTTTTGTACCGCTTTGGCCGCCATAAGTGTGGCAGGGTATGCTCAGACGTGAGTCCCTTGCTCACTTTGCCACTCAATTCAAGCAAGCCGGGCTGAAGACGGCTTTAATGCCAGAAACCGGTCCTCGGAAGCTTGTTTCCAGTCCAGGGAAGGCATGGCTTGGCAGTTCGGGCTGGACTGTTCCCATGAGGCACAGGGTCAGACTGATTTGCATATAGCCATGTCTGAACTGGGGTGGCAGAGTGGGCTAAAGAACGGTGATGGATCAAACCCAGATCTTTTGACTGGGTGTGAGTGTTAGATTGGTTCAGATGCTCCGTCCATCACCACCCCCTTTTGTACCGCTTTGGCCGCCATAAGTGTGGCAGGGTATGCTCAGACGTGAGTCCCTTGCTCACTTTGCCACTGGATTCACGCAAGCCGGGCTGAAGACGGCTGTAATGCCATAAACCGGTCCTCGGAAGCTTGTTTCCGGTCCAGGGAAGGCATGGCTTGGCAGTTCGGGCTGGACTGTTCCCATGAGGCACAGTGTCAGACTGATTTGCATATAGCCATGTCTGAACTGGGGTGGCAGAGTGGGCTAAAGAACGGTGATGGATCAAACCCAGATCTTTTGACTGGGTGTGAGTGTTTGATTGGTTCAGATGCTCCGTCCATCACCACCTCCTTTTGCACCGCTTTGGCTGCCATAAGTGTGGCAGGGTATGCTCAGACATGAGTCCCTTGCTCAAAGGCGTGCTGAAGACAGCTGTAATGCCAGAAACCGGTCCTCGGAAGCTTGTTTCCGGTCCAGGGAAGGCATGGCTTGGCAGTTCGGGCTGGACTGTTCCCATGAGGCACAGGGTCAGACTGATTTGCATATAACCATGTCTGAACTGGGGTGGCAGAGTGGGCTAAAGAACGGTGATGGATCAAACTCAGATCTTTTGACTGGCTGTGAGTGTTTGATTGGTTCAGATGCTCCGTCCATCACCACCCCCTTTTGTACTGCTTTGGCCGCCATAAGTGTGGCAGGGTATGCTCAGACGTGAGTCCCTTGCTCACTTTGCCACTGGATTCAAGCAAGCTGGGCTGAAGACGGCTGTAATGCCAGAAACCGGTCCTCAGAAGCTTGTTTCCGGTCCAGGGAAGGCATGGCTTGGCAGTTCGGGCTGGACTGTTCCCATGAGGCACAGGGTCAAACTGATTTGCATATAGCCATGTCTGAACTGGGGTGGCAGAGTGGGCTTAAGAACGGTGATGGATCAAACCCAGATCTTTTGACTGGGTGTGAGTGTTTGATTGGTTCAGATGCTCCGTCCATCACCACCCCCTTTTGTACCGCTTTGGCCGCCATAAGTGTGGCAGGGTATGCTCAGACGTGAGTCCCTTGCTCACTTTGCCACTGGATTCAAGCAAGCCGGGCTGAAGACGGCTGTAATGCCAGAAACCGGTCGTCGGAAGCTTGTTTCCGGTCCAGGGAAGGCATGGCTTGGCAGTTCGGGCTGGACTGTTCCCATAAGGCACAGGGTCAGACTGATTTGCATATAGCCATGTCTGAACTGGGGTGGCAGAGTGGGCTAAAGAACGGTGATGGATCAAACCCAGATCTTTTGACTGGGTGTGAGTGTTTGATTGGTTCAGATGCTCCATCCATCACCACCCCCTTTTGTACCACCCTGTGCAAACAGGCACCACCAGTAAATTGCTGGTTTGCTTTGTCGATGCTCACGCCAGAACCCAAAGACTCAGCGACCTAGGACCTGGACTTTCAGACTTCTCTGACTCTGATCCACATCCACAGCAAAGCTGAGACCCGTGGCAGACACAAGAGACGTGGGACCACACAACCTGGACTACCTGCTTGTTGCTAACCGTGCAGCTTCAGAGGTACCGTCAAAGTTGTGCATTGGGGTTTGAGAATCGCCAGACCCAAGCAGCATTTACACCAAAGCTCAGCCCTCCACACTCCACGAGTGCCGCGTGGGGCCTGCGCCTGCATTTCAGCTCAACGCGTCTTCCCGGTTGCTAGCCTGTTGGCTATTGAGCCTCCCGAAGACTTCTTTGTAAAACTACACTGCTTGCCTGGTTTCTCCAGGCTTGCTCCAGCTTCCCTGCGAAGGAGAAGCTCCACAGGTCTTGTTGGTCTGAACTGAAGCCAATCTTCCCATCCTGCATGGATTGCGTTTGCCAAGGCTTGTTGGGTCCAATCCGGATACCGACACCTCAGTCGACAATATCCTTCATGGTGCCAGCTCGAATCCAGCTCCTGGTCATCGTCGACACCTCCTGGTCCTCGTGGCTGCAGAGCCAAGCTTCACCTCTTCACCTGATTGCATCTCGACATCGCCTGGTTCCTTCCTGGTCAATATCTAGTGACCCAGACTCTGTCCCCTCTGCTTTCAGGTTCTTCACTACTCCGATCCACCCTTGGATCCACCCGGACGCTTTTCTCCTGGTCGCCTGCAGCACTTTCTTGCAGCTCTCCATAGGAAACAGCAACGAAACCCGACACGAAAGAACACCAATGCACCCGGCTTCCCTGGGTGAGGTAACTCGAGTACTCAGGTGCTCCCATGGGTCTTGACTCTCGAATTGTCCTAGCTTAAAGGGGTTTTATCGTAGTCCATCCGGAAGTGTCCAAATCCAATTACTTTGTAACTTTTACGTTCCCATTATAACTCTATGTTAACTTGTGTGTGTGTTTAGACACTGCACCTGTCTCCCGTGGGCCTCCTACTTCCAATCACTTGGTTGTTCAGTGTAGCCCCAGTGATTCCCTAGGCCTATTCACCTTTCCTGAAGTGGTACTTATACCACTTACTTAGTATATGGTTTGTGAGGCCCCTAGGGCAGAATTGTATTTGTGCAACTTAAAGTATGCGTATTGAGTAACTTGTGCTGTATCTCGATATCTGACCTCATAAAGAGTTCAGAGGGGTTGTGTTAGTAATAAATACATATGTATTTTATATATACCTTGTGTGATGTCCTTTCATTTGATATTCAAGGGATTATAATTGGTAAAACAGCTTGCTTCACATGCTCTCTGAAGTTTTAGCCTAAGACTGCTTTGTCCATGCTACCACTAGGATAGCTGGTCTATAAGGTTAACTTTACAACCACCATCATAAGGGTTGTTTAGACTGGTGCAAGGTGCCCACTAGAATAGTGGACATCATATACCAGGCTAACTTCTCACATATGTCAACTATCTTTCAATGCTCCTTCCGTAGAGGCCTAGAGTAGCCCGGATTGCCAACAAAGGATCTGGCGACAGCGTTAGTTCCGTGATCCTGTTCACCTCCTCATAAACTTTGCGCCAAAAGGAAAAGATGCCCGGGCAAGACCATGCCAAATGCAAAAAAATTAGGACTCTCCCGGAGACCGTATCTGTAGAGCCGCTCCGGGGTATAGTAAACCCTGTTGATGAATTTAAAATGCATCAGCCTGTGACTGCCGTTAAGTGAAATTCTCCTCGTGCTAGAGCAGCAGTATTGCCATGTTTCGTCTGGCAAGTCTATGGTCAGGTCGTTCTGCCATGCCAAGCGAGATTTAGCATAGTCTGCCGTCCTTTCTGAAAGGGCAATACGGTACAAATTGATTATCAATTTAGCCGGGGACTTGGTGTTAATAACGTAAGCAAATGCCATGACCACCGGAGGTTCGCCATGTCCTCCCCCAGAAGCGCATGCCTCACCCTATGAAACTGGAAGCGCGGTAGCAGTGAATGAGAAACATCCCCTCTGTCTCTACCTCTCCCCAGGTGCGTGCAATACCGTCCGAAAATAGGTCTCCCACATTGAGCATATTCAATGTGCCCAAAGCTGCCAACACCCCCATGTCCCGGCACGGGGTCAGCCAGGAAAACCAGGCCAATGGAGCCCACGGAGCATACAGCAGGCTGGAAACCTTCACATCCATCATATGGTGCCAGGCATGTATGACCGTATTAAGTGAATCCAGTATACCCGTCCGGCGCTCCCGGAGACGAGCCAATATTGCTGGTAGGGGAACAGGATCTGCAACTATGGACTCTATTCGTAAATGCGGGGCGTCCGCTGGGCCATGCATCCAATGGTAGGCGTGTGCGCTCTGCGCAGCCCGATAGTAAAGTTCAAGATCTGGGGCATTCAGGCCGCCTGCCGCATACGGCTGTATGAGAATTTTCCACGCCACTCTTGGCTGTTTGCCAGGCCAAGCTAAACGGACCATTAACGAATGCAATTGTTGCAGAGTAACATTTATTCATTGGTACCAAAAGCATGCATCATTGCTAATTAGCATGGAAGGTCTCCTGCCTTAGGGGCTCTCAGACTGCTTCTTCCCAGAGTGACAGGTTTCTAGGTGCTATATACATTGAGTAATGCCATGTCAGCGGAACTAGAATAGGCACCTGTGGTTCTGAAAATTCTGAACTCGTGTAATACTTCGGACTCGAGAATAAAACTTCATCGTAACATGACAAATTTAGTATCAAAAGACCGAGAATGACGAGTACACCATGTACAAGCATTTTCAGCATATTCGAGTGACGATTTCACCTCGAAATCATCATTTTCGTTCTGAACCCTTGGCTTCCATTTTATATATGGCACCCATTTTGTGAGTTGCCTTTTACATAGGCCTTAATCCAGCTAAATTCGATCCCAAAGGACACGCACACCTTAATCGACTTTCCTGTGACCTGTGCAAGTTGGAACCATTGCCCCAGGCCGAACCTGTTAGGTCTGTTAGGTCAGTTCCTCTCCAGTGGCGGAACAAGATAACATCAAGGCTCAACAAGCCATAAAACCTTCTTATCGCACACACACCCTGCCGAATCTTGCTCACATCTTTCCCTGCTCATTTCTCTCTCTTGCTTTATGATGGGGAGGTGCCCGTTTTTATTAGGGGTCCACTGATATCTGATGGAAATACCGGACCTTGCCGGGTAATTTATTTTGGGCCGGACGAAGTGAAATATGGACATGTCACCATGACTCTGCTTTTCCCATTGTAACGAAAAATGTTAATAGTATACTGTAAATTTAAGAATGTTTGCCTGAAGCTGAATATTTTGTATAAAAAGAGAAGCCTGGTTTTGTGAATTCGAGCAGTCTCCTGAGAATATACATCCCGTGTGTTGTACTTCTAGGACGCTTGTTTCTTGGTTGCAGCCAATAAAATCGATCCTTGACTTCACCTAGAAGACTCTGAGTTTCTGTGGTCTGAATCAGGAAAGTACCCGAGGTCCTTGGGTGTACCCTGGCACCGCTGGGTTGCCGGTTCAGTACCGGTTCTGAAAAACCCAGTACCTCAGTTTGGCGCCCAACGTGGGGCGATACCAGTGGTACCAGTCAGCCAGAGGTTCGTGAGAAGCTTCGTGTGAAAATTCTGGAGGACGGCCAACCACTTAATCGACCCCTGCATGTCGACGTGGTCCGAAGGTATTTGCTGCGAGGTTCCCCGCTTCCCGACGGCTACGAAGGACTGCTGCCCTGGCTATCGCCCTGATTTGGACCCTTGAAGTTTGGTATAGCAAAGCACTAAGACGAGTCTTCTGGTGACGTCATCGATATTTCAGTTAAGTATAAGTGGAGCGTCTCCCAGTCCTTAGTTGGTTCTTAGTCATGGGCATCCCTTTGGGATCATATTTGGAACTTGCAAGTGCCAAAGCCAAAGGACTCGTGTATTCACGAGAAATATCGTAATCGATAATCCTTTGAAGTTTGGAGCTAGACTAGAGAGCGAAGATGCCTGGTCTTAGACTTGGAAATTTGTTTTGTCTTGGTTGTAATAATAGGGACTCCCGATTGGAGGACTCATGTCCGGTTCCTCCGGTTGGAACTCCAACTTACGAGTTATATGTGAAGCATGGGGTAGGCCCCATCACATACAATGAAGTGTGGATCAAATACACCAGAAAAGATGGTGTTTTAAAATGGCCCCAATATGGTAGCTTTGATACAGAAATCTTAGATAACCTCGAAATTAAACTTTTTAAGAAGAAAGCCCGGCCGGCGATGTTTGACTCTTTCCGCCTATGGCGTAAGGAAGCCAAACAGAAGGAAATTAAATTAGCAAAGAAAAATAAGAGAGAAGGGGAAATTTCGATAATGCAAGCTGCTATGCAGTTTAAAGACAATGAAGAAGAACAGATTAGTGAGCAGTTGCACAGGCAACGTAAAATGGTAATAGATAAATGCTATCCAGTTTTGCCGTCTCTTCAGCAAGAGGCAGCAAAAGAGCGTGAAAAAGATCCCTTAATGTCGCATTTATTAAGTTCGCCACCCCCCTATGCGCAAAATGCCACGGCACCTCCGCAACCTTTAGTTGTGCAGCCTGTGCCTCCTGTTCCTCCACAGCACTCACCAGCTGTTCTTCACCTGGCTCCTGCTCCTTTGGTGCAGCCTCCTCAAGGCCCACCGATCACACCTGTTTCACATGTGCTTTCTACCACTTTGCCTAGTGCACCTTCTTCTTCTCCTAGTGATCCCTCTGCTATTGTTTCTGCTCCTGCCTTATCTCATCCTGTTTTTCCACCCGTTCTTCCTTCAGTTTCTTCTTCCGTTCGGCAGAGAATGGCCAACACTGTTACTAATCTTCTTTCACCACTTTTCGGGTCGCCTACTACGACCCCTAACATGGGACGAAGACAGTTGCGAAGTCAACTGCCTGACTATCAAGAGAGAGATTCACTGAATCGTTTAGCACACATATGGGTTATGGACACTGTAAAGTATGATGTATTGTATTGTATTGTATTGTATTGATGATTTGTAAAGCGCGTTGGCTACCCAGGGGCGTCCCAGCGCTATAGAAAAGAGTGAGTTGGGCTGGAGAGGCTGGAGTAAGAGAAGCTGAGTGAAAAGTTAGATTGGAATTTTGCTGAAGAGCCAAGTTTTTAATAGTTTACGGAAGGTGAGAAGGTTAGGTTCTGATCTGATAGGGAGGGGAAGGGAGTTCCAGATCCTAGCCAGGTTGTAAGAAAGCGAGCGGCCTCCACATCTGGCCTTCCTAATGCGTGGTACTGAGGCGAGGTGGGAGGTCGTAGACCTGAGTGGGCGGGAGGGTAGATAGGCTTTCATCAGGGGGGAGTTAATAGAGGGGCCTGTACCCCAGTAGGATCGGTGTGCGATGCACATGCTCTTAAATTCAATTCTGGATCTCACCGGGAGCCAGTGAAGATCCTTCAGTCTGGCTCTGACTGAAGTTCGGCGGGGGATATCCAGGAGGATTCTTGCCGCACAGTTTTGAATGACCTGGAGTCTGTTAAGTGTAGATTGTGGGGCCCCCAGATATAGGGCGTTTCCACAATCAAGACGGGAGAGGATCAGGCCTTGAACCATAATCCGTCTTGAATGGAACGGAAGGAGGGGGAGAATTTTGCGGAGAAGTCTCATCAGCCCGAAGCAGGTGGCAGCAAGCTTGGTGGCTTGGTAGTTGAAGGTTAGAGTGTGGTCGAGCCAGATGCCTAAGCTCTTGATTTGCTCCTTGGGTTGCGGGGGGCTTCCTAAGCAGAGAGGCCAGATGGGATTGATGGATTTCGAGATGTTATTTCCAAGGAGCATTATCTCTGTTTTGTCCCCGTTAGTCAGTCAGTAGAGTCGGTTATGGAAGTCTTCCGTCAATGGGAAGCACCGACGCAGAGATATGTTTTTGAACAGATGTGTGTTTTTCTCTGTGAGGATTTGGAAGACAATGATCTGGAATACAACCCACAAGAATTGTGTCGTGTGTGGTTCAATTTCGCAGAGGGCATGATTGTAGGTCGCGATGTCAAGAGAGCGGTTGAGATATTGTTGTCATATCGGAGTAAGGGGGGCCCTTCTCAGTCGCTATTTGAGCATGGTAGGAAAAAGGCGCGACAGTACCCCATGAGAGAGGTTCCCCCACAATGGAGAGAGGGTGATGCAAATGCCAACCCACCTATTCAGCCGCATTTTCAGCGTGTGTGGGTACATGTCCCATGGAGGCGAGCTGAAGTTTTAGCCCTTAAACAGACATTACCTGATCCCCGTAAAAATCCTGCAGGGTATTACAAAGAGTTGTCACAAACTGCTGGGTCATGTATTATGAATTTAGCCGATATCATATGTTATTTGGGAATGTTGTTCCACAGCCTTTATGGGGTAAGATTCGTCACACAGATCATGATCAGGAGTTAGGTGACTCATGGGCTAATATTACTGCTGCAGATGCCCGACAAGTTGGTGGTGCTAAGCCTGAGCCTTTAGTAGCTGAACTTCCTGGTAAAATAATTGATTACATGAAAACGATAATGCCTGCAATACGTGTAAATTGGGATAAGTTGTCTGCATGTAAGCAGAAGAAAGATGAAACAGTGTCAGATTTCTTCACCAGGTTTTAAGAGACTTTTGTCGACCACAGTGGTCAGGATATGAGCACAAAAGGTGGTCAGCGTTGTTCGTCGATAAATTCGTGCACAATCTGCTTCCCGAATTGTGTAAAAAGTTAAAAAATTCAGAGAGTTCATGGGCAGCTTCCTCCTCAGCACAGATATTGGCTACTGCACAGTATTACGAAAATCGAGACAAAGACGGGAAAGATAGAGCAGAAAAGAAAACTAAGGAGCTGAAAACGAAGGTTTTGTTACAACAAGCATATCCGCCACGTGGTAGTGGTGGTCAAAATAATAGTGGTCAGAGTAACTATCAGAATAATTATCAGCAGCCTCAACAGTATCAGAGGAACTCGCAAAGAGTCGAGTATACTCAACCCCGTGTACCTGTAGGCCCCAATCAGTGTTCATATTGTAAGGAAGAGGGTCATTTCAAGTATAGTTGTCCTATTTTATTACAGCGTGCAAATGGTGCTTCTGGTGTAAGAGGTCGAGGTGTTCAGCAAGCGTCTAGAGGTAGAGGACTTGGCAATCTCCCTCAGAACACACAGTCTCTTCCACCTCAAAATTCGATGAATAGGTTTGATCAGCAGAATAACGCATCTGGTAGGACAGCTCAGTACTATTCTGATGATTACTATACAGAAGATGAGCATTGGGAAGGTAATGATTGCTAGGACAGCCATAGACAAAGAGAGGGAGTTGTTTCAGTTCCAGTAGATCAGAGTGGACCTTACGTTGAGGTGATTACATCAGGTGTGTCAGAGCCTTTTCTGTTGGATACTGGTGCTACAAAGAGTTCTATTATGCACTCCAAACTCCCTGGCGCACCTTTGTCTGGCGAAATGAACGTTTCTGTAGGTTGTTCTGGCGCCCCAGTTAGAAATCCGATTTCTGACCCTTTGTCCCTTTCCGTTGGACCTTGTGAATTCGAAGCACCCCTTATTCTGACAACAGGTTGTGGTGAAAACTTGCTAGGATTAGATTTGCTCAAAAGATTACATGCAACTTTGTACTGTTCTCCTTCTGGAGTACAACTTACACTGGATAAGAAAGTGGTTTCTCCAATGTATTTGTCAAGAGACAAACTTCCAACAGAATTGTCATCTCTCCCTCATATTCTTTGGGCTACTGGCCCTAATGATGTAGGTCTTTTGGGCATACCACCATATGTTGTAACACTGAAAGCCAATGTTAGAATGCCACGAATTCCCCAATATAGAATTTCTAGTGAAGGTGAAAAAGCTTTGCTAGCGATCGTTTACGAGCTTATTGCAAAGGATGTGATTGAAGAGACAAGAGGCAACGTTTGCAATAGTCCTGTTCTGCCTGTTTTAAAACGAACTGATCCCTCTCAGCCACCTGTGTACAGATTCGTGATTGATCTTAGAGAGGTCAATAAAATAGTTGTACCACAATTTCCAGTTGTCCCCGACATTACTGCATTATTGACTATGATTCCAGCTTCTGCCACCTGGTTTTCGGTGATTGACTTGAGGAATGCTTTCTTCAGCATCCCGATTGCTGAGGAGAGCAGGGATATTTTTTCCTTCAGTTTAGGAGGACGCAGTTTCCGCTTTAAACGCGCTCCTCAGGGCAACTGTGAAAGTCCATCAATTTATAGTCAAGCTCTAAAAACACAGCTTGATGCGATTGTTTTACCTCAAGGTGCTACTCTTGTACAGTACGTTGATGATTTGCTTATTGCTGCAGATACTGAGGAAATATGTAAGAAAGCCACGTTGTCTTTGTTGCGTCATCTGTGTGATTTGCATCACAAAGTGTCACTTTCCAAATTACAATATTGTCGACAAGAAGTGACCTACTTAGGTCACCTCTTATCGAAGGAGGGAAGGAAACTGACCCCAGAAAGAATTCAGGCAATAGCGAAATTGAGTGTGCCAAAAACACAGAGAGAAGTGCATGCTTTCTTGGGCATTACATCGTACTGTAGACAGTGGATTCCAAATTTTTCATTATTAGCCAAATCTTTGGTGGCATTAACGTGTAAAGATACACCCAATCCCATTCCTTGGTCTGAAGAGTGTCAGAAAAGTTTTTTTGAATTGCGCACAGCATTATGTTCGGCTCCTGTGTTAGGTACCCCCAACTACAGTAAGCCCTTTACATTGTATGTCCATGAGAAACAAGGTTGTGCATTGTCAGTTTTGACTCAGTTATTTGGGGACAAACAGCGTCCATGTGCATATTTTTCGTCGACTTTGGATCCAGTAGCTAGAGCGTTGCCAAGTTGTTTAAAAGCCACAGCGGCAGCAGCTGTTTCTATTCGACAGTTTGCTGGTCTGGTAATGAACAATACACTAGTCGTGATGGTCCCACATGCAGTAGAAACGTTGTTAAATAGAACCAAGACACAGCACTTAACTGGTGCTCGATTGTCAGGTTACGAACTAACATTGTTAGCGAGTCATGTGCACATAAAAAGATGCAGCACATTAAACCCAGCTACGGTGTTGCCAATTGTAGAGGAATTAGATGCTTCAGAACAGCATGATTGTTTCCTTAGAACAGAGGAAGAAACGAAAGGGAGAATAGATCTCCTGGACACTCCTCTTGCTGAATGTGATGGTACATTGTGGGTGGATGGTTCATGCTTCAAGCTCCCAAATGGTGACACGACTGCAGCATATGCTGTCACGACTTTGCATACAATTGTTGAAGCTGCAGGTATTCCACATAATTCAGCTCAAGCAGCAGAATTTATTGCACTTACGAGAGCATGTGTGTTGTCAAAAGGAATGAAAGTGACTGTCTATACTGACAGTCAGTATGCATTTGGTGTGGCTCACAGTTTTGGGCGATTGTGGAGAGAACGTGGGTTCCTGAGTTCGCATGGAGCTAAGATTCAGCATGGTCAGTTGGTGAATGAGCTTCTTGAATCACTGACCATGCCTCTGCAAGTGGCGATTGTGAAATGTAGTGCCCACAAGAAGGTGACTGATGATGTTGATCGTGGAAATGCATTTGCTGACGAAATCGCGAAAGAAACTGCAAGGAACGTGATGAGCCGAATGTATGTTGCAGGCCCTGCAAGATGGGTTGGTGATGTTGGAATGTGTGAGGACACGATAGTGAGTGTGAAGTCTATTCAAGCTGAGGCAACAGAGAAAGAGTTGAGCATGTGGAGAGAAAGTACGGGTAGAATGGATGCAAATGGCTGTTGGATTGAATTGTCAGAGCATGAGAGATGGTTGTTACCCGATGCATATGTACTTGCAGTGGTTACAATGGCTCATGGAATGGCTCACATCAGTGTGAAAGGGATTTGTAAGTTGTTGGCTCCAGTATGGCAAAATGCAGGAATTCCCAAGTGTGCAGAGAATGTCGTGAAGAATTGCATGGTGTGTCTGAAACACAATCCTGGTAGGGGAACCCCAACTCCAGCTGGTCATTTTGCACCTCCTACGTATCCGTTCGAGGTTTTGCAGCTAGATTTCATTCACATGGAGAGGTGCAACAATTTAAAATACGTACTCGTTGTTGTTTGTGCCTTCTCAAGATGGATAGAAGCATACCCCCTAAAAGACAATACTGCCTTATCCACAGCAAAAGCCCTTGTGAAAGAGTACTTCCCCAGGTTTGGAATGCCTAGAATGGTCTGGACTGATAACGGAAGTGAATTTGTGGGTCGTGTGATGAAGAGAGTGTGTGAAGGGCTAGGTATTCAACAGAGGTTCCACGCTGCAAATCACCCCCAATCAGCTGGATTAGTAGAATGTTACAACGGCACTTTAAAACTTAAATTAGCCAAAATTCAAGCGATCACAGGTCTTAAATGGCCTGACGCTCTACCCTTAGCACTCCTATCCACCAGAATGACTGTGCATTCACGAGTGAAACTTAGTCCCTACGAGATAGTCTTTTGCCGCCCGGCCAACATATGGGGAGTGCCAAGACCCACTAAGTTCAGTGAGATTGAACACCCTGTTTTGCTTGATTACCTGTACGAATTGACGGCTAAATTGCGTGTTTTGCATCAACAGGTTCACGACACCCTGCCTCCGGTCTCTGAGACTCCAGGACATCAGATCGACCCTGGATCCGGGATCTTGGTCAAGAACTTGCGGAGAACTAAAAACGACCAGCCCAGGTGGACCGGACCGCACCTCGTCCTTCTTTCCACAAGAACAGCAGTCCGAGTGGAGGGGAAGGCCAACTGGATCCACGGGGTCTACTGTAAAAGAATCCCTTTACCTCTGCCGTATGACCAGTGGGTCCAGAAGGGTGTCGCTGACTCAGAAACAAACACTGTGCCACGTTTCCTACCTTTCAGTGATGCACGTGTAAAAGGAACTAACTCTGAACAAGAAAGTGAGGACATTTTGCAAGAAGCTGTGCCACCATCAAAGCGATTGAACACTTTGGAGCCTGAACTTTTGTTTCAGGATCAGACAATACCCGGGAAAAAGCGCTACAATTTGAGGCCGAGACCTATGGACAAATAAAGCAATTTTTTTCCTCCAAGTACTATTTTTTGTAGGTGCAGCTCTCCCATCTGAGAAAACTTGCTTATTTTTGTTTTTCGAAACGCCATCCGGGTTCCGCTGCTAGGGCCGCGATTGCTTAAAGTCTTTGGGGTGCAGCTGACGACGTTAGGTCGGCAGTTCTGGTTGGTCTAAGGGAGTTGCCCTGGACTGACAGAGGCATTTCTTAGCAGAATCAACCTCCCGTCGCGGGCAGCACTTTAGAGAGGATGGAGTTTTCCAAGATGGAGAGACCTGCCAAAAGAGTGAACTTTAAAACAAGGATCTGTAAAACCATGACAAGGAAAAGCTTTTTGATATTGTGCATTTGTATGTTATTCAGTGTGATGATATTTTTAATAAGTTATGTTTTGTTCTCTTTTCGTGTAACCTTTGCACCCACTGCATCGCCCATACCTCCTCCTACTGTTTCCTCTCACTCTTTTCAACTCCTTCCTGAACACGTATCCACTAGGAGATTAGAGTTCATTAATAACTCCTTTGTTCAGCTTTTGCACCAACACCAACTAGTAATGAACACAACTAACTGTTGGGTGTGTGGTCTTATGCCTCACACAACGGATAAAGGTATCCCTTATCTGGTCCTGCCATTCAGTCACAATGGTTCTGTGTGGGCATACAGGACAATGTTCATATATGCACACGAAATCTACCCCCTACGTTCTGTAACAGACAATCCTAGAAATAGTGCTCTAGTTAAGGGTATAGTGGACATGATTAAGGAAGGTATTTCTTATGAGACTATCTCGAGAGATGAGACACTAGTATACATAGGATGGAACTTAACCGGATATGGAGCTACTCTGAGTGAGAAACAGCAAGCTAAGAGATCTTCCCCAATTTGGATTGTACCGCATAAGGGTCATCTATGTCTGCAAGGTAATGGCGCGAATCCCAGAGCTCAGTTAGGGAAGAGTATCTGCACTAAAACGTATGTTTTTTTCAGCCCAGACTTCCCCTTCGTTTTTAGCAGCTAAGGGTACCTATTTCATCTGTCATGATAGAGCCTATACATGGTTGCCCCCTGACTTTTCGGGGTCATGTTTTGTTTCATTCCTGTTGCCTCCCACCTACACAGCAGCGGCAGATTACCACAAGACAAGGGTAGTTAGAGGTGTCTTGAGTGAAGAAGACACTGCAGGTCAAGAATTTGGGGACTTTGCAAAGGGTTTTCTGCCGTTCTGGGGATCCACGGCTAACAGCAGGAACATAAGGCAATTGACAAGGGTAGTTGAGTCCACCGTGATTGAAACTGCTGGTGCCCTTAGTAACTTGACTGCTGAGCTCCAGTCGGATCGACTTATGACCCTTCAGAACAGGGTCGCTTTAGATGTCATACTTGCAGACCGAGGTGGGGTATGTAGATTGATCCAATCGAGTTGCTGTGTTTCATTCCAGATAACGCTCCAACAGTGTACCAGGCCATCTCTAAACTGCATAAGATTTCCGAATCTCTTCATGTAGATAAAGGAGATTGGTCGTTGATGGGATGGTTCTGGGAACTGGTATCCGCCTGGGGATGGAAAATTCTGATGGTAAATGGGATGGTCTTAGCCATTCTTTTCCTGTTCTGTCTGTGCGTGCAGTGTGCTCCTGAAATATGTGGCCTCTGTGTCACATCATGTGTGAGGAAGCCTGTATCAAGAGACGAACTAAGGACTAGAATGATGTTACAGCAACATCTCAATGACTTTAGGAATATAGATCTGAACTCAGATTAGCATGAGGATAGATTAATTGCCTATGTAAGGGCAAAAGGAGGGTTTGTGGTTCAGAAAATTCTGAACTCGTGTAATACTTCGGACTCGAGAATAAAACTTCATCGTAACATGACGAATTTAGTATCAAAAGACCGAGAATGACGAGTACACCATGTACAAGCATTTTCAGCATATTCGAGTGACGATTTCATCTCGAAATCATCATTTTCGTTCTGAACCCTTGGCTTCCATTTTATATATGGCAGCCATTTTGTGAGTTGCCCTTTACATAGGCCTTAATCCAGCTAAATTCGATCCCAAAGGACACGCACACCTTAATCGACTTTCCTGTGACCTGTGCAAGTTGGAACCATTGCCCCAGGCCGAACCTGTTAGGTTAGTTCCTCTCCAGTGGCCGAACAAGATAACATCAAGGCTCAACAAGCCATAAAACCTTCTTATCGCACACACACCCTGCCGAATCTTGCTCACATCTTTCCCTGCTCATTTCTCTCTCTTGCTTTATGATGGGGAGGTGCCTGTTTTTATTAGGGGTCCACTGATATCTGATGGAAATACCGGACCTTGCCGGGTAATTTATTTTGGGCCGGACGAAGTGAAATATGGACATGTCACCATGACTCTGCTTTTCCCATTGTAACAAAAAATGTTAATAGTATACTGTAAATTTAAGAATGTTTGCCTGAAGCTGAATATTTTGTATAAAAAGAGAAGCCTGGTTTTGTGAATTCGAGCAGTCTCCTGAGAATATACATCCCGTGTGTTGTACTTCTAGGACGCTTGTTTCTTGGTTGCAGCCAATAAAATCGATCCTTGACTTCACCTAGAAGACTCTGAGTTTCTGTGGTCTGAATCAGGAAAGTACCCGAGGTCCTTGGGTGTACCCTGGCACCGCTAGGTTGCCGGTTCAGTACCGGTTCTGAAAAACCCAGTACCTCACACCAAGCCAGATATGGCTAACGTGGATGTGTAATGTCTGCACCATGCAAATTATAAACAGCCAGATATGGGCAGACCAGAAAGACTGGCTCGGCATTGTGTAAGCAACGTGTACAACCAAAATAAGAAATATCATGTAGTCAGGACAAGCAAGGTGACCTTTAAGGGGGTACAGAATAGCTTGTTGAAGCTTGTCCAGTCAAGGTCAGATAGGAAGCCCTTTTGAGCTCCAGGCCTCATGTTAATGTGATCTATCTAAGCATGATATCTTTTGAAGTGCATACACATGAATTCTTATGGATATTCATATATATTTTGCAACACTGTGTGTCCCAAAATGCAATAAGCTTGTGGCTAATAAATGCAGCCCTCACTGACTGTGTCGCATGGTTGAGTGACTTAGCAGCTACACAGGGCAGCACCTTGCCCATCTCGGTGAGCCTGATTAAGGTGTGGGTGGGATATGGTGCAGGAGCCTGGGGAAAGAAACATTTCAGTAACCTTATGGAGGTTACTGCAAGGCTCATTTCCCCATCAAGTTGGAATAAAGAAAGGGAGGCAGGGTAAGAGTTCTGACAAACAAAGGCTGCACCACAGTTAACTGCTCTTGTTCAGCTGCAGCAAATGTTATCTTGTGCGAATTAAGCTACTTTTGAAGGTTATAATTCTGATATGTTTCAGCTGCTTTGATGAAAAAAGGAGTAAAAGGGAAGAAATCTTACTAAAATAAAAAAAAAATCACAAGATTAATTAACAGACAAACCAATAAGGTTCCCTTCCAACGTTATTTTGGCTCTCTCCTTCACTCCTGATGCTTGCAGGCCGGATAACTCAGCTGTGCTTGTGACTTCTCGTCACAAAGTTGTGTCAATGCTAAGGGTCATTCTCTAATACAAACTTCCTATTTGAGAAATGATATTTAGCAATGATGCACGGCTCCCTGCTTCAGAGGAGGGGTCCAGTTTGGTGCGTTGGAGGCCTTTTTCGTCCCACAGGGAAGACTGCCCACTCCGCCTGGGAACTAAAACATCCATCTGGGTATCCTGTACTCTGTCTAGCCTTTTTGAAGTATCACATTATGTGAAGCTGCTTTGAGTCATTCCTCTAGCGTCCTCTAGATCCTATTAAAGGAATGAACCTTAGAGTAATACTTGTAATTGGCAGCTCGTTGTTGTCAAGCTCCCCCGTGCTAAGATTGTGTAATTTGAGGGCAGACTGACTAGTACTCCTGGTTGGCTAAAATCGCCCTCCAGCTTCCTTGGGATTTGTACATTCGGAGAGTATCACTGATTAAAGCAGTCTGTGGGGTCACACACATCGATTCAGTATGTCCCAGTGGTACCCCTGCTCCAGCAGCAGGGGGAGGATTGATAACGACCCTGGCATTGGTCCTCGCTATTTCCCCAGTTCTCAGGGTCACTGGAATGTGTACACTTTGTTACCATGAACCATATACATTGTGATCCATAAAAAGGTGGTTATGAGGTCTCAACCAAGTTTTCTTTTTGAACATAGGGTCTGATTTTCATATCAACCAGACCATTTTATCACCAACTGTTTTTGAGAATCCATCATATTCAGCAAAAATAGTCTTTCCTGCTCTTGATGTAAAGTAGTTTTCTGGAGTTCTGACTTAACTAACCTAAGACCCCCATAGACAGTGACACTATTTCTGGGGCAGTCTAAGTGCCCCATGTTTGAAGATTGGAGGGTTTACCACCGGTCTGCCCTGAGGAGGGCAGAAAAGCGCACTGGCTACCCAGGACATTTAAAACAAAAGAGAGGTGGGGTGAGGGCTAGCTCATCCGAATTTTACGTCTCAGTCCCACCCAGTAAAGCCCCAATAGCCTTTTTGCCCCGAGCCCCAGGCCTAGAGCTTCAGCATTCTCATGGCAAACTAGACAGAATGTAGGTTCTTTTGGAGCTGTTTAAATATAGAAACTGTAATGGAGTGGGCATGTCCCAATTTTTTTCTCAATATCCATGGTGCAGGGCCATACTATTTGGGCTGAAGTCAGCCCGCAATCAGAGTTACACCAACCCTTGGCATTTTTTTAACGTAGCAATTCCAGGGTAGTGTGGCTTGTGTGGGTCTCACTAACGTTTTATACCCACAATGCTTTGTAAATGTCAAGCTTTGGTTATAATCATGCATTTTCCTCACAGTTCTGACGGAAAGTTCCAAAACCTGCATTTAGCCACAACATTCATACATTCCATCCACAAGATAGAGGCTTTCCAGATGATGTAAGTGCATTCATGATATTCCTAAATCTGGAGGTAGATCTAGACACTGACGTGAGTGAAGAGGAAACAAGTCTCCATTAGAAATCCAATTAGGCATTTGGTTGAGCAAGGGGCTGGTGAGAAGTCTTCCTGAAGCACTGCCATTTTGTAGATGGTAGTGGGGGAAGGGTGGGACTGCTGACACTGACGTTAAAGGTGAGGGAGAAGCATTTGAGTGAGGCCCAGCTTTTTGTCATTCCCTCATCAGTTTGGCTGATGACAACCAAATATAGAAACCTCACACTTATTTGTGCTGCAGCTATAGACCACCTTGCTGTGCAAAGACTCAATTGTCTCAAAGACTGTGTCTGGAGAGCAGCCTGTAAAGGGCACTTGATTTGAGAACCACTTCAAAACAGTTCTGAAGGTGCAGACAGTGGTCCCCTTTTCATCTCTGTGTTTAGTGTATAAAAGTGTGAGCACTGTCCCACTTATTATAGTTCGAATTTCTCTATGACCAAGGAAGGGAGTGCCCTGGTCTCTGGACAGAAACTTGGAAGATTGCTGCACTTGGAGTAACCAGAACTGGAACCTGTTTGCTATAGGTGAGGGATACCACCTGAGTTAACCCTTTGCTGTAATTGCTGTTCATCTAACCTGAAGTACGTAGAAGCTAGCCTTCCTCCTAAGCCAGGGAAGGAGTATGCCAACACTGCAGGAGCAGTGACCAGGATAAGCGAGGTGCAGAGTGATCCTGGTGTGATGAGGTCTACCAGAAGATGAAGACTGCAGAGAGTGAGCTGGATGCCCTAGTGTCGGCATGCAGTAGTCTCATCTTGCGTGGGCCCTGGCTGGCACTGTGCAATATGACGTAAGATCCTTGGCGGATTGGCCTGTGCTCAGAATATCTAATGACATCACAGGCTCCCAATGCAAGGAATGGTGATTGTGGGCAAAATCCCAATAATTTTACTTGGGAGGGCTAGTGTTATACTTCAGAATGACTCTACTGGCTTTATTGTTGGTCTGGAAGACCACCATAGGGTGGCTGGGCTAGTCAGCCTTGTATAAGGACCAATTACAATAGTGGGACACTTAGCTAATTTACACACACACACACACACACCACACAGTACCAACTAGTTAGCAATTTTGTTAATATTTGTGCAAATTAGGTACTTTTATCTTCTTATAGTGGTGTAATATAATTGCAGTCCAACAATGCAGGACTACTTCCGCGAGTTATCGGCCTCACAGTTATCACGTGCAGGTGCAAGCACTCACATGCCTGCCTGATTTTAAAGTCAGCGGCCCAGTCTTATAGGCAGAGATCAGACTGATATCTACAGCACGGCGCCTTCCCGCCAGCCTGGAAACGCATTAATTTGTCGATACATTGTAGCGATCTGCACTGTAGATGATATGTGTGTCTTCCAGAGTACCTTGTAAGCAATACTTGACATGAGAGGGAATATATGGTGACCTTGAGCACAGTTTCCCACAGCCTGATTTATTTTCATTAAATTTGTTTGGTAGCATTTGCTGCCCTTATTTCCTGCCTACCTACCTGCCGTGAACTCCAGCCACAATAGATAACCTGATCAGCTTTATTAATGACTGAGGCAGCAGTGAATATCAATTCAGAATATCTAATATATTTATATGTTAGAAAGAGGACTAGTGTATGGAGGTTACACAGTTTCCCCTCTTTATATTTAGAGGCAGGTATAAGAAGTAACATTAGAGATATCTAGGGATATAGATGGCTGTACTTCTGGACACTGTTGACCTTGTCCATACATTGATATGACAAGGTAGTACAAGTCATGGTCTCAATCATTACAACATGTGTGCCTCCATTTAATTACAGCTACTTCCTTAAGAGTTGTCTGGAGCATACAACCTGAACTGTATGAACTTCCAAACATTTGTGTATATACCACACGGAGAGATCCCACTCCATGCTGGTTACTTATACATGATACAATGTTCCTTGATACAACAATGGTACTATGAAGTATGTTTCTACACTGAACTATAACTATCGTTAGACAATGATTGAACGATTGACTAATAAAAGGACTCTATTTTCCCTTCATGTATTGTAGAATACAAAGGCAATGGACTTTCAGACCCACAAATTGATGGTTGGGTCCAAAGGGCAATGTAGATCTTCAGTTGTAATAAGATTAATACTACACTGGGAGAACTTTTTGAACAATGTGCATTTCCCTTTTGTCTAATCAAATTTACACCAGATGATTGTGCTGCGTTTGCATGCAATGCATACACATTTCAACACTGTGAGCACACCGCCGAATGCACTTTGTTGATTATTTTTTATGTGAATACACTGAATATATATTGAATAAAGTGGTCTATTATAAGTCTTATGTTTATATTGGTTGTGCTTTGTAATTTATAATAATTTATACAGGTACAGGGAATGTTCATCTGTGTTGGTAACCCACTAGACACTTGAGTTTAGTATGACTTGGGCATAGATGAAACTGTACCGTGGTCTGATATGCATTTGTAAGAGTGAGGCCTGTGCTGGGCCTTCACATCCGATTGCAACCAGAGTAGGCGCGACTGCACCATCCCCACTCTGGCTTGGGCATGGCTTTCCTAACCGAGACTTGTTCGGCCCAAGCATTGCAACACTGACCTTCAAGCACCTGCTTTTTGCTTTCCCAGCCCCTGTGTAATCCAAAGTCTCATGAAACCACTCTCCCTGCCTGTGACAAGAGGTCTAGTCCTGGGAACTCACATGAAGTTGCCTTGTCGGAGGCTGAACCGCTCAAAGTCTTTACCAAAGCTGCTAGCTTGCACTCTCTTGGAAGCAGGAGAACAGGCAAACAGAAAAAGAGCTGGCCAGTTGCCTGAGTGCGCCGACCCAGACTCAGACTGAGAAGCCTTGCTTGCTGAGATGAAGTTAACTGTGGTAGAGTCTGTGCACCTTGAGAGACTATGGGGCTAGTCTGCACCTGAATCTATTCACACTTGATATGGAGCCTAGCCTGAACTATAAGGGAGGAACGGGGGCCAATAGCCGGAAATTGTAGAGACAACCTCAAGCCCTTAGCTCACTAAGATGCATCTTCTTTATGTCTTATTTGTAAACTTTAGAGTCCCTGTGCATTAAAGTACTTTTCTTCTTGAAAGTAAAGCTTTGGGGTAGACCATAATTTATTAAGCTAATGTTTGTGTTGAGTGCTGAGCTCGAGCAACCCAATGCTACCTCCCTGAGAAACCTGTGACTGCTGCTCGATGTTTTTTTACCACTGATGTTTAGGTGCTGAAAAGTTGTACTTGTCCCACTTTGCAGAGCTGTAGTAGCACAGGCCCGAGGACTTCGGAAGCAAACAACCTAAAGCCGCTGGGTTGAGGTCCAGTAGCCCTTGCTTGCTCCATTGTCCCCTCAACCATCTCTGACAGTGTCATTTGAAGCTCTGCGGTGACAAATAGTGATCCAGCGCTGGCCCAACCCTCTTACCATTCGTTATCCGATAGATCTTTTTCACTGGCTGAGAGGTAAAGGGAGTTAGTATTCAATCAAACAATTTTATTTACTGTGTAGCCCATTTTGCTACACAATAAGGATCAGTAATCAGTTACTGTAGTTAAGAAGATGTATTACAAGTTAGCTGTCAGGTAAAGGTAGATTAACGCCTTAACCGCGCCGGCAATTCCGCTGCGGTGCGGGCGTTCTAATAAGTGGGCGGGGCTGCGTCGGCTGTTCGCAGCACTGGGGAGGGAGTGCTCCCATTAGCCAACGGCCGACGGGAGCACAGAAGGGCTAATCTCAATACAGTGCTGTAAAGATACAGATTAACAACTGGAAAATCCAACCTATTAAAGAAGTTTAAGCATACCAGGATAAAGCATACAAAAAGTTCAGTCACAGCAATACAGACACCTAATGACAGAATTTGATTCTCAGAGAAGAGTTTATGATTCTCTACTTGAATATAGTCCAAAACATGCAATGTATGGTCAAAACTAAAAAGGATGGTTAAGTTTAAAGGGATCTCAAAAAGTTGGTGAAATGCAGAAATGGAGAAAAAACATGTAGGAAGGTTTCAGCACTTCAGAATCTCGGTCAAGAGTCTTCTAGGGACAGGAAGATGAGTGTTTGCCTAAGACCAAAACAGTAGAGGCCAAAGGGAAAGCATAGAGGTCTGCACCTCTCAAAGTCCAAAGGAATAGTGGCCCACAACGACCTGTGAGAACACCAGCTATTACCACACAAATCTTCAGAATAATATCCCTTATTCACGCCAGCAGTGGTTCCATTGTCCTTTCCTTTTTCACAGTTATGAGCTGCAATATTTGTAGATTCTACCATATCAAACCTGGATACAATATAGTCTTGGGTACCTGCAGCTCCTCGCAACATTACTGAATAGAGACAGCCAGTTAACTCTCTAGCTCTCCATGTTCCTTATCATGTCTTCCTCTCAGGCTCTCTCTCTCTATCACTAGTACAGTGTAATATCTATTCTCAAAACAACAAACCATGTGAATGTACCTGCAAGGAAAAGACATGCAAGCAGGGAATGGAAAACAGTGTTTGATGCAGAAAGAAATACGGACCTAGTCATAGCAATTTAATGTATTAAATCAATGGTGCATATTCAATATACGTGTGCACATTCATCCACAGATTAATGGAAAATGTAAGTACATTAGAATAATGTTACACGTTGCATACAGATAAAATAACTTGAGCACATGTGTATAAATGTGACTAAGAACTACATTAGAAATGCAAATATGGAACATTAGTTCACACATTACTTGAATCCTTTTAATTTCTAAAGTAAATACATGTTTGTAGTTTGAGGAGGGGTTTTATTCAATCACCTAAACAATAAATGTAATTTAATAAGGTTAGGCACACAGTGTATGTGTATGAGTCGCGTAGCATTTAAATTAGTTTACTGAGACCGCCCATATCCGTATGTGCTGAATGAAAAAAGGTGAAGCCATCTGGTACCGGACCTAATGACAGACTCAATGGACAAGTTCCAGATGCTAAGGTATGCCCCTTAAAAATGCAGCAGGCAGTGCAAGCACACCATAGCAACACTTGCAAGTTGCCTGATCAGGCTTTTTCCTGTACGCACCTTTTTACACAGAAAAATAATGAGAAGGCGTCGTTTTGACATGCCCCCTAGGACCTATATGGATTTTTCCTCCCACCTCTCCTTCCAGCATTAAGGTCCAGACAGGAGAAGCTTTAAGACTCCTGACCCCCGCAATCATTTACTGCCCTCTGATACACGATGGCTATAAAAAAGGTATAATGCTGTGCCTCAGATCTCTAAACCAAGTACAACACTGCTACCACAGTGCACCCCGTCCACAGCTAACTGGGTGCATTTGGTATCCCCCTACCCAAGACAGCAACTACCCAGTGGAGGAGAACCCCACATGCATAATAAGGTCACAGGTAAGATTTCCTAAACAAGAAGGTCCCTAAGAAAATCTAATGTATAAGTAGGGCCTGCTCTTCTATTGCTAAGCTCACATATGATTAGTACTCCAGGCTGAACCACATCTTCACTGGGGTAAAGACTGCACGATTGCCACACCATTATACCAAAGTTGTGGCCTCTCACCACGTTAAAGCTGGTATTCAAATTCCTTCAGTTTCAAGACTCTTACACACTTTTATTTGTGTTTGAACAATGAGATTCTACCTCAGTCATGTGACATAGTATTCAATTTGTTTTACATATAGTGTCCATCCTTAAAACTTGAAAGGCCTGAGGAAGACCTTCCCACTTAGGGCCTGATTATGATGCGGTAAGGAGTGGCTCCGACCCTTGTTCAGAGCCATCCTTACAGCATCGTAATCTCCTGCTTGTAATAATTTGCGGCCGACTTGTTTTGATGGAGACGGTCAGAAATTATTACAAATAGGAGTTCCGAATGGCTGACGGCGAGCCCAGAGAGCCCGTCCGCCATTCGGAAGGCCTTCAACAATCCCTCAGACGTCTCTTTCCAGCCGCGGGATTATGATGGCAGTTTCCTACTGCCTTTCTCTGCCGGCCTTTCCTACACAGAAAGGCATTGGGAAACTGTCTTTGGGGGTCCCCAGCAGGGCCCTTATTGGTACAAGGCCACTAAATTGTGACCTAGGGGGCACTTACGGTGCCCCCCTGTTGAGCCCTGCACTCAGTGGCAGGCACCCCAAGGTTCCTGCCACCGGGTGCAGGGACGAACTGCACCCCTGCTCTTTGCTATGAGAGCATGCATTCCATTCAGAAGGCCCACACAAGGTTGAAACCTGTCAGTTTAACTTTGTGTGGTTGAGGGCACACCCATGCATAGGCTAACAGAAACCAGTGGATTGAAACTATGAAATTTGAAGCCACATAAAGCAACTACCAAGGGTGGAACATTGTGCTCCAACCCAATAAGGTCACTTTTGGATATATGAAAAAAATAAGGGGGACAAGCTTGTATCTCCTATGTTAAGGAAATCCATGTTGTGCACTTAATCGTGTTAAATGGTTATATGTTGATAAATAAATGTTAGTATTGTGATTTCATGTGAAATGTGTCGTCTATTTCCCTGAATATACTAAGTTTCAATGTATATGCACCGCAAAAAATTGTTGGTTATGTGCTATATGTCGAAAGAAAAACCTTCAAGTAATGTCTTGTATTTATTATAATTGTGCATAATGTTTGTGTCTCCACTGTGTTGATTTAGTTGAAGTTTTTCAAATAAATGTTTTCAGTCCACTTTTAGGTTTGTGTACAGATGTGTGAAAATCTTGTAAAAAATTCTTGATTTTTTTAAATTATATTGTTGAAAAACATAGGCCTGGATTCATTATGTAGTTTATACAAATATCAACGATTATATAGTGTAGGGACTTTTCATTGTGTATAAGGTGTATGGATCCCTCCCCATTCCCTTAATAGGATCACTCCCCATTTTGTGATGGAACTTTCTAAAAGTGGCATTTTAAGAATGGTGACTTAAATCTGACATTACCATTAAATAGGGCTTTAAATTGCAATTTGTTATAAACCAGAACTCCATATTCCTACCTGCTCCCAATTGAAAGTATTACAACATTCAGGTGATAGATGGAATGCTTGAATTAATCTCAGCCACTGGTAATCTCTTGGGCCGCATCCCAATCAATCTGTTTTTACCCACCATGACACCTCAGTTTGGACCCAGCCATACTGAAATCAGTCTTGCTCCAATGGGAGTAGTACCGCCTGAACTGCCAAGCCGGGTTCTCCCTGAATTGAAATGCAAGCAACCTTGGATAGGTTTCATGGGTCCCCTTTACACTGTGTCACTGGAACTAAGCTATACCCAGCTGATTAGCACATAACAAGGGGAAACATCCTAAACCACGATGATTGAACCAAGACTCACCTGAACAACGAGGAGAGAATAACGAAGACTGCTGAACAACGTCGGCCGGAACTACGAAAGGCTGAACAACGAAGTATAACATATACTGTATAACGTCACTCCTCAGAATTAAGGGAAGATTAGGGGGATGCGGGGGGTCACCCCCCCAAAAAAAGGATAAATAAAAAAAAAAATAATGGTATGTGTGAAATTCATTAGTTGTATCAATAAAACATTGAAACTTAAGATAGGTAGATAAGGTGGGTTTATTAAAACCTCATCCCAGAAACAGCCATCAGTAACTGACAACAGTCAGAACATTGTAAATGCATACATTCTCAGAACATAGAATGTGGGAAGGGAATCTGAGGAATTAAAGGGGCAGTAAGTAAGACATTACACATCTCCCTCTTATACAATAAACAAAGAACATTAAAGGTGATATACAGTGAAGGCTCTATATAATATAAACTCAAACATAGTCCTTCAGATAAGCAGGAGCTTTTCGTGCTCTCAGACTTTTCCTGGAAGAAACCGAGGACCTGCGAGAAGAAGAAAGATTAGAGTCTAGACGAGTACCAATATACTGATTATCACCATAAGCAGGATCAGAAGAAGATATTAGATCAGCATTAACAACTACAATCCGACTTTTGTTCCAGATTCTACCATCATCAGTTTTTTACAGCATTTTTAAAAATCTTGACTACAGATCTAACATCAGTGTACTTAGACCAAGGTTTACATCCTACGGGTGTCTTAATTCTTACAGCATCACCCACCTTGACCTCACATGGAAACACACGTTTCCTGAGATCAAAGTTTATCTTTCGAGCATCTTGTTTGAGGATCTCCTTGGTTCTCCACTCACCAACACCATTATCAACAAGACCCTTGTTAAAACACATCCACCCAGGACACAACAAAGTGTTGGGAGCCCTCCCCTTAAACAATTCAAATGGAGACTTGCCTGTAGTGGAATGGGGGGCAAAACGATAAACATTAATCCTGTCCTGTAAAGTGGACTTCCAATCTAAAGCAGAAGAACGGGCAAGCTGTATGGATTCTTTTAGAGTCCTATTTACTCTCTCCACAGCACCATTTGTTTCAGGATGATAAAGTGAACATTTTTTATGATTTATGCCACACTTTCTCAGATAGTCAGCAAACAAAGAGGAACAAAATTGGGGACCATTGTCCGATAAGAGAATATTGGGAAAACTTTCCTTATTAAATATAGGTTCCAAAAACTTAATGACGGAACTAGAAGTAATTTCCCTGACTGCAGAAACTTCAATCCATCTTGAATACAAATCAATCAAAACAATAAGATATGGAGTATCAGAAACCCCAGAGAGAGGACCAAGAATGTCAATTGCAACCTCATCCCATGGATGAGCAGGTAGTGTCCTCTTCACCATTGGCATTTGTCTTGTCTTTAAGATTTTGTCGCTAGAGCAACATTCAGGACATTCACGAACCATTCTCTCAATTTCTAAGTCCATGCCAGGCCACCAGAACTGCATTCTAAGAAACTCTTTTGTCTTAACTATGCCCAGATGACCAGAGTGAGCAAGGACTAACAATTTGCTCCTTAATGAGCAAGGAGGAACTAGCTTAGTTCCACGGGTCAAAAGACCATCGTTTACCGACAGTTCATCAGCAACCAACAACCAAGGTTTGTCTAAACGAGAGTTATTCTTCAAGGAAAGAATAACCTTTGAAATGTCCTCATCTTTCTCCAATTCAGCTCTCCATTCAGACTCAACAATGGCACCATCGGTCACTTCACACACATTTACAAACTCCTCAGAATCACACACTTCATCATGCTCAGAGTTCTCATTACCAACCAATCTGGATAAACAATCCGCTGACTTGTTGGCAATCCCAGGGATATACTCAACTTCAAATTCAAATTCTTGTAATGACACAATCCACCTTCTTATCCTTGATGAGATTGCATCTAAACCCTTTTTTGAAAACACCTCTTTTAAAGGTTTATGGTCAGACAAGACACAGATTCTGGTCCCCCAAATCAAATTCTTTAACTTTCTCAATGCCCAAAAGATCGCTAATGACTCCTTCTCTATTACAGAGTAATTTAACTCCGATCCCCTTAGACAACGGGAGGAACAACATATCAATGAATCTTTTCCATCTTTCTTTTGTACTAAGACTGCACCAAGTCCCTTATCACTTGCGTCAGTAAATAAAATAGTGGGTAAACCAGGGACAAAGGCATGGAGTGAAGGTGCCCTATTCAAATCTTTCTTTAAATTAATAAATTCAGATTCGCAATCAGATGACCAGTTAAAAATCGAATTTTTTGCTGTTAATTTTCTTAAATTGTATGTTTTCTCCGCAAAATTAAAAATGAATTTCCCGTAAAATTCTACCATCCCTAAAAAGGAGAGAAGTTCATCTTTGCTAGAAGGTTCCTTCACTTTATCTATGGTATCAACTAATTCCTTTTTTGGAAAAACCCCATTACACGTGATACAATGACCTAGATAATTGACTTCTTGTACACCAAACTTGCACTTTGTCCTTTTTAAAGTCATGCCAGCTCTTTCTAATCGTTTCAACACCATAGAAACCCGAGTATCATGTTCCTGAGCAGTATCGCCATAAATTAGCAAATCATCTTGGTAGCACTTCACACCAGTTAAACCTTTCAAAATTCTAGACATAATCCTCTGAAAAACAGATGCCGCCGAAACTAAGCCAAACGGCATTCTTTTGAACTTAAATGTACCCATAGGTGTAATGAAGGCAGTTAAGTCCTGGCATGAATCATCTAATTCCACCTGGTGGTAGGCAGAGGCAAGATCAAGAGTAGTAAAATATCTTGCTCCTTCCAATGTACCAATCATTTCATCTATATTAGGAAGTGGAAACCTGTCAACTACCACCTCTTTGTTTAGTGCCCTCAAATCAATGCATAGCCGAATCTCACCTGTGGGTTTCTTTGCTATGACCACAGGAGCAAGCCATTCTGTAGCTTCAACTGGGACAATTATGCCATTCTTGATGAGCTTATCTAACTCATCTTGTACTTTAGCCTGTTCTGAAAGAGGAATTCTCCTAACTTTGGCCACAACAGGAATGGCATTGTCTTTTAATCTGATTAGATGTTTATATCCACGCAAACACCCCAGATCATCTTTAAAGACATTCGGAAACTGTTTTGCTAACTTCAGAGATAAATTTTCATCACTCACTGTATTATGTGCATCAGATATTTCTTGAATACGAACCTGAGGAACAGCATTTGGATCAAGGGTGACTCCCAACTGTCGCTGATGCAACCAACCTAACAATGCATCTCCTTTTCTTGAAATATATACTTTTCCTACAATTATACGAGAGCCCAGTTCAATTTCAGCTAAAAAATATCCCAACATAGAGATTGGCTTTTCACTGTAACCTAGCGGAACAATATCACATTTAAACAGTTTTACATTTTTTTCAAATAAATCATTAAACATTTTCTCATTTATAATTGTTATCTTAGAGCAAGAATCAAACTTTAGGTTTATCATGTTATTTTCTACTTTGACAGGAAACGAAGGATGATCAGATTCATCATCATTTACTTCAAAGCAAATAGATCTTACTTGAGTTTGTGACCACCTCCTCCTGGGATTAGTACTGTTTTGTGGTTTGGTTCTGCAAAATCTAGCATAATGACCTCTCTTATTACATAAATTACATGTCGTTTTTAGAGCAGGACACATGGGAGAATTAGCTAAATGGTTACTTTGACCACATCTAAAACAAGACAATCTAGTGTTAAAAGAATTCATTTGCCCAAATGTCTTCTCTTCAAAATTAGCTCCATCAGTTTTTTTAACCTGGCAAATCGTTTCATCAACTTTTATCTCTTCTTTTGAATCAGCCACAGAAGGTTTATCCTTCTCTTTTTTAAGTTCACCGACACATTTCGTCATGTGCTCCACTTGTTTAGCAATCTCCAGTACTTCTTCGAGAGGTGGTTCATCTTTCAACCAAAGTTCCTTCCTTATGTCATCATGAGCACACCTTAAGACAAACTGATCACGAATTCTCTCATCAAGAGATTGTCCAAAATTGCAAGAGGATGCAAGTTTCCTCAAGGAAGAGACATAGTCTTCTACAGACTCATCTTTTTTCTGTTCCCTCAGACCAAAATGATACCTTTCCATAATCGTGCTGAGTCTAGGTAAGTAGTGTCTGTCTAGTTGTACAATAGCTATCTCATACTCATTCAAATTCCTTTGTTCAGCTGCTGACAGGTCAGGTAAATGCTCCAGAACATCTTGTCCCTCTCCTCCTAAACAATGCAATAGAAGTGAATGTTTTCTTTCTGCACTGAGATTAGTTCCACAAACTCTCGCATAGTTTGCAAAAATCTTCTTCCACTTTTTCCATTTTACATTTGGTTCACCAGGACTAACGAGAAAAAATGCAGGTTGAGTAACATTTTGCATCTTTATACTGGATTGTGTACTTGAACGTTTTATAAATAGTAAATAATATGATAAATTTAACTTCAGGCTTCTTCCCTTTATTTATTTAAAAAAAATCTTTTTTTTTTTATTTTTTTTTTTATAGAGCAGAATTCAGTCTTATCAATTTATATAATTATAGAGAATGTTTACTTGTTGAATGACTGATCAATTGAGTTATAATCTTCCAAGTGTCTATGAGGTCATATCATTTCCATTCTAATAACTTTTCCAGGGAGAGATGTTCCTTAGTACAATGTAAGAATTAGTTCCTTTGTTTATAAAGCTTCCAATTGCAGAAGGGGTTCTAAGAGAATCAATAGAACTTGTTGAGAAGTAGTGTTCTTCTTTTTTTTTTTATGCGCGTTCGTTTACTTGCATGGAACGCTGTGTACTTGGCGAGTTACGCTATTCCATGCTGAAACGCAGCGTTGCTTAGAAACTGAAATGCAGCGCACGCGTTCTATTAGAAGACCGTCAAAGGTATGCGCGCGCAGCTTTGTTTCCTGTGTTGCGCGAGCAGGATCAGAATGTAGAGCTCGCGCATGAGAAATAGCGCTTCAGTTATAATATTACTCAAAGTCTCTTTTCACTCAAAATCCCTGATTAAGTTAATTTGGAGATTATTTATAGATTATCCTCCCGCTCTCCTCACCGCGTTGTTGAGATTGAGGCAGCCGCTGGGAAGTCGACGCTTCACTTCGTTTTTTTTTTTTTTTTGTTCGTTCAGCCGCTGGAGGAGAAAGCGAGGTACTCTTCTTTTCATCAAGTTGTCCTGGTTGAGGCTTCCAATCGTCGCCAGTGTGAAATTCATTAGTTGTATCAATAAAACATTGAAACTTAAGATAGGTAGATAAGGTGGGTTTATTAAAACCTCATCCCAGAAACAGCCATCAGTAACTGACAACAGTCAGAACATTGTAAATGCATACATTCTCAGAACATAGAATGTGGGAAGGGAATCTGAGGAATTAAAGGGGCAGTAAGTAAGACATTACAGTATGCGTTGTCAAAGAATACTAAAATAGAACATTTAGATCAGTTTAAAAAAAAAAAGTGGTTCATGCAAGAAGTATTGCAAGTACAATAGTGCCATCTAATGGCCAAACACGAGATGTTTAATTTCGTGGTTTAGGAAGTCGTGCTAAAAAAGGTAGTGGTTAAAAATAGCTCGTGGTTAGGCTTTCGTGGTTAAGGCAGTCGTGGTTTAGGCAGTAGTTGTTTAGACATACAACCCATAACAAGGGCAAAAGCAATATAACCATGGATTGGGATGCAGCCCTGAGTAATTATCAGTGGCCGAGATCATTTCAAACATTCCATCCTTCACTTTTTGCATACTTTAATATGTTGCCCTAACTGGGATGGGTATGCCCAAAAGTGGGTCTAGTGCACAGTGTCTCACTGGAAATAAGCTATATCCAGCTGAGGAGCCCATAACAAAGGCAAAACTGGTCCTGGGTTGCTTGTGTTCCGGTTCAGTGAAGATTTGGCTTGGCAGTTCAGGCTGGACTGTTGCCATGAGGAGCAGGGTCAAGACTGATTTGCATATAGCTGGGTCCAAACTGAGGTGGCATGGTGTGCAAAATAACAATGGATTGGGATGCGGCCTGAGTGATTACCAGTGGCTGCGATTAATTCAAGCACCTTGATGTTGTATAACTTTCAATTGGGAGCAGGTATGAATATTGAGTTTTGGTCAGATTAAACTGCATACACAGGCCCTGGGTTCATGTAGTACCGCTGTACTAGGAACTTACAAGCAAATTAAATGTGCCATTTGGGTGTAATCCAATGTTACCTTCTTTTAGGCAGTGAGCACACGTACTTTGATACTGGTTAGCAGTGGTAAAGTGCAGAGAGTCCTAAGGCCAACAAAAACTAGATCATCAGAGTAAGGCAAAATGTTTTGGGGAAGACCACCCTAAAGCTGACATGTCTAACACCAAGGAGTAACAGAAACAATTGTTCTGTGCCATGCATGCTTAAGTTTTAAGCTGAGATGGCCTGATTTATGGTTTACCCAGGCGAAATATAGTTATGTACTTGCATATATAACAGGACCCACAATAATACTAAGACCAAATTGTCAGCAGCAAATTGTAACTTTTACCTGCAATAACTGAGGAGTCTGAAACGCATAGCTATGCAGAGAAAAGACAGTATGATATAATCTTGTATTTTTCCTAAATGTCAATGTATTGTGAACGAACATTCTATTGTTTCTAATGTTACAAAGAGCTGTTGGGTTAGCACTCTTCTACTGGTGTTTAGCCAATGGTGTACAGCTCAATGTTGCATTATTAGTTGAGCTTCTGATGACAACATGCTGCTGAGGTTGCTTAAAAATGGGCTAGTGTTTAAAACGTAACAGTGACGCTGAACACTTTTATCCTAATTTGCCCAATATGTGTTTTCTTTGAACATCTCATGCCATGTAGAAACTGCAGTTTTCTCTAAATTTGTACGCAAGAATTGTGTAGAAGAACCCCATGCGTTTGGGGGTGAACCAAAAGACTTTCCCGTTGCTCTAAGGATGTTTCTTATTGATTTTGCTGTTCGTTTGGGACTTATTACTCTTTACCGCTTGATTTTTGAAATCCTGTAATAAACCTTTTAACTTTTCCTGATCAAGAACCCAGTTATTGAGTTACTTTTTTTCTACTATCTAGTTTTATGTTGGGTTTGATGTTGGAAAGCATGCTTTTTAATGGAAGACTAACCATGGAGTGGAACTTCCAGAGATAAATGTAGGGTGTTCTCTATTTTGGGGTGTCCTGAAATATCAAGACAAATGTAAGAGGGACAGCTAGTAAAAAGAAAACAAAAGGAACCGAAGTTGGGGTAAGGTGTGTAGCAAGTGATTCAGAAGCAATGACAGGGACAGCTGTGTTATAATTTCCATTAAGAGCATGGAGGGAATCTGGTGCATGTGCCATGGACTCGTGCTGATATGCATGCCTTTACTAATAATTTTCCTAAATTGCGTGAAGAACCAGAAAGGTGGTACAAAGAGTCCCACAGCTTGGCAAACATTTCTCAGGTGTTGTAGACTGATTTAAATGTATTGCTCCATATCGTGGTTCCAAGTGATTTGTGGGCATTGTGTTAGGCTGTAGTTGGATGGCCAACACAGGAACCTGCTAGAGTAGCTCCAAATAAAGCTCCTGTTGTGGAAGTAGCTGGACAATACCAGAAGGTGACTGATTATTTGAAAAAACAAGTTCCTGAGAAGGACCTAAATTGGGTAAAGATTTTGAGAACTTCTCAAGAGCTGAAAGAGTCAAACCATGATTTTAATAAAAGGTTTATGCAGATTTTTAAGAAACATAGCAGAGTCGATGATCCTGAAAAAGATGGTTTCAGTGGATTTGTATCTGTTTTTGTGATAGGTTTGAGGCCAGAGTTTACTAGTCACATTCAACACATTCCGAGAACCTGATTTACCAGATTATCAATCAGCGCAGTGAAGTAGCCCCAAATTCTGCGCTGTGTTGCATGAGAAGGAGAGAGTAGGAGAGTGCCATATTTAAAAGTATGGCACTCTTCTCCCCTCGCTCTAGCGTGGTACAGAAATGTGCTGCCGGGCGCCACGGACACACCTTTGCACCCTAGTGCAAGGGTGTCTCTGTGAGTCTAGCATAAGTTATATACTGGAAGGATAACCTTCCTGTACAAAATACTATGCTGAGACTCACTTTAAACTTTTTCCCAAATGCAGTACACATGCAAATTCTTAAAAGAAAGGACAATGAAAGCATTTCCCTGTGATAATGCCTGGTTTGAAGTAGATGCTATTTTCTGATGCTAATCCTTGCCTACTTTTTTTTAAGTAAATAGGGCATAGCATCAGAAACCTTTGGTGGGTGCATGGGAACACTCATGAACCACCCATGGCACCCCCCCCTCGAGCTAAGTAATGCAAAGTAGCACTATGCACTGCTACGCTTTACTTTCAAGTTATTTTCCAGCGTAAAACAGGTTTTACGCTAGATAGGAAATAGATTAAAAATGATTTAGTGTTGTTTTGAGTCACTTTTGTGATGCAAACACAGCATTAAAACTTAGTAAACAGACCCCAGAGTGTTTTGTGCTAGCAGACAAAAAGTATAGATAAAATCTTGAAGCTGGCAAAATATAGTGGTGATTATTTTGATGTGAAGTATAACAAGCTTAAAGAGAAGCTAATGAACTTTGCTCAGCCTGGAATTGTTGTGAGGCCTTCTTGGGCCCACTTTAGTTCTTTATACATTTTATTTGTTTTTAGGCTGAAATCACTTTAGCAATGTTATTTTATTAATTTAGGCTTGCCCAAAATTATTTTGAGAATAAGCTGTACATTCTGCTTGATTTTAGAAAGCCTTTGTCATCATATCATCTGTACACTCTGTTCAAGGCTAGAACACAGAACAAGATATGCTAGTGTTTGTCTTGCCAATTCAGAGACAGCTTCTAACATCTGAACATTTCATTGCATCAGAGCTGTACCTTTAACAGTGATGTTATTATATATAGAGTGCACGGTCCTTCAACAGGTCAGAGGATCATTCCAGTCACAACTGTCCTGGAATGAATGCTGTGTTCGACATGCAGCTCTGCTGATGCTGATCTTTCATTCTGCAGAGAAGGATTGCCATTTCAACTCCAGGCTGATTCCCTGACCCAGTTACACAAGTATGGGGCTTAGGTTAACCTAAAGGTCGGGCAAAGGGTACACCCGCTATGCCCCCAGAGTAGGGGTAGTGATCGGTAGGAACATATGGAATTCAGACTGCCATGGTTGGGATGTTCATTCTTTTCACCATGTTCATAATGCTGGTTACTTTGCTTTGTTTTATATGCCTAATAATCACAACTCATTCTTTCTATGCAAAACTATGATTGTTTCAATAATTGCATTGAAAACTTTATTCGTAACTTTCTTGTGTTTACCAAGTGCATGCATATGTAAACATCAAAAGGGGTAAGATCTGTTTCCACAACTCTCTTGGGGATCAGAGTGCCATGTTCGAGGTTGTTAAAATTACATATGTTTAATACATATAATAAACAACTGCAAATATTATTATAGTTAAAAAACAAAACTATACTCTCAAATTAATTTTAACCAATAAATACAATGTTATTTACATTTAAAAAGCCCTACACAAATAACACATACAATATTAAATGTCATTTTTTAAACTATAATTAACTATTTTTAAATTGATTATTACTTGAATAACTTTCTACCGTATATTTCTACAAAGTACACAAAACATATCTAACATTAAATCTTTAAATGGTATTCTTTACACATGTAAGATAATTAAAAATATATTAAATTATTAATAATAATTAACAAACTAATTATATGTAAATACCTCCACTCCCTTTACCCAAACAAAACAAACAACCCACACCTAATATAAAAATGTAAAAGAATTATTTGCATCATTTTCAGAATTCTCAGTGAAACAATTATTAATAATTAACAATAAAAAAGGCACATGGATGGCGGACTTTCCATCTCCACTCACCGAGCGTGGGTAGAAGAGTGGGTTTGCACGCCCGTGAAGTAGCCAATAATGCAAGGTTTAAGCTCACTCAGTTTTTCTACCTACACCGCACATATTTAACGTCTCAGAGATTAGCAAGCTTCAATCGGGGGCGCTCCTCGGTGTGCCCCCAATGTGGCACCGATTCGGCAAAATTCATACATATAACCTGGACCTGTGTCCGCCTGCAATTGTATTGACAACCTGTGTTCCGGGTGCTCCGAACAGTTACAGCTGTGTGACTAGAGACTTCAGTTAAGCAGTGTTTACTAGGAGTACTTCTGGCACCTAAAAAGGGAACCCGTGTGAGATACAAATTTGCTTTTCTAGGCCCTGTCCTGGCTAAACGTCATTAGGCAATACATTGGACTCATGCTATCCACCCTCGGATAGGCAGATGGAGGGCGGACATGCGTGAGTGGGATATGACTGTGGAGTGCCGCCTGTGCGTTGTACCTACAGATGAGAAATGCAGAGTGTACCACATGTGAGTAATAAGGTTCTTTGACTAGAATTAGTGTGCTGAGTGAATGCTTATGATTGAAAGTGTTCATGGGGGATTTCATTTATTGAGATTGGAGGGGGGCAGAGGGCCAGAATGAGTGGGAGGAGGGCTCAATGCACACATCAAGTCATGCCACCCCTATGCCAAACCCAGAGAATGGAGAAAAACCCAGCTGTCGCATATGGAAATAGCCTTCCTCGGTGGGCAGAAGAGCTTGCCAGCTGTGTCCTCTGAAACCTCTGCCTGACGTTTGATAGTTCTGCTCTAGATGTCCTGTTTTCTATTCCCTATGGGATGGGTTCCCTCCATTGATCGCTGTCAAGATTCTTTTTGCTGTTATTTTTATCTCCATATTACAAGTTATAATAAGTATTGCTGCACATATTTCTCCTTGGCAGGAAAGGCTTTAAATACCATATAGTTACTATGCGCCCAGCAATAAAACTAATAAGTGGAGCATAAGGGCACCCAAATAGACTGCTGTGATATAACACATTAATAATTAGCCTACATCTGATACCTTGTAAACTGTAAGGTCAACATGTAATGTGATATCAGTGCAATGTTGCAATAAAAATAAGTATATGAAAAAACTATAAAACATTTATCATATTTAATTAACTTCACTTGAATACTACAAATGCCACAACTCATACCTAATATATAACATAAAGAATATCTCAATTACATATTTTACATAATTATTTACCATTTCAATTATTATTATTAATCAACATTATTAATTAATTAATTAAATTAATTTCCCACACACCCTTTACCCATACAAAAACAACACAATAATACTCACCAGAAAAAAGTTATTGTATTACACAATTAACATAATTGTCAATCGAATTATTCATATTAATTATCAAGTTCTTAGTAATGAATTATAATTAATTTACTTTCCACCCTATACCCCAATGAAACACACAACCCCAACCTGAAAGTTAATTAAAATAAATGATTATACAATTAACATTATTAACTATCAATTAAATAATTAATTGTAATTAAAACAATTAATTATAATTAATTTACTTCCCACCCTGTACCCCTACAAAACACACAACCCGCACATCAAAGTTAATTTTAAAAAAGTAATTAATTATACAATTGACAAATAAAATCATTTACATAAAAATTATGAATAAAAAATTTACGTAATTATAATTAATTTACTTCCCACACCATACCCCTATAAACCCCATAACCTGCTACGGTACTCAAAATAAAAAAAAGAAAATATAAAATTAAATTTAAAAACTGTTAACTATTTAAAAACTATATTAAAAACATTAACAACTATTAAACATACATTGTATAACATTTACAATTAAAGTACATACTAATATACATAAAAGAATTAAAGAACAATAGTCGTAACAACGATATTTTTGTAAACTATATTAATGATTTTGATATTGTTAAAATCGATATCACTTACTTTAAAATCGATATTTTTGACAGCGATATTCTTGCCCATGATATTTCTGTGTGACAATATTACAGACTCAATATTTCTGTCTGACAATATTTCATTTTCAATATTTTGTCTGAACGCCAACTAGACAATACAGGTTTTTTAAAACAAAATGAACTGGGAATAAAACCAGTGGTTGAAAAAATTATTGAGCAGGGAACCCTCCGGGAGGGATTTGATAGTACTTTCTTGTGATGGGAATTAAAGAACTGAATGGCAAATAGAACATTGTACAAGTTCCCCGAAAGATTAGTAAGATAGTGATTCCATGTTGGCCAGTGGTACTGAATCCAGCAGTAATTTTGTTCAGATTTCATCAGATACAGAATTGTTTACAGTCATTGACTTATGCCAAGCTTATTTCAGGATTCCGCTTCATGAAGACAGCTCATTTCTATTTGCATTCAAGTTTAGAAAAAGGTTCTCGTGTGGTGTAGAATCAAACAAGGGTATACAGAAAGTCCTTCGAATTTTAGACACATTCTGAACAAAGATCTAAAAAGTTTGAGGCTGCCCTGCAATTCTGTGTTAGTGCAGAATATAGATGACCTACTACCGCATCAAAGATAAAGGAGGACTGTACACTTGATACAATAGTCATGTTGAATCATCTAGTTGAGAATGGGCATCTGGTTTCACCAACTAAAATGCAGTAGTTCTAAAAAGGAAGTGATTTATCTTGAACACCATGTTGAAAAAGGTGTGCGGAAAGTCTTAAAAGAACGTGTTTCAGCAATTCTGAAAAGTTGCCAGCCAACCACCCAGAGGGAGCTTCAGATGTTTCCTGGAATTGTTGGCTACTGTTGTCAGTAGATTCCAAACTTTTCCATGATTTCACAACCTTTAGTAAGATTGACAAAGATTGATGTGGTGGCATTCAAGATCTGGTACCATTTAACAAGGAATGTTCAGATGCATTTGAAGAGTTGGAGGAGAGCCTGTGCTATATGCCTGCACTCCAGATACCTGATTACAGTTTGACATTTTATCTATACTGTCATGAGAGAAGGTGATGAGCACTTTCATTTCTGACACAGAGGCGTGCTGGTCTCATGCACCCCGTGGCCAACTTATTAGCTGTATTGGATCAAGTATTGCTGTAAGCACTCAAGGTTGTTTGAAATCAGTTGCAGCTGCTTGCAATGTTATTGAACGGAGTGAAGGAATTGTGATGGTTCATGCGTTAACTATTTATGGCCCACACTCAGTAGAGATTTTATTGATTACAAAGAGAACTCAGCAACAAACTAACAGCAGGTTGACAAGTTATGAGCAAGTGATACTGGTCCTGGGTTGCTTGTGTTCCGGCTCGGGTAGCACTTGGCCTGGCAGTTTTCGATTTCAAAAGTTTTTATTGGAAATTTCAGGGTTACGTAGCATAAGGAAAAAGAAAACAGAAGTTGCAATGTACATAAAATCAATACATGTGATTATACATCAATCAAAAGAGGATAATATGTGAATTTAGCAGGGAAAGGCATTAAATCCCATGATGGTATACATGTTGTTCGGGACGGTCACGAAGGTAATGTGGAAATCAGCCATGAAGCCTTTCTAGGCTGGGCTCATGAGAGAGTAGATGTCACAAGGAGGTGGAGAGGATTAAGTAGGTAGGAGGAAGAAGAAAAGAGTAGAAAGAGAGAGCAAAGGATAGAGGTAAGAGGTAAGAGTTAAGATGCGAGATGCGATATGTATTATGTTAGATGATATATATGGAACACCACGATGCGGCATAGCAGTTCAGGCTGTGGGTGATCACGGAGGTTTATGGGTTTTGAAGTAGATATCCAGTGAGTTCCAAAGTTTCCTTTGTGAGGGACAGTGTGGTGTGTTTTGTAGAGAAATGTTATCTGCACCTCGTAGGTTAATCACCCAGTTTAGCCAGCAGGCATAGCTTGCCTTTTTGTATCTTTCCAGTTGTTTAGAACGACTTTTACAGCCGCCGTGAGTAGGAGGTCTAGGAGGGCCCTGTCTGCTTCCGGGATTTGTGTTTCTTTTGTAAAACCGAAAACCAGGTAGTGAAGTTCTTTGGCCGGTGAGATATTAAATACTTTGTGGATGAAGTCAAATACTGTATCCCAAAACGTTGAGACGCAGTCACATTGGAGGATGAGGTGGTCCAGATCTCCCTCCGCTCTCTTGCAGTTCCAGCAAAATGCGTCAGGGCTGAGTTTGTGTGCGTATAGGCGAGCTGGCGTCCAAAGACTTTATGCATGAGCCAGAACTTGGCTTGTGATAAGGTAGGGCTTATTTTATGGCTCGTGCAAGATCTCCACGCCGTGGACCACTCCAGCTCTGATAAGGAGAAGGAGGCGATTGACGACCAGAACTGTGATGTTTTGGTATTTAATGTTGATGATTGCGGGCTCAGCAATTTGTACAGCCTCGAGACCTGGTGACCTATTTTGTTTAGGGAGGAGAGGAGGGAAGGAAGAGCCGGGTGTTTGGATGTCAATCCAGCCTTAGTAAGGGCTGTTTTGATGTTAAGGAATATGTAAAAGTCGGAACTATCTAACCCAAAGGACGATTGGAACTTTGTAAAGGACAGAGGGTAGCCATTATCGTAGAATTGGTGGGGGAAAACAATTCCCTTCTTGATCCAAGTTGGATTGAATAGTGGTTTACCTTTGTAAGTGATTGAGGGATTTTTCCAAATCACTTCCCACCTAGATTTCCTTATTGATGTGTCTAGTAGTTTATCTATTTTTAGTAAAGCTATCTTGGTGTTGGTAAATATGGGCTTAGAACCTGGGAGCTGATTTGTTTTCATTGATAGGATCGAGATGGGAGGAATGCCGTCCAGGAGCGCCTTTTCGATGTCTAGCCACACCGGTGAATAGTCCACTGGTGGGGACAGCCAATAGGATCCTTGTTTCGCTAAATTGGCTATTTGATACCTCTTGAAGTCTGGGAGATTGACTCCACCAATGGATTTATCCAATCTCAGTTTTTGCAGGCTGATGCGTGCTTTTTTCCCTCTCCAGATGAAGTTGTTAATCATTTTATCTAATCTGTTATGGCAGTTTTAGCTGGACTTTTCCCTTGAGGAGCAGGTTCAAAACTGATTTACCTATGGCTGTTGCCAAACTGCGGTGGCATTGTGGGAAAAAACAATGGATTAGGATACAGTCTGAGGGTTTACTAGTGGCTGAGATTAATTTAAGTATTCCATTCTTCACCTTGTTTTTGCATTTGATGCCCTAAGTATGTCGGGTATGGCCAGACATGGGTCTCGGGCTCACTGTGCCACTGGAACTAAGCTATACCCAGCTGAAAAAGTCCACAACAAGGGCAAAACCGGCCCTGGGTTGCTCGTGTTCCAGCTCGCAGAAGACCTGGCCTGGCAGTTCAGGCTAGACTGTTCCCATGAGGAATAGGCTCAAGACTGATTATTTGGCACGGTCCAAACTGAGGTGGCATGGTGGGCAAAAAAACGATGGATTGGGATGCATCAAGGTGAATTGCCAGTGGCTCAGATTAATTCTAGCATTCCATCCATCCCCTTGTTGTTTTTGCATCTGATGTCCTATTTTAGACAGGCACTGTGAAGACAGGGAACTTGATGCTGATGAAAATAGCCTTGAACATGATTGTATGGAGGTGACTGAATTATGCACAAAACCAAGACCAAATATCAATGAAACTTTTCTTGAAGGAACTGATCTGACATCATTTGTGATGGTTCTAGTTTGAAAGATCTTTATGAAGCGCTGAGGGCTGCTTATGCAGTATGTTTCATTTCTCAGATGTTGGAAGTCGAATGTAACTTCAGAACAAGTGACTTAGTTAGTCACATTGACAATCGTATGTTTCCTGTCAGAGAATTTGAATGTGACAATGTACATAGACAGCCAGTATGGGTTTGGAGTTGTGCATGATTTTGGCAAACTGACCCAAAGGGGTTCTATGACATCATCTGGAGCTCCAATTACAAATGGTGCTTACATACTGGATTTGCTGAAAGCAGTACAACAGCTAAAGGAAATTGCTGTGACCAAGTGGAAAGGATTTAGTCACACATTACAGCGTGAGACAGTCATACTGGAAACTGAAGATGATGAATCAAGGATAAGTACAGTACAAAAAAGCAGAAATTTCAAATTAGTTGTTTATGAATTAAATTCAAACATAGCTTCTTTGAGTGAACTGAGACATCTTCAAGGAGACACACTTGACAGTGAGGGAAAAAGATATGAAAAATTGTTTTTACAAAAAGAACTATCAGGATTTGTATACAAATGCTGAGAGTAAATATTTTCTCCCAGGTTCAATGTTATATCCAATGTGCAAATACTTGCACAACAGGTCACATGCAGGTGTTTGATTAGAATAGATAAACAATATTGTGAGAATACCAAATTTCAAAATATTGCTGAGGATGGTCGTGGAAGGTGCATGGTGTGTCAGTTAAGCAATAAAGGAAAGAATACTGTTACAGCCATGAACCATATTGGCAAATTAGAGGACCCATTAACAAGACTGCAAGCAGACTTTATTGAGATTCCAAATTACAATGATTTATATTCCATCATAGTGATAGTCTGCATTTTTTCTAAATGGGTTGAGGTCTATCCGACCCAGAGGTTAGATAACTTTACAGATCCAAAATTGTTGTTGAGGGAGTTGATGCCAAGGTTTGGGCAATGAAAGGACAATCAAAGAAGGGAACAGAAGTGTGATTCCCTTAGCCAGAGTGCAACATAAAACTGCACTCAGGACAACACAACCAAACTGGAAGGATGACTTATGGGCCGACCTTTTTAAGTGCGGCAACTAGTAAAGAAGTTAATAAATGTTGCTGCATCATTAAACATCTAACCAACAACAGGGCAACCCAATATCTCTCAAGGGACTGGGAATAATCAATAACATCTATTCAAATGTACCTTACACGTTTATTCAAATACTTATTCAATGTTTTAATCAAGTCATAAATATGAACAAAGAAATGTATCACAAGAGAGACATATTAAAAAAAGTTGTATTTATAGAATGGATTTAAATCAAATCGACTACCTAGCAGCCCGATCACTACTATAGCAGTGTAACACCCTCTTGTAAACATAGCTAACTCACAGTTCACAACTATTTTTCAATCAAAAACCTTTTCATAGTTTTGACAAATAAATACAAAACAGGTGTCAGAAAATTTGACAAACATACAAAACGGGTGTAAGAAAGTCAACGTTTCGGTCTTTAGTAGGTCATACAGATCCATAAGACCATCCTCAGGACACAGTGTTGCACAGTTGCTTAGTATCAAACCATTCCTATACAGAATAAAAACAATAAACACAACAATGAATAGCCCCTGGGTTCTAAAAGTATTGTCTGCTCCCACCGCAGTCTAACTTTAGTGATTGACCCACCAAGCATGCCTAATTAGAAAGACAAGCCTCCAGATACTACAACTAAAACTCCACCAATATGTGTGGGAAAGTAAACCAATTGAAAATACCCAATTTGCCCATAGTGCACAAACCTGTGACCAACAATGCAACATGGAATCCTTACTCTATATATCCAATTGCACTTCCATCCTGCCTTCTCAAACAGGTCTCTAAAGCTAAGAATAAGGTCAATATTAAAATTCAGAATTGTAACTCATATATCATCGTAGGCCGTCAAAATCAATCAAAGGCCAATGCAGCAGTCACTCTTACCTGTGTCAACAACAACCCATTCATAGCTGTAGAAAGGAAAGAAAAGAAAAATCAAACAAATCTAATCACTGCCTACTTCATCTATCCATATACTCTCTTACAAACAGACAACTAATATTGTACTCACATTTCGTATTATGCATGAACAATCAATCTCCAAAACAATGGCTCTCCTCGCGTTCACAGTCCGTTTGAAACCGCCAGCCTCCCGCTGAACTTTAACCCTGTTTACGTGAGAGACGGCGTGGCGTGACCGCCATCTAGGAAGTGTTAATAGACTATTACAGCAGATGACTAAAGCATTGCACTCATAAGTGCAGAGGATCGTGACAGTAAAAAGTCATGGATTACATAATCAGTGAAATATAACGGGGAGAATCAGCCATCCCCCTCAAGGGCAAATCAGCATTTAGGATATAAATTAGTCAGTGGCTCGATTCAACCAAAATTAGACATGTCGTGGCAATACTTGGATTGTGAATGAGAAGCCCACAGTTCTCAGAACATAAGAAACCACAGGACCCTCAGTTTCTTTAAAAATCCAACGCAGACCAGACAGGATAAAGTTCTTCAATACATCACAGCAGCAAATGCCTTGCAAAAAATCTCACAAAAATCTAGCGATACAGTGTTGCCAGAGTATACCATCCCACAAAAGAATTAAGTCCCTTCTCTACAGTCTTAGCAGACCAGATCCATCTATTTTCCTTCAGTGTGAGCAGGTGATCAACATTGTGACACTGTCTAGAACCCTTAACAATCTCTAGTACAAACCATTGCATATCTGTTGGAGCATGAGATATAAGCAAGTAGTGCTCTACAAGAGGTGCAGTTGTTACTTTGCATCGTATTCGTGATTTATGTTTTTTCACCTCTTGTGTAGTTTTCCCAATATAAAATAATAGGCACGTGCATTGGATATAGTAAATTACATTTCTCGACAAACAGTTAGAATGATGTTTCAACACCCATTGCTTATTGTTCAGAATGCATGATTTTACCACTAAAGTGGTAGCACAGGCGGCACAGTGCCCACATGGGTAATGTCCCACCACTTGCATAAGGCCCCACATACCCTGTAACGTGGTAGGTTTAGGTTCACTGTATGCCCTAACTAGATGATCTCCAAGATTTCTCCCACGTTTGAACGCAAAATGCGGTTTCTCCCATTGTGAGTCAACCTTGTTTATCAAATGCCAGTTCTTAAAAACAATCTTTCTGATATGATTGGATTCTGTGCCAAAAGTCGTCACACACGTAATCGCATTATGATCAGCATTCTGTCCTTCTTTAACCTGTAATAGTGCCTCTCTTCATAATACCAGGCATGCTTCATTGATCGCTTTAGTAAGTGGTAGGGGTAATCTCTCTTAATAAGCTTTGCCTGTAAGATTATTTAGGAAATAATCCTCCCTTCTGGTACAGTTCCGCTTGATCCGCAGGAACTGTCCAAAAGGGAGATTATCACGTAAATTACGTGGGTGACAACTAGTACATTTCAAAAGTGTGATTAAGCTTCCATTCCTGACCTGGAAATACCCGGAAATACGTCCGTAGAGAGCAGGGAGGCCGGAACCGCTTTATCAGATTTTAACCTTTGAGTTGCAATGCCAAGAGAGCAACATAATCAGTATAACTCCTAAATAGATATGTTGGTACACTAACAAATGGAAGCTTAATCACGGCTCAACTGATTTGTTGATTAAGGTATACCTGTTTTTTTTAACGGACGCTAATATATAGCAATAAACTTTATCGGTGGCTCCTACAAACGTATCATATGAGAGAAGAGTTCCACATAAAAGGGTTATTCCTTACTTTTTCTACAAAATCTACTGAAAGAAAATGTCCCATCTGAATCACACAGGGGATACACTGTTACATTTTAAATATAAAACTCTGTCCTGAAGAAGGTGGTTGATCCTTATTGCACCAAAACGCCACATCGACTTTTGTGTAGGTTTCTTGCTTAGATGATCAACACAAGCATGTTGTAACAATGGACTTTTTAAAATATATTTGTAATATTTTTAAATGTATGTTTACTTTGATTGTAATGATAAACAAAAATTGATTTGTACATTTTTATCAAAAACTTTGTTTTTTTGCATTACTGTCTCCACTATATCTACATGTCACATGCAACTATTGTTTTGTTCGATTAATGTATATGTTTTAACCCCATTAATACTGTACATGATTATGGCGCAACACAGGATCCAAAAACTTGATTAGGGGCTTGTTTTACTTCCTTGGTTTAAATGACCCCGTCCCTATTCTGAACAACACAGTATCTCCTCTTTTATTAGTACTACCCAAGAGTTGCTCTTTGCTATTTGTACAATTCGATTTTGGATGAAGGCCTTTGGGCCTGGTGGCCAAATTGCTCCTATTAGTTTATTGGAGGCATATCTGGAAGTCTGACTCGCTGAAGCAGTATAGGGAGGGACTTGCTGACATTCTCGCAAGGTTAGGAGCTTTGAGGAAGATCCCTTAGCTAAGATCGATCAAGGTGAACTTGCTGAAAGTTTTTTTTAATTCTCCTGAACTTATTGGCCAGGGATCCTTGGAATTGTTAAAAGCGAGGTCCTGGGAAAGGCACTATGCTAAACGTATGGCCCCCTGGAGCTGCAGATATGTTAACTCATTATTTTTCACTTTTAAACTCCTCCTTTTTAATGACGTTTTTTTAAGATACCATTTGCCCTGCATCTGTGAGATCTCTCTATTTAAAATATTGCTACGCCATTCTTCCCCTCCCTGCATTTTCAAGCAGTGGGCTAGTTAATGCAGTGAGTTCCATGGCAAGCCGTGTCTGTTCCTACGAGACCAAGAAACATGTTCTTTTCTTTTGCCCAGCATATTCAGCAAAATAAATGGATAATCCTGGCATGCCGCACAATGGGCCTCCTCGATCAGACATCTGCGCTGTTGGCTTTTAAGAAAGGACAAGACCAACTTGCCGTGTATGCTCTAGTGAAGAACTTGCAGGGTGTATGGTACAGGCCAATGAGTCTCTTTATGTAATTTTTAAATTCATCATGGTGGCATTTTCTTGTTCATTTGCACAGTTATTTGCACTTTACCTGCCATGTATTGTGACACAGCTGTCGGTCTTATGTGGTACCTGAATTTCACAAGGTCTCCATGTTTCTGGTTTTGTAATACTTTAGTTTCGTACTGTATTTCTAACATTTTTTTAAACTAGATTTTTAAGTGATGACCTCTGCACGTGATTGGACTGTAGTTTGCCCTTTCCCTTTGTTGAGTGGTCACTTGAAGATTATTCGTTTGATTTCTATATCTGTTTTTTAATTTTTTTAATGTTTTTATTAAGAACAATAATAAGGCATCTGATAGACAATTGGTACATACAGCATGAAAGGCAATTCAATGTAAAAGGCAGTATCAGTACAATTTGTAAAATATTCAAATAACATTGCCCCAAATCCATTGGTGCATTCCCTAGCCCCCCACCCCCTCCCGTCTAAAATTCAGAATCACTTTCTTCATCCGGCCTCGGTGGATCACACAGACGCCCCCTGTATTCGTTCCAGGCACCCCAAATCTTATCCCATTTTCGGGCACAACCCCGGTGTAGGTATACCACTCTCTCTGCCATCATTGCCGCATCTAAATCCGTGCACCAGTCTCTCAATGTGGGTATCTCCTCAGCGCCCCAGTATTTGGCGATATTGCGTTTGGCAAACATTATACCCAACGTCACCCAGTCCTGAGCAGGGTGGGTAAGGTCGTTCGGGTCCCAGACGTTTAATAAACAGCACCGTGGCTCAGGTAACACAGATGCATTCACTACCTGCGACATTGTCCTCATGACCTTGGCCCAGTATGTAGTGACCCGGGGGCATTGCCATATGGTATGGAAGAATGTTCCCTCCTCCCCGCAACCCCTTAGACAAAAATGGTGTGTGGCGCGTCCTATAGCGTACAGAGTAGTCCTAGTGTAGTACACACGATGGAGTATTTTTAACTGTATCAGGCGGAGCCTAGAGGGTATGGCCACTTCTCTCGGGGAAGATATTGCTGTCTGCCAGTCTGCCTTGTCAAATTCCCCCAAGTCTCCAGACCAACTGTGCCTTAATTTCAGGGTGGTATCTGGTAAATTGTTAACTAGCTTGCGATACGTAAATGACGTCGCTTTTTTATGCATGTGCTCCGTAAGTAACCTGTCTTCCAGCGGAGTTGATCCAGGCAGATCAGTATTTGGTGGGATAACTAACCGTAGGGCATGGTGGACCTGCAAATATCTAAGGGGCATATTACCAAGGATATCGCCGGTTCAGTGGCCGTTAATTCTATCGCTCTATTAGCAAGCTGTCGCTAATTGATGTTAGCGACAGCTTTTAGACGATAGCGAGCGGTTTGGGGCCCGCTTTGTATGTCAGCGATATTTATCGCTAATGACATCCAAAGTGGGCGTACCCAACCTGTTAGCGACTGCAAGCAGTCGCTAACGTTGCTATCGCCTATTAGCAAGGCAGGTGTAGCGATGGAAATATTCCCGCTATCGCCAAAAACTAACGACTGCTCAGACCAGTTCTTAGCCATGTTATCCAATGGGAGGTGGATAACATGGCTAAGAGCATTTCATCGCTAATGCGTGAATATCGCTGTATTCTCAGTGATATTAACTCATTTCGCCTGATTTTTATCGCTTTTGAGATAAACCTTGCTAATAGCAAGTTATCTCAGCGATAAAAACCGGTGATGCGCGGCGATAAAAATATTGCCGCTAACCCTACTTAGCGATAAATATCGGTATTTGTTGGTAATATGCCCCTCAATCTTTCAGTGGGCGCTAAGTCGTATTGGGTTTGAAGCTGGTCAAATGGTATGATTGTACCCCTCTTCCATAGGTCGCCTACCGTGGAGATTCCTATCAGGTCCCATTCTCTAAACCCTTTACTGTTGCAGAGTTTACCCAGTCTGCGTGTGGTCCATTGTGGAGTCATTTGAGTAATTGTGTCCTTGCACTTGAGACGAGTCTGCGCAGCGTACCATATGCCCACTGTGTGTGCTGTTGGGCCGAGGAGTGACGATGTGCCCTTTTTGTCATACAGTACAGAAAGAATTCCTTCCTCCCCAATCTCATATCTGTCAGCTTGGAATGCCAGTTCTGTTTGTGATGCTTGCAGCCATTGGTTTATTATTTTTAAATGGGCAGCCCAGTAATACAACTGGATATCTGGGAGGGCGATGCCTCTGTCATACCAGCTCCTAATTAACTTGCCACGTGACATCCGTGCCGTCTTATTACCCCAAAGTAGACCTGAAACTAGGGTATCTATTTGTTTGAAATACTTTACAGGAACAGGGAACGGGGTGTTTTCCAATATATATAACAGTTGTGGAAGTGTCATCATCTTGTAAAGGGCCGCTTTACCCAGAAGTGTCAAAGGCAGGGTATGCCAGTGCTTTACAACGGAACGGAATCGTTCGAGGGGAGGTTCTAGATTTTTAAGGAGGAAGACACTAGGATTAGGCGTTACCCACACCCCCAAGTATTTAAAGGACTCCTTTGTAACCCTTAGGGGGCATTCCGCCGGACGTTGTGGAGGTGGGCCTTTAAGGACGAATAAGATAGACTTAGACCAGTTAATAGTATAGCCAGACACCCGTCCGAGAATCTCACAAATATTTAAGAGCGCCATGATAGGCCGCTTTGGTGATGTTAAGTATAAAGGATATCATCTGCATATAAGGAAATGCGGTCCTCCCACGTTGCGGTCCAGTGTAGCCCCCTAATAATGCAGTCAAATCTAATCCAGGCCGCCAATGGCTCCAACGCCAGAGCAAATAGCAACGGAGACAATGGGCAGCCCTGGCGTGTTCCACGACCTAGCTTAAAGTCCCTGGAAATATGGCCATTGGCCACCACGTGGGCCAGGGGGCGTGAATATAATAATTTCACCCAGGCACAGAACTTGGGGCCGAAGCCCAGATGCTCGAGCACTGCAAATAAGTAAGTCCACTCCACCATGTCGAATGCCATTCGAGCATCTAAGGAAAGAATGACTGCCGGCTCCTGGAGACAGGGCATGTGTGCCATAACCGTGTAGACTCTCCGCAGGTTAAGTGCAGTACTTCTAGGGGCATAAACCCAGATTTATCCAGATGGATAAGTGTTTCAAGGTGTGGGGTTAACCGTGCAGCTATCATCTTAGCCAAGATCTTTGCCTCAGCGTTAAGCAGAGATATTGGTCGGTAAGAAGAGCATTCATCTGGGGGCTTTCCCGGTTTAGGCACTGTAACTATAGTGGCCCTTCGTTGGTCACGCGGCAGGGCACCAGCATCCAAGCTGTGCAGAAACGTTGTCAAGAGATACGGGGCAGTGGAATCGGACGTGCGCTTGTATAGTTCAATGGGGATGCCAGTGGGCCCTCCAGCCTTTCCGGACTGCAGAGCATGAATGGCAGTTGTAACCGCGTCAATCGTGAAGTCAGCCTCCAGAGTCGATGCTGCTTCCTCTGTAAGAGTCGGCATTTGAATATCTTTTATGTACGTACGAGCTTCTTCCACTGTCATAGGGGAATTAGAGGTGTATACTTGCTCAAAATAGTCAGCCAAGGTGCGCACTATGTCTTCAGGGGCAGTGACTATGGAACCAGTCGAAGTGTAAAGTTAAGCTATAGTTCTCTGTGTTCTGTCCCTCCTGTCTAACCATGCCAAGAGCTTGCCTGTCTTGTCACCAACCTCGTATATGGTATGTCTAGTAGCTAGGAGCCGTAGTTTAACCTGCTCACTTTGGTATTCTTTAAGTGCACACTGTTTGAGACGCAGGTTTTGCGCCGTGTCCGACGAGGGGTTTCGTTCGTGTTGTTCCTGAAGTACTGCCAGGTCAGCCTCTAGGGTGTCTAACTCTCCCCTCGCCTCTCGCCTATAGCCCGTTATAGAGGCAATAGCTTGCCCTCGAACCTCTGTCTTCTACGCCTCCCATAAAATGCCCGGGGACTGTACAGAGTTTTCATTTTCATGGAAGTAGTGCTTTTAGCCCTCACTATGTCTTTACGGATCTTGCGGACTTGTAAATAACCCGGGGGAATAGGGAAAATACGCTGCCTTGTTTTGATATGTAGTGTATAAGTTAGGTGCCCTGGTGAGTGGTCTGATATGCCTCGAGGGCGTATCTTGCTAGAGCTCCCGCCAGCCCAGCATAAATCCGTTCAATTATCCTGACCTCCGGACCCGTATTTCACCCCACACCGGCGGCGGAGGTAGCGGATGACGGGGAGCACCCTCCAGTGCACAAGTTTGGGCTCCTGATCCCGGGCCGGCAGAGATGGCGGCGGCGGCGCTCCCGGGCCTGCATGCATCGTGGTCAGCCGGGGCCTCGATTTCGGCGGTCCCCGGCCGGGAGCTCCCGGAGTCGACTGGCTGGTTCACCGGCGAGGCCCGTGCTCCGGGGTCTACGCGGCCGGCGGGGCGGCGGAGGGAGGTGTGGCGGAGCCCCGCAGCGGCAGTGAGTGTGCCGGCGCCGAGGGAGCACTGGAGAAGGTCTGTGGCCTGGGTTGAGCTCCGGTGGCCTGGGACTCGAGTTGGGTGATCCCCCGTCGCCGAGAGTGCAGAGCGACCGGGGCAGAGGCCGGACGGCAGCTGGACTGATGGGGGTGAGGGCCCCCCCGGAGTGACACTCAGCACACGCGCTGGACCGGGGGTAACTGGACTTGCCTGATTGCCTGGATTTGTCGCCCCCCCCCACTGTGTAACCCCCTGCGGGGGGCGGCCTGCATCCTGGTGCGTGAAAGTGGAGCCTCCGGTGAGCCGAGCGGAGCTCATACATTGATTGGGGTGGCGAGACAGCTGGCGGACCCTGAGGCCTGCTCCGGACATACAGATCTCAATTTTGGTGAGGCCGGGACGGGCGTCCCTAGAGCTGTCCCCTGGTGTTGCCCTAACGAGACTGTTTTAACTGGGCGACTAAATACTGGGACCACAATAGGGAGCTCGGCTGCGCCCCTTCGCTCCCCGAGCTGCTGTGTAGGTGGTGGAAGACACGCGAGACGGTGGTGGCCTGTGCGGTGGCCCGGAGGCCGGGGCCTGGAGTTTCGTGACCCCCGGACACGAGTGGTCGGGGGGGCTCGGGCGGCCCGCCTGTGGCCTTGAGAACATCCCTGGCACCTCGCCTGCGGTCCCGGCCTGGGAGACGTTGGTGGGCCCCTGCTGGCTGGACGCCTGGGTCCCAGAGGAGCTGTGAAACGGCGGCTGTGGCGCAGTGGCATGATCCGTGAGTCCCTCCAGCTTTGGTTCCTGTAGACTTGAACACCTGTGGTGGGCGCCGGACCCGGGCTGTGGTGAGTTGAGAAGACCCCCCCCGCCTGCTTCCAACTGAACTTCTCCGGCGAGGGCTGGGCTGGTGGTGGAGGGGCCTGGAGCCGGCCCGGTCGAAGATTGCCCCTGTGCTTTGGCTGGAGGGACGGGGGCCCCCTGGAATCCGACTGGGCCGCTTGGGAAGGGACAGATCAGTGCCAGGCGCTGTACCAGCTGTGGGACATTGCCGGGTGGGGCCTGTGCCGCCCCTCTCACTGCATACCGTCTACTGAGTAGAGGCCTGGGGTACGCTGTGTGTCAGCGGGGGTCCACGCGGCTGAACTGTGCGCCTTGGTATAACGCCGGCATCTTGGGGGAGTTGCCATACTGAGTCCGTGTGGCACGTGTGCTCATCCTAAGGGGCCCTGTCTACTGCTGGTAAAGAGCTGCCCACCTAGACGTCCCAGCCATGACCAGAGGTGGGGGAGGAAGTGGATCCACCAAACAGGGGCCCATCGATAAATTCACTGGACCCAGTGGGGGGCCCGGTGCCTCCGGGGGTGGCCAGGGTGCAGGGCCCGACAACGCGGCTTTGATGGCGGCTATCACCCAATCAAGGAACATGTTGGACGCTAAAATAGGAGCGGGTGGGGCCGATGTGACCTTGCTGCGACAGGATCTCCGCAACGCAGTAGCCCGCATCACGGAGGCCGAAACCAAGATCACGACAGTTGAAGGCGATGTGAGCACATTAAAACGGAAGGTGGCTGAGATGGACAGAATTCAAAAGGGCCTTGCGCTCCGGGTGGAAGATGCGGAAGGGCGGGCACGCAGAAACAACCTCCGCTTTGTGGGCTTTCCGGAGGACTGTGAGAAGGGACCCATGGATAGATTCTTGACTCATTGGCTGGAGAGCTGGCTCCCCCCGGACGCTCTGTCACGATGCTTTGTGGTGGAGCGCGCTCACAGGGCCCTGATGCAGAAGCCACCTGTTGGAGAACGGCCTCGACCGGTCATAGCCAAAATATTGAACTTCCACGACAGGGATGCCATCCTGCGGGAAGCGAGGGCCAAGGAGACACTTATGTTCGACAATCATAAAATCATGATTTTCCCGGACTATACTAAACTGGTACAGCAGCAACGCCACTCCTTCCTAGCAGCGAAGGCTAAACTGCGTGGACTGAAGATACAATACTCATTGCTGTATCCGACCCGCCTTCGGGTAATTTTTCAGTCGAAAACCCACTTCTTCGATACTCCGGAGGATGTTTTCAGATGGACAGATGAGACGGTCAGAATCCGGCCGAATGCCCAACCGGGCTTGGGCTCCGGTCCGTCGCGTGGATCGTCACAGGAGAGGGGCGACCCTGCTGCCAGGGGTAAACGACACAGGAAATCTCGGTCACGGAAACGCTCCCTGTCTCGCAGCGGCCAGCCTGATGAGACACAACTCGACACCGATAATTCTGGGAAAGAAAACTGAACGCTGTGGGAGTTGGGCCCTATTCAGTTACCGCTGGCCCCCTAAGGATTTGCCAGAGGACACTACGTGACTGCTTCGATAGCCGAACAGTGAGCGCTCAGTGCTGATGAATCACGGACCATGGATAGGCTCATAGGGGATGGTGTTGAGGGCACCAGATTGCCCCTATTCGCACGGGCTCAAGGGGTGGTGGTGGAGTAGGGTTCGGGGTACTGATATGTAGGGCTGCCTAGTTCCCCCACGGATAGGGGGTGGCCCTGAGGGGGGGGGTTCTTTAGTTGGTGGGCATAGTTGGGATCCATTGGTATGGTTGGCTTTGGGTGCTCTGTTTTGGGCCCGAAGTTCCCCGTGCCGCGACAGATACTTCAGTGTTCCATGAGGTATAGGGGAGGGGGTGGGAAACAGGTGTTGGGGAGTTGGGGGGGGGGCGGTGTTGGGGAGGTGTGATGGGAGGGGTAGGGGGTAGTTTGAGGGGGTTGCACGTGATCTCTAATGCCTTGAAGTTTGTTGCATTGAGTGCCTGGACCGGGCTCTGGGCTCCTCGAGGTTTTTTCCATCATGACTATGGTTGATACGCCAATACAGGGACTCCCCAGGGAGTCTATGCGTATACTGAGCTGGAACGTCAGGGGGATGCTGGACAAAATTAAGCGAGGGGCGGTCTTGCGATGGGGTAAAAGGGACACTGTCGATGTGATGTTGTTGCAAGAGACGCACATGATGGGGTCTAGGGTGCTTAGCCTGCAGAGATTTGGTCACCAACAGGTATTTCATGCTGGGTTCTCCAGGGGTTCGAGGGGAGTAGCTGTCCTGATACATCGACGGTTGGCCTACACTCATGAGCGACAATGGATTGACCCACTGGGTCGCTATGTGTTTGTCAGGGGTATGATTGGTGCTGAGCCGGTGGTGTTTGGGAGCGTGTATGCCCCTCCCCCTTTACAGTGGTCCTTGGCTGAGAAGCTATTTGAAATCTGGGCTGATATCCCGGAATCCCTAGCCGTGATAGGTGGCGACTGGAACGATGTTATGGATGTGTGCCTAGACCGCAGGAGGCTGCAGGGGACGGTGGCGGCTACCACCCCTACAAGACTGAGAGCGATGGTGGACGGATTGGGCTGGGTGGATGTTTGGAGACATTTGCACGCCACGGTGCGAGAATATACCTATGTGTCTGTTGTGCATGGTTCCTTTTCACGACTGGACTATGTGCTTATGCCAGGAGCGTTCCTTGATAGGGTGAGGGAGGCCACGATTCTGCCTAGAGGACTGTCCGACCACTCCCCTGTTGCAGTGCGGGTCGAGTTACACAAGACACGTCAACCATTCCGATGGAGGATGTCCTCGTGGCATCTTCAACAGGCGAACTATACCCAACATATGCGAGGTGCAATCGCCCACTACTGGCAAGAAAATTTGATCGAGGGTAGGGACGTCGTGGCAGTCTGGGAAGCCATGAAGCCCACACTGAGGGGCATAGACATAGCATGGTGTACCGCTGCCTGTCGCCGCCGTCGTGAGGCCCTTGCCGCGGCGCGGGTGGAGGTGCTAGAACTGCGGTGTCAAGGGAGGGGGGATGAGGTGGTGGTACGGCTGCTCCTGCAGGCACAGCAATCCTACGCGTCTGTCTTACTTGACGAGGCTCGACAAGCGTGGCTGGCCACGCGGAGCAGGATATATCAGTGGGGCGATAAGTCCTGCACTATGCTGCATAGGCTTTGTCAGCACACCCTACAGCCGGTTACACTGCCGGGCCTCACCGACGGTGAGGGAATTGCCATAATAGACCCAGCGACCCTGGCGATGAGCTTCGCCCATTACTACGCGGAGCAATATGCTCAACGAGACAGTCTCCCACCGGATGCGGTCGACAAATTCATTGCTGACCTGCCCCCCCGTGCGGTTTCCGACGAGGCGAGGAAATCCCTGGACCTCCCCCTTACAGCTGAGGAGCTAGGGGATGCGCTCGGGCAACTCAACACGGGTAAGGCGCCCGGACCGCGTGGGTTCCCCTGCGAATTTTATAAGAAGTTCCATCTTCATCTAGGACCTCACTATAGGAGGGCACTGGAGACAGCGCGAGAACGGGGTAGCTTGCCAGCGGATTGGCGTCATGCTGAAATTGTAGTTTTTCAGAAGCCGGGTAGGCCACCTGACCGACATGAATCTTACCGCCCCATATCCCTGCTTAACATCGAAGCCAAGCTACTGGCTAAAGCGTTGGCAAACCGCCTCCTCCCATATGTAGCTGACTTGGTCCATCCGGACCAGGCGGGCTTCATGCCACATAGGGCGACACGACACAACATCAGACGAGCGCAGGCGGCTGTTGACATCATGGGGGCCACCGGGGAGCGGGCGGCCTTATTACTGGTGGACATTGACCGGGCGTTTGATTCGGTCAGCTGGACGTACCTGTTCGCTCTACTGCCACGCCTCAACCTAGGCCCGGTATTTATTTCATATGTCAAGCTGCTATATACTGACATCACTGCGTCTGTGCGAGTGTCTGGAGCGATCTCAGAGAAATTCTCGATTGCCAGGGGAACCCGACAGGGGTGCCCACTGTCCCCGTACCTCTTTGCGCTGGCCATGGAACCTTTGGCCTCTTGGGTGCGCATCGATGCGCAGCTTCGTGGCTTCGAGTGGGGGGGCGGGACTGTCAGATCGAATTGCGCTCTATGCGGACGATGTCCTCTTCTTCCTGACTGACCTTAACAGCTCTGGCCCTCGAATACTGGAGATAATGCGCATATTTGGTGAGATATCAGGACTTTTTCTCAACCCGCGCAAGTCAATCCTATGGGTGCTGGGCGGGGGGGCGGGTGTATACCCCTGGGCGTCGGCCTTGCAGGTGGCGGTCGGGGGTCTGAAATACTTGGGAGTCTTCCTGTCCGAGTCCGCTGACATTGCATGGGAGCGCAACGTGCTGCCTGTGTGGGACAGAGTCCAGTCAGACATCAAGACATGGTCTCGCATGCCCCTCAATATCTTCGGTAGGTCTGCGATTTTCAAGATGGTCGCCTTTCCGCGCCTGCTATATCAATTGCAGAATCACCCGCATAGGATTGCACCACAGTGGTTCCGTCGGGTCAATTCGGTACTAGGCCATTTCCTGTGGGCGGGGGGTGCCGCCAGGGTGGCGCTGCGGACATGCTTCCTATCCACATACTGTGGAGGTCTGGCCACATCGGACCTCCTATCCTACTATCAGGCCTCCCACCTTTTGGTTCTCAATGAATGGTGGTACGGCGATAGAGGAGACCCTGCCTACGCCCTCGAACGCTCGTTGATGGGAGATACCACTTTGCATGCGCTATTGTATTCGGCTAGGCAACGGAGGGGGCTGCCGTGCGCCACACAAGTGGTCTTCATGATTTGGCGACAAGTACTGCGCCGTATGGGCTGGTGGGGCAGACTAACTGCAGAAACCCCACTGTGGAAGAACGGACAGCTCCCCGCACTGGCCTCGCTGACAGGGTTTGGTGGCTGGGATTCTATCGGAATTTCCTCGCTTGGACATGTCCTTACCGGGGTTACTCTCAAGTCCTTCCAGGACCTTAGCACTGAATTCCATATGCCCAAGACCCAATTCTTTAAGTACCTACAATTCCGTCATGCGCTTGCACCTAGTTTGGTTGGCTTGGATCGACTCCCGGAATTTAGCCCGGTGGAAGCCAAGCTCTTCATGGGGGACCTCGGGGATAAAAAAGTGTCCAGAATCTACCAAACACTGGTCACACATTGCTCCTCTTCCCTGCTACCGCTGAAAGAATCCTGGGAAACAGACATTGGCCCATTGGACGAGGATGACTGGAGGGAGGCCCTGGAATCCCCCCGTGGAGCTGCCATTGCCGTGCGACTCCGCTTAATACAATTAAAATATCTGCACAGGGCCTATTATACCAGGGAGAGGTTACGGAAGGCTGGCCTAATTGCGTCTCCGGAGTGCCTGCGCTGTGGGACTGAGAGAGGTACGCTATTGCATACGGTGTGGTCCTGTGTTCTGGAACGGTGTGTGGAGTTGTCTGTCAGAGGTTCTGGGATGGCACCTTCCCCGTACGCCCAGGCTAGGTCTTCTACATATCTTGGAGAATGTGGTTGGGAACATCTACAAACGCCACCTCTTGTTGTTGGGTCTGGTGGTTGCCAAGCGGGATCTGGCGAGGGCATGGAAGGGTGAGCGTGCTCCCCCGCTGGGTGTCTGGAAAGCAGGCCTGGATTATTTCATGGGATTGGAGCTACCTGTGTTTGAAGCCAGGGGATGCCCCCGGAAACATTTCAAGATCTGGAAACGGTGGGCGGATTACAGGGGGTTAACTATAGAGCCCCCAGCAGACCCGGACGATGGGCTGCCTGCCGATGGAGACCTTCAGGCCTAGGGGGGCACTCGACGATTGCTGTACTGTATTCAAATGCTGAGGCTGATTATGATCACGTGCATTGGGTTAGGGTGGGATAAGGGGTGGGTAGTTGGGGCTCTGGGTAGTTGGGGTGGTGGAGGGGGGGCGGGCGGGGGGCCTTTTTCAAGTGATTAGGTTTGTATACACATTGACATATGTCTGCCATTTGACAGTGCACTCCTGACTGTGGAGGACTGTATTTATGCTCTGCCTAATCAATCAATAAAAACGGTTGTGAAAAAACTCTAGAACAAAGCAAAAGATCGATGTATATATCAATCAAAAACAACAGATTACCTTACATTTAAAATTGCATTTAATTTAAAATGCACTTAAATAATACTTTTTAAGTATAAAGATTAGATTCTTATCTGACTTCTCCACGCCTTTCACCAGCAGCCCTTACTTCCACCAACCATGGAAACAAGCGTCAAAACACTTCTTGCAAAATTTAAAAAGGACTTCTATAATGACGTACACGCCACGTCGTTGGGGAGGCTCTTTCCTTGAACAACAGAGGCACTTAATAGCGTTTTTATGTCAGTTTTCTTCTTTATTTTTTTTAATCCGCTTGTTTTTTTTTGGGGGGGAGACCCCCCGACTCCTCAAGCCCCCTTTTTTTATTGGACCTTTAACTTAATGACGTACACGCAGGACGAAGGAACGAAGACTGGAAGGAATGAAACTTGCGTGGTAAAGACGGTCGTGGAATGCACCCGCTTTGAAAATACATTTGCGTGGTAAGTGAACCGTAGTAAACGTTACGCGTGGTAATGCCTTCGTAGTAAATGATGTTTCCCATACGGGAGAGACTATTATGTATCCCAGATTGATAAGTGTACTGTAGGTCTGTAGGGTGTCTATATCTCCAGGTGTCCGTGAGACCCAAGGCGTCAAGAAACCCAGTCATGCGGGAACCACCCGCCCCCGTGGGCCTACTAGGGTAGCGATCCCTGGCACCATCAACCACTGCATTAAAATCGCCCCCATAAGAAGTTCTCCATCAGGCAGGTCCAATAGGAAGGCGCTTTAGCGCTGGGAAACCTAAAGAATGAAGAGCGGGGGGGATATACACTGACACTATATTAAATCTTTTCCCTTCTCACTGGCACGAGACGGCTGCAAACCGCCCATGGGTATCTGACCAGGTGCGATGTACAATCAACGGGAATTGTTTGCGAACCAAAAGGCTCACTCCTTTCAAGCCCGATGTGAACTCAGAGTGCACCAGCATTCTGAACCCCCAACGGTCCATAGCTTTGCATGCCGAACCCACCAAATGCGTTTCCTGTGACAGTACCACCGCTGGTGCACAGCGCTTCAGATATTGCAACACGACACCTCTCTTAATTTTATCCCCCAAACCATGCACGTTCCAAGTAAGCACTGTCAAAGGGGACACTGGGGCCATAGCGGGAACATCAGTACCAATTTCAGAACACGCTGACACCGTCTCTCCTGCCATAAATAACACATAGTTGTAAATCGATGCAAAGGCGGTGCAGCCACACAGCAGCATCATGTACATTAGCCTTCAGATATTGCCCTAAATCTAGAACTGAAAAAACTAGAACATTATGCAAAAAAACCTTCTCCCCCTTCCCCCTCCCTGCCTCCCTGCTTGACGGTACTAGAACTGCCCGCCACCCCAACAAAGCAGAGTGCTTAATATCCATTCCCAGTCCTGAACGGTGAAGGCGAGAGAAAGTTGCTCCAGTCCTCCACAGAGCCCTTGTACTACATCAATGTCAATGACCCAACATCACAGTCGAGTGGCAGCAGAGAATGAAAGACTGCAGCAAAGTTGTCTTGCAATTGTCATTAAAGCGCAGTCAGGTCAGACCATCCCTCACGGTAAGACCCCCGCCCCCCACCCGTGCCAAACAGTGACCCAGAATGTGTATCCTATACTCAGTGTATCCCCTAACACTTCTGGTCAAACCGAGTTACCAAATCTGGCCTGCCATCCTCAATGTTTCCGTTGTATGCGATTCTTATTCATGTTTGGCCCACAGTGCATTAGTGCTCGTCTCGTTGTTGGTCCCGGTGATCATTGCGGTCCTCTCTCCCCACCTTCCACCATCCATCCAGCCAATCCTGGGCCTCGTCAGGCGTGAGAAAGAACCACACCTTTCCTCCATCCTCCACTCTCAACTTGGCTGGGAATAGCAAAGAGTATTTTATCTCCCGCTCACGGAGAGCCTTCTTCACTTCGAGGAACACCCTGCGTTGTTTTGAGACTGCCGCGGTGTAGTCCGAGAAGATCGTGATGTTGGCGTTCTCGATGGCAATCGGTGGAGCCTTTCTGGCCGCTTGTAGAATGGCATCGCGGTCTCGAAAGCTAAAAATTTTCCCCAGGATCGGGGGTGGGGGTGCCCCGGACTTGGGTCTGCTACCCGGGACCCGGTGAGCCCGCTCCATGGAGAAAAAGTTGGATAACCCCCGAGGCTGAAGATGAGTCGTTACCAGGTCCTCTACAAAGAGATCAAGGGCCGGCTCTCCCATTTTCTCTGGCACACCAACTAAGTGAATATTGTTCCTCCTCGAGCGCCCTTCCTGGTCCTAGAGGTGGGCCTTTAGAAATGTATTGTCCTCCTCCAAATGGTGCACTAGTTGTTTGAATATGGAGGTGTCCGTAACAAGGGTCTCAGTAGTGGTCTCGACATCCGAAATCTTGGAGGACAGTTTATTGAAATCTGCCCGGATTAGAGCCAGGTCGACTGCAAGCGTCCCAATCTTGGTGTCCACTTTATTTAATGTTGCTATTATGTCCTTCAGGGTGATGTCCTGCCCCGCCCCGCCCGGCTCCCCCGCAGGCGAAGAAACATCCTTGTCCTGCGCCGCATCCTGCGATTTGGCGAAGGCAAATTTGCCCAACCTTCCCTGGGTGGCCCCTCTTGAGTTTCTACCACTTATGGTGGTAGCAGATTAGAGAATTGTTCTATGGGCAGGATATCAGGGTGATGTGTCCTCAGGGTAGGTAGCAGCAGTTCTTTCAGGTCGTGAAAGCCAGAGGTGCCCCACTGAGGGAAGCGGCTCACATGCGTGTGGCCTTTCCGCAGGGCAGGCGACAGCTCGGACTTCAAAGGGTTCCTGGAAGAATGGAGGACACCAGGACCATCGGTGATGTCGATCTGTCCCACAGAGTACAGCAATGACCCCGGGGGGACCGAGCGTCAGTTTCCTGGTTAATTCAATCAGATGGCATTGCAGCGTGATGCAAAAGTGGCAAGGAGGGGCGTTCGTCCGGCTGAAGTTCCCCCCTCGGGTATCACCGACACCCTCCTGGTCCGGCGCTATTCTTCTTAGGGGTCCCCACGGAGGTCCGAGTTCACACCTGCAATCGGGGGCCAGGGAAAGGCAAGCAGTGCAGATCAACAGAGGAGGGGGGAAATTTTCCGCCTCCCCGTCTCAGCTCCTAATCAATGTCCCTGAGCACCTCCGACAGTCAAAAGAATGGCAATCAACTAGGCAAAATGGCGGTTGGGGGGCTCTATCAGATCCCCACTCCAATCAGCTCCGCCGGGCTCCCAGTCTCAGCGCTTCAATTGGCTCTTGCAGCACTGAGGAGGTCAATATTCCTTACTCTGCCGCAGTGTCCCTCGCAGGCTATCAGCACACTCTGACCGGTAATGGCGGTAGGGCAATCTCCTCCACTCCGTCCCGGATCGTTGGTCCGCTCTCACTAGGAACTACGCCAGTCCTCGCCCCGGGCCGCCAGCAACTCCTGCGCCGCCTCTACTCACCACCCCTCGAAGGACACCAGGGGGAGGCGGAGTCTCCGATGTCGCCGCCTGTCCGTGCTCAGGAGATCCGGCGCAGGGCCTCCTCTCTCGGGCACCACCGTCACTGTGGGTCCCGGTCTTCACACTCAGGTAGGCCCCAGCCTTTCCACGACAACCACTGCTGCAGGCAAGGTCACAGACTTCGGCGATCGGCACCGGACGGTACCGGACAGTTCCCGCCGCGATCCCACAAACTTTGGGGTCAAGGAGAATACAGATAATTTATCGGATTAGTCGGGCTCCGTGTTAGGTGCTCGGAGCCTCTTTAGGCTGCGGCCATATTCCTTGGCTGCTAGCCACGCCCCACTATATCTGTTTTTGATGTATTGTATTTGTCATATTATACAGTTTTATCATGTTTTGTGTACTTTAATGGTTTGTAATATTATAATAAAGTTATGATGAGGATGAGAGGGCAGTTAAAGTTGTGAAAAATGTGAAAGAAGGAAAGATTGTAGATGAGCAAGTAAAGGAATAAAAGGCATTTCAATAATCAAATGTTCATCCTAGATTAAGGAGGGAGCAGGAGGAAAGGGGTAAATTGTTTATGGTTAGACAGAGACCTTTAAGGAATGGTAAGGCTGAATATATAGGAGAAAGTGAGTGTAAAAGAAGTTATGAGAGGAGTCGAAATTATTTACTGGGATTGGAACCAATTGTGAGGGGAATTTAATATGACAGTGGGAAAACTGTTTATTTTAATTTGACACTAAGGGCCTGATTTCATAGGTCGGCGGTTCCACACACCTCATTACGATGCGACTGGAAACCACCCGCAGCACAAGCTCCCATTGAGAAATGGTAGTTTGTGTAAATCCCTGCAAGGCACCTGCCACAAGGTGCAGGGATTTTCAGGGGGCAGCGAAGGTGCCACCCAGGGCCACAACCGGAGGGCCAGGGGGAAGGGAGCCCTGCTGGGGTCCCCAAAAGACACTTTCCGACAACAGTTCCATGTCAGAAAGGCCTACATGGAACTGCTGCCAGAAAGTGCCATCATAATCCTGACGGCGGAAACGCCGTCCATTAGGGATTATCATGCCCTTCCGACTGGCCGATGCGCCCCTTGAGCCCATCTGAACGGAGTTGGTTTCCTCAGCAGGTTTGAACTCCGACCGCCGTCATACTAATACAGCGGTCACAGTTCAAACCAACGATGTTGGCATAATCAATCTATGATGTTTAATAATTGAACCATAAATCAGGCAAAATGAATTGTTATTTGAGAACAAAAAACTGGTTTGCACATATATGCCCAAGTAGGATACGGCGTATGTAGAAATCTATATATATATATGTGATGTATATGTGTAATTAATGTGGAGTTTTTGACATATTGTGTATTATATGATGTTTGTGAAAAATTGATTGTTTTACGTTGTCTAAACACGTCATTGTTATTAATGTTAAATTCAGTATAATTTTTGTGTGATTCTCCAAATGAGAGAAATTCCAAAAAAGAGTAACAAAAACGTAGAAAAGAGGGTAAATAAATAACCCAATCACAAAAAGCATATAGTGTGATTGCTTCATTTGAAAAAATAGGATTCCAGGTACAATTTTTGTATACATATTGATAAATGGCCCTACCTGGGTCCTGTCCATTGGGCCTGACCCCCCTCTTAGTTTAATCATAATCCTGACGTCGGAAACGCCGTCCATTAGGGATTATCATGCCCTTCCGACTGGCCGATGCGCCCCTTGAGCCCATCTGAACGGAGTTGGTTTCCTCAGCAGGTTTGAACTCCGACCGCCGTCATACTAATACAGCGGTCACAGTTCAAACCAACGATGTTGGCATAATCAATCTATGATGTTTAATAATTGAACCATAAATCAGGCAAAATGAATTGTTATTTGAGAACAAAAAACGGGTTTGCACATATATGCCCAAGTAGGATACGGCGTATGTAGAAATCTATATATATATGTGATGTATATGTGTTATTAATGTGGAGTTTTTGACATATTGTGTATTATATGATGTTTGTGAAAAATTGATTGTTTTACGTTGTCTAAACACGTCATTGTTATTAATGTTAAATTCAGTATAATTTTTGTGTGATTCTCCAAACGAGAGAAATTCCAAAAAAGAGTAACAAAAACGTAGAAAAGAGGGTAAATAAATAACCCAATCACAAAAAGCATATAGTGTGATTGCTTCATTTGAAAAAATAGGATTCCAGGTACAATTTTTGTATACATATTGATAAATGGCCCTACCTGGGTCCTGTCCATTGGGCCTGACCCCCCTCTTAGTTTAATCATAATCCTGATGGCGGAAACGCCGTCCATTAGGGATTATCATGCCCTTCCGACTGGCCGATGCGCCCCTTGAGCCCATCTGAACGGAGTCAGTTTCCTCAGCAGGTTTGAACTCCGACCGCCGTCATACTAATACAGCGGTCACAGTTCAAACCAACGATGTTGAACTGGTTGGAGGCTTTAAGACCGACATCGAAATCAGGCCCTAAATTGGGTTGGGTTCTTCAGTATTTCCTACAGCATATCACATTAATGAGTTAGATGAAATAGAAAACCTGCATAGGACTAAAATGAGTTTTGGTAGGGTAGTTTTAGATATATTAGGTGCTAATATTCCTTCTATAGGAGTAGAAATGAGTGATGTGAAGATTAGGTGTTTGTCAACTTCAGTGGAAAGACTTGCAGTAGATACTGCTGCAGCTTTGAAACGAGTAAATGTACAAAGGGTTGTTGTTAGGGCTATGACTATGCAGAACAGATTAGCATTAGATAGTCTCATGGCAAAGAAAGGAGGAGTCTGTAAGAAAAATAAAGCAAATGTGCTGTACATATGTACCAGATAATAGTAAGATTATTGATTCTTGCATTATTAAAATTCCAAATTTTTTGCATGAGAGTCAACCTTTTGAAGAACCTGGGTTATGGTAAAGTGTAGACTCTTGGTTTAATGACCTAGGAAAGGGTTTAGGTAAGGTTGGTGAATGGCTGCATAGTTTCGGAAGGAATACTTAAAGGTTTATACTGACCCCTGTAATAATTATAAAGGTTTGTGCAATTGTCTTATTTCTTTTAGTAAAACTTTCTGAGTGCTTACTAAGCAGATGCAAGGACAAAAGTAACAAAGGTGAAAGTAGATTGACAAAGGGTAAAATATCTAAGAAAGAAGAGTTTGAGTTAGATCTTATTAAAGATCATGTCCACAACCAGCTGAAGATGGTGAAGAGAATTCCAGAAAGCAACTCAAAGCAATGACTTTAGCTACTAAATGATTTCCTGATTCATAAGGTATTATTAATGAGTTTGTAGTGATTATTAGAATAATCAGAGAGGGGAAACTGTTGTAGTGCTTTTAGATCTGCATTTTAATAAAAATAAATGCTGCTAAATAATATTTTAATAATGGAACCAATGTGGTAACTTAAGCATTAATATGAATGCACTTGAAATGACTTTAAAATAATGTATACAAGTGTGTTTATTAATGTATTTTAGTAAGGCCACATTTTGCTGCAAACTTCATTTTGAGTTAACATAGATGCTGTTTTGATGTTGTTCATCTCACTCCTGTTTCTTCCCCCTCCCACCATGTTCTCCTGTGCTCTTTCTCTCCCCACAGGCGTTGCGGAAAAAAGACAGATTGATAATCTAGTATTTTTCCTAAATGTGAATGCGGTGTGAATGAACTTTCTAGTGTTCTTAATGTTGCAAACCTCCCAAGGTCCTTCCACAGTTTTTTCCGATGTGAGGTTCGCACTCTTCCACTGCTGTACAGCCTAGTGTTTAGAAATTTTGCATTATTAGTTGAACATCCAATGACAACGTGCTGCTGATGTTGCTCAACATTTCCTCTGAAATGAGTTCGTTTTATAAACTTAATAGTAATGCTGTACACACTGATTTGCCCAAGATGTATTATCTTTGAACATGCCATCCTGAAACTGCAGTCTTCTATAATTTTGTATGCAAGAATTGTGTATAAGAACCTCTAGCTTTCGGAGGTGAGCCAAAAGCTACCTAAGAGGCACTCTGCCCTGCCTTAGCTGCAAAACCCTTGGGAAGGGGAGAGAGACAATTTACTAAATGGAATGGGATAGCAATCTCCCTTTTCATAATCACAGTACACCTGAAAATATCCCACCCTATTTAAGCAAAGCACTTTGGTTATTTTGATAACCAGTGAGTGTCACCCTATGCAATAAGGACAAACCAAAATGGCTTGATGTCAGAGTCTGCAGGAGAGAGGACCAACATAGATATCAAGTTACACAGCACCCTGGAAAACTGTGTGAGTACAGGGCTGTGTCCCCCTCCTCCTCCCATGCTGCTGTAAGATATTCCATTACATGGAATCACGTTTGAACATTTCTGTATCGAGTCAGATAATAAGCCTTTATATGCAAGGGTTTTTGTGTGCATGTTTGTTTGTACCCCCTCCCAATTAGGGAAGTTGGACGGTTAGCAACTATATAAAAAAAATGCCACGGCCCATTTTGTCCTGATTAAAGCGTTGGACCTTTTAAGGCCTTATTTATGTGGCTGAAATATGTTGGCAAATTTGTTAGGGTAATAGGACCATCACATCCCTTAATTTACTCCTCCGTATTGGTGTTTTTAACCATACCTGAACAACCACCAGTAAAAAAGATTCCTTGGTTGTTCTAGGTATTTTTTATCTGAGAACACCCCGCTTGCAATTCATTTCAAAAGTGTTCCTTTGATTATGGTCGAGCCTATCCTGGTTTTTAGGGACCAGGATGAGACCCGATGATGAAGCATGCCACCACTAGAGTGGGTGAGGGTCTAACAAAAAAAAAACATTTTGGTTTGTCCTTATTGCTTGGGTGACTCTCACAGGTTATAAAAATAACTAATGTGCTTTGATTAAATAGGTTGGGATGTCTTCACGTGTATTGCACTCTGCTCCTCAGCAAGCTCCCACCCAAAAAACAAAAACAAAGTGTTGTTGAATCTGATGTCAATGTTCTGGGGGGTTTTCTCGCCTCTTAATGGACATCAGATGCTTACTAACTCTGAAAACAAGCAGGAAATCCAGGGTCATATTTATAACAATATGATGCAGGGCAGAGCTCCATATCAATTTGATGTGCTGCCCTGTATTCAAGAAAAGGTCTGGAATGCTGCGTGTCTATGAGATACAGCCCATTCCTGTCCTCTTACATAGTGCTGGCACACAAATTGCTACCTAATGCCAACACGTGCACCCTTGCACCATGATATAAGGGTTACTGCATTGAAATCAGGTTGTTTTTATGCAGGAAGGGGCACCTTCCTTCACAAAAACAACCATTAGGCCACTCCTGGGGAGGCATAGGCTTTTGACGCTTTCCCAGGTTTGCAGCATATTGTAAATCTGGGAATGTGTCAAATGCCATGGGTGTTACATGGGAATACCCACTTTAATGCCCATGGAACTCCTCCCTATCGCAGTGTGAGGCAACGCAGTGATTTCGGCTCATCACCGAGCGACCATGTGAAAGGAACCAAATCGTGTCACACAAGATGGCACTGTGTGAGTTGACTCACATGGCAGGTAATTTTGCAAACCCTCTCCAAATGTACATTTTACAATGTGACTGATTCATATACCAGCCGCTTAGCGAAATGAAGGACAATTCATAGACCACTCATGTTCAATTTCCATATCCTTGTTTGCAAACAGACCTTTGTACATTGTGCCCGTAGCTTATCGATGAACATGTCACGACCAATGGTTGAAGATTTGGGATCAAATTCTATTTGATTGCCACTCATATCAGCTGTGACGCAACATGCCATATAGACAAAAACTTATGCTAAAAGCAATGTTACAGCAAAGGGTGCCATTGAGGTTGGTGCAAGAAATGGAAATGAGCCCACTGACTGCTGTTTGGGAAGTACACCACAGCAATAGTCACAATTATGTGGGATTATAAGGACTCTGGGCTAGTTGCCACTTCACCTGCTGCACCATGTATAGCTACACCCCTGACTTAAAGATATCATTTGTAGCATTCTCCCCAGTCCGGGAGCATAAAAATGAATATCCTGCACAAGGAGCTTCGTAACAGATGTCTTTATTCCTTAGCACACAATCACACACTGCTTACTTATTAAGTCATAACAGCTAATAACCACTTCTTAACAACTCCCCAGCAAGTTACGTAATTCCTCTGTTGAGTCCACCCAGAACATCAAGGGTCCTAGTGACACTACATCTCCCACTGTGTTAAACAAAACAGTCACATTACATTTCCTCAATGATTTGTCAAGGAGCTCGCACGAGTCAGCCAGATCGAGTGATATGAGATAGTTGAGAACGCTCTTATTGTGCACTGATGGCACAGGTTCTGGTGCTTGATTTGTACTGTTAGGCGGGTTCGCCTCATTCATGATTGCAGGAACTAACGAACGTCAAGGTATGTGTTTAAAGTGGGGCGCATCCCGCGTGATGGACTTTACAGGTCGATATGCCATTACCATATTTTCTTTACACATCACAACCCTAAAAGGATTGATAGCAAACGGAGTGTCTGTTTTCTGCTATCGTTTCTGCCTGACCAGGACCCAGTCACCCACATCGAAGATTGTTTCCTGAGCTGGTTGACACTAATCTGCTTATGTTTTCATCCTGCACCTTTGACAAGTGTCTGTGCAACAAACCTTATCAGCACTCAAGGATCGGTCTACCTTCCACTGTGGCAGTTTGGTTCCAATGGCTATTCCAAATAGCAAGGACTTGACACATGGCCTCGTTTAACTCAATTCCTTCCATCAATGCTCATTGAATTAACCTTTTGAGGGGACCCATGAATCGTTCAACAGCACCATTGGCTTGGGGCCACAGAGGTGTACTCTTTTGATGCTTAAAAATGTATACTGCCTAGAAACTCCTTGAACGACAGACCATTGTCAGATTTGAGAATGGTGGGGATACCCCACACTGCAAAAATGTCATCTAGCCTCTCGATCACTTTGTCATGGGTTTTGGATGATAACTTCTCTACTAAAGGAAAGTCTGAAAACTCATCAATGGCTACCATGGGATGATGTCTGTTTCCTAAGGGCCCAAAGAAATCAACTGCAACTCTTTCCCAAGCATGTGCAGGAAGGTCAGACATTGTCAATTGATTCTGCGTCACATTGGGGGAAAAGCAGTCGCAAAGATGCCACTATTTTAATTCCCGCTCCACTGGCTCACCTAAGCGCAGGAACCACACTCGGTCTCAGTAGCGTCACTAGGGTTGGTGTCACCCCGGTGCGGGTAACTCATGGTGTCACCCCCTCACGACTTACCGCATGGACCTCCTCCGCTCCGAGTCCGCTAGTGGACACAGATGGCAAATAACGGGATCATACAGAATCCTTAGTAACGTTTGTAAATTTAGTTCCTATATTTACAAAGGCCATAGAAGAAAAATGTAATTTAACAAGGTCGGAGCCTAGGATGGTAACCTGAGACCTATCTCACTCAAGAATGTCTGCAATGAAAGCAGTAACTCGCCGAGCTTCCTACATAAAATACAAATCTGTGACTTGCATGGTGTATGCTTCACTTTGCAGCTGGGACATTAACTCTTTATACTTTGTATGAGTCAGGCCTGGCCTGTAACTAGACTGCACACACACAGATCTCGCCAGCAAGTGTATTCACCACCAAAGTTATCTTACAGCTACAATGCTTTGGAATTTGTTGGGTACAAAGATCTCTGCACCAGGTGTCTAATCGATTCCCAATAAACTATTTTAAAGTGAAGTCTGCTCGAGAGAAAACAAAGTACAATTAGAAGAGGTATATAATACTGCAATATATGGTAGACACTCGAGCACAAGAACAAACGTTACGAAGGCAATGGTGGCACTTGTGCAAGTATCAAAAAGCAAACAAAATGCCATTACCACAGTCCCCAGGCCAGGCCTACCCATCTGTGGCTTCAATTGAAGAGGGCCATGGGAGACAAAGGCCATAATCAGGCCCGATTTATGAGATGGGAGAAGGAAGAAAAGAGGATGTGAGGCGAATAAAAAGAAGCAATAAAGTGCAGTCTCTCGAGCCCAGGGGGCGCTGAGTAGTGGCACTTATGGGAGCAAGGTCCCCCTGGAGATCATGGCCAGTCGGAGCAGAAGGCCCGGCCACAGGAACATGCTCACTCATGGGAGCAGGACCTTCCTACAGGACAAGCAACTCACAACACCAGGGAAATCTGGGAGAATGTGTCACTCATAGCAGCAGGGCACTCCTAGAGACCAAACACAGCTCATAGCAGCAGGGCCGTCTGAGACAATGCATCACTTGTGGCAGCAAGGCCTTCCCAGAGAACAAGCCACTCATAGCAGCAGGGCCCTTCGAGAGAACAAACCGCTCATAGCAGCAGGGCCCTTCTAGAGAACAAACCACTCATAGCAGCAGGGCCCTTCCTAAATAACAAACCACTTGTAGCAGCGGGCCCTTCCTAGAGAAGAAACCACTCATAGCAACAGGGCCCTTCTAGAGAACAAACCACTCATAGCAGCAGGTCCCTTCCCAGAAAACAAACCACTCATAGCAGCAGGGCCCTTCTAGAGAACAAACCTCTCATAGCAGCAGGGCCCTTCCTAAATAACAAACCACTTGTAGTAGCGGGCACTTCCTAGAGAACAAACCACTCACAGCAGCAGGGCCCTTCTAGAGAACAAACCACTCATAGCAGCAGGGCCTTCCTGGAGCACAAATCACTCATAGCAGCAAGGCCCTTCTAGAGAACAAACGAGTCATAGCAACAGGGCCTTCTGAGGGCAAATCACTCATAGCAGCATTACCACTCAGACAGAACAAACTAATCATAGGAACAGGGCTCTCGTAGCAGGGGCGCTCTCTGTGAGAACACGCCAACTCATAAATACAGGATCTTGCCCTTACGAAAGAATATGGTCTCTCACCTAGCAGGGCCCTCCTAAAAAACAAACAACTCATAGCAGCAGGGAAATCCAAGAGAATGGGTCTCTTGAGGCAACTGGACCCGACCCTCTTTGTGAACTCAACAGTCATAGCAGCAGTCCTTCCTGAAGAATAAACCAATCATAGCAGTAGAGTGATTATATAATGCATCCCAAAGGGAAAATGACTGGTCTAGCTCCTCTGCGTTTGATAAATGGAATAAGGAACTTGATCCCCCCATGTCCTGGGAAAACTAAGAATCTTGATGTAAACTGACTGGGCGCCTGACCGCCAACTGTAATCTTTGCATTATACATTTTAAGTATCTGCATCAGATGTATTACACCCCTGTGCAATTGTTTACATTTGGATTGCTGGAGGATGCGAGATGTACTAGATGTGGGCAGGATGGGGCCAATTTCATGCACCTGGTGTGGGGTTGTACTCTCATACACAGATTTTGGCAGCATGTTGTGAAAGTACTCTTTGATATGACACTGGAAAAGATTGTGTGTACACCAGAACTATTTCTTCTAGGGCTACTGAAGAAGATTTAGCCATGCAATAGGCGCATTGTTGCTATTTCTACTTTGTTTGCTAAACGTGCTGTTCCAATGCATTGGGGTGGCAGGACGGCGCCCACCTTGACGAAGTGGATCAGAGACCTAGTATACTGCAAAGAACAAATGGAGGCATATGCTGAGGAATTGCCATTGTCCTCTAGGTCCAAGGACTTCTGGGCTCCACTGATCACATACGTTGTGGAATATCTGGCCATGACCTAATCGCTTGTAAACAAAATCTGCTTAAATGGAAGGACTGGCCTCTGTAAAACCTACTCACTTTTCTTGCTACTATTTATGTTGCAGAAGTACTATCTCGCATTTGTATGGTCTACCACTTGTGTTTATGTGTTTCGAAGTTTGGCTGGGGTTGTGGGAGGGGACAAAAAAGAAAAGTTGCATCCTACTTGTCATTTTATTGATGCGCAGTGTGGGCTCCTTAGCATGCTGCTTGCTGTATCTTGCAGTATAATAAATAAAGTTTTTAAAAAGTGGCTGGCAAGGAGCACTGCATTGTTGATGTCATGTGCAGAGAATTAAAAGTGAATATAACAATAAAAGGGCGGCAGGGGTAGAAAACAGTTTTGAACCATAACTGAATTGAGAAATAAAACATGAGGAAGGTTAAAAAAAATATCTTTTTGATTTGAAACTGTGGATGCACTCATTTGTAGCAGTGAAGAAAATAACCCAAATGTCACATAGACAACAAGGTATAGTCGGTCGAATAGAGATGAGGGAAAAAACAGAATGGGGAAGGAAAGGAGAAGGTGTAAGGATATGGTCTATACATGTCTTTAAGGGGTCGGTGGAGTGGCGGAGATCCCCTCACGAAACTTCTCCAGGAGAGTGTCCCACGTCCCTGAGATGGGATGTTTGCAGCGACCCTTCACCTCTTCCCTAGTGTGTAGCAATGTACTCTCGGCCTGAGCCAATGCCAACGAAGACAGTGGCCACACGGAAGCCACAGGAGGAGTTGCCACTTTCCATTTTCGCGTGATCAAGTGGTTTGCCACTGCCAGTAAAAGGGCCAGGAATCGCATTACCACTTTGTACTTCCTGGTGCGCCGGTAAAGTCCTAGGATGCATATCTCACAAGATATAAGAGAGGACAGCCCCTGTGCAGTGTGCTAAGTGTAGTATACCAGTATGCGGCTAAGGAGGGACAAGACCAGACCATGTGAACATTGCCCACATCCACCGTCAGACAATAGGCAGGCAGCGTTATTGCAATGAAAATAGACGTTACTGGGAGTCAAGTAAGCTTGGTGCAGACTGCAGAATGTAAAGTTGAATCAGTTCAACTCCTACTACATGCCTCTTTTATTTATGTTCTAACTCAATCTTGGGGTGAGATGCAACAAGAGCGTCCCCAGCATTTACGTATACAAAATGTACCAGTGTGAAATGTACACATATTAGGTGAGGATGAGCATCAGGCCCGGTGGCTTGCCGGCGCTGGGCACATACTTACACATGGCAATACCTCTTACCCGGCTGCGAGGTTTCAGGGATAGGGCCTCCTCGATAACAAACTAATCCTAGCAGCGTGGCCACCCGAAATGACTGTGCCCCCACAGCATCGTGACTGCCCAAGGAAGGAAGGAAGCTTTCGCCCCTGGTGCACTCTGCACTAGTGCACTAGAGTCTAGACCTGCCTGTCGAAGAGGGCCGTGTTTTCGTTTTCATTTGCGAATGCAGTAAAATTAAAGCATTGTACTGAAATCTGAATAATTTCATTTGCACTGCCACAACCACATTTTTAACTTAGTTCATCATCTTCATGATTCATTCATATTCATTTATAATAAATGATATTAGTTCAAAATTCATTCTCATTCTCTCACCGTCCGGTCCGACTGCTGCCTCGCTCCGAGTCCGAACGGACCCACCAGCAAGAAGAATTTGGGGAGAGGACTCAGGAGACGGAGACCACGACGGCGCTCGGCTCGATCTGGTGATGTCGTCGGTAATAATTCTTTATTCCCGGCGTGTGCGTTACCGCCGTGACATGCGGCGTCAGCAGGAGCGCACACTCGCACAGCGCGCGGGGGCTGTCCCATGGCCATCATTGGTTGGTAGCGCCAGTAAGATAGATTGACGGCCCTGGGGGACCCACAAACTGCTGGGTACGCCTCGCACCAGTGACGGTGACCAGCACAGTCGTGTGTGCGTGCTGCAGTGTGAGTGCACATACACTGCGCAGTGCGCACTGTGTAGCAGACAGTGAGTATTTAACATGTTTGTAAGGACTAAGGTGCGGTGCGCAACTGCGCACAGCACACCAGCAGCAGCACTAACTAGATTGGTGTCACCCCAGATGGCGTGACACCCGGTACGGTCCGCACCCCCCGCATCCCCCTAGTGACGCCACTGCTCGGTCTCTCAGGGGTCTTTTGGTGGCGACAATGTCATGATGTTCTTAATGGGCTAGTTCAATGATTGTTGTCTAAGGGTCTTATTATGAGTCTAGCAGTTCACTGACTGACAGACTCATGGTGGCTGTCTCCCAACCCCCCTATTATGACTAGGGCAGTCGGGCCGCCCTGGGACTACAGCAATCGCCACAACTGCCAGGAAACCACTGATTCATGTAAGTTGCGCGGCAGCTCTGATGCCGCAATATGCTTGGCGTGGCTTCTGCAGCCCCACCAAGCATATTACGAGTTTCCTCACCACCACATTTTTCATGGCATTGCGACTGCCATGAAGGTGTGGCATGAGGAAACAAAGGGGGCTCTACAGGGCCCCCAGTCCCTCACACTATGTGGATGCACACAAGGGGCACAAGATGTGCTGTCTGTGTGCATGCATACCAGTGCCTGCACGGCATGGACTGTATGCCGTGCAGGTACTGCCTTTGAAGTTCCCATTGTGGTGCCGCCCTGGGAATGCCAAAGAACTGCCTGCCAGACCAGGAGAATGCTCCAGATCTGGCGGGCGGTTCCTACACGGGTTTGGTAGTGGGGGAGTGGGTCAGTCCCACACCTGCACCCCCAAACTCATAATAAGGCCCTTAGGTTCTCAGGTATGGTGGTTCTCGAGGCTCTCGAAGAAACACCTTCCCTGGTAACCGACCGTTCATCCTGTACGTTTTTGTATTTTTGAAATTCAACATCATCAGCAAAAGGTTGAGCATTCTTATTCCACGATTGAATTGAAATTATGTCTTTGAGGATAAGAATGTTCATGTCTGCATTAGTAGCAGCAATAATCTGTTCAATGGATAGGGCTGCTGGCGTGATGGACCTCCCAATGAGGTTAATGTACTCTTCAGCCGTTTTGGATGTCCATCTGTGACGATGTAGCAGTACTTGTGAAAAAGTAATCAGCAGGGTTCTGCTCTTTACCCAGCTTGTGTACAATTGCATAGTCGTACTCTTGTAGGCACAACCATCACCTCACAATCCAGGGAGGCATCTTGGCTTTTGGGTTTCCAAAAATAGTGGGCAGTGCTTTGTTGTCTATAATGATAGTGAAATATTTTTCATATAGAAACACATAACCATTTTCCCAGGTCCACACTACAGCCAGACTCTCCTTCTCTGGCTGAGAACAGGCATGTTCTGTGTCAGATAGGCTCTGACTAACATAGCCCACAATGTGTCTCTGAGCATTCAGATGATCATTATGTTGAGCAAGGATCGCCCCCAGCCTCACCGGACTCGCAATTTCTGTGCTTTTAGTATGGAATTTAAGATCAAAATAGGCCATCTTGTTTACATTTTCAATCACATGTCTTATTCTTTTGAAGTTTTGATCACATTCAATAGACCACTGGAAAGGGACATTTAGTTTTGTCAAGTCTCCTAATGGGATAGTCACAGTAGCAAACTCGTGAATGTACCTTGAGCAATAACTGAACATGCCTAAGAAGGATTTCAGCATGGTGACATCTTGAGGGGGCAAATAGCTGACAGTGCTTGCACTTTATGTAGGTCAGGAGTCATTCCCATTAGAGAAAAAGTGCAGAAAGCATTTGAGTTTGGTCTTGTGAAACTCACACTTTGCTGCATTCATAGTGCGACCTGCATCAGCAAGTAACTGGCACACTTGTTCAAGAGCATTGTCATGCTCCTTTTGAGTTGCCCCAAATAGCAGTATGTCATAACTGCAATTAAAAGCATGCCTGCCAGGTTGAATTATTCCATGTATAACATCCTGGAATATTTCTGCATCTGACAAAACTCCAAATTTCAACCTTTGATCTGAACAAATCAACATGTATTGAAAATGTAGTACAGTTATCTTCCAACTCAAGTTGATGGTATCCCTTGTTTAGGTCAAGACGGAGGAAGACTTTGGACAGTTGCATGATCATGTCTGCTTTGTGAGGACTAGGATGTCTCTCTCTTGATTGCTTTGTTGGCTTGGTGCATATCAACACAGATGTGCACTGCACCTCCACCGTCCTTTTTTGGCACCACCACTATGGGCGAGACCCATGGCGTAGGACCGGTGAAGCGCTCAATGATGCCATGCTTCAAAAGCATTTTTAGTTCTTTCTTAATAGCTTCTTGCAAGTGAAAAGTGACTCTGCGATGCTGCTGGGAACAGGGTGAATGTCTTCATTAATATAAAGTTACACTTTCATTGTCTTGAGCCTTCCTAGGCCATGAAATAATAATGGGAAATGACTCACAATTCCAGACTGAGTGTGGAGGTTGTAATTGAGAGATATCAGTCCCATGTCAACAGCAGTAGTAAGTAGCTTAGCAGTAGACAAACTTAGTAAATATTCACTGGACGAAGTTCCTTGAAGAACGTGAATTGGCACTTGCACTGATACTGCTTTATGTTGCATTGTCGCTGTGAATGGCCCTTGATTCTGCAGCGGTTTATAAGCTGCCCACGTGTATGCCTTTGTGTTTGATGGGTTGACGTGTGGCACTGAAGACAGGCAATTGAACTTCTCAACTGGCATGATGTTAATTAATGCCCCACTGCCTATGAGAAAGGTTATGAAGTGACTGTTGAATTTTATTGTAATCTTGGGGCAGTTTCCAAATGAATTCAGTTGTTTCGTTTGGTGGTTTGCCTTTGTCTTTTGTTCTTCTTTACAAGCAATCTACATGTGCCTGTCATTCTTGGTCGATATCATCATCGCACATCCATCTTCTTCTCTGGTACTTGATAATGATGTTGAAGAACCTTTGTAGGATGAGCTTGACAATGATCAACTTTGTCTGGTTGCTATTTGTCCTAACTGATGTTGCTTTCTGGCATTGTGGGGGTGGTGATCATGCTTCTGGAACATTCTGGCATCCATTTTCTCTTCAGGCTGTGACTCATTTGGTTTCTTTTTCGCTTAGCAGACTGTTACAAAGTGGTTTCCTTTCATGCAGCCTTTGCATGTCTGTCCTATGGCTGGACATTTACCTTCATAGGAAATGAAAACCCACATCGGAAACACAATTATTTCTTCTTTGTAGACATAGACTTGCATGCATTGACCTTGCGCCTGCTTTTCATGCTCAACGCTGATTCACCTTGCGCTATTCAAGCTTCCATATCAGTGGCCTGGACATCTGCATGTCCCTCTGCCCTCATGGCCATGAGCACTTTCTCTAAACTGAGTGTCTCTCTCAACATGTGTCTTTTGAGAGTGTCTGAATTCCAACCATCAATTACTCTGAGGTGTATGGCTTGGTCATCATTAAATTCACTAAACTTGCAGTGTTTGATAAGCACATAAAATCTCTCAACAAATTCATCCATTGTTTCACCAGCTTGCTGTCTCACTTGATTGAAAATATACCTTTCAAAATCGAAATTCGGCATCGGGTTGAACTTAGCTACCAACACTTCCTCGATTTGATGGTGCGATATTGCATCAGATTGTGACATTTTCTTTTTCACTTCTTTCACTCCATCACAGACAAGGTTCTTTAAAAACATAATGATTTTCTTATCATCTACTTCTTCTAGGGCATCTATGAAGTAATCGAAAGTCTCGATCCATGTAGTCCACCTGGTGCCAATATTCGGCTTCTTGTCAGTGTTGAATGGTGGTGGTGGTTTTAGGAACGCAGCTGCAATGTGCTTTGCGCTGCCTTCTGCAGCCATTGAAAAATTTCACTATTCCAATGGCTTTTGTTGCCCTGGATGCCACTTGCTGCTGTGCACGGATCGGGGTCTCACCCAGGCCTGGGTCGTCACACCCGGTTCAAGGTTGTGTGGCACTTCCCTTATTTCTGCTGGTAAGTACGTTTGTTCTTTCATACTTTGTTATCACTGCCTGTAGCATTTGCTTTGTATGGATGATAGCTCACCAATGGATTCTGGTGGGCTTTCGAAATGCGCACCTCTGTAGGGCCTTCACCTACTTTAACAGCCGTTTCTGGGTTGGAGCCGAGCCTAGACTCCACATACGCCAACTTTGGACTGCTTTGCTTCAAGTTGGGGCGCAGGTGGCACTCAGTATGCCATGCCATTTTGCAAATTCTGAAGGAGAGTAGTCTCGTTTATTCGGTGCATGTATCTCAATTTATTGCCAGATGTAGCATCCTACCCAGCCTGGGAGCATGCAGATGAATACATCACACACGGAGCTCTGTAACACATCTTTATTCCTCAGCATACGATCTCACACTTCACATTAATTGTGTCATAAAAGTTGATAACCACACCTTAACACCTCCTAGCAAGTTACGTAATTCCTCTGTTGATTCTGCCCAGAACTGTGAGTGGCCTAGCGCACAGTCTCACAACATTACGGGGCATATTTACAATAAAATGTCAGAGCGCGGAGCTGTGCCAAATTTTGTAGCGCCGCGCTCCGACATTTTCAAAACACAGGAATGCACCTTATTCACAAGAATACAGCGCACCCCTGTGTTTCCCCTGGCGCTGGAGCAAAAAAAGCTGCCTAGCGCCAGTGCAGACACCCTGCCTCCATGTGGCAGAGGAGCCTGTGCGGCAGAGACAATTGTTTATATGCAGGAAGGGACACCTTAATTAATTAATCAATTATGATGATTTGCACCTTCCATGTGTGCTGCATTCAGCACACATGGAAAGAGCAAACAATGAGGAGTAATGAATAATTTCTCCTCATATTGCAATTCTAACTTCTGGTATTCAATGGCATTATTTTTAAGCACTGCCTCAGCCTTGTAAATCTGGGGCAGCGTCAAAAAATGATTGGCTTATTTACAAGCCTCTTGCGCCACTTCTGCGTCATTTTTAACATGGGAAAAGTGACGCAAAAGTGTTGAATGGGGCTTGTAAATCTGTCCCAATGAGTGTTACGGTGGAACGCCCATGGCATCACCCATTGCACGCCCCTTTGCCACAGAGAACTGCGGAGAAAAGGGGCATATTTACAAGGTGGCCTTAAGCTACCAACAGTGGCTTAGCCCCACCTTGTAAATATGGAAAATGGTGCTGCTCCACCAGAGCATCAAACAAAAGTGACGCTCCAGTGGCAGTGAGGGCTGTTAAATATGCCCCTACAGGCCTATATCATCCACCGACCAAGATACGGGGAAGGGGCGGTGCGTGCTTGTGTATCTCCTCATCCACAGTGACCAAAAGCATTCTGCCAGTGCATATCTGTATACCACAAGGCCACTAGGGGTCGCTACTGCAACATAAACGACATTACATTTCACCACTTAGGGAACTAACGTGAACTCAGATGTTCTTCATTGCATCAAATGGTGCAGTCAATGGACTTCTGGGTTAAATAATCAATTTAAAGCGCGAAACAAAGCGCAATAAAAAAGTACGTATTGTGCAAGTAGGACTTATACTTTTACATTGATGGGAGAGAATGTGGCATTGCGGCCAGATCTGGTCAGTTTGGAACAGGGGAGGATGGATTCTCGGCGTCGGCTGAACACCCTGTGATTCTCGACAAATCACTTGATCACCCCTTGGCTAATAAAAAACAAGCATTTACAATGCAACGGTTTCGCCTTACAAAAAGTTAGACACGCTTTCAGTTTTAGTAGAGGAGACCCCTTGCCTCCCACTGCAGCTGAAGCATTTCAGCGCTGTGAATTAACCCCCTCCTGGGAGAGTTAGCTCTACTTTTTCAGAGAACTTTTAAGGCATCTGCAAAGTGGACTCTGGCCCAGGGCCCCAGCCTTTCAAAGGGGGTGGGAGTGAAGGGGAGGTGTGGTGTGAAAGAGCCAGCTCTGTTCTACAGATTTTTGCGCTCATCACTTAAACTATTTCCAAGATTGTCTTTAAAAATTAATCTATTTTTTAATTTATTTTTAATGTATATTACAGACATTTTGCAGACAAAATGTGTTATACAAGGAAGCCATAGCTGGATGGATTAGTGAAAGTATGAATGGATGAGTGAAGGGGTGAATGGAATGATGAGGGAAAGGATGGATAGATGAGTGAATGAATGGAAGGATGGATGAGAGAAAGCGTAAATAAATAGATGTATGTGTGAAACGGTGGATGTATGCGTAAGGATGGATGGATGAGTGAAAGGATGGATAGATGGGTGAAAGGGTGGATGGATAATGAGTGAAGGGTGAATGGATAATGAGAGAAAAGATGGATGGATGGATGCATGAGTGGAATGTTGGATGAGAGTAAATTAATTATTTTATTGGTGGAAGTGTAGATGGATGTGTAAAAACAGGTGGATGTATTATTGAAATGGTGGATGGATCAATAAAAGGGAGGCTGATGCATCAGTCAGTGGATGGATGAGAGAAATTATGGATGCATTGATGTATTGATAAGTGAAAGGATGAATGAATAAATAGATGGATGAGTGAAAGCGTGGATGTAAGGATGTATGAGTGAGTGAGGAGGGTAGAACAGACTAAGTGTGGATGAGCTGTTAATGGATGAATTCATGAGTGGATGAGTAAATGGATGAGTGGGTGGATGGGTGAAGGGCGGATAGAAGGATGGGTGCAATTGGAGGCTGAGCAGAGAGTGCATCAGTGAATGGACGGTGCAGGGAGGGGCTGTGGAGAGAGTGCATCAGTAAAGGGATGGTGCAGTGAGAGGCTGAGGAGAGTGCACCAGGGAAGGGACGGTGCAGGGAAAGGCTGAAGAGAGTGCAGCAGTGAAGGGACGATGCAATGGGAGGCTGAGCAGAGAGTGCATCAGTGAATGGACGGTGCAGGGAGGGGCTGTGGAGAGAGTGCATCAGTGAAGGGACTGTGCAGGGAGAGGCTGAGGAGAGAGTGCAGCAGTGAAGGGATGGTGCAGTGAGAGACTGAATAGAGTGCAGCAGTGAAGGGATGGTGCAGTGAGAGGCTGAGGAGAGTGCATCAGTGAATGGACGGTGCAGGGAGGGGCTGTGGAGAGAGTGCATCAGTGAAGGGACGGTGCAGGGAGAGGCTGAGGAGAGAGTGCAGCAGTGAAGGCATGGTGCAGTGAGAGGCTGAGGAGAGTGCACCAGGGAAGGGACGGTGCAGGGAAAGGCTGAAGAGAGTGCAGCAGTGAAGGGACGATGCAATGGGAGGCTGAGCAGAGAGTGCATCAGTGAATGGACGGTGCAGGGAGGGGCTGTGGAGAGAGTGCATCAGTAAAGGGATGGTGCAGGGAGAGGCTGAGGAGAGAGTGCAGCAGTGAAGGCATGGTGCAGTGAGAGGCTGAGGAGAGTGCACCAGGGAAGGGACGGTGCAGGGAAAGGCTGAAGAGAGTGCAGCAGTGAAGGGACGATGCAATGGGAGGCTGAGCAGAGAGTGCATCAGTGAATGGACGGTGCAGGGAGGGGCTGTGGAGAGAGTGCATCAGTGAAGGGACTGTGCAGGGAGAGGCTGAGGAGAGAGTGCAGCAGTGAAGGGATGGTGCAGTGAGAGACTGAAGAGAGTGCAGCAGTGAAGGGATGGTGCAGTGAGAGGCTGAGGAGAGTGCATCAGTGAATGGACGGTGCAGGGAGGGGCTGTGGAGAGAGTGCATCAGTGAAGGGACGGTGCAGGGAGAGGCTGAGGAGAGAGTGCAGCAGTGAAGGCATGGTGCAGTGAGAGGCTGAGGAGAGTGCACCAGGGAAGGGACGGTGCAGGGAAAGGCTGAAGAGAGTGCAGCAGTGAAGGGACGATGCAATGGGAGGCTGAGCAGAGAGTGCATCAGTGAATGGACGGTGCAGGGAGGGGCTGTGGAGAGAGTGCATCAGTGAAGGGACTGTGCAGGGAGAGGCTGAGGAGAGAGTGCAGCAGTGAAGGGATGGTGCAGTGAGAGACTGAAGAGAGTGCAGCAGTGAAGGGATGGTGCAGTGAGAGGCTGAGGAGAGTGCAGCAGTGAAGGGACAGTACCGTGAGAGGCTGAGAGAGAGTGCAGCAGCGAGTGATGGTGCAGTGGAGGAGTAAGGGCTGCAGCCTGGATGGGGGGCTGAGCAGAGAGTGAAGCGACGGCGCAGGGAGAGGCTGAGGAGAGAGTGCTGCAGTGAAGCGATGGTGCCGTGAGAGGCTGAGGAAAGTGCAGCAGTGAAGAGACGAGGCAATGGGGGGCTGAACAGAGAGTGCATCAGTGAAGGGACGGTGCAGGGAGAGGCTGAGGAGAGTGCAGCAGTGAAGGGACGGCGCAGGGAGAGGCTGAGGAGAGAGTGCTGCAGTGAAGCGATGGTGCAGTGAGAGGCTGAGGAAAGTGCAGCAGTGAAGGGACGAGGCAATGGGGGGCTGAACAGAGAGTGCATCAGTGAAGGGACGGTGCAGGGAGAGGCTGAGGAGAGTGCAGCAGTGAAGGGACGATGCAATGGGGAGCTGAGCAGAGAGTGCATCAGTGAAGGGACGGTGCAGGGAGAGGCTGAGGAGAGTGCATCAGTGAAGGGACAGTGCAGGGAGAGGCTGAGGAGAGAGTGCATCAGTGAAAGGATGGTGCAGTGAGAGACTGAGGAGAGTGCAACAGGGAAGAGACGGTATAGTGGAGCTGAGGAGAGAGTGAAGGGATGGTGCAGTAAGAGGCTGAGGAGAGTGCATCAGTGAATCGATGGTACCGTGAGAGGCTGAGGAGAGAGTGCAGCAGTGAGTGATGGTGCAGTGGAGGAGTGAGGGCTGCAGCCTGGATGGGGGGGGGGCTGAGCAGAGAGTGCAGCAGTGAAGCGATGGCGCAGGGAGAGGCTGAGGAGAGAGTGCAGCAGTAAAAGGACAGTGCAGTGTAAAAATAAAAATATGCCTTACCTCTAACATAAACTAAAATCAACATACATACCTGTCTGAACAACTCCGTGCACAGCGGTGCACATCGCTGAAGGGAATCGCCACGGGCCATGTTGAACCTAGAAAAGAGAGAATAAACATAAGATTAGCAACAAAAAAAAATGGCTTACCTCTGAACGAAAACAGAGACAGAGAGTGAGGTAGTGAAAGAGAGTGAAAGTGACTTAGTGAGATAGAAATAGAGAGAGTGAGGTAGCGAGAGAGAGAGTGAGGTAGATAGAGTGAGACAGAGAGAGTGAGGTAGTGAAAGAGTGAGTTAGTGATGGAGAGTGATTTTGGTGGTAGTGAGATAGAAACAATGAGTGATGTTGTGACATAGTGAGATAGAGAAGGACTGAGGTAGTTTAAGAGAGAGTGAAAGTGACTTAGTGAGATAGAAAGAGAGAGAGTGAGTTAGTGAGATAGAGAGTGACGTAGTGAGTTGGAGAGAGAGAGTGAACTTGTGAGCTAGTGAGATAGAGAGTGAGTCAGCGAGAGAGTGTTGTAGTTATTTTTTGAGTGAGTGACTTGTGTTATAGTTAGGTAGTGAGAGTGATATGGAAATAGATAGAGTGATGTTATGAAGAGAGTTAGTGAGAGAGAGAGTGAGATAGTGTTATAGATATAATTTGAGTAGTGATGTAGTTATTTTTGTTTTGTGGGAGAGTGAAGTAGATATAGAGTGAGGTAGTGAGAGAGAGTGAGGTAGTGAAAGAATGAGGTAGTGAGGGTGAGAGTTGTGCTGTATTGAGATAGAAACAGAGAGATGTGAAGTAGTGAGCTAGAGAGAGAGTGAGGTAGTGTATGAGAGAGTGAAAGTGAGTTAGTGTATTTGAGAGAGAGAGAGTGCGGTAGTGAGATAGAGAGAGAGTGAAGTAGTGAGTTAGAGAGAGAGTGAAGTTGTGTGGTAGTGAGAGAGTGATGTAGTGAACTTTAGAGAGAGTGTCGTGATATAGTGAGAGAGAGATAGTGAGATAGAAATAGAGTGAGGTAGTATATAGAGAGAGTGTGAGGTAGTGAGTTAGAGAGAGAGTGAAGCAGTGAGTTAGAGAGAGAGAGAGAGTGAAGTTGTGAGGTAGTGAGAGAGTGTTGTAGTGAATTTTTGAGAGTGTCATGATATAGTGAGGCAGTGAGATAGTGAGATAGTAATAGATAGAGTGAGGTAGTGATGTAGAGAGGGTGAGGTAGTGAGATAGAGAGAGTGAAGTTGTGAAGTAGTGTGTTAGAGAGATAGTTACTGTGGTAGTGATATTGTGATGCTGTGAGAAAGAGAGAGTTGAGTAGTGAGGTAGAGATTGAGGTAGAGAGAGAGTGAATGAGAGATAGTGTAGTAGTGTGAAAGATAGTGAGGTAGTGAGAGAGATAGTGAGTTAGTGAAAGAGAGAGTGCGGTAGTGAGAGTGAGGTAGTGAGAGAGAGAGTTTGAAGGGACGGTATAGTGGAGCTGAGGAGAGAGTGAAGGGACGGTACCGTAAGAGGCTGAGGAGAGCGTGCAGCAGTGAGTGATGGTGCAGTGGAGGAGTGAGGGCTGGGCTGAGCAGAGAGTGCAGCAATGAAGGGACAATGCAATGGGGGGCTGAGCAGAGAGTGCGCCAGTGGAGGGATGGTGCAGGGAGAGGCTGAGGAGAGTGCAGCAGTGAAGGGACGATGCAATGGGGGGCTGAGCAGAGAGTGCATCAGTGAAGGGACGGTGCAAGGAGAGGCTGAGGAGAGTGCAGCAGTGAAGGGACGGTGCAAGGAGAGGCTAAGGAGAGAGTGCAGCAATAAAGGGACGGTGCAGGGAGAGGCTGAGGAGAGAGTGCATCAGTGAAGGGCCGGTGCAGGGAGAGGCTGAGGAGAGAGTGCATCAGTGAAGGGATGGTGCAGGGAGAGGCTGAGGAGAGAGTGTAGCAGTGAAAGGATGGTGCAGTGAGACTGAGGAGAGTGCAACAGTGAAGAGACGGTATAGTGGAGCTGAGGAGAGAGTGAAGGGATGGTGCAGTGAGAGACTGAGGAGAGTGCACCAGTGAAGGGACGGTGAAGGGAGAGGCTGAGGAGAGTGCAGCAGTGAAGGGACGATGCAATGGGGGGGCTGAGCAGAGTGCATGAGTGAAGGGACAGTACAGGGAGAGGCTGAGGAGAGTGCAGCAGTGAAGGGACGATGCAATGGGAGGCTGAGCAGAGAGTGTATCAGTGAATGGACGGTGCAGGCAGAGGCTGAGCAGAGAGTGCAGCAGTGAAGGGAGGGTGCAGAGTGCAACAGTGACGGGACGGTACCGTAAGAGGCTGAGGAGAGAGTGCTGCAGTGAGTGATGGTGCAGTGGAGGAGTGAGGGCTGCAGCCTGGATGCGGGGGGCTGAGCAGAGAGTGCAGCAATGAAGGGACGATGTAATGGGGGGCTGAGCAGAGAGTGCGTCAGTGAAGGGATGGTGCAGGGAGAGGCTGAGGAGAGTGCAGCAGTGAAGGGACGATGCAATGGGGGCTGAGCAGAGAGTGCATCAGTGAAGGGACGGTGCAAGGAGAGGCTGAGGAGAGTGCAGCAGTGAAGGGACAGTGCAGGGAGAGGCTGAGCAGAGAGTGCAGCAGTGAAGGGATGGTGCAGGGAGAGGCTGAGGAGAGTGCAGCATTAAAAGGACGATGCAGTGGGGGGCTGAGCAGAGAGTGCAGCAGTGAAGGGACTGTACAGTGGGACTGAGGAGAGAGCGTAGCAGTGAAGGGCTAATGCAGTGAGAGGCTGAGGAGAGTGCACCAGTGAAGGGACGGTGCAGGGAGAGGCTGAAGGGAGTGCAGCAGTGAAGGGACGATGCAATGGGAGGCTGAGCAGAGAGTGCAGCAATAAAGGGACGGTGCAGGGAGAGGCTGTAGAGAAAGTGCATCAGTGAAGGGACAGTGCAGGGTGAGGCTGTGGAGAGAGTGCATCAGTGAAGGGACGGTGCAGGGAGAGGCTGAGGAGAGAGTGCAGCAGTGAAGGGACGGTGCAGGGAGAGGCTGAGGAGAGAGTGCAGCAGTGAAGGGATGGTGCAGTGAGAGACTGAAGAGAGTGCAGCAGTGAAGGGATGGTACCGTGAGAGGCTGAGAGAGAGTGCAGCAGTGAGTGATGGTGCAGTGGAGGAGTGAGGGCTGCAGCCTGGATGGGGGGCTGAGCAGAGAGTGCAGCAGTGAAGCGATGGCGCAGGAAGAGGCTGAGGAGAGAGTGCTGCAGTGAAGGGATGGTGCAGTGAGAGGTTGAGGAGACTGCAGCAGTGAAGGGATGGTGCAGTGAGAGGCTGAGGAAAGTGCAGCAGTGAAGGGACGATGCAATGGGGGGCTGAACAGAGTGCATCAGTGAAGGGACGGTGCAGGGAGAGGCTGAGGAGAGTGCAGCAGTGAGTGATGGTGCAGTGGAGGAGTGAGGGCTGCAGCCTGGATGGGGGGCAGGGCTGAGCAGAGAGTGCAGCAATGAAGGGACAATGCATTGGGGGGCTGAGCAGAGAGTGCGCCAGTGGAGGGATGGTGCAGGGAGAGGCTGAGGAGAGTGCAGCAGTTAAGGCGACGATGCAATGGGGGGCTGAGCAGAGAGTGCATCAGTGGAGGGAGAGGCTGAGGAGAGAGTGCATCAGTGAAAGGACGGTGCAGGGAGAGGCTGAGGAGAGAGTGCAGCAGTGAAAGGATGGTGCAGTGAGAGACTGAGGAGAGAGTGCAGCAGTGAAAGGATGGTGCAGGGAGAGGCTGAGGAGAGAGTGCAGCAGTGAAAGGATGGTGCAGTGAGAGACTGAGGAGAGTGCAACAGTGAAGAGACGGTATAGTGGAGCTGAGGAGAGAGTGAAGGGATGGTGCAGTAAGAGGCTGAGGAGAGAGTGCAGCAGTGAGTGATAGAAATAAACATAAGATTAGCAAAATAAACAAAATGCCTTACCTCTAACAGCAAAGCAGCAGCATACATACCTGTCTGAACCACTTCGTGCACAGAGGAGCACACAGCTGCACGGAGACGCCACGGGCCATATTGGACCTGAAAAAAGAAGAAATAAACATAAGATTAGCAAAATAAACAAAATGCCTTACCTCTAACAGCAAAGCAGCAGCATACATACCTGTCTGAACCACTTCGTGCACAGCAGTGCACACAGCTGCACGGAGACGCCACGGGCCATATTGTACCTAGAAAAGAGAGAAAAATACCTAAGATTAGCAAAATCAAAACGATATATTACGTCAAACAGCAAAAGAGCAGCATATCGGGACCAGTTCGTGCACAACTGTGCACACAGCTGCACGGAGACGCCACGGGCCATATTGGACCTGAAAAACAAAGAAATAAACATAAGATTTGCAAAATAAACAAAATGGCTTACCTCTAACAGCAAAACAGCAGCATACATACCCGTCGGAACCACTTCCTGCACAACGGTGCACACAGCTGCACGGAGACACCACGGGCCATATTGGACCTGAAAAACAAAGAAATAAATATAAGATTAGCAAAATAAACGAAATGGCTTACCTCTAACAGCAAAACAGCAGCATACATACCCGTCGGAACCACTTCCTGCACAACGGTGCACACAGCTGCACGGAGACGCCACTGGCCATATTGGACCTGAAAAACAAAGAAATAAACATAGGATTAGCAAAATAAACAAAATGGCTTACCTCTAACAGCAAAACAGCAGCATACATACCCGTCGGAACCACTTCCTGCACAACGGTGCACACAGCTGCACGGAGACGCCACGGGCCATATTGGACCTGAAAAACAAAGAAATAAACATAGGATCAGCAAAATAAACAAAATGGCTTACCTCTAACAGCAAAACAGCAGCATACATACCCGTCGGAACCACTTCCTGCACAACGGTGCACACAGCTGCACGGAGACACCACGGGCCATATTGGACCTGAAAAACAAAGAAATAAACATAAGATTAGCAAAATAAACAAAATGGCTTACCTCTAACAGCAAAACAGCAGCATACATACCCGTCGGAACCACTTCCTGCACAACGGTGCACACAGCTGCACGGAGACGCCACGGGCCATATTGGACCTGAAAAACAAAGAAATAAACATAGGATTAGCAAAATAAACAAAATGGCTTACCTCTAACAGCAAAACAGCAGCATACATACCCGTCGGAACCACTTCCTGCACAACGGTGCACACAGCTGCACGGAGACGCCACGGGCCATATTGGACCTGAAAAACAAAGAAATAAACATAGGATTAGGAAAATAAACAAAATGGCTTACCTCTAACAGCAAAACAGCAGCATACATACCCGTCGGAACCACTTCCTGCACAACGGTGCACACAGCTGCACGGAGACGCCACGGGCCATATTGGACCTGAAAAACAAAGAAATAAACATAGGATTAGCAAAATAAACAAAATGGCTTACCTCTAACAGCAAAACAGCAGCATACATACCCGTCGGAACCACTTCCTGCACAACGGTGCACACAGCTGCACGGAGACGCCACGGGCCATATTGGACCTGAAAAACAAAGAAATAAACATAGGATCAGCAAAATAAACAAAATGGCTTACCTCTAACAGCAAAACAGCAGCATACATACCCGTCGGAACCACTTCCTGCACAACGGTGCACACAGCTGCACGGAGACACCACGGGCCATATTGGACCTGAAAAACAAAGAAATAAACATAAGATTAGCAAAATAAACAAAACGGCTTACCTCTAACAGCAAAACAGCAGCATACATACCCGTCGGAACCACTTCCTGCACAACGGTGCACACAGCTGCACGGAGACGCCACGGGCCATATTGGACCTGAAAAACAAAGAAATAAACATAGGATCAGCAAAATAAACAAAATGCCTTACCTCTAACAGCAAAACAGCAGCATAAATACCCGTCGGAACCACTTCCTGCACAACGGTGCACACAGCTGCACGGAGACGCCACGGGCCATATTGGACCTGAAAAACAAAGAAAACAAGTCAGGTCCCGGGCCGCGCTGTGATTGGCTGACGTCACGGGGGTTTCCCGGGCCGGCAGCCAATCACAGCGCGGCCCTGGAATTACGTCACGGGGGTGTCCCGGGCCGGCAGCCAATGGCAGCGCGGGGCTTAACCACTTGGAAGCTCATCATATTCTGCTGCTGCGCTGGGATTTACAAAAACCCATTATTCATGACGAGCTGGGCTCGTCATGAGCGTGCTGGGAGGCTACTGCATGACGAGCCCAGCTCGTCATGAGCGTCGAAGGGGTTAAAAAAAGCACCAGAAACGCCCCCGAATCGCGTTTTCGAGAGAAAACGCGATTGACAGCCTCTGCCTCCCAATGGCTAGCCTCCATTTATGGAGCTAGCCAATTGGAAACAGAGGCTGTCCTAACCTCACTATTAAAAACAACAGATTTCGATCTGGGAGGGGCTTCGCCCCTCGCCAGGTTACGAAACCTAAAAATGTGGCTTCGTGTAATGTAACTGGTGCTCATGTAAAGCGCCGCAATACCTCCTGCTCGAGTTCGCGCTACTCAAAAAACAGCAAAATATATATAGAAATAATATGTCCAGCGACCCCTTAATCCAGTCCCATGCCTTGCACACGGGCATACAGTCTTTGGCGCTTTAATAAAGACGCCATCTGCGAGGGGAAAGAGACTCTGCATTCCTGGAAACTTTTTGCGATGTAATTGTTGCCAGAACGTGACCCAGGGGCCAACATTCACGAGATCAATCCAAGTAAAGCTGTACGTAAACATCACATAGTCGAATGTTCATAGAATGACGTATTCCTCTGGCCCTGGCGTTGCTGTACAGCTGTTTCTGACAAGGTGAAGGTGCACCGAATTCCTGAAGAATCTGGAGTCGAAGAAGAGTGTTTTCTGGAACACTACCGCCATGGGAATAGCGAATCCACTTTTAAGTACGACAGCTCTTCCCGTTTGCACACATGGAGCACATTAGCGCTAGTCTGAATATTTGAAATAGCAGGAAGCATTAACATGAGATAAGATTTAGCGCAAGGCCTACGAGCTCGTGCTTGGCAAACACTTTGGCAGTCTTTGTTTAGGATTAATGGCAAGCACGGATTAAATGTGTATTTTGAGTTCGGCACACTGTGATGATAAACATTTTTTCATGGGTTTGTATGAATTTAATGACAGTTTCGTTGATTCGCACGTAGAGAAACGGTTGAGGAATCCTCCTGAATTCCGTTGAGCGCAACTTCACCATAAAGTTTTCTTTAAACTGATAACTTGTCCATGAATACTATATAATGCTACAAAATCATTGTAAACAGAACATAAATATTTGACAGCCTCTCTGCTATGGAATATTCACGAGTATATCTGTAAACTCCCCATATATGCTAAATAATCTCATAAAATGCATATGGTGATCAGATGAATCCATGTCATCAGGACGCCATATTTCCATTCCTCGACATTGCTTTTACACCTCAATGCATTCTGTGAGGTGTGGTCTTGGTGCATTTTATTTGCTCCATTTGGAATAGCACACCTGATAACAATGGTATCTAAAAGCAAAGACCAGGAATGGAAAAGTGGTGTCACACCATGTGGTCATACCCAGTGGCATAGCTTGCTAGACCGTTTGCTGCCCTTGGCGGTCCTTGTCACAGTAAGAGGTTGGGGAGAGGTTGTGGCCTTACCTTACGGCCAGAGCTGCCGACTTTGGAGCTGGGGAACCGTCTCCAGCCTCGGCTTTGGGCCAGGTTCCTGCGATTCTGGGCAAATCACTTAATCTCCCCATACCTGCCAAAAGATGAATGTGTCCGTCTGTAACGTAACTGGTGCTAATGTAAAGCGCTCCAATACCTTCGGGTCGAGTTCACGATATATAAATTTGCCCCCTAAAAATAAAGCGAAGTGCCGAGGGACGGGGGTAATAAGCGTGAGACAGACGACGACAAGAGTAAAGGTGCTATCGCTCCCAAAACTCGTTCCGCCCGGGGCGCCGCCTCCCCCACCTGCTACGCCACTGTGGTCATCCTAGACATGCACTTCATTGTCAGCTTCGGCTATGTCGTAAAAGTGCACATATTCTAAACCATGAAAGTCAGTTCATGGACTTGGCTCACACTGTGGCGCAGGATCTTTCTGAAATACGTAAAAACCCAAGAAATTCACATATTTAACACTGCATGTGGACAGCAGTATCAGCTTTGTGCGCATAGCTGTTGTGGTTGTCAGAAAATAGTCAATTAATTTAGGAGAGGAGTTCCCATAACAACTTAATAAGCACTTTGGTTAGACTAAAACACAGTGGTTAGTTGTCCTCCCAAACCCAGGTAGCTGTGACTCAATGAGCAGGTAATTTCCCAGACATATACCTGTTAAATACAAGTAGTAGCAACCATTTTTAAGTCCAGAAAACAACACAATACCATTCTCAAATGATTTAGATAAAATAACAAGCAAACTGCACAAAAACAATAAAAATTGGATAAGGGGAAGTGGAGATAAGATATTTTTAAGTTTTAAAGCAAAGCACACTTAAACATTTAAAGTGCCGTGCCAGTGTAAAGTAGCCTTTTATCTCAGTCTTGCAGGTTAATGCTTTTTTCCTGCATGACGGTTTTTCCCCTTTGTGTGGTTTACCCTGTCTGGCTCTCGGGAATGTCTGATGAAGTCAAATAAGTGCCCGCCCCAAAAAAATGAGCCTTGGTGGCCCTCACTGGCAACCAGTGTCTCAGATTCAGCACTGACTGTGAGAAGTTCAAAGTCCTCCAGGGAGTCAAAGTCCAAAGCTGGAACTATCAAAGCTCCATCAAAGTCCTCACCAAGTTCCTGCTGAAGCCATTGGTTTGGCACCCAAAGCTCTGGGCAAAGTAAAGTTGGAGTTCGTATATTCACAGGTGGCTTTGCTTGAGGGAACGGTTTGCCCCAGTTCAAGGTTTTGCCTAGGAATTTAGGCACTGATTCTGAGTTAGTTGATTTAGCCAATAATGCGTGTTTAATTAAATACCTCCTGTTCGATTTTATGAGTCTGCATGTGTTATCCTTAACATTGTGGGAGCCGTACCCCAATAATCATCTGAATCTCAAAATGTAATCACCCCAATAGTTTACAAAAACATTTCAGCTCCAATGTCTCCAGTTAGAGACTACAACCCTCATCAAAAAGATAATAGTTAGCATGGTTAGACAGAATTGAATAATGGGAACAAAAATCGAGTTCTAGATCAAAAATAAGGCAAAAAGTAGATTTATTACTGAATAATCAGACTGCATTACAGAGAAAAATGCATGAAAGCCCACCAGATAAATGTAAAATCAGAAATCTTAAAAATGTCCTAGTTAGGCAGAATCTAAGCACAAATTCTGGATGTTAAAAGTGGTAAAGAACACTGACAGCATCCCAATAGTAAATTTAACGAGAAAAGGAGTATGGCAAGTCATCCATGAAAATAATAAGAAAAAGAGCCCCGCCCCGAAAGACAAAACTCCAAAAGGTGTGGAGGCAGATCACAAAGGCTACTAATAGATTATGTAAATTCAGTATGGTAAAATCATGGTTAGAGTCACACTGGAAAATCAGAAACAACAACATAATTCTCAAAACCATTAGCACTAATCAATTTCTTAAAGTAAGAGAAGTCTTCCATTTGCTTCCCCATCAACAGCACTCCGGAAATGTATTGCACAAATGAAACATTTCTAAAAACAATGACTCCAGTGGAAGTGATTGAAAATGATACTTCGGGTACACGCTGGACGATCCATTCACAATACATGATTTCATAAAATGTTTCATATCGCTATTTCATTGATGTCATTCAGTTGGCGCTCTGCGGACAGAAGAGGAGAGAGAATTTTCAGTGGGACACTGATTGGGAGGGGGAATGAATGGAAGTGGGTTGAGTAGAACAACCGAAACTGCATCCATTTTAAAATAATGGTGAAATATAGGAAAATGTGGCTTGACTATTCATAGCATTATTCACAAAACTGAGAGTCGGTTTAGGGAACATATATGTTCACATGCTTGTGTTCTCTGATGATGTTACCTGTGTGGCTATGCTACTTCGTCAGTCTTAACTATTTGTTCAAGGATTTCTTTGAGAATATATCTAATTCCTCATAGAGCAGACTTTGAGAATGGCTGGGCGAGTTAACTAGGAGAGTGGGAGAGTGTCTAGGCCTTTTCCCACATTGTTAAGATGATGAGTGATGTTTTGATGTATTGGTGGTATAGCTAGGGGATCTTCTTCATCATATGAGCTCACATGGCTTTCTTCCTGTGTTGTTTGATGTATAGGACTAAATGTTTCTTGATCATCAGATGTTAACATTGCCTCTACAGTTTGTTCATTTTCCAGCATGTTAATAAATTGTATAGGTCTAATATCAGAAGGCATGATATTTGAGTTAACTTCAGGTGGAGTTTAAGAGGGATTACACTTGCAGTAACAGCTGTGCCACATGTTGTTGTTTTGGTAGAAGTTACAAGAACGTCTACCAAGGTTGTAATGGAAGTGACTGTTGGAGGTGTTGTAGTAAAGCCTATGATTGTCTGGTTGTTTCAGCTTCAAACATAGTTTGTGCAGTAGGATAAACATTTGATGAATGATTAACACTTGTTGATGATAACGACACAACAGATGTTGTTGACATAGTAGAAATGCTAGCATAGACAGTTGTTGTCGAAATGTGTTGTCCTTTTATGTTGCTTCCATAGTTGAATGCCTTGGTGCTGTTGGTTAAAGCTGCCTTGGTCAATTTAGAAGGCATATTTGTTGTTATCCTGTTCGGTGCTTTTTTCAGATACAATTTTTTAAGACCTGATGATGAATTTATTTGAATGGCCATTGAGCACGAAGGTCCTTCGTCTTCAGACTCCTGATGTGATTCACCTGCAAGGAAAAGAAGATAGGTCGGGATAACATCTTGGAATGCTCAGGGATAATATAAAAAGAATGGTTTCGAAAAGCAGAATTAATAATGCTTATTACATTGCATGTTGTAGATTTGTTTATATTGACTGCAACATTATAGTGCAACTTATTAAAATTGTGCTGTGTTAGATAATCATCATTTCTAGTAGCCTGCTGAATTATCATATGTGCATCATGTGTGATAAGGATACATAATGCACCCCCCTGTAGATAGTTTTGAAATCATAAACTCTAATACCGTACATGAGAACATTTTTAATGCTACAACTAACCGTGGGCAGAGTTTGCGTAGCCGTACTACGCGGAATTCCGCGAAGTCACAGAAAAACTCAGCGAGCTACGCCAGGTTCCGCGAGCTCGCGGAGTTGCTTGTTCCTCCCGTTCGCAATGCGATTTTGATGTTCGGGAATGCGTATTCAGGATTGCTTATTGTGTTTTTGAGGGGAATATCACGCGAACTTCACGCAGTCGCCAATGGGCGCGGCCACCTTGTTTTTCACTTTTTGCTATGGTTCTGGGCCTGTTTTTCTATCCTCCCTATGTCTTTTCAATCCTTTGTTTCTAAAAACTTTTTTCTGATTTTTAAAATTTATTTTCTATCCCTCTCTATTGCTGCATTTTCTTTTTCACCCCCCACCTACCCAGAACCATGGTGAAGAGTCTTAAAAAGACTAAGGGCCAGGGGAAGAGGTTATGGAGCGAGAGCTGCAACCATCTTCCTTGTGGCAGAAGTCGCCCAGAAAGGGGTGCCACCACAGGCCTTACTCTCTGAAGTGCAGGTGGCCACACTGTTTTTTTTTGTCCAGTGCCACCTCCCCTTAACACTGGCAGCAGGCGGCAGGCTTGGGTCCAAGCTCCGGGAGCATTACCGGCGGTGGGAGAGGGTGCGCATGGCAGTGTTTCGCTGCTCTTGAGTCCGTCGCACCCATAATCAATTGACGCACTGGTGGTCTAACATCCTGGGCTGGGAGCAGGACCTGCTGGACCTGCTAGGTGTTGAGGTCCTGGGGCTTGGTGAGTATCTAATTATATTACTATTGTGTTCTTCTGTTCTGTGTTATTGCAAATATATATTTTTTCGCAAGTAGCTAACAAGCTGGTGCTGCATATAGGTAACTTATGTTTAAAAATCTTATATTATGTGATTGTTACAGATGCTGGGCACTACTAACTAATCGTACTTTTTTGCAAGTTTGCGCTTTCATGGGCTGGTTATCTAAGAGAGGTTAGAGAATTTAAGTTAGGTAATGCAGATAGGAAAGACACCAGTCCTTTCCTTTGTCCTATGAGGCTGTCCATTTAATGGCCTGCGTGACGTGTTCTCTCATATAACTTCAGTCCTAGTAGAACCTTTCGTAGTTCGGATAGTGAGTGAATAGCAACTAACCAATTTGGTGTATGCAAATGCAATATACATGCTTCCATCTATGCATTAGGAAGAATAAACGCAGACTTAGTAATTTGCCCGTCAAAGGGGATTGGAGTGGAGACCGAGAGATGATTAGGAATGAGATCGGAATTTAGAAGCAAATATAATTTTTTTGCAATTCATTCCAAAGTCTGTAATATGTGGGCTAGGTATATTTTGGATTCAGGAATCAGAATTGAACCTGTGGAATAATAAAGATAGGATGGTGCGCGGCTGCGATACTAGTCTACTACTAGTCAATCTGATTTAGGATCGGTCAATGTTATTGCAATTGCCGTTTCCGGTCTAAAATATTTTTAGAGCAATTAGATTTATTTATTTAACACAAATATGTCTCTTTAATTATGTCTTACATCATCAGCATCCTTGGGCAAGAAGAAGACTGGGTCTGCTGGCAGTGCTGAGGTGGGTGCGGGAGCCAGAGGGGCCTCCCAGGAGCAGCAGGAAGTGGCCTCAGGCAAAGATGGCTCTGCTGCTGGCCCCAGTAAGTCCTCCTGGTGTTGTTATATTAACGCCTTAACCGCGGCGGTTTTTCCGCCACGGTGCGGGTGTTCTAAAGGCTGGGTGGGGCTGCAACCGCCGACGGGAGCACGGAAGGGGTTAATGTTTCCCCAACGTTTACTGCTCTATTATTTCCATTTTGTAATTTAAATTTTTCCAAAATCCTCTTCAATCTGTTTTTTAAATTCTTGTTTTTGCTCCTTTACCTACTGCTACTAACATTGTTTCTAGATTTTTTTTACATTAAATCAAACTGCCTCTGGCTATCTGACTAACCACTGATTCTGTATTAGTCTTGAAGTACCGAAAATAAATCACAACCCAATAGAGCTATACTTACAAATAGCTCAGGTACCAGTTACCAATAACCAGTCAGTTGGCAGTGTAGAAGGTCCAATCGTTTATTACAATAAACAAACTCTGCCAGAGGAGCTCCTTGCGACCTAACCCCACGAGGTCCGCCAAGAAGACTGCTGGCACACAGTTAGCGCATCACATATATACGGTTACATTTCGAAGTTGTTACCTAAGATGGAAAAATACAGGCTGGTACAGGTTGGTGCAAAGGAAAGACCATATATGGAACACAAAACCCCTCAGATATAGCCCAGCTCGTTATAGCAAGGTCGAGCGGGTGACTCCCTTCTGCTAACTTCGAGAGAGTCCGAACAGCGCTCCCCGGGAATGTGCTTGCCCAATCCACCCCCACCTATAACCTTGACAGGCCTAACATGCAGAAACAGCAGGTTGCTACAGTTGTACTATTTCACAGGGGAATGGAGCTCGAAGATGTGCATTGGAAAAGATTTTTACTGGAGCTGAATACTGAAGGCAAGCTAGAATACAAAATGGCGCTTGTCGGGTCAACCCGTGCTTTACGTATAAGCTAAAATAACGCGCAATAAAGTGTATGTGAGTTCTAAAACAGTCTTGCGTGTCAGTATATTAGCGTTCGAAGCCTTACATTTGCATAATAGCTACACCACGCTAATTATTAGTACTAACCTACATGTGTTACTAGGCCCAGATTGGATTCTGGTTCCTCAAACCCTCCTTTTAGCGTGATGAAGCTAATTAATAGGAAGTACTAATCCTGGAAGACTTCCTCGTCAATGGCCATAAGCTCACGAATCTCCTGTTGGAGCATCTGAGTCTTAGTGTGGACAGAAGAGGGGGTGAACATGGCTGTCATTCTAGCAGCACAGTAAGAACAACAAACCGGCCCACACTGCATACAGAGGAAGCAGGTGAATATAATACCGGCTGCTCCAGCGACTATCATCAGGAGTTTCCCCCCCCAAGTAGACAATAACCCCCAAAACCAACTAGAAAGGGACCATGACCCATTTTCAGTGTGCATTTCTGCTGCAATGCAATGCAGTCTCTGGATAGCCAGATGGACCGTGGGGACGGAGTCCGGGATGTAAACACAGCAGGAGCTGCCGATCACTCGACAGGCTCCTCCCCTATCAGCCAAGATGACGTCAAGAACTATCCGGTTCTGGAGCGAAACGAGTCTCGTGGCCTGAAGCTCTACGGTGATATTGGTCATGATGTCGGTGGTGATATTAATGACATTTTCTACTATCCTAGACAAACGTCTTATCTCTCTACTATTAAAAATCGGGGGGGCGTGTCCAACATGGCGGCGTGATCAGACGTGGGTCTCCGGAGCTCCCTGCCTGACCCCGCCTGACCACCGCGAAATCAGCCTCATCTCCCCACGCCAACACGGGTGGATAGTGGGAGAGGTGCCGTCTGGAGGCAGCGACCTGGCGCCGATCTTCGGCTGAGCCGCACATCCGCATGTTACACGGCGGTGCTACCGCCCGTCCAGCTCACCATGATGGTGGCCATGCCGGAGCCCTGAACGGCCAAGCGCCTCCTTCTGCCGTCCCTGCGGGCGCCTCCGCGGTAAGCACAGCGGAAGGGAAGCGCGGACCGTGGATCCAGCTGGGCGGTGCCTCCGCCAGAGAACGGGGGCTCCTAGCGGCCCGTTGCCTGGGCCACCCGGCCGGCGGGGACGGCGCCGAACCTGAGATCGCAGTAACACAGGCCCCGGCTTCGGGCCTGTGCACCGGCCCTCTGAGACACCGAGGCGGCGGACCTCGAGAGGGCGCCAGGCCGTTCCAGTGAACCCCCGGCCGAGGAGCCCGCCGCACCGACATCTGCCGGGCACCAGAGCGGGCGGGAGTGGCCCCTGGGGGTGACGCGGCTTCCCGGACCTCTGCAGCCTCCCTACAATCCACAGCAGACCCGGAGTGAGAGAGCACCGCCGGGAGCCTGCAACCGCCTACAGGTGAGGGGACTCGAGGGGCACGATCGAGCCCCTGGTGGGGGGACAACAGCGGGGGCTGATTTTGGGCTCCCGGGACCTGCCGACCTCCCCTACAGACAGGCCAAAGGGCAGAGACACCTACTTGACACACACAGAGCTGGGGCTCCCTGACTTGGGCCCACGCTGCACCAGACCTGGGCCTGGGGAGGTACCCAACCGGTTCACCTGACCCCCAACGTTGAAACGTCCTACGCCTTTGTGCCTGAGCCCCACCACCTCAACACGGAGCGGGACTGGGTAGCGGTAACCCTCATAGCACTCTGCCCTCGTCCCTAACACCACACGGGAGAGAGGAGAACGCCATTTTCCCATCAAGGGGCGCGCTCGGGTAGAGCTCCCAGAGGCACTGACATTGCAACGGCAAGTGCAATGTCGTAATTTGGTGTGGGGCATGAGTGATTGACCGGAACTGCCTACAACACCCCTCGCTAGATTTCTTTCGTACCCCAGACACCTTCGCATTCTGGGGCCCCGTAGTGGACCCCCATAGCCTACTCCCAAGTCCCCGCGCAACATGGCGGGCCAGAAGGGCAAAAGGGGACATCAAACGCTCCCGGAGCTGATGGCTAAAACCCAACCTAAGCCGGTCAAGGACCCACCCTCCCCGGTGGTCGCTAAAACTCCGCCACCTCCTGCAGAAGACCAAATTCCTATCACTCAATCCTTTTTGGAGACGCTATTCAACTCCCTACGTGATGACTTTAAATCCCTGAAACAGGAGGTGGCGGGTGAAGTTCGGGAACTCAGACGTGAGGTGGACGGCCTTGGCGAACGGGTGGCCGCGGTGGAGGAGGCAGATCACACTAAGAGCACTGAAATTGAACAACTCCAACAGGAAATCCTGCGGCTCACTGACCAACAGCTGGACCTACAGGCCCGCGCGGAGGACCTTGAAAATCGCTCTCGCAGAAACAACATACGGGTCCGGGGTGTTCCTCAGAAAGAAGAAGGGTCCGACGTCACTGAGTACCTACGAACCCTCTTCAGAACCATCTCGGGAGAGCCAGCGGATTTCCCCATTCGCATCGACAGGGCACACCGGGTTGGACTACCGCGACGAGCTTCGCCCCCCCCCCCAGACATACTGGCCTTTCTGCCAGATTTCCCACTAAAGGAACGGATTCTTCGGGAGGCCCGTCGAGCTCAGCCCCTTCATTATGGAGGTCGTCCCATAGCTCTGTATCAGGACCTCTCCGCCACCACCCTGCAAAAACGCAAGGAATTTAAGGTACCAACGGACTTCCTACGCCAACACGAGACCCCCTACTCTTGGGGCCACCCATTCAGACTAATATTCAAATGGAACGGACGGTTGAACCAAATGAGGTCGCTCAAGGACACCTGCTCGCTATTGGGACTGGATCAAGATGACGATGCGCCTACCCCCCGAGCTTCCCAAGGGTCACCCAAGAGTGAATGGCACACAGTGAGTTACAAACGATCACCGTCACGCCGGCTGAAGCCTGATGCATCGATCATCCTGCAAGAACGCGCCACTGCAGTGGCGGAGGTAGCCAAGGAAACCTCTCCCTCGGAAGATTAAGTACTCCCGTGGCCGGGGAGATTGCATGTAGCACAGTTCTTTGCACCAGCGGAGAGAGGGGGCGGGCGGGGGGCCGGAGAGGCCGCCACTGGAGATGACCCACACGAGAACTGTCTCCACGGCCCTGTGCGGAATCACAGGACTGGGACTATTTTTCTTTTTCTTCTTTTTTGGGTTACTACGGGACGGGGGGGGGGTGGAGGGAATGTTATCCTGTCTTCGAACGTCGGGTGTTGGTTGATTCCACACAGTTTGTTGGGGTTGTTGTTGGGGGGGGTTGGGGGACTTTGGGGAGGGATCCAGGGTGGGAACCAGTGTGCCACGACTACGATGTTGCTGTTTCGCTGATCGACTTTTCAGCGGTATGCCCGGACCTCATGTTTGGGGTTGGATTTCTAGAGGGTGGAGGACCCTGCGGTATCACCTCAGGAGTCGTTACCCAGGTGCTACAGCGGTGATACGTTTTAGACGACCCAGAATGTATCTACGCTACATACCGGGGTTTTCCAGTCATGTGTGATGCGAAGGTAAAGGTGATAACACTCAATGTAAAGGGGTTGAACAACCCTATTAAGAGAAGGGCGATCATTTCCTATTTGGAGAATTCTGAGGCCGATATCTGCCTGCTTCAAGAAACTCACCTATTGCAGAAAGACTGGCACAGAATGCGCTCACATGCCTTCCCACAACAATTTTTCTCCTCATTACCCACGAAACACGCCGGGGTAGCCATTCTCCTCTCTAACCATTTTAAGGGCCAGGTGGGGATCAAGGCAGGGGAAATTAAGGTCCGGATGCTGGCATACACCTTCCACATCGGAAACACACACCTCACGGTTGGTTCGCTCTATGCCCCGAACACTGGACAGGAGGCTTTTCTGAAAAATGCAACGTCTGAAGCGCTGGGCTCTTCCGACTCCCTTCTACTCCTGGGGGGGGACTTCAACCTTGTTATGGACACACACGCTGACAGGTCGGGACACAGGTATGGAGATACTGGCGCCATTTTGGCGACCGGACTTGGGTGGCTGCGGGAAAGGGGTCTGGTAGACCTGTGGAGATCCACACACCCGACTGAATCACGCTTCACCTTCTACTCCCATGTTCACCACACGTACGCTCGGATTGACCACTTCCTGGGTTCCGCGGAATTGCTCGGGTCCCTTCGGGGAGTTGATATAACTCCTGCCGCTATCTCAGATCACGACGCGGTGGAGGTGTCGCTCCTTCTTCAAGCGCCTCCCCGCCCCCGAGGTTCCTGGCGCCTACGTGAGACCTTACTGCAGCGCCCGGTAATCGCCACACGAATTCGGGAATGCATCACTGATTACTTAGCCACTAACGACACACCAGGGATCTCTATGACAGCTCTCTGGGGTGCCTTGAAATCCATCGTCCGCGGCGAATTGATCGCCATAGCGGCTGCGGAAGCCAGGGACCGGAAAGCCAAGCGTGACGACCTCACGGCGAAAGTGGCAGAATTAGAGAGAGTCCACAGTCGCACCTGCGCTCCACGCATCTGGAGGCAACTGAAAGCAGCTAGAGCCCAACTGGCTAGCCTGGACATGGACCGAGCCGAATTTGCGGCGCTCCGCCTCCGGCATACCTACTACATCGGCGGTAACAGGACGGGCCGCTTATTGGCCAGCGCATTGAGAGCTAAAACGCAACGCACCAAGATCTCTGGCCTCATGGATGACACTGGTACGGTCCTCACGGACGACACTCAGGTGGCAGAGGCGTTCAGGTCTTACTACGCCTCATTGTACGAGGCGGAGGATGTATCCCCTGAGATGATTGACACATATTTAGATTCTGTGGCTGTCACTGAGCTCTCTAAAGCCAACGCGGACGCTTTGGATGCCCCCATTTGCTTGGACGAGGTGCTGGCCGCCATAACCCGTTTGCGCCCACTCAAGTCCCCAGGGCCGGACGGATTCTCGGCGGGATTTTACAAGTCCTTTAGCCACCTGTTGGCCCCGGTACTCACGAGACTCTTTAATTCCTTTGAGGGTGCTGGCGCCATCCCTCCGGACATGCTAGCCGCTGAGGTGGTGGTCCTCCCTAAGCCGGGTAAGCCTCCCACGCACTGCTCTGCTTTCCGCCCTATCTCTCTATTAAACCTCGACCTCAAACTCTTCACAGGCATTTTGGCTGCACGTCTTGGCCCCTGTCTTCCCGGGATCTTGGAGCCCGACCAATCAGGCTTCGTGCCGAACAGACAATGTAGTGATAACACTAAAAGAATACTCCATTTAATTGACAAATCCCACTTTCAGGGCTCGGACTCTGCACTGTTGGCTATCGACGCCGAGAAGGCATTCGATCGCGTCGACTGGACCTACTTACAGCGAGTTCTGCGGCGCTTTGGATTGGGGGACCGCTTCCTGACATGGATTGCATGTTGTTATCATCATCCACATGCCAGGGTCCGGCTGGGCGGCATGCGCTCCGACTCGTTCGAAATCCAACGCGGCACGAGACAGGGATGCCCCCTTTCCCCCCTCCTGTTCGCCTTATATATAGAACCCTTGGCGCAGAAGGTCCGGGATAACCCCGCAATTAGAGGTATCTCCTTCGGGCACGAACCCCACACAATTAGTCTATATGCGGACGATGTCATAGTGGCCCTTGACTGCACGGCTCGTTCCATCCCCGCCTTTATGGAGGAGCTTGACTCCTTTGGGGCGGTCTCGGGGTTTCGTATCAACAGAGGCAAGTCTCTGGTGTTGCCACTGGGCAAGAATGCACGCCTTCAAAATCATGATTTGGCACAAGGGAGTGGCCTCCAGATTGCCCCCCTCGTTCCTTATCTAGGCATTTCCCTCGCCTCCTCCACGGAATCGACAGTTAAGACCAATTACGAATCCCTTACCACTGCAATCCGGAAAGACACCGCTCGCTGGTCTAAACAACCACTCTCACTTTTGGGGAGGGTGGCGGCGGTGAAAATGTCTATCTTACCCCGTATCCTATATTTATTCCAAACACTTCCTGCTATGCCCCCGCCTGGAGCTTTGAACGAGCTGCAGGATGTTCTCCACCGATTTATCTGGAGCGGGAAACGCGCACGCCTCCGGAAACCACTGTCATACAGGAGCATGGATGACGGAGGCCTGGGCGTCCCTAATCTATCACAATACTTTCAAGCGGCTCAACTTCGCTATCTGGTAGAATGGCACAGGCCGGAGTCGGAAAAACGGTGGCTCTTCCAAGACAGAGCAATGGCCCAGACATCACTATGGAGAGTTCCGTTTCTCGCTAGACAACATCGCACGCGATATCTCCAAAACTCGCCTATCACTCGCACTGTACTGCAAGTCTGGGACAAAGTCGCTCTTCCTAGAGGCCTGACGACATTCCCTTCCCCATTCACCCCTATTTTTGACAACCCGGACTTCCCTCCGGGCAATGACCCAAGCGCGTTTCAACAATGGCGCGCTTCTGAATGCCGCTCGGCTGGTCATCTTTTTGATACACGAGGCTTTCTTCCTCTATCAGATATTACCCAGGGATATGATCTGAGGAACCCCCACCTTTTCCAATATTTTCAACTTAGGCATTGGCTCACAGATCCAGCTATTGTCGACAAGGTGGGTCGCCCAATGCGCCCTTTGAGAAATGGCTCCTCACCAAAGATTCAGACAAACGCCCTTTTTCCGACATTTATAAAATGCTAGCGCCGACACCCAGCCCAGATAAAACTCCGGGCCAGAGGCGTTGGGAGACTGAAATAGGTAGAGCGCTATCTTCAAAGGAGTGGAAAGAAATCTACTATAGGGCCTCACATACCACGCGCAACACGGCAGCGAGAGAGACCGCTGTGAAGCCAGCAATGTACTGGCACCTCACCCCAGTCCGACTTCATGTGGGAAATCCATCACGTAGCGAATACTGTTGGAGACATTGTGGGGAACGCGGCACTTTAACTCATCTCCTCTGGGAGTGTCGAGAGGTCCGTGGCTACTGGGAGGCGGTGCTGGATGATATTGACTCCTCCTTTGCAACTGAGGTCCCGCGTTTTCCAGCCTATACCATCCTGGGACTCCCCAATGCACTTACATTCCCCCTGAAATCACTACGGGGCCGTCAGATGGGAATTGCTATGCAGGCGGCCACACAACACATCCTGTCCCTCTGGGGTTCGGCGACTAAACCCACTCACACAGGGTGGTTACATAAACTTTGGTTCACACTGGGGATGGAACGCATGCACGCTACACTTACACAATCCACCGCTGCTTTTCAGAAAACATGGACGCCACTACTGTCCCTTTTGTCCAAGGAATTTAATGAGGTCACCTGTCCTAAATACCTCCGACTTCTTCGCCTCACAGATCCCACACCTACTCCCGGGTGATCCCCCGGACCATTGAGGTTCTCCTCTCTCAGCTGATCTGCAGACTCTGTTTGGACGCATGGCACACTGGTTGGGGTGGTTGGGGTGGCGGGGGGGAAAGGGGGGGCTCGGGCTGTTTAAGGGTTGTTGGTTGCTCCTTATCCTACTTTGCTCTCTTGCATCGCATAATACTTACCTTCATGATACTGCTTATCACTTCTGGCGTATGTGCTTTACTATGTATATCTCAACTAGGGAAGACTTGCTAGTCTGTCCCGCCAGCATTATATACTGCCAGCTTTTGCAATGTGTCGAAATGTTTGCTTTTTCTTTTATTGACAACTCCAATAAAATACATTTAAAACTAAAAATCGGTCCCCAGAAAGGGACCAATCCTTTCGTGAAGTCTGTGAACTGTTTCAGGGACGTGTCAGTCTGATTAGCTTCTGTCATGTCAAGCTGTCTTCGCTGTCTAGTAGAAATTGGGTTTGTCTTATGGAGCTGGAGTGTTTTGTGATAGTCTGATGGTGCTATGTACACCGGGGGGTACAAGAAAGACAAGTAACACCGTCCCGCCCATCCTCGAGGCAACCAAGTGTATGCATTTTCCCCACAAACAAAATACACATTTGGTGGTGTCAACAATGGAGGGCTACTGAAAATCTTCATTTTGTAAGTGTAATTGCAAATGCTGTTTCCAACCTGTGCATGCCCCATACCCTGGACACAGAAATCGGAGGTGGTATTCAAGATGGGGACAGGCAAAGTACGTTCACTAGGGACATTTCTGGCAACAAAATGCTGAAAATACTGAGAATGGTTGAAATTAGCAAAATCATAAAGTTCGTCCTGCAACCAAGTACTTTTCTCATTAGCAGTATACAAATTCATACAAGCACCAGGGTCCAGTGATCCCTCTCCCCCATTTCCGGCTGGGTCAAATCCCTGATGTGTCTCAATGTATGCTAAGATCATACTGTAGTCTTTCTTGGTGTATTGTTTGGGGTTTTCTACATAATGATTATACATGGCAGAGAACATTTGAAACCAAGCGTCACAGCTTTCTAAGTAGGACAAAGGCAGAGAGAGAAACAAGTCGTGTTTATGCATTACTGACGGTAAGAGCCCACAAACCCAGCAATCAGTTATATTAGTGGTACTGTGAGTTTGTTGGAGCATTTCTACAAACACATTCTTGGCATAGGTCTGGCGGTGTCTCTGTTTATGTGGGGCTAAGGTGAACATCAAATGTTCAGGCGAGGCAGTAGTAGAGGGCATCATAGCTTGCATGGGGTATTTATACTCTAGATATATAAAACACTCATAAAGATGGCTAATATCACAGTTATTACTAACACAAAGGCTATTTTAACACGCATGGTCCAAGTGGAAAACATTGGCTCATAAAATGGCAAATAACGTGGTGCAATAGGACGTTCTTCTTCAAGCAAAACACGACCAAAAGGGTACATTCCTAACTAAAAGTCCAAAACTAAACTCGGGCGCAGCAGTCCGTCCTGTCAGAGGGTTCTTCTCCCTGTGTCCGTCAGAGTCTCACAGGCAGACTCCTATCGTTCATCAAAAGAATCAAAGAAATCGATGTACAACCTGGCCGTTTCTTAAGTGCAAGTCTTTCTTTCTGAACAGAGCACCATAACCAAAGTTCCAGCTCTCAACGCGTTCAGTCCAGTGTCCCGCTCAGCACCTCAGACTTGAAGACTAGCAAACCCTTTCTACTCAAGTCTTTCCTTAACTCCTAGCAGTGTTGTCTGAGGCACTGGGATGTTTTCTTGGCCGTAGGTTGTATCGCACATGACCCGAAATTTCCTGATCAGCAAATAGCAAAGAGGGCACCTTACTTTCATTGGAGCCTCTGCCCACCGAAATATCAACAGCTGGATTAAGGGCACTTGCGGATTCAGCTGAGACCGGTTTGCCCGATCCCGTCACTCCTTCTTCTTGCCTTTTCTCTGTCTCGCAGGCGTCAGGAAAAGGGACAAATGCAGTGGCTCTCTCAGTTTCCTGGGTCAATATCTCACCAGATTGCAGCTGATCATAGGGAAGCGGGAGCGGCAATTTTTTCAGATGGGAGACGTGTATCCAGTGTTTTCTCCCATCCACCTTCACCGCCGTCCGTGTTGCGAGTAATATCTGGTGTGGCTCCGACCATCTCGGGGCCAAGCTGGTGTCTCGTTCGTACTTCTTGACCAGTACCCACTGGCCAGGTTCCAGTCAACGTATACAGGTAATCGATCAACATAGGATATTCAACATCAGAAAAAGATCGTGGCCTAGGCACCCCCCATACGTTAGCTGGTCGCCCAAAGACAATCTCGTAAGGGGAGGGACCAGAACGAGAATGAGGGGTCACTCTCAATGACATGAGAGCTAAGGGTAGGGTGTCAGGCCACTTTAGACCAGTACTTTCTTGTATCTTAGCCATCTTAAGTTTCAAAATACCATTATATTTCTCCACCAGTCCTGCTGACTGGGATGTCAGGCTGCATGGAATTTTTGTCTAATTTGTAAGCCATTGCAGATATGTTTGACTAGAGCCCCATGGAAATGCCCCCCATTGTCCGACCAGATCAAACGGGGCAAGCCGAATCGTGGTAGAAACTCTTTGACTAGGGCTTTCGCCGTGGCCAGGGCAGTATTCTCTTTACTTGGGTAGGCCTCAACCCATTTACTGAAGGCACACACCACCACTAAAACATATTTTAGGTTGTTGACGCGCTCCATGTGGATATAATCCATCTGGAGTACTTCAAACGGTAGAGATGGGGGTGCAAAACGTCCACTCAAAACACTCTCTGCTTTCCCTGGGTTATGCTGCAGGCAAACCATACAATATTGGACCAGACGGACAGCCGTCCTCTGTATGTTAGGATTATTCCATACCGGATCCAACAAGGCACAAATCCCTTTTGCTCCCACATGGGCTGGTCCATGGGCCATTGTTACAACGGCTTGCACCAGGGCATTGGGCAGCAGCCATCTTTGCTTATCAGTTAAATCAACCCAACAGTTATTCTCGTCCAGTCTCCCTACTTCCTTCTCCCATTTTTCCAATTCAGCTGGAGTAGCTTCCTTCTGTAATTCTTTCACACTTTCTATGGTATTATCGAACAGATCAGACTCCTCCACCCATCTAGCAGAAGACGTCACAAACATATTGGACATCATGGACTGCGCTGTTTGTTTAACAGTCTGGGCAGCAAAAGCGTTCCCTTCACCTACTTCGTCCACCACTGCCTTATGGGCACTACATTTCACTATGGCTAGCTTTTTAGGCAAAATCAGGGCATTTAGCAATCGTAACACCAGGGGGCCATTTTGTATTTTCTGACCATGAGAAGTGAGGAAACCACGTTCCCTCCACAGCCGCCCAAAGCTATGGGCCACGCCAAAGGCGTATTGGCGGTCTGTGTAGAGGTTGACCTCTAGTCCTTCCCTTAATTCACAGGCTCGTAATAATGCCACTAGTTCAGCAGCTTGAGCTGATCGATAGGGAACCCGGGATGTCTCAACTACTGTTTTCAATGTGGTAATTGCATATGCAGCTGTTGTCGTGCCATCTGTTAACTTGAAACAAGACCCATCCACATACAATTCCCCTCGGGGGTCAGATAGAGGAATGTCTGTGAGGTCAACCCTCCCCTTCGTTTCTTCTTCGGTCCGAAATAGGCAATCATGAACATCATTTACATTTGCATTCGAAGGGAGCAGTAGCAATGTGGCAGGATTTATTGTGGCACATCCCGTAATCGTAATATGTGGGGCAAATAATGTCAATTCATATCCAGTGAGGTGTGCACTTGTAAGATGCTGGGTCTTAGTTTTGTTCAGCAATACATCCACAGCATGTGGCACCATCACCGTTAAACTAGAATTTAGAACGAGTCCTACTGATTGTCGGATGGCCAACGCGACAGATGCTGTGGCCCTCAGACAGCTAGGAAGTGCTCTGGCTACGTTATCCAAGGTAGCCGACAAATACGCGCAAGGCCTCTGCTTGCCTCCAAATGTCTGAGTCAACACTGTAAGCGAGCAACCGTCGACCTCATGCACGTAGAGTACAAAAGGTTTACGGTAGTCAGGAGTGCCCAAGACGGGTGCAAAACAAAGAGCAGATTTCAAAGAGTCAAAAGAGAGCTGGCATTCATCAGTCCAAGGGAGAGGTTCATGCACATCTTTAGTGGGTAATTGTAACAAAGGTTTAGCAAGAAGAGAAAAATTAGGTATCCATTGACGGCAGTAAGAGGTGATGCCAAGAAAAGCACGAACTTCACTCTAGGTGCAAGGGACAGACATGTTAGAGATAGTAGTAATACGTTCAGGAGTCAGACGCCTACCCTCCTTCGACAGTAGATGACCTAGGTAGGTCACTTCCTGTCGACAATATTGAAATTTGGACAAGGACACCTTGTTTACCTTTGCCACCAAATGGTGTAACAATTTAACTGTGGCGTCCTTACAGCCTTCCTCAGTGTCAGATGCAATCAACAGATCATCTACGTACTGTAAAAGCACGTTACCGTCAGGCAACATTAAGTCATCCAACAGGGCCTTAAGGGCCTGACTATAGATGCTCGGACTTTCAGTATAGCCTTGGGGTGCGCGGCAAAATCTGAAGCTTCGGCCAGATAATGAGAATCCGAAGATCTGCCTGCTGTCAGGATGAATGGGAATACTGAAGAAAGCGTTCTTCAGGTCGATGACTGAAAAGTATCGAGCAGTTGGTGGGATCATAGTAAGTATGGTGGTGATGTCAGTCACCACAGGATACTGTGATACTACGACCTTGTTGACCTCCCGTAGGTCAATCACAAAGCGATAAGCATCGACCTTCCCCTGGGGTCCTGACTCGGATGATTTCTTAAAAATCGTGAGAATCGGGCTGTTACAAACATTAGCAGCTGTTTCCTCAACCACCCCTTTATCAATTAAGTCCTGGATGATTAAAAGCAAGGCTCGCTCACCCGTCGGTGAAATCTTATACTGGGGTATGCGTGGCAATTTTGCCCCTTTTTTTTAACGTAATATGGACGGGAGGGATGTCTAATTTTCCGACATCCGCATTCCCCGTGGCCCATAACGTTGCAGGGACAGTATCAAATTCAGGCGGGACGGACTCATTCTTGGCAAAACATTGTTTCATATTCTCAGCGTAAGGCTGTATGGTCAAATAAACACCGTCTGGGGAGCAATATATTTTCGCATTTAATCTCTTCAACATATCCAAACCCAATAAATTCTCTCCACAATGGGAAGTCAATAAAAACGGTGATTCAATAGTAGCAGGACCAATCGTGAAAGGAAGAGGTTTAGAGATGGGGCTTACCACTGGGACTCCGTAAAATCCCACAGATACATTGTTATGCCCGGACAGAGCCGACCCTGGAACCAAAGATCGAGCAACCGAACTATTCATTGCTCCTGTGTCAATTAAATTTTTTTCAGAAGTCCCCATTAATTCCCCCTTCACATAGGGTCCTTGCTGATTGACTGGGATCAACACCTGGCCCCTACTCTGTCCCTGGCTGTCCTGTGGGTGGTCATAACTATCTTGTTCGCAAAACGAGTAATCCTCATTATAGTATTGTCTACTCTGAGAGTTGTCAAAATGGTTCCGTTCAGACTTGCCTTGAGCCGCCTCTTCCCTATGCATATCACTTCGGTCCGGGCCACTCCATCCACGGCCACGTCCCCGAACCGCTCTGTTCTGGGCAAGCAGCAATGGACACTGAGCTTTCCAGTGCCCTTCCTGTTTGCAGTATGCACACTGATGTAACCCTAACGGTTGGCCCGTGCCTGCGCCTCTGCCTGTGCCTCGGCCTGTTCCCTCCCCTCTGGATGCGGGCCCTCAAACTCCTCTTCCCCCTCCTTGTCCTCGGACGACTTGCTGTAATAATACTCGAGTTTTTAGATCCTTAGCCTTCTTCTCCACTTTATCCTTGCTCTCATTCTCCCTATGCTCATAATATTGGGCCATGCTCAGTATCACAGAGGGGGTAGAGGTGGTCCAGGTACTTTCGGCGGCTTGTAATCGTGTAGAAATTTCAGATGCTAAATTGGTTACAAACTTATTTACAAACAACCGGACCCCACCTTCCGTTGCTAGATCCTGACCACTAAAATCGATAAAAACTCCTTCGAACCGGGTGAAGAAGTCGGAAACACTTTCGGCCTTCTTCTGTCTACAGGCTGTCAATTTATCCCAGTCAACCTTCCGTGGGGGAATCAGAGTATGCATGTAGGCTATAATTTTTGCCGGTAGGGTGGTAATTTCATTCCTAGGCTTATCGCCAGGTTTACGGTCTCGGTCCCAGTCTTTCAACTCGGTCCAAGCCCCCCCTAGCTCGGCAGCATGATCGGTGTCATGCACTTTCCGCCATATATCCACCGGTACCAACAATCCGAAAAATAATTCAACATCTGCCAATGTCATTACAGCTGAGGCCGCAGCTTCGGTCAGCTCTTTATAATAGGCGGTGGGATTCTTGCGGGGGTCAGGTAATTGTGATTTAAGGGCAAGAACCTCACTCCGTTTCCACGGAGTGTACACCCATTGTTCCTGAAATCGGGCGTCCACCCTAGCCCTTACAACCTGGTCAGTATTATCAGGTAATTCAGGTATTTCAGGATGATAAATAGGGTGTACTTCTCTCATAGGGTGCTGGGAAGTCCAATTGGGACTTTTTAGGAACATTCTGCCGCGATATTTCATTAATGTGTCGACGTTTTTGTACACCTCCTCTGGGTCCATATTAAATTTATGAGTCCAATCTCGGATGTTATACAGTATTTGGGGTGCCGCCCCATCTCGGAAGCATAGCTCCCAGGCTTCGATAAGATAGCAGGACATTTGGTATAATGCATGTTGCTGCATGACTGGTTCGAGATCTTTTATTGTACTCCACAGATCCGCTACCGTATAGATATTGTTCCGCATCCACTTAGCTGCCTGGTCCGCCACTGTTTCTTTCTCACCATACTCCACTGATCCCCTGGTGAATAATCACCTAGCTCTCATACCACCATGCTCTTCTAACGGGGTGTGCCCCCTATCTGCGGGCGTCGTGCTGGCTGATTGAGATGTCCAAATGGGACTCGGGGCTGCTAAAACCACTCGGGAAGCCGCAACGGGCGGCTGTCCGCCCGGGAGAAGGGTAGCCATGTCTCTCGATGAGGTAGCAGCGGCACCATTAGTACCTAGGGAGATGAGAGACACGCTTGCTTCCGGGGGGGAGGCCGGGGGAGCTCTGGCAGGCTGAAGAGGCAGAGCGGGATATACGCGCTGAGGCACATACGGGGGTGGGGGTCGTGCATTCAACACATCCTCTATCTCATCTTCCGTCTCATTTTGAGTCACATAACTTCCATCTACTTGTAACCTAAACTGCCGGTCTGCATACTCGATGTTCTGCTCAGTCTTATTTTTGTCATGCGCAATGGCTTTCTGAATTACAGTCTGCCCTTGCTGTATCTTCATTAACTTCTCGGACCGTATGCGTCTTCGTTTGGCCTCTTTCTGCCATTTATTAAGGGTATTGAACATGGCTTGTCTGCTCCGTTTAGTGAACAGACGTTCCTGCAAATACTGGATCTTTTTCTCATCAAAGGATCCTGTCTTTGGCCACTGGAGTTCTACATTGTCCTTGGTGTACTTATTCCATAATGTATTAAATAAGAGGGGTCCGATACCATGCTTACAATACATATCATGGCTAGGAGTTCCCTCCGGAGGAGCGGGTTGGCTTTCGTCCAACCTCGTACCTCCCTGGCCAGTACAGCCAAAGCATAACTTACTGAAGCACGGCATTGCTCTTTTCCTAGACTGGTAGCTGAAAAGGAAAGGTATTATTCACAACACTCTCATACACATGGCCATGTTCTGTACTCAAATCCACTCTCACAGTCTTACACAAGTAGAACGACTACAGGAACATAAAACAATACAGCAAACGATATTTCCAAACAAGAGGTGGAGCCCGTCGACTCCCACCTATGGAGAACTCTTTCCAAATCTCAAAAAGGCTCAAAGGAATCGAACAGCCTTGTCCTTAGACTGCCTAGAGATAGCCGCACAGGTTCCTCAGAACCACAGACCGACCTACGGACCATCCGACGGTATTCATGGTTCACCTCCCGAACTATTCTGGCTAAGCCCGCTTTCTCAAGCGCCGCTCCAGATCTGTCCAAGTGCTACCCAATCTCAACCGCCGGCGTTTCCAAGGGCAGTCCGTCCGGGTGCAAACTTTTCCACAAGTCACACCAAGGCGTCCGGTCCTCTTCTCTAGTTATTTCCAAAATCAAAAACAGGAGCGTCTGCCCGTGCAATCTCAAAACTGCCCCGTCAGACCCCTTTTTCGAGTTCTCCGTGACCAAAGGTCACCAAATTCCAAATACCAAATCCAAATATCCAACATGAAACAAGACGAATCACTCACCTGGTGCACTCAGGTCCGATTGGGCATTCTCCCAATTCTTGTGGACCAACGTGGTCCATTCTCGGGTTACACCCGAAGGACTCCGGCGTGGGGTCACTAGCGGCCGAGTTCTCCTGATCGGGAGAGCGGGCGGACCCCAATTCTTCGGCCGATCCTTCCTCCCCCGGTCAAGATCGCCCTTTCCAGTGTCCCGTCTTTTCTGATTACAGGGGGACGACCCCAACGCGGAGTCCCGGTGGAGTCGCCAACTGAAGTACCGAAAATAAATCACAACCCAATAGAGCTATACTTACAAATAGCTCAGGTACCAGTTACCAATAACCAGTCAGTTGGCAGTGTAGAAGGTCCAATCGTTTATTACAATAAACAAACTCTGCCAGAGGAGCTCCTTGCGACCTAACCCCACGAGGTCCGCCAAGAAGACTGCTGGCACACAGTTAGCGCATCACATATATACGGTTACATTTCGAAGTTGTTACCTAAGATGGAAAAATACAGGCTGGTACAGGTTGGTGCAAAGGAAAGACCAAATATGGAATACAAAACCCCTCAGATATAGCCCAGCTCGTTATAGCAAGGTCGAGCGGGTGACTGCCTTCTGCTAACTTCGAGAGAGTCCGAACAACGCTCCCTGGGAATGTGCTTGCCCAATCCACCCCCACCTATAACCTTGATATGCCTAACGTGCAGAAACAGCAGGTTGCTACAGTTGTACTATTTCACAGGGGAATGGAGCTCGAAGATGTGCATTGGAAAACGTGCCTAACGTGCAGAAACAGCAGGTTGCTACAGTTGTACTATTTCACAGGGGAATGGAGCTCGAAGATGTGCATTGGAAAAGGTTTTTGCTGGAGCAGAATACTGAAGGCAAGCTAGAATACAAAATGGCGCTTGTCGGGTCAACCCATGCTTTACGTATAAGCTAAAATAACGTGCAATAAAGTGTATGTGAGTTCTAAAACAGTCTTGCGTGTCAGTATATTAGTGTTCAAAGCCTTACATTTGCATAATAGCTACACCACGCTAATTATTAGTACTAACCTACATGTGTTACTGGGCCCAGATTGGATTCTGGTTCCTCAGTCTGTCTGTAGCTTGCTTTCTTCTGGGTTTCCACTCAGCTTTCCCTCTCCCCTTAAATGTGGATTGCCTAGTAGTGGTACTGTAAGGCTCAGAGAACCCATTGGTCCTATGCTACTACCTGTACTAGAAGTAGTAAGGACTCTTTACTACTACTAGTACTAGCAGTACTAATATGCTGTGCAGATTGCATGCCCAAGTAAGGTATTCTACGCAGGTTTGTGAGATAAGAAGGCTTTCTTTTACTGTCTCATGCTCAATCAGTAAATGGTGGTCACTCACGTTGGACACCCCAAAGTGGTGTTTTTGACTTTTTCTAATCCAGGCCTAGTACTTTGTGACCTTCCGTCACCCACGTTGAAGTGTAATGTTCGAAAAAAAGCTTTTTTTTCTAACATTACACTTCAACATGAGGGACGGATGGTTATCAGGCTGCTGAGGAATTGGGGAACAATAAAGAAACAATCTTTACTGGGATAGTAGCACTGCGAGATGTGATTCAATACTTTTTTCGCCATACATTCAAGCCCTGAAGAAGTCTCTCAGTAGACGAAATGCGTTGGCTATGCTTTGGGGAATTGTGGAGTGAAACCATTGATGAAAAAATAAAGTTAAAACTACATTTCAAAATACATACCATAGGAGTCGGACAATTCTTCTTTATTGTGCTGATAACTTGTGGACTGTAATATGACGAAGTAATATTTATGTACAAGAGTGCTGAAGCCTTTCGCGGTGCGGATGCCTGGATGGAATCATAATAGGTGAGAAGAGTCAGACTGAATGAAGAGAATGTAAAAGAAAATTAAACTGTGCCAGAGAAGAATACAATAATGCTAGAAGAGCAATGCAATGATAAATGAAAAAAGCCCTGGGAAGAACGAGGACTGTTTTTTTCTCAAGGTTTTTGAATCTGATTCAAAGGTTTATGGTTGTATTTCAGAAGGGAATGCTCCCTTGACTCACAGTAATTTTCAAGCACAACATATATATTGTGTATGACTATTATGTACACTACCCAACCATCATCAATCGCCTCCCTCCGACTCCGAGGCCCACTTCCGCTCCAGTCCCTACCCATGTCACTTTGACCGTGTCAGCCACGGGTGGCCTGTCGGCGGCATGATAACTACTTACAAATCAGTATGTCATAATCATCATCATCAAGTGAGTGTGTGATGTGATGTCGTGCCATATATCATCATCATTCATAAGCATGTCATGTGCTGTATTGCAGTAATCAGGGTAAAAGTGAAATTGAGCATTTGCCATTGTTTTAACAGAGTATGGCCCTAATGGGAAAATAGATAATTGTGAAGTACAGCTGCCCCACCTGTAGACAATAGTTAAGTAAAATGAGTCTGCAACACAAGTATGTCTGTCTAGGGCACAAGCTGACTAAGCTGGCATGCCTACAAGATTAATTGTGCTAAACAAGAGAGAGATGACGAATGCGTGTCTACTCCATAGTGACTAGTGCCTGAAAGTCTAATCATCAGATCCAAATCTTTGGGGCAAAGGAAGTGAGGAGGATACCACAACTTCTAGTGCTACTGGGCCACTATAATTTTTATGTGTGTAGTTTTGTGTAACTGTTTTGCTAAGAGTATTAGTTATAATTGTCTTTTGTCTTTCTTGATATAGCTACTCCTTCCCAACCCAGCAGGCAGGAGTTAGCAGCCAGGGCCCGGTAACAGAAGCTGGAGGCAAGAATATCGCCGGCTGGTTGTCTTGGAGGAGGAGGCGGCAGCTACAGCTTCCTCCAATGCCCCAGCCCCAACCAGGCCCCCCACGTGCCTCCGGTGGTATGATGCCGTGTTCTGGCAGCCACCCGGCACCCATCGTCATCAAGTTCATCATCCACTGCTGCCCAACCCTGTTGTTCCTGCAGCAACCTTCGGCGCCGCATGCTCCTCTGGATTGCGCCTGGATTGCGTGCCTAGAGGCCAGGCTGGAAAAGGTCCTGGAGCACACTAGCCCCCCACCGCTAGACCTCAGTCTTCGATCCTTTGCCCCTTTTTAAATCTTTTTTTTGGGTAGGTGGGATGTTGGGAGTTAGGGAAACTTGGGGTCTTCATGAACTTCTTGACTTGGACAATCATGGACATTTACTGGACATTGGTTGGGGTTAGGGAGAGGAATGGGTCAGGTGTTGTGGATTTCTAGTTTATATTTGTTAGGGTGATAAATTATTTAGTTTTACAATACATATGATGTAAATCTTTTCTGGTGAGGTTACTCTTTTACGTCACCTTGTTTGTTTCCTCCTTTTGCTGCAGGGCTGCAGCCAGTTTTTGAAATCTGCCAATAGTGTAACACACCAACAGATAGATGCAGTACCCTCACTTGTCCTACTACTGTCAGTCTCTTCTCCTAGTCTATGCATTCTGCAGCTAAAACCCCTTTGTAGTATGTACTTGGAAGGATGTGGGTGTGTGAATTAATTAATATCCATAGTATATATATTATTGCCCCCCCACACGTCTTCTCTTACCTATGATTGGTGTTTAGGCGAGGTGATGGCTGCATGGTGATGGTTTGGTTTCCTAAGGTGCCATGGTGGGTGGTGGTAGCAGTAGTAGACAGTTGCTTTTGCAAAAAAAGAAAATGAGACAGTCACCTGAGGGAGACTAGGGAACGAGTAGTAGAAGCACAGTACACAAGAAGAAGACTGCCAAACAAGAAACCATGATGATGAATGATAAGCAATGCTAAAGTAAAATAAAACATAATACTGGCAGGGATAGCATAGTACAAGTTACAAACTGAAGTTGACTCGACCTATGAAGTGGATAAGCATAACCTTTAGTGCTGGAAGGATGATAAATCGATGCTGGCAATAAATAATTATGATGGGTTAATTATGTTCCTCTGGAAAAAAACTGAGTAGCGAATACTGAGCATGGGTGGGCAATCTAATCTATATGTTGCCAGTGTGGCCGATATATATATATTGAGCAGAAGAAGATCCTTGGCTTGAGTTACTGTTGCTTTCACCACATCCGCCCCAGCAAGTGTGTGACATATTATTGGTGTAAATTTAATTTAGTCACACCTCAATATTATATTTCACACAGCCCGGGGGAAGAGGGTTAGGGTCTGATTAATGGTTGGGAAGGGGTATTTGAGGGAAAGGTTTGACAAAGACAAACACTACACATGGACAACACACAATCTTGGCAGGCGACCATCATAAATCTGTTAAGGGAGAAAAGGAAATGCATGCATGATGAATACTTGATGATGATGAGTAGTACTAGACTTGTAATACAGGGCAGCAGTATACTATTAATTATTATTATTATTATATTGCCTTGCCTGTCTGCCCCAGAGAGACCCAAATTACATACATTTTATGTTCTGTTGTACTGGGCTTCCTTTTAAAGCTAGCAACGAAAATTAAAAAATAGCTGTAGGGATCAAATATATAAGCAAACATAATAAATAACAACACACACAGTGATTGAAGGGAAAAATGAATCAAATGAAAATGAAAATATGATACTATAACTATGTTATGGTCAAATTGGGAGTTGCATGGCTGTTCCGTCTGTCAATCTTAGGTGCCACTGCCTGCCTGGCGGATGTGGATTGGTAAGGTTAGTGTGAGTTGTTTTTTCTAGTATAGCACAGGGTAAAGGCCGGCCTGTTTGTGTAGATGGAAAAACAAAAGGGATATTGAAAAATCAAGGATAAAAGTAAAAATGCATAAATTAAGGAGGAGTGTAACAAGAACACTTTCAGAGGCGGCATGGCTAAATCATGTCTACTCTGTTTCCAGCATTAACCTACAACAATAACAGGACAAAGCAGGCCCGCAGAGCCCACCCAACCTCCACTTAGCTTAGATTTTGAGCCAGACAGCACTGAGCACACATACACAGCAACATAGCATTTTCCAAATTAAATACCTAAATCAATGCACCGCTGTCAGTCATACCACTACACTCGCCTCCACCACTACAAAGACATGTAGGTCTGCTGTGGTTGTTGTTGACTTGTTTACCTTTCAGGCCACTTCATGAAACGCCCAAGTTATTCTATCAATCATCTCTGATCCTACTGACTGACTACAAGTATGGTATGGTCATCATGGTGTCCAACTCTGTAGCATCCAGAATCAAGAATGCAATGGATCGGCCTGCAGTACTACAGTTTTGTTATTAAATAACAAGAAGGGAAACATTGACTTGAGTCACTTTTTTGGGTGTAGATTAAATACTAGTAGACGTTATGCACAACAACAACACAAACACCAATCACTTAGCGTCAGTGTCCAATGCATGCCATCATTTACCTGTTCTTACGGGGCAGTCCGTCTCGGTAAGGAGGATAGCTATTGTCAGGTTCTTTGAAGGGACTCGACGAGGTAGACACACATTTCTTGTACTATTCTACATCCAGTGTCTGGCTTGAGGGAAATGGACATTGGGTGAGTCAGGACTCAGTGGACTGGAGCAGGACTCGAAGGAGTGGACTTACTTCTTCACTGACTGCACACAGTTGCAACTCCAATCTGGCAATAAAGAGTAAGATGGTGGTGATGGATTTGTTGTGATTCGAACAAGAAAGACAGAGACACACACAAATAATAAAAGTGAATAAGCAAGAAAGAAAGTAACAAGTTGAAAGCCCAGTTGTTATCAGGGAAGCAGAGCTTGTCTTCAAACTCTGGTGGTTTACCGAGAAGTAGGTTATATAACACACTACTTCCTTGACCTAAGTGGCCATCATCATATTCCTGCTGTGCTACTTCAGGTATGATATAATCTGGTGGTATAAAGTTCTGATTCGTTTTGATCATGGTTAACCTCGCCACGTTTTGGGACAAGAGACTTGCCCTTCTCACTGTCAGAATGGCACCAGCAGCACTGAAAACATGTTCAGAAGAAACACTTGCGACAGGGCAAGCTAGATAGTTTATCGCCAGTTTTCTGAGCACTGGCCATTGGTGCCTTTTCCCATACCAATACAGCAATGGGTTTTGCTCAATGAAGACCTCTGTTGGGTCATCCAGATAGGCCTGGACCATCCGCTCAATGCTGTAGAAACCATTTCTGTGCCGATTTTGGTGGGGCTGACGTTCCTGTTCTTGTTGATGTTGTTCTTGGTGGTATTGGTGGTTTTAACTGCTGTGAGCCAATCGCATTGCCCTCAGGCTCTGAAGTTGAACTTGACCCCGACTGCCCTGCAGTACTTGTTGTGACCTGGAGTAGCAGACCTCTAATTCCCAGCCGTTCTTTTTCTAAAGGACTGGCTTCCACAGCTATCCAAGTTGTGTACTTGGCAACATCCCCTTCTAAAAAAGGAATCAATGTGTTCAGTACTTGTTTGTACTGTGGATCCAGAATTGTGGCACAAATGTAATGGTTGGATGACACAATGCCTCTTTGCACCCTTGTATTTTCAGATAAGCAAAGGGTTAAGCCCTCCACCAACTCTCATGCTTCTTTTTTTCCTCCACACCTGCGTACATTGCAGACACCCACTTCAGCTGTTCCTGTAGTATGTGCAACAGTCGGATAGCTTGGCCCATAGTACAGTCCTCCTTGCTGACTTCACGTGTGAAGAGCTCGAAAGGAAGTAGCATCTGTCAGGCATTTAACTAGGCCGAATTGGTCCATCTCAATGATCATGCCTTTAACAGCAGCATTCCCTCTTTGCATGACATATTCATTGATTGGTCTGTACTCCTCAAACAGACGTTCAATCATGCAATAAGTTCAGTTCCAACGTGTTGGCACCGCCTGGATGAGTGCTTTAACTGGCATTCTATGCTCACGTTGAATAATCCTCAGCTGCTTCCGGGTTTAAAAGAATGGATGAAATGGTGCAGATTCTTCTGCAGGTGGTCAGTAAGTTGCTGACTCTGTCTTCTTTTTTCAGAAAGTCTTGAACAATTATGTTAATGCAGTGCGCCAAACACAGGACCCTTAAATAGCCACCATCAAACATGGCCTTAACTATATTACTGCCATTGTCCGTGGCAACAAAATCAATGTTAAGCCCTCTTGGGCGCAGCCATTCAAACACCTTGCAGTCAAAGTCTTCTAAAATGTTTGTAGCAGTATAAGATTTCTCCACAGCGAACATGGCTACAGTTGCATGTTTCTGAGTGGCATTAAAAATCTCAGCAGTGTCAACAACACCTGCTGCAGATATCTTTCTCTAACCCCCACAAAAGAGATCCAGGGTGCAGTGATGCACATGTAATCAGTGGCCTGGCAACAGGTCAACATGTCTGTTGTCAGGTGGATATTGTGAACAGCACTCTGCTGCAAAGCTTGTCCAAGCAATTAAAGGCACATCGTGATGTAGTGCTGGAACAGCAACTCTGGCGAAATAGGACTGGCTGGGAACCTTCCATTTTGGGCAGATGGCTGTTACAAATTCAAGAACATTCCACAAAAGAAAAAGGGACGAGGTCCAGTGCTAACATTTTAGCCAGCTTCGCATTATACAAACGTGCCTTTGGGTGGTTGCATTCGTACTGCCCCTCTGACCTGAACATGCTGAGAATGGTAGGCTGGAGTTTTTTCTTTTTTGGTGCCACTGATGCAGGTGCTTTCTTGATGCCAGATGTTGTTAGGCTCAACACATGTTTTTTCATTGCAGTACTCTCTTACCTGGGACCCCTTGGTGTCTCAGCCTGAATCTTACTCTTGTGCCACTGCAATGTTGCTGATGAGGATGTGGGTGGTACCACTGCACTGCTGGGGACAGGGCTACTTTGTGTACCAGAGAAAATGTCTCCCTCTTGTTCACCTTCCACCGCTATCGTATGTTCTACTTCTTCATTCCCACCAACAGTAATGGGTGCAGTTTTTTGGCCGCTAAGGTGCACCTCCCACTGGATCAAGTGGTGTTTTTTTCAGATAGGTTGTTTGGCCTCCGGTACCATAGATTGTACCACGCTTACCCTGACTAACACCTTGTCCACAAATGGAGCATATAGCAATGTTCACCTCCTTCGTGCTAACTAAAAAGAAGTCCCAAACTGGGGAGGTCAACTTTCTGGCACTGCTACTGGTGCCACTTGCAATGCCTAATGAACTGGTAGGTGGGCATGAAGTTTGACTCTCTGCAGTACCTACTTCTACTGAGGTGGTACTTGTGGTGGATGTACGTGGCTACCAGCGAAATATAGAAACTGGAGGTGGTGTGGTATGATCTGTGTTGGTGGTATCCCTGCCACATCCCTCACAGCAATTTGAGATGGGGTAATGTCGGTCTCCACTGGGGCGGGACTAATGTCCATGATGATGACTGGCTCGTCATCATTTTCCTCTTCTACATCTGCCACAATAATTCTAAGGATTTCTGGAACCTTCCTTTTCCCTAGACTTGTCTCGTGGTATGTCTCACTCTCAGACTGAGGTGGTGGGATCCAAGTGGCGTCTGGATCATCAGAAGGGGGGCTTACAGAAGACGTTGATGGACCTACCCTCCTTTTCCTTGCTGGGGACCTAGAAGTCAATGGATTTTCTGCAGGAAGCTCTATCTCCTGAACTGCCACTCGGGAGGAACAACTACTCATAGGGGTGGTTGTGGCTGTTGTTGCCCACTTCTCTCTGTTCCGTGCATTGATTTGGCACTACTTTGCGATAACAATAAGTAAATTTGAACATCACTGCTTGTAAGCGTTGTCATGATTATACTGGCTGCCTTTGTGACAGACATGGGCTTGGGCCTAGGTTGGTGGGGTGGGTCCACTGATGCGGAGCTGCTGTTCCCAGCTTGCTCCCCAGACACCGCTGCTACAGGTGCAATTTTTGTTTTCCTAAAAAACATCTTGCATGGCACACCAGTCTTGGTAAGTGACAGTTCCTTATTCTCACTGGCAACTTTCTTGATACTGGAGGGCCTGGTACCTTTCTTTGGGGCCATCTTCTTCAGATGTCAGCAGCACACAGTTACACAAGTTGAAGAGATGTCTGTGGTCACACGTCAAGTGACATTGTGCGCAGCAGGACTTCTGTCTGGCAGTATAATGGGTGATGACACCTCCTCCTCTTTTGTGCACCTAAAAGCAAAGAAGCAAGAAGAACATTAGTGAAACATGGTATTCATTGTTGTGGTTCAATTACTACTAGTAAAAACAAACAGACAAATATAATATATAACTTTGTGTTTGGTCAAACTTATTGATATTAATATTAAATGTATTAACTCAGTTATTTAAAAAAACCATAACAATACAGTGTAGACATTTGTGAGACTGACAAAAACAAGGGCTTTCATGGTTGGTGTACTAGTGTACTGTACAGTACACTGAGGAAGGATAGGAAAGAAGAAGAAGAAGGACAACAACAAAAACAAATGTAACGGACCCTGTTTGCCATTGTGCATCACGTGGGATTTAGCATTCAGGGAGCTGCAGATGACAATGGATAGAATAGAAGCAATAAGACAAGCGAAAGAAAGGAAAGAGAAAGACATGCAGGCCTAATGCAGAAACACACTGGCTGTATTCACAAAATGGCCGCCAGCCACATAGCCAAGCCACAACAACAAGAAAGGGAAGACGGACAATGCAGGCCTATGGCAAAAGCACACTAGCTGCCTTCACAAAATGGCCGCCAGCCACATGGCCAGACAGGGTACAACAAGAAGCAATAAACCAAGAGGAACAAAGGAAAGAAGACATGGCAAAACAAAATGGCAGCCAGCCACATGGTCACTGACAAACAACAACAAGCAGGAGGCCTCGAAAACAATGAACTCAAGCAAGCCTATTATGGACACAGATTTTACAAAATGACCTCTGGCCACACAGAGAGGCTCAGCCAAGGCAAATGCTGGCCCACTATTACAAACAAATACACTCACCCACTGTCCAGACAAAGGAGGCATGCTAAACAACACAGCTTGACAATGGCAAACACGAAAATCCACAGGGCTAAAAAAGGTTTGCAATGCAAGTTACACAACAACCACACACATCCGAAAAATGGCATTTATTTAAAACACATGAAAAAAATTGAACCCCCCAAAAAAACATTTTGCATTTCAATCCAATGCCATCCATGCCCAAAATAACGTTTAAATTCAACAAACACCACAGAAAAAGTTGTTACATGCACCCATGAGTAGCTCTGGCCTGGGCCTAATGGCTGGAGAATCCATTGGCAGACTAGGCTACATAGTGAATCAAATCAAATCAATAATATTGCAAATTTATTAGAAAATGTAGTAAACTGTGCTACTTTTTTTGCTGGATAATCATAAAACATAAAAGAAGAAAAAACTGCAAGCAAATTTTGCAAAACAACAATCAGCAAGAAGGCATGGCCACCAGACAGAAGGCTTGCAAGCCTAGTGCACAAGCACACTGGCTGCCCCTTCACAAAATGGACGCCAGCCACATGGCCAGGCCACAACTTTGATTTATAAAACTATTATGGCTCATCGTAGTGAAACAAAAGCTGAGGGGCTATGCACACAGGGAGCCGTAGGTATAGCTGAAACAAAAGAAGTGTCAGATCCGCGTAAATTTATTGTCCAGATGTTCAAAGAGGCCTTCCCAGAATTGAGTGCATGGAACTGGGAAACGGAAGTGATACGAGCGCACAGGTTCCCGTTTGTGATGTGTCAATATGGGAAAGAACGGCAAGTCGATCAGAATTTATATCCCAGGGCAATACTAATTTGTCTGAACAACTATTTACTTCGAGAAGCACTCTATGATTTAGCACGTCCAGAAAAAAAACGGAGTGGTATGGGATGCAAGTTTTTTGTCCGCCCTGATTTCTGTCCTGTAACTGTGAATGAACGATGGCAATTGCGGAAACTGATTGCTCCTCTACAAGCTAAGGGGGCACAGGTCTTCTTGCTTAACCCTTCCAAATTAAAGGTCATTCTCAAAGGTCAAACGAGGTATTTCACTTCTGCCAAGGCAGCACAGGACTATTTAACGGACTTGGAGAAGAGCGCTAAAAAATAATAGTACAGTACATGTAGCAGTTATAGTGGGCTCATGAAGGCGCTCTGTTTTGCGTAATTTTTCAGGGAGGGTGTAATCACCATGTGGTTGTTTGTAGTTTTTTTTTATTATTATCTTCCCTCTTTCCCTTGAAGTATGCGTAAGGGCTTCTTTTTTTTTTATCTCTGAGATGTAGATGGATACTCTGTCTTTTCTCTTTTCCTTTTACTTATGCAATGATAAAATTGTATAAGTTGAAAAGGAGCGAACAGAATAATATATGATGGCAAATGTGAGGGATATTTTTTTTAAATCACATTAAGTATGACATTGCTTGAAATGATGTGAATTTATTGTTTAAAATGTCATTTGGATAAAGACAGGGTAATAGATTGTATGTTTATTTTCTCTGTCTGTGCAGGGTTTGATGAGATATCAATTGCTAAGACGAGGGAAAGGGGGAAAATGGGACACATGAGTGTGGTGGGGAGAGTCAATGGGGGGTGGGTAGGTCAAAGCACCTCGACATCGCTGAGGACATGGTCCTTAAGCCTCATATTGGGTGGGAGGGTTGTGGGAAGGGCGGGCAAGGGGTTCTGGGGTGTAGGTGGGGGGGTGCTGTAGGGAGGGAGGGGGAAAACATAAAATAATACATGAAAATTGGTCGGAAATGAGTCACTTTGGTAAAAACATTGTTACCTTTCAGTTAATAAATGGAGCTAATTTAGTCAGATTAGATTTAGTTAAATGGCAGGCAGGGGTATTAGGATAGGTACATTGAATGTTAGGGGGTTGAACCCAATAGATAAAAGACGTCGGGTAGCACAGGAGTTACGTGCCCTTTATTGTGATATAATTTGTCTCCAAGAGACTCATATTGTATGGTCAAAACGCTGATTGCTTGAAGAGTTGGGATTCAATCTTATCACCTGTACTAGGTATTCGGGTTCGTCGAGAGGGGTGGCAATTTTGGGAAAGCTGCATATAGGCAAAACCGGTAAAATTCTAGTTGATGATTTAGGAAGATGGGCAATCGCAGAATGCGTTGTAGGTCTGGTAAACTTTACGGTTTGTGCTGTTTATGGAGCAAATCTTGACGAAGCATCAACTTTGGAGTTTTTAAATGTTGAGTTAGCTACTTGGCCTACACCACTGATTTTGTATGGAGACTTAAATATAAATTTAGCCCCGAACATTCTATGTAATAAAGATGAAAGCTACAGTGGTCGGAAGCCACGTGTGTTCAAGCATTGCAGGCATTAATTATGGTACATGGGTTGGTGGATGCATGGGCTTTTTTAAGGGGAACGGCTCCTGGGTACACGTTCTTTTCCTTCCCCCATCGTAAGTTAGTTCGACTTTATTTATTTTTTTTCCCCAGTCATTGCTGAAATCAGCCGTTATCCAAGTCTATCCTAGAATCACGTCCGATCATGGACCAGTGGTTCTTTCTATAACGGATATAGTAACCTCCATAAGACCAAGGGTATATTCTTTTGATCGCAAGTTATTATTAGAACAAAAATTCACTGAATACATGAAACAGTGGATTGAAACATTTTTCAATATAAATCGGGGTACAAGCAGTGTCGGCAATGTCTGGGATTGTTTTAAAGCTGCATTTAGGGGGGAGGCCCTGAGCTTTGGTATATACAATCAAAAACAACAGGCGATAAAACTTCAAGAGCTCTATCAAGAATTAACAAAGGCTGAGGAATCACTAGCGCAGGGTATACGGTTCGGGCGGATATAACTGATCAGATGACGGCAGTAGCTAGACTTAAAGCAAGGTTAAACCTTAAATGGTCGCAGGAAAGCGCAATTTTTTTTCATTAAACAACAAATCCAATATGAGTATGGGGAGGCAAGTGGTAGATGTCTTGCCCAGAAACTAAGGTCAAGGGAAGCAGCACAGCGGATAGATAATATAGTAGATTTAAGAGGTAACTTAGTAGATAATGAAACTGGAATATTAGAGGTGTTTAGGCAATTTTATGAATCATTGTATAAAGGAGATGAGTATGATACTGATAGGGCTACCATTCTTATCGGGCGATATTGTATGGCAGATCTATCTGAAGATGAAAGAGAAAGTCTAGAGGCACCTATTTCGGCAGAAGAACTAGAATTGGCAGTTAATGGCTTAGCCAGGGGAAAGGCGGCAGGCCCAAATAAGTTACCCTTGGAAATTTATAAGACTTTTTTTTCTGTTTTAAATATAGATCTTCTAGCGACGATGAGAAATGCCCAGAAAGGGGCGCCTCCAGGGAGCTGGAGTGAGGCATGTATTGTGGTTTTCAACAAAAAAGGAAAACCTGCGAACTTAGCTGGGTCCTACCGCCCTATTTCGCTTTTAAACACGGACGGGAAAATGTATTCGAAGATCCTTGCGAATAGGTTGTCTGGAGTGATTACTAATTTAGTTTCCACCATACAGCATGGGTTCATCCCGCACCGAGGAGCGGCGGATCATGTTCGCCGGGTGATTACTTTATTTGATTTTGTCAATGTTACCCAGGAGCCATTATGTTTAAATTTACTAGATGCCGAAAAGGCTTTTGACCGGGTCTCATGGTGCTTTTTATGGGACGTAATGAAGCGAAGGGGGTTTGGCCCCGAATTCATAAAATCACTTCAGACACTGTATTTGCAACCTACGGTCCGTATCAGCACCATGGGACTCGTGTCTGACCTGGTACAAACACAGAGGGGTACCAGACAGGGATGCCCCTGCTCTCCTCTTCTATTTTCATTGTACATCGAGCCCTTTTTAAGAATGTTGGAAGCTTGCTCTAGGATCCCTCCGGTGGTGATGCAAAATTATCAATTTAAGGTTCTAGCTTATGCGGATGACGTGGCAATTGTTACACCATGTCCTACAACTGCAATGGAGGAGATCGAATCTATTGCCGCAAACTTTGGTGTAGTTGCTGGCTATAAACTGAATGCTTCCAAAACCCAGTTACTGTGTGCCAACCTGCCAAAGTACTCTGATTCACTGGTTTGTAAAGAAGTTCGAGCCACAGGATGATGAGATGCTCATGAACATAATGAATAATATTGAGATGACAAAGTCCATGAGGACTCTCCAAAGTACAACTTACACGGACTCTTTTCAGAAGCTATAGTCCGAGGGCAGGGAGAGGGTCTCAAGGCCGCCTCGCCTGAGCAGTTGCACTCATACCAAAAGCAGCAGCGGGCTTACTATCGCCAAGCCAGCAGGGGATACAATGGCGGCTCTTACAGAGGGAACAATAGGGGAGGGGCAAAGGAGGCTCCAGCAAAGGAGCTTTCTCCTGAAGGAAGTGACGTGCCCAAACTTTCCACGATCACACATCTCTGTTCGGGGAGATTACGCAATAACCTCCACTGCTGGGAAGAAATCATTTCAGACAGTGGGTTATAGCCAACACAGCTACTGCCTTAAACTATGTTCCACCCGCCCACAACACCCCACCATGGTCACAAATGCTCTGCAATTACCAACTCTTCTTCTTCAAGGAAGTGGTACATGCTCTTTTAAACAAGCATTTACAATGCAACGGTCTCGCCTTTGCCAAAGTTAGAGCTATTGGCATTGTAAATGACAACATTTTTATTTATGTGTTGGTTTTGAAAACAGATAAATAAATGGCATTGCCATTTACAATGTCAATAGCTTAATCTCTCGCAAATGCGAGACCTATTGCATTTGCACCTACACACACACACACACACACACACACACACACACAGAGCCACACACAAACACACACACACAGAGCTACACACACACAGAGCCACACACACACACAGACACAGAGCCACACACACACACACAGAGCCACACACACACAGAGCCACACACACAGAGCCACACACACAGAGAGCCCCCCCACACACACAAAGCCCCCACCACACATACACATACAGAGAGCCCCCACACACACACACACGCACAGAGAGACCCCCCCCCCACACACACACACACACAGAGCCACACACAGGGAACAGAGGCCAGAAAAAACAATCACAACGAGGGAACGGGGGGGCAGAAAAGCAGGCACAAGAGGGAACGGGGTGGCAGAAAAGCAAGCACAATGAGCCACACACACAGAGCCCCCCCCACACACACACAGAGCCCCCCCACACACACACAGAGAGCCCCCCCCACACACACACACACAGAGCCCCACACACACACAGAGCCCCCCACACCCCCCCCCCCACACACACACAGAGCCCCACACACACACAGAGCCCCACATACACACACAGAGCCACACACAGGGAACAGAGGCCAGAAAAAATTATCACAACGAGGAAACGGGGGGGGGGGGCAGAAAAGCAAGCACAACGAGGGAACAGGGGGGGCAGAAAAGCAAGCACAACGAGGGAACGGGGGCCGAAAAGGAAGCTCAACAAGGGAACGGGGGCAGAAAAGCAAGCACAATAAGGGAACAGGGGGCAGAAAAGCAAGCACAACAAGGGAACAGGGGGGGCAGAAAAGCAAGCACAACGAGGGAACAGGGGGCAGAAAGGCAAGCACCATGAGGGAACAGGGGGGGGGCAGAAAAGCCAGCACAACAAGCGAACAGGGGGGGCAGAAAAGCAAGCACAACGAGGGAACAGGGGTGGCAGAAAAGCAAGCACAACGAGGGAACAGAGCCAAGAAGAGGCAAGAAAACGGGCACAACGAGGGAACGGGGGAGGGCAGAAAAGCAAGCACAACGAGCGAACAGGGGGGGCAGAAAATCAAGCACAACGAGGGAACGGGGGGCAGAAAAGCAAGCACAACGAGGGAACAGAGGCAAGAAGAGGCAAGAAAACGGGCACAACGAGGGAACGGGGGGCAGAAAAGCAAGCACAACGAGGGAACAGGGGGGTTGGCAGAAAAGCAAGCACAAATAGGGAAAGGGGGCAGAAAAGCAAGCACAACGAGGGAACAGGGGGGGCAGAAAAGCAGGCACACGAGGGAACGGGGGAGCAGAAAAGCAAGCACAACGAGGGAACGGGGGGCAGAAAAGCAAGCACAACGAGGGAACGGGGGTGGCAGAAAAGCAAGCACAATGAGCCACACACACAGAGAGCCCCCCCACACACACACACACAGAGCCCCACACACACACAGAGCCCCCCACGCCCCCCCCCACACACACACAGAGCCCCACACACACACACACACAGAGCCACAAACAGGGAACAGAGGCCAGAAAAAATTATCACAACGAGGGAACGGGGGGCAGAAAAGCAAGCACAACGAGGGAACGGGGGGCGAAAAGCAAGCACAACAAGGGAACGGAGGCAGAAAAGCAAGCACAACGAGGGAACGGGGGCATAAAAGCAAGCACAACGAGGGAACAGGGGGGGCAGAAAAGCAAGCACAACGAGGGAACAGGGGGGGGCAGAAAAGCAAGCACAACGAGGGAACAGAGCCAAGAAGAGGCAAGAAAACGGGCACAAAGAGGGAACGGGGGAGGGCATAAAAGCAAGCACAACGAGGGAACAGGGGGGGCAGAAAATCAAGCACAACGAGGGAACGGGGGGGCAGAAAAGCAAGCACAATGAGGGAACAGAGGCAAGAAGAGGCAAGAAAACGGGCACAACAAGGGAACGGGGGGGCAGAAAACCAAGCACAACGAGGGAACAGGGGGGAGTAGAAAAGCAAGCACAACGAAGGAACAGGGGGGTGGGCAGAAAAGCAAGCACAAATAGGGAAAGGGGGCAGAAAAGCAAGCACTACGAGGGAACGGGGGGCAGAAAAGCAAGCACACGAGGGAACGGGGGAGCAGAAAAGCAAGCACAACGAGGGAACGGGGGGCAGAAAAGCAAGCACAACGAGGGAACAGGGGGGTAGAAAAGCAAGCACAACGAGGGAACAGGGAGGGGCAGAAAACAAGCACAACAAGGGAACAGGGGGGGCAGAAAAGCTAGCACAACGAGGGAACAGAGGCAAGAAGAGGCAAGAAAACGGGCACAATCAGGGAACAGAGGCCAGAAAAGCGAGCACTTACCGGCTGGGGCGGAGGACTCGGCATCTTCTCTTTTTATTCCGGCGGCGGTCCAGCAGAAATGGCTCTCCGAAAAGCCCTGACATTTTCGGACTGGGGACGTGTTTTTCATTCTCTCCTCTTCCCATTGGCTGGAATGTAAAATTCCAGCCAATGGGAAGAGGAGAGAAAGAACCTAAAAAACACGCCCCTCAATCCCAAAAACACAGGGCTTAAATGGACAGACGCCCCTCTCCTCCAATGGCTGGCCTCCGTTTAGGAAGCCAGCCAATGGAGAAGAGGGGCGGGTTCAAGCCCCCTCTGAAATACATAAGATCTCGCCGGCGAGACTACGCAAGCGCAGCCTACGCAGGCATTCAGGGCTTCACTTACCTCTATGATTGGCTGATCAAGAGCAGCAGCCTGATACAGTGACATATTTACAACTAAAATGGCTGAGCGGGCGTTAAGCCAAGAAAGCTAACATCGCGCTCCGTCAATTTAGAAAGGCAGGGCTACACCGTATTTACAACAATACAGTGCAGTCCTGCATTTCTCAAAGCGCTGGCGCTAAATTCAGCTGCCTAGCGTCAACGCAGGCACCCTTGCACCGTGTTGTGCAAGGGTGCCTGCTTTGTGAGAATTGTTTGTTTATGTGCAGGAAGGTGTCCTTTCCTGCACATAAACATTAATTAATGGCTATTTGGAACTTCTATGGCAGCACAAACATAAGTTACAACTCATCATTTTTAAAATGATTGTTTATGTGTAGGAAGGAAAACCTTCCTTCACATAAACAGTCATACGTGGCGTTTTGCTGTTTCTATGACTGCTGCACAATGCGGCACACGTAGAAACAGCAAATAAGAGGAGAAATAAAGCATTTCTCCTCGTTTTGCCTGTTTAAAACCAGGTTTTCCCTTGTCCTAATTTTGCCACTGCGCCATATTCACTCCACCCTTGTAAATATGGAAAATAGGGAACAGAGGCAAGAAGAGGCAAGAAAACGGGCACAACGAGGGAACGGGGGGCAGAAAAGCAAGCACAACGAGGGAACAGGGGGGTTGGCAGAAAAGCAAGCACAAATAGGGAAAGGGGGCAGAAAAGCAAGCACAACGAGGGAACAGGGGGGGCAGAAAAGCAGGCACACGAGGGAACGGGGGAGCAGAAAAGCAAGCACAACGAGGGAACGGGGGGCAGAAAAGCAAGCACAACGAGGGAACGGGGGTGGCAGAAAAGCAAGCACAATGAGCCACACACACAGAGAGCCCCCCCCACACACACACACACAGAGCCCCACACACACACAGAGCCCCCCACGACCCCCCCCACACACACACAGAGCCCCACACACACACACACACAGAGCCACAAACAGGGAACAGAGGCCAGAAAAAATTATCACAACGAGGGAACGGGGGGCAGAAAAGCAAGCACAACGAGGGAACGGGGGGCGAAAAGCAAGCACAACAAGGGAACGGAGGCAGAAAAGCAAGCACAACGAGGGAACGGGGGCATAAAAGCAAGCACAACGAGGGAACAGGGGGGGCAGAAAAGCAAGCACAACGAGGGAACAGGGGGGGGCAGAAAAGCAAGCACAACGAGGGAACAGAGCCAAGAAGAGGCAAGAAAACGGGCACAAAGAGGGAACGGGGGAGGGCATAAAAGCAAGCACAACGAGGGAACAGGGGGGGCAGAAAATCAAGCACAACGAGGGAACGGGGGGGCAGAAAAGCAAGCACAATGAGGGAACAGAGGCAAGAAGAGGCAAGAAAACGGGCACAACAAGGGAACGGGGGGGGCAGAAAACCAAGCACAACGAGGGAACAGGGGGGAGTAGAAAAGCAAGCACAACGAGGGAAGAGGGGGGTGGGCAGAAAAGCAAGCACAAATAGGGAAAGGGGGCAGAAAAGCAAGCACTACGAGGGAACGGGGGCAGAAAAGCAAGCACACGAGGGAACGGGGGAGCAGAAAAGCAAGCACAACGAGGGAACGGGGGGCAGAAAAGCAAGCACAACGAGGGAACAGGGAGGGGCAGAAAACAAGCACAACAAGGGAACAGGGGGGGCAGAAAAGCTAGCACAACGAGGGAACAGAGGCAAGAAGAGGCAAGAAAACGGGCACAATCAGGGAACAGAGGCCAGAAAAGCGAGCACTTACCGGCTGGGGCGGAGGACTCGGCAGCTTCTCTTTTTATTCCGGCGGCGGTCCAGCAGAAATGGCTCTCCGAAAAGCCCTGACATTTTCGGACTGGGGACGTGTTTTTCATTCTCTCCTCTTCCCATTGGCTGGAATGTAAAATTCCAGCCAATGGGAAGAGGAGAGAAAGACCCTAAAAAAACACGCCCCTCAATCCCAAAAACACAGGGCTTAAATGGACAGACGCCCCTCTCCTCCAATGGCTGGCCTCCGTTTAGGAAGCCAGCCAATGGAGAAGAGGGGCGGGTTCAAGCCCCCTCTGAAATACATAAGATCTCGCCGGCGAGACTACGCAAGCGCAGCCTACGCAGGCATTCAGGGCTTCACTTACCTCTATGATTGGCTGATCAAGAGCAGCAGCCTGATACAGTGACATATTTACAACTAAAATGGCTGAGCGGGCGTTAAGCCAAGAAAGCTAACATCGCTCTCCGTCAATTTAGAAAGGCAGGGCTACACCGTATTTACAACAATACAGTGCAGTCCTGCATTTCTCAAAGCGCTGGCGCTAAATTCAGCTGCCTAGCGTCAACGCAGGCACCCTTGCACCGTGTTGTGCAAGGGTGCCTGCTTTGTGAGAATTGTTTGTTTATGTGCAGGAAGGTGTCCTTTCCTGCACATAAACATTCATTAATGGCTATTTGGAACTTCTATGGCAGCACACACATAAGTTACAACTCATCATTTTTAAAATGATTGTTTATGTGTAGGAAGGAAAACCTTCCTTCACATAAACAGTCATACGTGGCGTTTTGCTGTTTCTATGAGTGCTGCACAATGCGGCACACGTAGAAACAGCAAATAAGAGGAGAAATAAAGCATTTCTCCTCGTTTTGCCTGTTTAAAACCAGGTTTTCCCTTGTCCTAATTTTGCCACTGCGCCATATTCACTCCACCCTTGTAAATATGGGGCAGCGTCAAAATCATTGGGTGTTGCGGCGGAACGCCCACCACCACACCCATTGCCCACCCCTTTCATGCTAAGCATAGCGTTAAATGCTGCCTTATTGACGAGGGTGCGTTAAGCCACGCCGCCTTGTGAATAAGGCAAAGCCCCTATCGCCACTGGAACGTCAATAAAAGTGATGGTTCTGTGCCGATAGGGGCTTGTAAATATGCCCCACAGTGTCTTGCACACACTCAAGTAGTGGTGCGCTTGCTTCCCAACTTGAGCTGTACTACAACAACATGAAATCCCATCTGCAGCTTCTTCAAATACAGCCCTTCCTAGGCTCTCTCCCAAATAATGTTACAGACAAAGCATACCCCAATGAGCAAAGGGTCTCAACTTTCTAGCACCTTCTGCCTAATTTTCAGCTTAGTTGTCAGCTCACAGTTCTCACAACCTTGAGCCTTCCTGGAATGTTGGCTTCATGTGTCATGACTTTACATGGTTACACATGACTTTACAAGGTTATGCAAAGGCAATAGGTCACAAAGACGACCCTGATTTGGTTTTGCATATTACACTTACTCTTTTTTCTTATACTTCTCATGTAGTTGTCTCACACTGCAGACTGGTTTAAATAGAAACTGTCACTCGGACTTTTTCCCAATTGAGCAGTCTCTTGAATGTGTGTTCTTTTGCACCCTTGGGCACGCCTCAAGTACAGTTTTTATGCAGACAACTAGCCAATACGTTGAATAGGGATTTTGTGTGACTGTACACTGCAGCAGATTTTGAGTATAATTTCCACACAGATGTCCACCCACTACATTGAGCAGGTATACTGCATGTCTTATGCAAGGTCGAATATACCTTAAGTGTAATTTTCATCAACCAACCAAGCGCAAGTTGCGTAACGAGTAATTTTTGTGAAAATTACGCATGGAAAATGATCTAATATCACCCAACTTTGGATCTTACACAATTGATGCTTGAGTAAACCTATTTCACTGAGTTTGAACCATCAGGATTTTGATCCTACAACACACTCTTTAACAAGGAAGTCAAACCAGATGGGGAGTGTTGGTTTTACCAGATAACCGGGTTTGGATCACCCTTGCCTAAGTCTATCTTGGGCTATATAGACCTACCTAAAAGCCAAGTTTTAACATAAGCATATTGTTAAAATATCACCTCTGTGCCCTGTTATCATTTCACGTGATGTTAATGAACAATATAGCACGTTTGGGACATTAGTTATTTGTGCTATAATCTTGATATACATAATATCAGGCGGTAAACCTACTGCTCAAAAGTTTTGAGTTACTGGCATAACCTACAAATCACATATTAGCATCATACCAATACCTCGTGAGGTAAACAACTCCATTGAGGTCTACCATGACATCGGGGATTAATAAACTTCAACTTACCACATTCCGTTTGGCATACTCCAGCCGACGAAAAAACGGACTGGCCTGCAACTTGCACGTGACAGAAGTTACATCCAGGGCAGGACGGGCCTACAGGGCAATAATTCTGTGCCTGAAGGGCACACTTTTACAGTGTGTCTTTACAAGTTCAAAAAAGCCCCAATTTTCAAACATGGCTACTGTTTTTTATTTCTCACAAATTTAATAGACTAACGGGGCCCTCTTTATTTTGGTGCCCTGGCCTCTTTCCTGCCCCAGTCCGACCTTGGTGACAGCATCAGTTGTAGAACTTATGGCCTACCCAATGACGTTATGGATGGTGAGTTGACGTATTTTTCAAATTGTTTAGTGCCAGAGTAAATGCCAACTTTCTTGTCTGTAAAATCTCTTTGTGTGTTTGCTTTTTTTTAAACCTGCATGCATAGTTGTTCGAAATGTGACAGAGTGGGTAGATGATAGCAATAGAAGAACATTTTCTTGCATTTGCTTTCGCTATGGAGCCCTCTGGGTCTGAAATGTTCTACTTATCGCCTTAAATAATTTCTCACATTGGGCATATGTACAATGAACTGGCAGAGTGCAGGGTAGCTCCAAAATTGCTAATACTGTGCTTCGTTAGTTCAAAAATGCAGGGATGCGCCGTATTTACCATAATATGGTGCACCCCTATGTTTCCCCTAGCGCTGGCACTAAATGAAGTTGCCTTGCGTCAACGCAGGTACACTTGCACCATAGTGCAAGGGTGCCTGCACTGAGGGAATGATTGTATATGTGTAGGAAGGTGTCCCTTTCTGCAAATAAAGAATCACTAATGGTGATTTGTAATTCCTATGTGTGCTGCTTTGAGCAGTACGCATAGACGTTGCAAATTGTCATTTTTTAAATGATTGCTTATATGTAGGAAGGGACACATTCCTGCTCATAAACAATCCTTCATGGCAATTTGCTGTTTCTATGTGTGCTGCACAATGCAGTCCACATAGAAACAGCAAAAACGAGGAGAAAATAATAATTTCTACTTGTTTCACCATGTTAACACCATGTTTTCTTTTGGTCTTAAATTTTGCTCTGCCCCATATTTACGCCACCCTTGTAAATAGGCGGCAGCTTCAAAATCAGTAGGTGTTGCGGTGGAATGCCCATTGCAACACCCATTGCCCACCCCTTTCATGTTAAGTGTAGCATGAAAAGGGGCTTATTTACAAGGCGCAGCGTTAAGCCATGTTCATTGGCTTAACGCCGCCTTGTAAATAAGGCAATGGACTTAACGCCACTAGAACGTCTTAAAAAGTGACGTTCTGGTGGCGTTAAGTCCTTGTACATATGCCCCGTAGTTTGTTGTATTTCATGCCTGGAGAGGGCAGTGCTATTTTAGGTGAAGAGTGATAGTAAATTAGTATGTCGCGGTGTAATAGTGATGATCATGTGCAGGAACTTTACAGTGTCCACCTGATGTGGCGATAGGTCTAACCCCTGTGGCAAAGCTAACATCACACGGTTGTGCCAAGCAGTCTAAATCTGAGGCCTCTAACTGGATTTACAACAGGATCTGTGGTCAGCTTCCCTTGCGCTTGATCCCAACATCTGCGTTAGATTCAGGATTCCACCTTCTCCAGGGAAGGTGAGACTTGGGAGGGACCAATTGCTCTGTACTCTAGGAATTAAAAGGTTGCAAAATAATTCATTGAAACATTGGTTAACTATGAGCCAACTCTATTTTGTCTTTCTGTGCCATATCATTAAGTAGGTTGTTCTCTGGTCAGACGCCTTGAAGGAAACAGGCCTGCAGGGATAAAAAATACAATGTTTGTTTCAGACCTAAGTGTTCTAGTCTGGCCGTATATTCAGTAATATGTCATAGAATGTTTCCCACCAGCAAATTAATGTCTAGTTGCCGAAGGTGAGCTAAAAGCGAACAAGAGCTGCAGCACAGATTTAAGAAACATTTGTTGTTTTTGATTGGAGAGTGGAGCAGACTGTTTTGTTTTGTCTGTGCCTTCATTTGACAGGCCAGTGCTATCTAACTCTGATGACACCCAAGGTCCAGCTTTAAATATTTTTGTTCCAAAGCATAAACACCGACCTGCCCGCCCTGCCTTTGCCTCCACGGCCTGCGATAGTGCCCTCACACAGGGACAAATGAAGGCTTCTTCCGACCAGGGCCCCCTCCTCCTCTCTTACTGACATGGGAGGTGCATTGAAAGAGATGAAGTGCCCTGCCACTGTGCCACCGCCGTTTGATTGAAGTGATCCCACAGGAGACATAGGGGGTTCATTAGGATGACGGGGGAGCCATCTTGTATGTATTGCGACTTATATAGCGCACGTATCACCCGAAGGTATCAAGGCGCTTGCTTAGGGAACCCGTCCTGGTATTCCCCTGTGAGATACCCCGGCAGGGTATCCACAAGGTGAAAGCCAGGCATCCCGCCGCGAGGGGCCGTAGTGGAGATTAAGCAAGCTATTGCCCAGAGTCGCAGAGTGTGACCCCGTGAGTCGAGTAGGCACCGGAGCGAGAATTGTCGAGTCCGTGGAATTTTGAGCCCGAGACCCGCCGAGGCGGGGAATCGAACCCTGGTCCACAGCTGATCTCAGCTTCCGGGTCTGCCGCCTCTAACCACTGAGCCACGCTTCTCCACATTGTCGTGGAATGGACCGCCTGCCATTGGTGCAGGGGTCCCGTTGGTGACATTAGGATGCGCCCGCCAAACTGGCTGGCATATCCTGCATTCTTGACATTGAGGCGGGCGCTACGGGCCCCCAATGAGAAGAACCGCCTGCCTTTCCATGGCGGCAACAAGGCAACACGCCGCATGCAACATAATATGGATGGCTGCGTCTACCAGACACCGCCACCATATTAACTGCTTTTCCCCCCGGTAAGCAATCGGGCGGATTGCCTACCAGTGGAAAACTGGCAGATGGTCTTTCCATCCGTCGGGGTCCCCCCCGCCATAGTAATGTGGCGGGGGAATTGGCATGCCGGCGGGCTCAAATGTCGGGCGGATCGCCACCACCATGTGGGCGGTGGCGATCTGCCCGACATGCTAATGGGCCCCATAGTTTCTACCCATGACTCCTTTTTCATCTGCTCAGAGCTTCATGTAAATTGGTAAAGAGCAGCAGCGGGAACAATATCTGCAAATGCTCTTGCTGTTGGGTTTCTTAAGAATTTTGGATAAAAGGTGACGTGTTGGTTATTCAGCTGCACTGCCACAGTCGACCATTTGCATGTTGAAATTTCCATTATCAGCAATCAAAAAACTACCAAACGAGAAACCTTTGATTTTTTTTAATGTTTTTGATTTGATTATTCAATGGATTCACCCAGTTTTTAATTTGTGCGGTTGTTGCTTGTGATGGGCACTGTATCTCATTTTTCGGAGCCAGAGCTCATTTTCATCAGACTTTGCACCAGTGCAAGCCAGAGGAAGACAAAAAACAGGGAAAGAGGAAGGAAACAATGCAAGGAGAACTGTGACAAAAGAAGCACGCAATTATCCAATCCCCATAGTTTATCATTACACCCAAACCCATTAAAATCAGTTTTTTTGCACCTATCACAATCTTATCCCCTTTAAGGATCACGCCCTATTTTTTTCTAAAGTCAATTTCAAACATACTAACTCTTTTTCACATTTCTTCACCACGGACATTACTTCCCTAACTTTCCGAAGTTGAAGAGATCTAAACACTGGGATTAAAATGGGCCTTCTTTCCCTCACAAAATATGTACAAAAGAAGATCATATGCTGTAGGGATAAAAAGTGCCTGATTTGCAAAACCTACATTTCTCATTTTCCGTTTCTACATTGGTCTCCTAACTTCCCTTGTATGCAAGCGGGGACTTGCCCGAGCCTTAATTTAAGGCCAACCTCCTGCCAATCAAGATTAGGCAGTCTTGCTGTTTGAGAACTATGGCATTTGACCCTAAAAGAACCTTTGTGCCCCTGTACTTTTTATTATACATGCAATAGATTAACAACGCATGAGACCGACCTTACACCACCATAATATATCGCCAGCAGTATGTAAGACTGTAGAACGGAAAATCTACTTATATAGCATTTGATGTGCACTGGTGCCTCTGAGTGCCAAAAGCCAGCCTCACGGGGCAGTTCCCAATCCCCTTTAGAACAGCCAGTAGTTCTATATGGATTGCAAGCAAACAGGAGAAATTTTTCAGTTCCCATGATGTGGAGTCTGCCTTTGTTGCAAAAGCACTGTGTGTGATAACCACCCTTTAGCCTCCCTTCTGGAAAATAGAACATCATTTACATTATAGTGGTGCCCCAACGTGGGTAAGGCCAACAAAGATCAATTGAGCCCACAAAATAATCACAGACATCAGGAGTGCCCCCTGTGAGCGCTGGAGCAGCAGCTACCCCTGCCAACGCACTTCTGAAGTGGAATGTGGGATACTCATGTGAAGGGCAAAGTCAGATTCCATAAGCATGAGCAGAGGTTCGGGTCGATTAGCATACCAATAAGCAGAATGTTTTGTATGGACACATTTCTTATCTGGGTGCCTAAAAGCCTACCTGATGATCATGCCAGCAATGCCAGTCCTTCTAACCACAGCTGCATCCTTGTACAAACTGCAAACCACATGTGTAGATATATCTTGGATTGGGCAGCCTTGTAAATTAATTCAAATACTGCTTCACCATGCACCTAAGCTGTTTCCCGGTGGCGCTCAATGAACACTGCTGTGAATGGGAACTAGAACTCCTATATTCTCCTTATTTTCCAGTAGATCCCCCTTTCTTCCTTCTAGTTATGTTCTTGGGCGTGATTCATCAGCACCCATGTGGCTATCATTCAGCATACTTCTCTTGTCTCTACTGCAGCAGATGCGTTTTGGCTAGCGCCCCTTGGTAACGGCGAGTTCCTGCTCCCCACTTGTAGTGACCCACTACTGACCACTTGGTTCCGGGGATTGATACCTATTCTGTCTTCTAGCTGTACCTGGGAAAACCATCAATGTGCCTGTTATATTCTGCAAGTTTGATTTATGCCAAATATATTGTTAGTTCATATTTCCTACTTTCCTCAAACCTTATTGGTAGGGCCACAGGGCAGGCAGGGTCAATAGACCACAACCACAGTGGGTGTTGCCATTTTTTCTGGTGGTCTGGGGTCCATATGACTACGGCAAACCGAGTCAAGCGCATCTATTCTGCACTTCACTCTCAGGTTATCAAGTGGGAGCAGCCAAAGAATTCTCATGGAAGTAGAGTTGAGGGGAAGATACACAGAACTCAACACGTTAAACAACAGAAGCAATAAGGCACTGTCAAATCTACTCAAAGAGAAATACTTTAATATCACAGCAAAATTAAATACTATGCTCAGTAATAGGGGTTCAGCTATAGAGTTCTTCAAGCACCTATACAGGACTGTATTCAAGTACAACAATTCTCACACCATATACAGTGCTCTATTACAGCTCCTATGGAGCCCACAACATCTGCAGCATTCTAGAAGTGACACACATTATAGGTAAGAATTGCCACATGTTCAAAGTTGTTTTAGGCTGTGCAAGCAACAATTTTTGGTAACCCATAGGCCATTTAGCTCGGATCTTGAGAGAAACAGTTCACACTGGCAATCATTAATTTGTCTAATGTGTTGGCTTATCTTTTCGAATTCAAGACACCGCCTTCTAGTCTTTGATTTCAGGCCTTGTGTAACCTGTTCGCTGGAATGTGGCTCCGTGTGTGATCCGTGGTGCACTGTTGGTGGTTGCACAGTCAGCGTCCTCGTCAGCAGGTTCAAAATTGAGGTCAGCAGCCAGACTTCTAGATCTTGCTGCTGTGAACAAACAGCACAGCAAGCATTGGAGGTGGTGGCATGCCTTTGGCATTTTGGGGCCTTTGGGTTGCAGGGGGGGTCCCCTACTATGGCAGTGTTTTTGCACCTCTTAGGTCACACCGCCCTTTCAAGACTGTGGACAGAAGAGGTCCCTCAGTCATGCAGCAATGACGCCTGACACCCTGCTGTTACTTGTGGGCTGTCTGTATGTCACAGTTTACATGAACCACACAGGGATGCTGCATGGCTGCTCACAGCTAGGGTCCGCTCCAGAATATCCCTGGTGCAAGTCCCTGTTCTGGGTGCTTCACACACCAGGAACATGGCTGGACTTCTCCTCCAGTACAGTTTTTTCTCGTTCCCTCTGTGATAGTCAGGTGTCAGATCACCAGATAGGTTAGGACATAAGAGACCCATGGAGACAGAGTACATGGAAAAGATGGATAGTGGGACAATGGAAAATATGGAATAACACAAATAACGCCACCAGAAATATAACCCCATTATTTACACTTGCAGCCACAGTAGGGATGTTCCTCTCAGGTACATTTCCAGGTTGTTAGTGATCGATAGAGTACGTAAGGCCACATGTGTACTTGGGAGAGCTGTCTCCCAATGTCAGTTTTTATGACTCTCCCAACATTCGCTATAGTTTGAACCTGGCTCTACCTCCCTTCCATATTTATTGCTCTCTACCTATTCATTTTCCTCAGTCCCTTTGTGTTTCCCTAATTTGTAGCATACCCGTTGAACTTTGGATGTCATTTGTTGTCCATCTACCAGGCTCCTTCCTACCGGCTGCTGCAGTAACATTCCTTCCTTGTTCGGTTCCTCAGCAGGACTAGTTTTAGTTTATCTATCATCTGCACCAGGTACATCCATATGTATAGCCTCTGGGTATATGTTATTCTCTCCCTCTTGGCTTGGCCCTTTATTGATGTGTTTCCTCTCCCCTACAGGGGGAGACTTGGCCCGCTCCTGTTTGAGATCTGAGGCCGTGTGATGTTTGTAATCAAGTCTGGATTTTCATTCAACTAACCTGTAGGACCGTGTATCTCCTTCTCTCTCCTAACCCTATTTTCCCTTAAGCCTGGATCCTCTTTATCACCTTTGATACTTTACCAGAGGGTGGGTCACAAATGAGAACTACAAGGTCGTGCTAGCAGTCAGAATTCTAGGCGCTAAGCATCAACAGCTCTCGTTCAATTTGCAAAAACTGCTGATGTCGGCTCACCTCTGGAAGACTGGCTTTCGGGCATCAGGCCTGGATCACAGCAGCTCTTCGAGTCCTCTGCATAGCACTCCCTTCCTTGGTCAAGAACAACTTCTAACTAGAACCAAGGCCTTCAAGAAACTCTGGGTTGTTCATTTCTGCAGGAACCTCAGCCGACAAAGCAGGACATATATCAAATAGGAACTGCAGGATGTGGATTCGTTTTTTAAAAACTTTTTTATGAGGAAATGCTCTGGGAATAACACAAATCTTTCAGCAGCTAAGACGAATACAGCACATCAAACGTGCAGAAGGGGCTGGTAATGAATTTCCCATTGAGGCATTCTATTTAAGTAGCATTTTAGGGTCTCCCCTGCGACCGCGTATGCACTGCAGGAATTCCTATTTCCATGAGATATTGTATACAATACCATTCACTGCCCCTCTTATTTTCAGTTTCATAATTGGGCAGCGCCTGCCAACTTCACTTTCTCTTCATTCCTAGGGAGCATGGACCAAGTACAGATTTAGTGACTGAGATAATCCGGAAGCAGGAGTATGCCATAGAATTTTCTTGGAAACTACTATTAATGAGATTTGAGGATAAACATGTCGGGCCTCATTTACAAGGAGTTATCGCGATGCTGTGCCGCAAGCCATTTGGCTGCACAGTGCTGCGTTAATTCCGAAGCACAGGGATGCATCACGTCTACAACAATATGACCGATACCTTTGCTCTCCCCTGGTGAACAATTTGCTGCCATACTCTGACGCAGGCACCCTTGCACCATAGTTCAAGGGTACCTGTATTGAGGGGAAGGATTGTTTATGTACAGAGAGGTGTCTGTGGTAAATAGATTAGGTAGGCAGCAGAACACGTCTTCAGGTTATTAAGATATATTTATTAAGTTAGACAGCAGAGCAGTAAACCTCACAGCTGACCAGACCATCAACTGCCAAGGCTGAAATTCCCAACACAGATAGAACACACTTAGGTAGTATGGGAGACTGGTAAGATAAGAACACTATGAAAGGACTACAGACACCAAGTAGTCATATTGAAGTAAGTATAAATATACAATAGTGTCCCTCTCTACAAATAAACAATCTGAAATGGCGTTTTAAAACTTTTATGTGTGCTGCTCAATATAGCACAAATAGAAGTTATAAAACAGAATTTTTTTCAATGCTTGGTTATGTGCAGCGACACCTTCCTGCACATAAACAATCACAAGAGGTGATTTCTTCGTTCTATGTGTGCTGCAGAATGCAGCACACGTAGAAAGAGGAAAAACGAGGAGAAATGAAAACATTTCTCCTTGTTGCGCCTCCCTACATCTCCCCTGGGGAGCCGTAGCATTCTGACACATTTCCAATTTCACGATTTATTGTAAAACTGGAAATGTGGCAGAAGCCATGGGTTTTGCATGGGAACACCCACAGCAGCACCCATGGCACGCCCCTTTCGCGCAAAGTGTTGCATGTTAAAGGGGCACTATTTACAAGGGCATGAAAAGTCACGCAGCGTGGCTTTACGTTTCCTTGTAAATATGGAGCAACAGGTTGCGCCACTGGTGCGTCACAAAAAGTGATGCATCGGTGGCACAAGGGGCTTGTAAATAAGCCAGACTTTTCCAGCATTATTAGATAATATTCAAATATACTGAAATGTCAACCTAAAATACCTCCTAATATTTATTTTAAACTGTCTATGACAAAGGGGACTTGCAGTTTTATTTTCAAGGCGATATTTCTTCTTTATGACACATAGCAGAAATGTGGATTGTTCTTAAATTATCTCTCCTGTGCTGCTTGCACAAGTAATTTTAACACACTCACCCATGAAAAAGTTCTCCTGTTCAGGCACAAAATCAATATCAAAGTTACCAACTATCAAACACTTTTTTCAGGGCCACCCACCAGCTATTTCATCGTATTTCATTGCTATTGGAAAAGGTGGGAAAACAAATGAACAAAAACACCATCTGTGGTACCACCTTTAACAGAGCCTCTACCCACATAAAGCGCATCATACTTAGGACTTGGCGGTTCTTGAATTCGAATGGCTTGAGCCTGGAGAAACCGCTTCTTTCATTTAAAAGAAGTCCAAACATGAGGGACCATTTGGTCCACACGAGACACCTTCCAACAACACAGAGAGAACAACAAAGACTTTGGGAACTTCCAACAGTCATGGGACACACCAGATGTGGATCGTGTGACATGTGCAGATTGACAGAAAACACTAAAAGCATTGATGTCGGGCTCAGTTACCCATGGAAACTTTGGAGATACACTAATTGTAACTCCATTAATGTCATCTATAAGATTAGGTGTCCATCTAACCTAATATATGTGGGGATGACATCAAGGAAGGTTAAAATTAGGATCATGGAGCATAGAAGCAACATAAGGTGTGAGAGGACCGTGACACACTTTACCACACATTATGCTGAGAGAAAGTACTCAGTAGATGATCTATACTGGACAGTACTGGACAAGCCTTACATTTCCACCACCACCAGAGACCCTAACAGAATTTTATTTCTAAGGGAACAGAAATGGGTGTATAGGCTGTGAAGCCATGAAATTGGCAATAAATGATGAAATTACATGGAATACACTAAGCAGGCTATGTTCAGATGCGAACAACTCTTCACAGACTGAGGGCTCCAAGTTAGAAATAGGGGGTGGGTATGTCAATATATCCTCCTGTTCATTGAAGGTGTCGGAGAACAGGTGGTGACATAACCACTCTTAGAGTTTCTACCTCCTAAAAAAATTACCTAGAACAGAATAGAGAGCATGCCAAATTCTGTTCCATGCATTGGAATGATTCAATCCTGGGAAAGTCATTACGAACCCCCTTTTTGAAGACCAGTACGAACCTCTTTTGACACCTGGGGTGGCGGGATATGGGCAAAAAAAAAAAATGTTTTTCTCCTCCTTGAGAGCGCTTCGATTTAGAGGAGAGAAAAGAATCTCTTTTGAATTTTTTTTAATAAAATAACCATTTTTGATATTATTTGAACAAGGTTAGAATATATGAAAGTTGTAAAAAGACGTACACCACTTTAAGACCTGTGATCAATGAGTTCAGACTCAAGCCTGAATAGGTATCGACCCGAGCAGGTGACATTCTGTGCATACACGAGCCGATGAGGTTAGCGTTCTAGAGGATTTCACGCTACCTAATACGATGCAAAAACAGGCACACCACTTTAAGACCAGGGATCTTAGAGTTCTGACCCAAGCGTGAACAGGTATTGACCTGAGCAGGTTAAGTTTTGTGCATGCACAAGCCGGTGAGGTTAGCGTTCCAGAGGCAGTAAGGGTTGGAGCCCATTCCTGGCACGTGACACGTGTCACTCTGTCAAGTGGCATATGCCACAGCTCATGTGACATGTGCCACAGATTTTTTACAATTTCTTTCATGATTAACTGGGGATACTGTCAGTTAATGATTTCCAAAGGACTATGTTTCACTATACTAAAATAAATAAATACATTAAAAAAAACAAATTAAAAAAAAATATTTCCCAGGTGGGGTTTGAATTGAATAGAAAACCTGTCCTCCCCTTCCACATGCCACACGGCATGCCATCAATGCCTGACATGCACTATGACTAAGGAGGCCATAGTTCTCCCAGACACTACTAGGGGGTGACTTACAAAGGCACAGCTTTCATTTGTGGAATTTAGGAAACAAATATAAAAAATAAATACATCGATTTTCCCCAGCTGGGGTTTGAACCCAGGTCAAAAAGCACTCACAGCCCCTGGGAACTGCCAGTGAGCCATCTGTGTTGCTGGAATTCACCACAGCCAAAGGCTATTTTGTCATCGAAAAATATGTTAGTCCCTCCTCTATTTCCATTGTGTTTGGACTTTACATGCAAGAAATCCTCTCTTGATTTACATGCTTTAAATACAAATAGCCCTTCCTTTTTTACAGTATGCCATTAGCCCCATGCATTTCTTATTGTTACACAATCATCCTCAAATTCTCATTCCACTAAATAAGTGATTTCTTTTATAGCAAACCTGTCCCCCCTTCCACATGCCACACAGCATGCCATCAATACCTGACATGCATTATGACTAATGAGGCCATAGTTCTCCCAGAAACTGCTAGGGGGTGATTTACAAAGGCACAGCTTTCATTTGTGGAATTTAGAAAACAAATATAAAAAATCAAAAAATCGATTTTTCCCAGCTGGGGTTTGAACCCTGGTCAAAAAACACTCACATCCCCTGTGAACCGCCAGTGAGCCATTTGTGTTGCTGGAATTTTCCATAGCCAAAGGCCTTTTTGTCATGGAAAAATTATGTTGTTCCCTCCTCTATTTCCATGGTGTGTAGATTTTACATGCCAGAAATCCACTCTTGATTTCCATGCTTTATAAACAAATAATCCTCCCTCTGTTTCACTCTGATACCAGCCCATAAATGTATGGTTCTCACAAACTCTTTCTTTATAACTTCTGCCAAAATTTTACATGGATGTTAAATGCCTCAAGGACAATTACCTTTCCTGTCATCCTTTTCACTGTGCCACCAGCCCCCACCTTTTCAGTCTTAATATGTTTTTGCTTTTACTTTTCAAGTCTCTTGACTGCAAAATTGTTCTCCATGCATTCTATACAATATGGTTTCTAAACATTTTCAATTATGTAAGAAAATCTCATTTTCAATATTCCACTCGTCAGTCTAGAATGCTGTATGACCATCAATCAGCATTGTAGTTGCAGTATTTAGTCGAAAGTATTCTGCATGCAATAACATGACTGTAGTGTAGTCCCTTTTCTATTTTCAAGTAGTAGTGAAATTCATTGATAGGTCCTCGTCTAAGCCATGTGACACCCCTTGTTAGGCTCCAGTTCTTTTGTAAGGTTCTTTTCCAATATATTGCCATACATGGAATAATCTCCCTCATTAACTATCCACTGCATGGCTTTCCTTAAAGACAGGATAGATGTCCTTAGTGTTTTTAAGAGCATCATATTACTGTTACCATTATTTATTTCCAGAGACTTCCTCTAAGTATTTTTCAGCCTGGATCTCCGAAACAAAGCTACGAGTGGACCCTTTATATATAATTTTAATTCTGGTAGGAATCTGAAGGTATACATTGGCTCTCAGCTTTTGAACAGGAGCAAAGAGCTGCCTGAGCCTCCATCCGTGTTCCACTGTGGCATGCGCAAAGTCAGGTCTAGTGAAAAAAGTTAATCCATCACAGGATCTTGATTCGTGGGCCTTGCCAGATCATAAAGAGCTTGGCGGAGGAGAAATTTGCCAACAATGGCATGAACTGCCAAGCCAGGTCCTCCCTGGACCATAAACAAGCCTCCTGGGACCAGTTTTGTGGTTTCACCCCTCATCAGTCAGTCTAGCTTGAAGCCAGTGGCACAGTGAGCCCAGGACCCATGTCTGGGCATAGCCGGTGCAATTAGGGCGAGGCAAAAGACACACAGATCCTGGTGAACAGGCGGTAAATTGGCACGGGTAGGAACCCACGACCTCTAAGTCCTGTCGGTGTTGGGCGGGACGTGCCTGGCCCAAGTGCTCTGCTGTGGTGTACTCCTGACAACTGCGCAAAGGGAGGCACTCCGTTCTCGGATGCGGGTTGATGCTGTCACATGGCAAGGGCACGGTCTTGAGGTGATCCACAGTGCACTAGGCCCCTTGTGCCTGGACAGCACTGAAGTTGACATCGCGAGCAAGACTGGCACAGCTGGTTGGGCTCCAAAGCCCAGTAGGGTAAACAAGGGCAGTTGACAAGCCCCCGGAAGTCACTCTGGAGGCAATTCTTTGTGCCTTGCTTGCAGGGCAGATGTTCTTGTACGGAATGTTTATATGGTATGAATACTTTCCATGTAAGCTTTAAAGCTAAAAGTATGTTGATTTAAAAGTTCTTAACTTTCTTATTGCAGATGACAATCAAAATTCTCCAAAAACAGGAAGAGTTAAATAGATATGAAGCAGAACTTGTACTGATGAGAGGGTACTTCCTAGACTCCAATGAGGATGAGTATATGAAGTTCAAACATTGAAAAAAGTGAAAATGGACGCACTGAAATAACTTTTTTTAAAGATTGTCTTGTTCATTACATTGAAAAATTAAATTGTATGTTTATGCCGAATGGTGTATAGTATTACATGTAACTTTACTAAAAGAATTGTTTTGAAAAATATTTATTGACTAAAATATAATATGTATAAGTGTTTACTCTTGTTGAATTAAAAATAAAAGCTAAAAAAAGAGGTATTTTTAGAAATGAGATAAAAATACAATGAAGATATTCTTTGTCATGCCTATTTTGATTATCCTTAATTTCAACATAGAACATTATTAAACAATTCAAACAAATAACATGTATTCATAAACAATAAGAATTATATTGCACATCATTTTTGGTGTGATGAACATAGAAATCAAAATGACTACCTTATAGTGCAATTTTAACATTCGGATTCTACATCAACTACAATTTCATGTTATTACTAATTGAAAATGCTATTAATATAGAATGCACTTAATTGCTGTGTAGATTTCTTCGAAAAGGCTGGAAAATAAACCTAATGCATGTCAAACTTAAAAAGGATAACAAATGTAGTGGACTTTATGGGAAGAAACAGTTCATAAAAAAAAAAAATATCTGTGATTTATCTTCAGGAAATGAACATCTTTTGCATTACATATACCCAAAGTCTTACCATATCAGTTACTGCGGGTGTACAACTCTCTATACGTTACACCTGCCTCCCAGTTATGATGTGCCTGTACTCCTCCTTTCAATATGATGACATTGGTTATTGTAATTTGGCATATTTAATCTTCCTTCTAAGCCCCTAGTCTTGTGCACAAAGTGTACCCAAGGCCTGCAAGTTAAATGTCACTGTAGGACTGTAGCACCGAGTGTCCCATCCACTAACCTGATGGTGTAAAACAAGGCTTTGGGACTACCTGTAGAAAAGTGCAATATAAAATGTTATGGCTGGGGAGCCTTACCTTGTAATGTTATATTTATACCCCAAAGATGGTCCTTGAATTCACAGTACTACTTTTTTTTTTGGTCCTAGTAAGTAGAGTGGATAAAAGAAATCAGGCTTAACTAGAGGAACATGTAATTAACACAACTTGTAAGAAATCCAGCATCAATCTTTACAAAGTAAGGGTAATATTATCTTAATGTAGAGACAAAAAATAACAGAATAGCATACTTATAAGAGAGTTATAGATTTTTAAAGCAATTGTAAATCAGTGCAGAAAAATACAGAGACAAAATAACATTGAAGTCAATTGCAAAATCCACTAGTGACAATAGGTCACTTGCAGGTCGAGTCCGCAGCGGCTCCTCCAGCAAAGCGGAATAGTCACCCCACTGCTGTTTGAGCAGCGCAAAAAAACAAAAAAGAAACTAGTAATTACTCAATGTTATTATCAGTTATTTTTCAGTGTGAACTCAGAGCCAGGTTAGGGTGGGGCGGGAATGGGCTATCTGAGCCAGTGGGAGGAAAAAATATGTCTAAGATTATTGCACATGTCAGGTTGGCCAGCCAGCCAGGTGAAGAACTTTCCTAGGCTTCCAGGCACTGCATGAGCAGCCAACAAGAAGCTCAGACTAATCTCGATACTGCGGTCTTGCTGGTGACAGCAGAGTTGTGATTAGCTTAGGGGAGTCTGGGAGCCTGTGTGCTTCTGTTCCATGATGCCAAGAAGACAAGAAAAGAAGAGGATGGAGGAGAGGCAATAGCCGTACACAGGTAAGTATTTTTTTCATCCCCAAAACCCCATTTCTGCAGCAGCCGCCACTAGGTCGTGTTCCTTGGAACCATGATAAATTTAAGGTCATGCGGGCCCCAGGACTGGGACCAGGCCACACCAGTCAGATACATTTTACAAAGCCCCAGGTGCATAGTTGTCCTGGCGCTTCCTGGGTGCAGAACAGGACCCACTGGGTTACCCCTGTTTTACCGCTTACACAGAGCGGCAAGAAGCAAAATGCAAAAGCACAACAGGCACACACAGCTGATGTCGGATGTTGGTTGCACACTGTTCTCTGTAGATACAGCATAAACTTTAAGCGTTGATTTCCAGATTGGTGACTAACATGTCTTGGCTGCAGTAAACACAATGAAAAGCTTCAGGAACCTCATTGGGTCAGTAACATAGTGGTGTGAAACTTTGGGGCAGGTGAGACTACATATCCCACAATGCACTGGACCACCTTGATTTGGGCAATCCCTCAGAAGGCCCAATAGCAAAGAATTATTTGGAGTCAGTGATTGTTTTTAAATTCAGTTTTAGGGGAGTAGTTTTTCTAATCCAGGGTAGACTGAGGGTGTGTCTGGCTTCCACAGGGGCCCCCATTTTGAAGTGTGTTGAGTTCTAGCCAAGGACGGGGGTCGTTAAATAAGTTCCAAGTTAGTTGCCATTTGCTTTTTGCTGGTGGGCCAAGTCCTGTTACTGTCAACACGAGTCTCCTCGTGGGCCCATTTAAAAGAAATTTGTTCAGAGATTCTGGGTCCCTGAAATCCTAGATTTAGGGAATGTAGGGATGTGGGAGCTAGGAGCCAATGCGTTGCTAGCACCTGCAGCTAGTCTGCCCTTGAAGTGACCTCATCTGGTGGTGGAGGTCACCTTTTCTACCCAGAAAACACTATTTCTGCCCACTCAAAGATGAAAGAATTTAATTTTAGGAGTAGAGAACTGCTTTCCCAAATTAGAGGTATGGCCAGCCTTCCTCTGTGTGACTGCCTCCTGCATAGCTAATTTCAAAGCGTTCCCCGTTGAAAGTGCACCTGGGGCATGGGGAGTGTTCTTTCCTCCCACCTCCATATCAGAGGAGGTGCAGCCTTCAAAGCACACTGCTCTGATGTGCCAATTCACTAGGCTGCTGGGGATGGGGGAGGCGTCATCTCCTGTCTTTGCTACATCAGGCATGAGAAAGCACAGGTTGGTGAGCAAAAGCACAGTAGAGCTGTGGGTAAACTCTAAGGTGCCACATGGGTGCTTGCCACATCACCCAGGGCACAAGAATTGTGTCCGCGGTGAGAAGGCACTTTGTTTGACACCAAACATGACTTATTCTAGTAGCACCAATAATGGAACAGCCAATCTCGATAGTGTCTGGTTGGCAGCCCATGTTATGCTATTGACCGCTAACATATATACTAATTTACAATGGGGAATGCTACTATAGAGACATATAGGCTTGCCCTTATTTGTTCACACCTTTAATATAATGCACCCTGATGCCTGGGCTGAGGGGCCCTACATTAAGGAGTGTCTTTGATAAAGTAAAGGCTGTGTAGGTGGTTATAGAACCGCCATCATGAGGGATGAGCGTCAAGATTGCACCAATGACAAAAGATAAAACGGCAAGAGGAACTGCTAAGCAGAGCATGTTGGACCACTACACTATAACATGGGCCTCGACAACCCACCAGGGAGGTGCACAGGGAGGCATTACGGACAATGCCGCACTCATGGCGGCCATCACACAGTCCAGGGACACATTGAAAGAGAAGATTGGAGAGGTGGGCTGCGATGTCATGCTCATAAGACAGGATCTGCGGAATGCGGTGGAGCGCATTACTGAGACTGAGACCAGGGTCCAGGGAGTGGAAGATTCGATCTCTACCTTGCAGAAAAAAGTTGCGTCACTGGAGACGATCACCAGGGGTCTGCCCTCGTGGGTGGAAGACACGGTGGGCAGGGCTAGGAGTAGAAATCTACGCTTTGTGGGATTCCACGAAGAATGTGAATGGGGGACATGGAACAGTTCCTGACTAAGTGGCTCACCGGCTGGCTTCCTCCATAGTTGTTGTCCTGTTACTTTGTTGTTGAAAGGGCGCACAGGGCCATGATGCAGAAGTCGCCCCCGAAAGCCAGACCAAGGCCTGTCATTGCAAAGATTTTGAATTACCACGACAGGGACATGATTTGAAAGAAATCCAGAATCAAAGAACCCCTGATGTTCAAAAACACTTGCATCCTCAAATTTCATGAATACACAAGACTAGTCCAGCAGAAGCAACAATATTTTATGGCAGCCAAGGCCCACCTTCGTGAGCTGAAACTTCCTTATGCATTGCTGTATCTAGCCAGGCTGAGGGTGGTGTACCGATCCCGTATGCTATTCTTTGAGTCACCAGAAGTCTCCGGACACACGACAGGATCGCCCTGTACTTTGGACCACACTGGCATTTTAAACAAGCATTTGCAATGCAATAGGTCTCGCATTTACGCAAGTTTAAGCTATTGACATTGCAAATAACAATGCCTTTTATTTATGTTTTCGTTTTTAAAACATAAATGAAAGGCATTGTTATTTACAATGCCAATAGCTTAAACTCGGGTAAATGCAAGACCTATTGCATTGCAAATGCTTTGACTGGTCTGGCTCTCGCGCTTCGATGCTGTGTGCCAAGCATACGTTGTATAAATGGACGTGTATACTGTAAGTGCTGGACTGGCACCCTCTTGAAGAGAACTGTGCCTTGTCCTGAGAAATAAGGCTATTTAGACCGGAGGAGAGCGGTCCACTGCACACCCAAGGGGGCGCTGACCTCATTGATGAGGGCCGCCTGCGTGTACGTGTGTTGGCTCAAGGTGTCAGCTCAGAGGCAAAAAAGCTGATAAGTCACCAAAAGAGTGATTTTGAAACAAAGGCAGCTCTGGAAATGCGTTTTCATTTCGGAGGCGCCCTGACAGGAGACATCAGTGCTCTTAGTGCGCGCAGGTATCGCTTAGGAGCAACTGCTAGAAAGAGCATGGGAATTTTCAGCTCTGCAGCGAAAATGCAATTGCATCTGCCCAATGATCCCTGTAGACAACTAGTCAGGGCCCGTCTCCAACCCTGTCCTCTCCCAGCTGCCTCGTCGACCCCGTGGCTCTCACCTCATTAGCGCAGCACTTGGGCCCAGTGTCTCCCTGCTATGCTATTCCTTCGCCGAGTGGAGTCAGGGCGGTGTCTCTCGGGAACGCAACGCTGTCGTAGGTCTCTGCTGCATGGCTCGTCTTCAGGGCCGGACGTCGAGCTGTAACTCATAATCGGGTCTCAGCTCGGTAGGCCTCTTCCTCCGCTGCTCATCCAGGGCTCTGCCACGTACCCTCTTCTACTCTGGGCGCTTTCCCTGGTTCCGGAAAGGACTCCGCACTGTAGTCTCAGCGTTGAGCTTCACGACTCAAAACCAAGGGAAAGTGAAAGAGCTGCGCACGCTGTAGGCACGCCGTGAGCGTGCACATCGGCATGGCCTATGGCTCATGCCCAGTGGCGGCGCATAGAACTTGGTGAAGCAGGTGAGAGTGGTTGTCGCAGTCCAAGATGACCAGCGAGTCTTTTCGTGAGTACATGCCGGCCCAGCCGAGGGCCCAGAGGTGCCACAGCACACGCATCATTCTACCAGTAACAGCTCTGCAGGGCTGGTAGGAGACCAGCCATAGAGAAAGCGGAGGGAGGGAAAGCGAAAGCACATCATGTTTGTTGTTGAGGGAGAGGGGATGGGTGCGGTGGAGGGGGTGTGTGAGTGTGTGTGTATGTGTGTGTGTGTCTGTGTGTGTCTGTGTGCGTGCGCACGCACAGTTACTGCATGCAGCTGGCTTGTGTGGACGGAAGGGGGACAGGAGATGTGCTCGGCGCATTCACATTTCCAGTCCGGCCTGCGCAGAGAGGTTCATTCTTAGTAAAATACTGTTTCATATTCTCTGTGCAGGGTTGTATTGTTAGGTAAACACCATCAGGGGAACAATATATGTTGACATTCAATTTCTTCAACATATCCAGACCTAATAAATTCTCACGACAATGTGAAGTCAACAAAAAGGGGGAATCAATTGTAGCAGGGCCAATGGTGAATGGGAGGGGTTTAGAGATGGGTCTTACCACCGGAACTCCTGAAAATCCCACGGATACATTATTTTGCCCGGACAGAGCCGCCCCTGGAACCAATGATCGAGCAACAGAACTATTCATTGCTCCTGTGTCAATTAGAAAATTCTCGGAAGTCCCCATCAATTCCCCTTTCACATAGGGTCCTTGCTGATTGACTGGGATCGACACTTGGCCCCTTCTCTGTCCCTGGCTGTCCTATGGATGAGTATACCCATCCTGATCCCCAAATGCATAATCCTCATTAAAGTATTGCCTATCTTGAGGGTTATCAAAATGGTTTCGTTCAGACCTGCCCTGGGCAACTTCCTCCCTACGCATATCGCTTCGGTCCGGACCACCTCGACCATTTCCCCGTCCTCGGACAGCTCCGTTACGGGCAAGCAGTAACGGACACTGAGCTTTCCAATGTCCTTCCTGTTTACAATAAGCACACTGATGTATCCCTAACGACTGGGCCGGACCTACACTTCTTCCTGTCCCCACCCCTCTGGACACGGGCCCTCGGACTCCTCTCCCTCCTCCTTGTCCTCGATTGACTTGCTGTAACAACACCCGAGTTTTAAGATCCTTAGCCTTTTTCTCTACTTTATCCTTACTCTCATTTTCCCTGTGCTCATAATATTGGGCCATGCTTAGTATTATGGAAGGGGTAGAGGTCGTCCAGGTACTCTCTGCAGCTTGCAGCCGAGCAGAGACTTCAGGTATCAGGTTGGTCACGAAGCGATTTACAAACAATAGGACCCCGCCTTCCGTGGCAAGGTCCTGTCCACTAAAATCAATAAAAGTACCTTCAAATCGAGTGAAGAAATCAGAAACACTTTCATCTTTCTTTTTTTTACAAGCAGTCAATTTATCCCAATCGACTTTGCGTGGGGGAATTAACCTGTGCATATAGGCAATTATTTTCGCGGGGAGAGTAGTAATTTCATCTCTGGGCTCGTCTCCAGGCTTGCGGTCCCGGTCCCAGTCTTTCAACTGATTCCAGGTTCCCCCTAATACTGCTTCATGATCGGTGTCATAAACCTGTCGCCATATATCTACAGGGACCAACAGCCCGAAAAACAATTCGACATCAGCTAAAGTCATTACAGCTGATGTTTCGGCTTCAGTTAACTCTTTATAGTAAGCGGTGGGATTTTTACGAGGGTCAGGCAGCTGTGATTTTAGAGCAAGGACTTCACTTCGCTTCCATGGCGTATATACCCACTGTTCTTGAAACCGCGCATCCTCTCGGGCTCTCGTAACTTGATTAGCACCATCACGTATTTCAGGTACCTCAGGATAAAAAATGGGATGCCCTTCCCTCATGGGAGGTTGAAAATTCCAGTTGGGACATTTTACAAACATTCTACCTCGGTATTTCACCAGCGTCTCTACATTTTTATACACTTCTACCGGACTTAGATCGAGCTCGGTCCAAGATGTCATACAATACTTGAGGGGCTAATCCTTCTTGGAAACATTGTTCCCATGCGTCAATAAGATATCGAGACATTTGATGCAAAGCATGTTGCTGCATGACCGGCTCGAGATCCCTTATGATACTCCACAAATCGGCTACTGTATATACATCCTTCCGCATCCACTTCACTGCCTGTTCTGCTATAGCCTCTTTTTCACTATAGCCCAGTGAAGCTCTCGTAAATAGTCGCCTAGCGTTTATCCCACTTTGATCCCCCAATGGAGTAAGATCCCTATCCTCAGGGGTCGCACCAGCTGATTGAGATGTCCATATGGGACTCGGTGCTGCTAAAACGACACGGGAAGTACCCGGGGGCTGCCGTGTGTCAGGGATAAGGGTAGCCGTGTCTCTCAATGAGGTAGTCGTGGCGCGAGTAGCACCCAAAGGGGTGAGAGGCACGTCTGCCTCTGGTGCGGAGGCCGAAGGCACCGTAGCCACGTGTAGAGGTACAGCGGGATATATGCGTTGTGGCGCATATGGTGGGGGAGGTCGAACATCCAGTAAATCCTCTATTTCATCTTCTGCTTCATTTCGAGTTACATAACTTTTGTCCACCTGTAGTCTAAACTGTCTATCTAAACGTTCAATATGTTGTTCAGTCTGATTCTTATCATGAGCAATGGCTTTCTGGGTTATAGTCTGTCCTTGTTTTATCTTCACTAATTTTTCTGCCCTAATACGTCTCCTTTTTGCTTCTTTCTGCCACTTATTGAGGGTGTCAAACATGGCCTGTCTGCTGCGTTTAGCAAACAGACGGTCTTGCAAATACTGGATCTTTTTCTCATCAAAGGAGCCTGTCAGCGGCCACTGTAACTCTACATTGTCTTTGGTGTATTTATGCCATAGGGTATTGAATAAGAGTGGGGCAATCCCATGCTTACAATACATATCATGGCTGGGGCTTCCCTCCGGAGGGGCTGGCTGGCTTTCGTCCAGCCTCGTACCCCCCGGCACATACAGCCAAAGCATAACTTACTAAAACACGGCATTGCCCCTCTTTATATATTGTAAATATTGCTAGCTGAAAAGGAAAATGTTATTTACAACACTCTCATACACATGGCCATGTTTACAATCAAATTCAATCATCCACAAATGAGAAATCAACAACAATCTTTACATCAACATAAACAACAAACAACTTATTTCAGACAGAAGGTGGAGCCCGTCGACTCCCACCTATGGAGAACTCACGTAATCTTCCAAATTCCAAAAGGGCCCAAAATCAAACATCAGAATCCAACAGTCTTGTCCTTAGACTGCCTAGAGATAGCCAGACAGGTTTTCAAACCACAGATCGACCTACGGACCATCCAGCAGCCTTCATGGTTCACTTCCCGGACTATTCTGGCTGAGCCCGCTTTTTCAAGCGCCGCTCCAGATCTGTCCGAGGGCTACCCAATCTCAGCTGTCAGCGTTTCCGAGAGCAATCCGGCCAGGTGTACACTTTTTCCACAAGTTAAACCAAGGCGCCTGGTCACAATCTCTATTATTCTCCAAAATATTCCAAAACAGGAGTGTCTGCCCGTGCAGTCTCAATACTGCCCCGTCAGACCCCCTTCTGAGTTCTCCCCGGCATAAAACCACCAAATACCAAATTCAAATCCAAAGGATATCCAACACGAGACAAAAAAAATCACTCACCTGGTGCACTCAGGTTTGATTGCAAGCTTCTCCACTGCCAACTCCTGCAGACTCAACTTGGTCTGTTCCTGGGTTACACCCGTAGGACTCCGGCGTGGGGTCACTAGCAGCTGAGGCTCTCTCGACCGGGAGAGCAGAGCAACCCTCGAATTTTCAGTCGGTCCTCCCCCCGTTCAAGATCACCCTTCCCACTGTCCCGTTTCATTCTGATTACAGAGGGACGACCCCAATGCGGAGTCCCGGGGGAGTCGCCAACTGAAGTACCAAAAAAATAATTACAACCCAATAGAGATATACTTACAAATAGCCCTACTACCAATTACCAATAATCAGTCAGTTGGCAGTGTAGAAGGTTCAATCATTTATTAAACAAACAACTCTGCCAGAGGAGCCTCTCGCGACCTAACACCTCGAGGTCCGCCGAGAAGACTGCTGGCACATTATCAACAGATTACATATATACTGTTGCAAGTTCGAAACCGTTAGCTAAGAAGGAAAAATACAAGTTGGTACAGGTTGGTGCAAAGGAAAGACCATATATGGGACACAAAGCATCCTTAGTTTAGCTCAGCTCGTTATAGCAAGGTCGAGGAGGGTGACTCCCTCCTGCCAGCGCTAGGAGAGTCCGCACAGCACCTCCTGGAATGTGCTTATCCATCCTACCCCCACCTACAACCTTGACAGGCCTAACGGGCAGAAGCAGCAGTTGGCTACATTTGTCAGACTGTTTTTCAAGAGAACGACTCCTGCTAAACATAATGGTAGGTTTCCACTAATGCCGTAAGCAGACTAGGCCACAAAATGGCACTGGCCAGGTTAATCTATATTGCTCGTAAAGAGGGCAAAATGACTAGCATAAGACATGTATTGACCCTTTAACTACTAAGTGTGTGTGGTTAGTAACACTTGAACATCTTTACTAGAGTAACAGATACATCACGCTAATTAATAACTGTTACTATATGTTTTACTAAGCCTGATTCAGATTTCAGTTCCTTCATACCACTCTCCTGTCTCCCTTCCGAGGCAAGTCAGCAACAATAAGTCTTGCTGGCGACAGTGCTTCGCTCTGCGTCGCCAGGTGTGAGACCTAAAAAGGACCTATCAAAGCCCTTAGTTGCTAAGTGAAACATGTATTTCATGCATACTATCATCCTTTGCAATAAATGAGGGTCCATTGTATACATTATCTAGGAACTACACACAGACAGACTGGGAATCCTAACGGGGCGACCTCTTCCTACTTCACGTGCCAGGTCAAGTCACGACGGATCTGTGAATAGTCACGTTTTGTATACTACGTTGCCCCAAAGGGGGGAATTGATTCTATAAGACTAATGACCGCGCTAGGAGCAATATCAAAACCTTTCACGCTGCAACAGCTTTATCAGCAATAGAAAGCAAGCCTTGAGAAACTTTGCATGTGTGAAGATACATGTGTCGGCTGTCATCGGCTGTTCATCAACCATCACTACCTGGAAGGCCATAGGATTAGGACCTCCAGTCTGGCCGTTACTATTACTCTTGCTTGTAGTGCTCAACCAATTTTCAAACTATATATACAATGTGTATATTACATGTACTGTTTCAGGACTATTAGACATATTTGTGTACTATGTTTGAAGTTATCCTCAACTGCTGTAATAAAACATTGGACTAATTAACATTAAATTGTACAAGAGAAATACTCATATTTGATGTTCTCTTCTCTTTTTGATTGATTTATTTGAAATGTTTTTCTATCTTTGATCCAATACATGGATTAAATAATCATGGTTGTAGGAATTCTAGTACTGGCCATTTAGCTAAATCTAATGACCATGCCGTAAATTGTTTTAGTCAAATATTAGAGTGCCGAGGTACAACTATTTTGTCTCGCCAGAAGATGTCTTTAGCTGGCCAGATGAAACAGTGAAGATCCGGCCCGCATGCTACTAAGGTTGGAATCAGATTCCTTGTACAGTGAGGTCATCAACAGCCCACCCAATAACAAAATCATAGGAACCCGGAGGTTGAGATCTAAACGCCAATCCTGCAGTGATCAAAAACAGATCCACTTTGGTGCCCTGGCAGGGGTCTTCAGCCTCATAGGTACGTCAGCACTCTCCTGGGATGAAGCATGAGCGGGGGCTAGTACCTTTGTTCGACTCTAAATAGTTGAGGGGAACGCCCGTTAACTATGGGCAGGTTATTGGTGAAACAATGGCGGGGGCTCCCATTGGGATCCGCAAGCCACCTGCGCTGCAACAGATAATTCAGTAGTTTTGAGGTATAGGAGGGGTTTGGAGGAAGTTGGGGTACACATGTTATATGTTTGCACTGAGTCACTGCTACACATGGCTAATATTCGCACACTGGCTTATAGATGTCCCACACATCAAAGTCACAAGACTTTAGATGGTAGCCACTATAGATAGGGCGTGACTCCAGGCGGGGGACCTCTGAATAGTGAGTTGGAACATCAGAGGAGCACTAGATAAAGTCAAAAGAGGGGCTATACTTCAACAGGCCAAACGGTACCGAGCAGACATCCTGATGCTTCAGGAGACGCATTTAATGGGTAATACAGCATTGCATCTCCTCCGCTATGGCTATGTTTAAGTGTACCACTCTGGCTTCACCAGGGGGTCCCGTGGGATTGCGATTTTAATTCATGGTAGTGTCTCATACCAGCATATCAAGACATGGACAGACATCCAGGGGAGATACATATTTATATGGGGGTACCATGTATGAGGCACAAGTGGTATTGGGCTGTATATATGCCCGGCCGCTGCAATGGCCGTTAGTCAAGTGTTTCTTGACCCTGTGGGCGGATTTACCAGAAGATTGGCAATAGTAGGGGGGGACTGGAAATGATGTAATGGACTTGGCCATAGATAGATGAGGAAATTCCAATGTGCTCTACGGTACCAAACTGAACTCCCTGGCAACTGGACTGGGATGGGTGGATCTATTGAGGCGGCTGTATGTTGAGGAGCAGGGATACACTTATTTTTCGACAACACATGATTCTTACTCCCGTCTTGACTATATATTTATACTGATAGGAGCCGTGGAGATTCTCCCAAGGGGTCTGTTCGATCAGTCCCCAGTAGTTCGGACAGCGCAGATGGGTCCTGATAAGCAGCTCTTTTGGTGGCGTCTCTCCTCCTGACATCTGCAGGATGAGAAATATCGGGATCACATAGAGCAGGCAATCGGGCAATACCTGGATATAAATGTGGGAACAGTCACAGAGGCTGAAATCCTATGGGAGGCTATGAAGCCCACCTTACGGAGGTAGACATTTCATTCTGTGCGGCAGCACGTCGAACATGGCGGGAATAGCTTATGCGATCGGAGGCCCATATAATGGAACTAGAGCGGAGCAGTAGGGGCGAGGGAGGGAATAGGGTGCTCTGACAGCTGGTGCTGGCGCAACAGACCCATGCTGACACTCTGAGAGACAAGGCCCGTCTTGCATGGCTGGCGTCCCGTAGCAGAGTTTACCAATGGGGTGGCAAGTCCAGTAAATAACTACATAGAATGAATCAAGGGAACTTGCATCCGCAGGTTCTCTCGAGCATACCCGGTTTCAGATGGGAGGGCTCTTAGCAGAGAGTTTTGCAAGATACTTTGCAGAGCTAAAAACCTCTAAGGAACTACTTTCTGGAAGACATGATAGACAGTTTTATAGCTGACTTACCACCTTGCGGCCACTCGGATGAGGCTCGAGCAGACTTTGACCTTCTGCTCACTGAAGAGGAGCTTTGCACAGCCCTGGGAGATTTTAATTCTGGAAAAGGTTTCCCTTGCAAATACTTTATGAAGTACTTTTTAAGTTGGAGCCTCATTTTCTCAGAGTTGTGGACGAAGCTAGAGACCGAGGTCATCTGCCACGAGACTGGAGACACGCGGAAATAGTTGTATTCCATAAACCAGGTCGGCTCGCAGACCAACACGAGTCATACCACCCCATCAAAACTGTTTAATGATGAGGCAAAAAAATTGGCTAAAGCAATGGCCAATCAACTCCAACCCCATATAACCAATTTGATTCATCCACACCAGCCTAGATTTATGCCACAGAGGGCTAGACGTCATAACATCCGATAAACGCACATGGCTATAGCCACTATCCAGGGAAAGGGAGTACAAGCCGGCCTTTTGCTGGCAGTCATGCATAGGGCATTTGACTCCCCTAGCTGGGTATACTTGTTCGCCCTCTTAGATCGTTTAAAAATGGGGCACGATTGCTGTCGTATTTAAAATTGTTATCTAGAGTCCTCACGGAGTTGGTGCATGTTGTGTGATCCACCTCCTTCACATTTCCAATTGGCAGGGGCACTCGTCTCTTTGCTCTAGCTATGTAGCCCTTAGTGGCGCGGGTACGGATGGATGAGCAGGTGGCGTGCTTTTAGTGGTACCATGGGCTTTTGGATCGTGTCGCATTATATGCGGATGCTGTCTTATTCTTTTTAACAGACATAAACAAGACAGGACCGAGGCTGCTTCACATTATGCCCTCTTCATGAATCCGTATAAATACACTCTGTGGGTGCTGGGGGGAACGACTGGTCTGGGACCTTGAGTCTCGGCAGTACAGGTGACGACGGAGGGAGTGAAATACCTTGGAGTTTTACTGTCAAATCTACTGAGTGTGGCATGGGACAGAAATATTGCCCCGATAAGGACACAGGTTTGTGAGGAGATGAAAACTTGTTCACACATGCCCCTTTCTATTGATGGTAGATCGGCTATTTAGGTCAATCCTAGCACAGCACACATGCGTTGCTCTAAGGGGAGGCCTCTTGGAATCACTACAGACTTTCTCCGGACTTGTCCGTTTGTTTTTTTAACTTCCACATATTCTATTGGCCTTTGCATGTGGCTTTGAAAAATGTAAGCACGCAATTGGCCAAAGGCGGGTGCATGTCCCACCTTTTCTCTAAATGTTCACTCCCACGGCATCCAGCTGTCAGGAGCGAGCAGTGGCGCGCAGGGTGCCAGCTGCATTCCTCGTTGTGGGTCATTAAACAGAGAACGGTCGAGTTCACTTTCGCAGCGCAGCTTGTCTTGCATTGCCTTAAAAGCAGAACCCACCCCAAACAAAGCATCGCGCATCACGCATCACGCATCACGCATCACGCATCTTCATTTAATTATTATCATCAACCGCATTTTTTTTTATACACAGCATTGAGCACTGCTTGCTGTGCGCCTTTATTTATTAACTGCGTTCCTGGATGTGTGCCTGCAACAAATGCCTCCTTGTTTGCTTTGTGTGCTCTCCACTGTACGCCACTATCCTGATGTTTATTAAAAGCAAGGTGGCTGCACGTGCTCCCAGCACCTGGATGGTGCTCAATCCTCCACAAACACAGGCCGAGCTCTGTCTGAGCTCCAGTATAATTGTTTTTAACTGCTCTTTGGCTCAAAATCAGACCCCTCCCACCTAATGCACAACTTCAAGCAGCGCTATTGTGCACCGTTAATTTATTAATGACGCCTGTATGTTAAATTTTTTTCATGGCTTGCCTCCAAATCACACCTCTCCCACCTCCAACAAAGCATGGGCGTGCACAGCTGTATTTTCACTTTGAATTTGACTACTTGCAGTGTTATTTGTTGGATTTCCTCTATAGCAGACCCTTCCCATCTCCCGACACAGCATGACCGCGTGCCTTTATTCACTTATGAACAGCCCGCTTTTACTTTACATTTATATGTAAATAGCTCGACTTGTTTTGGCAGGGGGACATGGGGAGAAAAGTGATTTGCCCAGAATCACAGGCTGTTGAGCCAAAGAGGAGGCTCAAACTTCGTCACCTCCACTCCAAAGTTGGCTGCTTTGGACGTTATGCCACACCTTCTCCTTTGTCATATCGACTTTAAATAAAGAAAAAAACTTGTACGGTTATTCAAAGATGTTAAGAGTGCGTGGGCATGCCAGTGGAGGATAATGTACTGCATTGCTAAACACTTATAAGGTCCAAAAATGCAATACCTAATGGCTATGCCAGTGCTTGTTTTAAAATGGTGTCATTGCCGCGCCTGCTCTACCAATTGCAGAACCACCCATATCAGATACTCCCTATGCGGTTTCGCCAGGTCAATGCAGCGTTGCGTCAATTTCTGTGGACAGGAGGGGCCTCCAGAGTGGCGCTGAGGACTTGCTGTCAGTCGACGTATTGCGGGGGTTGGCCATGTCGGATGTCCAGTCGTACTATATGGCATTGCATCTTTTGGTGCCGAATGAATAGTGGTATAGGGACAGGAAGGACACCGCTTATGCAGTGGAGCGAAGGTGTATGCAAGAGTCCACACTACATACCATACTGTATTTGGCACCTCTACGCAATTCTTTAACACCTGCCACTCAGGTGGTATTCTAGGTGTGGAAACAGTCTCTACGCTGGATGGGGTGGTGGAATAAATTTACTGGGGAAACCCCACTGTGGCACAACGGTCATTTGCCGCAGCTAGCTGCGTTATCCGGACATGGAGGGTGGGATAATATAGGAGTCTACGCATTAGGAGACGTATTGTGAGGCTTGGTTCTGAAATCATTCCAAGATCTTAAACAAGATTACCAGATGCCAAAAACTACATTTTATAAATACCTTCAATTTTGGCACGCGATTTATCCTAGTATCTCAGGGTTAGAGGCTATTCACAAATTCAGTCTGATTGAAGCCAAGGTCTTCATGAGTCATTTGCAGGACCATAAAATCTCGAAGATCTATCAGTCACTGGTGACCAATAGCTCCACTACATTGGATAAACTTAGAGAAGCATGGGCTGGTGATCTTGGATAAATAGACGGAGATGATTGGATGGAAAGACTGTCCTTCCCTAGGGGAGCAGTGATAGCAATACCGCTGCGTATTATTCAATTTAAATACCTTCACCGGGTTTAGTATACCAGGCTCAGGCTGTGGAGGGCAGGCCTAGAGTTATCCCCTATATGCCGGCGGTGTGGTCGGGAGGAGGGTCCCTAATACAGACAATTTGGCATTGTACAGTACTCACAAAATTTCGAAAACTGGTTCTGGCCGGTCTTGCAGGAGTGTTGGGGGTGGGAGCTCCCCTCTTCAACAAGATTGGCAATTTTACATATCACGGAGGGCATAGGAGTTAAAGTATAGAATAGGCACTTGTTATTGTTGGGGCTGACATTGGGTAAAAGGAATGTAGTAAGGCTGTGGAAAGCAACGGCCCCTTCTTCTCTCTCGGCATGGAAAAATGGGCTGGACTTTTGCATGGGGTTAGAGATCCCAATATTCAAGGCCAGGGGTTGCCCACAAAAGCACCCCAAAATCTGGAAAAGATGGGCAGACAACCGAGGCCTCAATTTGGACCCGGTGCCCCCAGTGGCTGCATATGTATCAATGTTGTTATGCGGGCCTCTTAGTTAAGGGACCAGCTATATGGTGATGGAATCTATTTGTTGTGGTGGACGATGTGGTGGGAAATGAAATGCAGTAGTGATTCAATGCGTTGATGTTATATTCAAATTCAATTCAATTAAAATAATCTTTTTACGGATACTTAATATCAATAAAAACACAGGTCACGTTAAAAAAATTCGATAAAAATCAATAAATGACAATAAATAACAAGGACTTGTATAAATAGCATAAACGGAATTATAAATATTCATATTTTAACAGAACGGCAAATATATAAGACAACCACTCCTTTAAGTGGCTCAGTTATTCTTGACAATAGCAGCATAGAGTAATAAGTGCAAATAACAAATTAAATTAATATGCGGGCAATCAGAAACAGACAAATAACAGCACAGCGTAATATGTTAAAATATAGTAAGAAAATAGCAGCATGAATATATTATAATAAAGTGCATACAGGTATTAGCTATATTTGATACGCCATAATATGCAGGGCAAAAACATGAGAAATTATGGTTCACAACATGTAACAGCTAAATGTAATCATATGAAATCTGATGTTTTTAAGGAGTGCTCATTGAAACGCATGAGCGAACTGCCACCTTCAGAAAAAAAGATTATTTTAAAGGTTAAGTCTACACTCTTAAGGTTAAGGATTTCCGTGTAGGCTATTCTATAATCAGCAATGGTAGTTGCCTTAAAAAAAGGGATCAAAAATTGTTTAGTATATAACAAATAAAAATCACAAAAAAATAAGAAGTGTAGCTTTGATTGGTTGCTCCGATTGCCACAGGGGCAAGGCATTTGCCCAAGGTTGGTATTAAAGCCTAAAGGGAAGCACAATAGATATTTTAAGGGGCCTGCCCTGAGGCAGAAGAGCAAGCTTCTCTCCCAGCGATTTAAATTCAGTAGGAGATAACTTGTATGGCAAATGCGATGGAGGACAGTTAGTAGATGCCAGGTACATATACCTTGTGACTGTTGGCTTAACAAGTTCCATATCGTATCTTAAATTACTATATTGATCATATAGGGCCTCTTATAGAGTCTTTTTATTTATGCCCTCCATATTGTTTGAGTCCAGGAAAATGTGATGAAGGTTCACGCTGATCAGACTATATCTGACAGCAACCAGCCACAGTATGTTTCCACCCTTGCAGCATTTGAGGCAATCCGTTATAATTTCTCTAGTCAGTGACGCTGACTAATTTTGCCCAACTTTTAACCAAAATATGGCCGGACCGGACGTGATGTAATCCTCATTATGAGGCAGCTGTAATTTCTGATTGCAAATAAAATTTGGAGAAGAAATTGGGATCCCCAAAAGTTTTCGACAAAATAGATTTTCTGCTCCCTGGATAGTGCAACTTTATTCATAGCCCAAACTTCAGTGGCATAAGTAGCCTTAGGTATGCATTGTGCTTTATAAATTTTAATTATTGAGAGCACTACCTCAGTCTCCTTTGGTTGCGGGAGGCATAACATTGAGTTAATCGCCCTTAGAAATGTATTCCTACTATGGGCCAACCAATGTCTGAAAACATTAGTCCTGAGTACGGGAAAGTGCGAGTGCATAGAAAGCGTTCAGGTCCTGAGGTAATTGAGTGAATAAAGTGCTTTTTGGGGCCACAACACATTATAAACAATTTCTTAAAATTACTGCAAAGATCTAGACCAGCCATAAAATAAACAAAGCCTCTAACTAAAGTGTGAAGTGCGTTTGGGGTGCGGCCCATTAGGACCGCAGCGTCTGCATATAGTAAAACAGGGAGTATATTGACATTGATTTTTGGAACATTGGGAGTAAGTTCTGAGAAAACAGTGTGCAGATCATTAATATACAGAATGAACAAGAGAGGGGCCAGTAAGCACCCCTGCCTGACCCCTCTGCCAATATTAATGTTCCCTGAGACCTCCCCCTACTTGCCAGTCCTCACTTGTGCTTTCAAGTTCCTGTGTAAAAAAGCTAAAAAGTGCAATAAAACCTCATACAACCCATACTTTAAAAGTACTGACCATAGACGTGACCTATTTAAAAAGTCAAAGGCTGAGGAGAGATCCGGGCTATGGTATATTTACTGACAATCAGGTTAAGATTTAAACATTGTTCGACTGTTCCCAGTTTACTTCTGAATCCTAGCTGGCATTTATTTAAAATATGTCCCTCCTCAGCCCATGATCTAATTTTATTAAACAAGATCCTCCCAAGTATCTTAAGGGTGGTATCAAGCAGGGAGATTGGTCTATAGTAGCTAAGGTTGGATCGGCCCCTTTTTTAAAAATCAGGATGATAGTACTAGTACACCATGTGCTTGGTATAAAAGTATTTGCTAAGTTGTTAAAAACATTAATTAAAAGAGGCGCACAGAAATCAGGTTTGTAATTAAGGAGGTTAATGGGAAGCCCATCGGGGCCAGGTGCCTTATTACCCAAGCTTGGGTTGATTGCATCCTTGACTTCTGTAATTGCTATCTGGATGCGTGCTACATTAGAAAAATCAAAGGGCTCCTTGCTCTAGGGGGGATGCCTACATTTTAGAGAAATCAGCTTCCCAGGTCTCACTTGTTATATTACAACTTAAAGGCGTAAGTGAAAGGCCCATGGATCTCATATTTTTGACAGCCGCCAAAAGCTGTTTCCATTGTTGAGACTGGCAGGACAGGCAAGCTTGTCCCAGCGTTCTTTTAAGGTATCCTACTTTCCGCTGCCTTATCACTTGTTTATAATGCTGTCTCAGGGATCCATCCCTGGGTACATCTACTATAGTGCTACACGGAGCTCTCTATTTGCTCGAGAACAGGCATTATTAAACCATCAGAGATTCGAATTAGTGTTAGATACAGGCTTCGAAATTGATAGTTTGATACCAGCACATAGGTGGCAAAAAGCGTTGGACACCTCTGGGTTTGGATCATTAGACAACAGACAAATCTCAATAAAGGATAAGTATGCAGTTATCATTTTGGAAAACAGTTTGCCATTATCAATGCCCTTCCAGACTATCCTCAAGTTTTCCATCAAGCGTGTTTAATTTCTTGCACTCGGCTCTTTAATGAAAACAGGTCTGGGGGCAACGCTAATTCTTGCTAAAATAGGGTTGTGGTCACCAAACACAGTCGGTAAAACCTCGGCTTGTACTACAACATCTTCTAACGAGGCAGAGATAAAGATGTAATATATCGCTGAGGCGCAACCACAACCCCTATAAGTCGGAATGGGACTGTCGTTATGATTTATATTGGCAATATCCATCACATTCAGTAGATTGTGATTTAACAGATGATCCAGCAATTCTTTCCCTCTTTTAAACATAACACCCACACGGCGGAATTAATTGAGAGCCAAAACTTAGATCTGTTGTTTATCACAGAAACCTGGGCAGACGAGGCCTCGGACTTAGATTTGGCCATTGCTATCCCAGAGGGGTTTTCCATCTGTAGAGTGGACAGAAAAGAGAGAAGAGGGGGAGGACTAGCAATTATATCTAGAGATAGATTTAGGGTCAAGAGCTCGGAAAAAGGCGACAATCTGGATTGTGAGACGTTATCCTTCCAGATCAAGATCACTAACAATTACACCTTTAATGGACTTCTAACTTACAGGCCACCCAGAGCCAAAACACCATTGATCGATCTACTCAGTCCATTCCTAGAATCAAGTGTGAAAGGCCCCGATTATACATACCATCTTGGGAGATTTTAACCTACACCTAGAAAAAAACTCGGACACAGTGGTATCAACACTCAGGGACTCTCTGGTCAACTTTGCCCTGGAACAAAGGGTTTTTCAAGATACGCATTGCGCTGGTCACTCCCTTGACGGAATTTTTACTTCCTGTCAGGGTATAAATAAAGTGGACACTCTACAAGTCCCTCGGTCCTACCATAAGGTGATCACCTTCTCATTGGAAGTAAAGGAAGACACAGGCAGGCCCATTGATTCACTTAGGAATGCCATTTATCGGGACTGGTCAAAGACCAACTCACAGACTCTGTTAGATAAACTACAGTCATCCTGCCCAGATCTTGCCCCAGACAGCAATATAGCCAATGATCAAATTATGGAGTGGATAAACGCCGCAGTTCATGTTGCAGTCCTACTAAGAAAAGTCACTTTTAAGAGGAAAACTCCTTCTCAGCCAAGGTTCTCGGAAGCCATTAAGGCACAAAAGCAGAATTGCAGAAGAGCCGAGAAAAAATGGAGAACCAGCTATGATACAGGGCTAAAAGAAGACTATAAAGCGGCCTTGGTCGTTTATAAAAACCTGATTTGGGCAGAAATAAGCAGCTTTTTTACGCAAAAAATTAATGAGACAAACAATTCCAGCAAAGCTCTTTTTGCCACAGTAAAAAAACTAACAAAAATAGAGAACAATAGTACAGCAGCAATGACGTCGGACTTCTGCAACAATCTGGGCGAATTTTTCGTCAACAAAGTGTCATCAGTATATGACTCCTTCAAAAGCCTCAATGCAGCTACACCCGCGTAGGCACCCTTAGAATCAATCAAAGAAACCGGGTTGTTATCGCAGAGTCCATGGTTTCAATTCACACCACCATCAGCAGATCAGATTCTGCAAGTTGTGAAAACCACTAGATCAGGCAGCCCAACGGACCCCTGTCCGCCTAAGGTGATGCAGCTTTTTCCGGAACTGCTGAGTTCACAACTTGAGAAACTGTTTACACAAATATTAAAATCTGAGATTTTCCCAGACGTCTGGAAAACCACCTCGGTAATGCCACTTTAAAAAAAATCAAATTTAGACTGCGAAGAGCCGGGCAATTACAGACCCATTGCCAGGATACCCTTCGCCACGAAAATTCTGGAAAAACTTTTGAACAAACAGATGTCACAATTCCTCTCGGAGGGAAATATACTAGATCACTCACAATTTGGGTTCCGAGAGGGACATGGAACAGAAACAGCACTGCTAACGGCGGTGGAAGAACTCAGGAGTGTTCTGGATGAAGGAGGGAAGGCCGTCTTGGTACTTCTGGACCTATCGGCGGCCTTCGATACGGTTAGCCATGAGACACTCCTGACCCGCCTGGTCGAAGCCAGAGTTCATAGCTCGGCACGTGCTCTCCTGGCTTCCTAATTGTGCAACAGAACTTTCTCAGTAGGGCTGGGGGGGAGGCAAGATCCAAATCATTCAGCTCGCCGTTTGGGGTGCCCCAGGGGTCTTCTTTAAGCCCTACTCTCTTTAATCTGTACGTAGCCCCGTTAGCAGGAATCATAAGGGAAAGCGGCTTTACCCCGGTCTCCTATGCCGACGACACCCAGATAGTGGTGTATATTAGCAAGGATGCCAAAGAGACGGCGGATAAATTCAGATCATGTATGACGCAAGTCAGACAATGGATGCTGAATAATTGCTTGAAGTTAAATGGGGATAAAAGTGAAGTAATGGTGCTGGGGGGCGATCCAAACATTTGGTCCCCGGAGTGGTGGCCTGACAGGCTTGGCAACTGTCCGGCTCCAGTAGAAAAGGTGAAAAATCTGGGTATGACTCTAGACACCAGACTCTCATTTGATGCTCAGGCCAGTAAATTGGCTTCATCGGTTTGGTACATTCTGAAAATGATTAGAAAATTGTTGCCCTACATTCCAGCAGACACTCGGAAAACAGTGGTGACTGCCCTGGCCTTGTCAAGGATAGATTATGGGAATGCCCTGTATGCTGGAGCCAAGGTACAAATTCTATCAAAATTACAACGCTTGCAGAATGCAGCCGCAAGGCTGGTGCTGGACATTCCCAAATATGAGCCAATCGCCCATAAACTAAAAACCCTTCATTGGCTCCCTATCGCCAAAAGAGTGCAGTTTAAATCGCTATGCCTTGCTTATAAGGCGCTTCACGGATCAGGATCACAGTTCCTAAAAACCCATCAGAAACTGTACGAACCTACTAGGCTTCTTAGATCCAGCCAAGCCAAACTAATCATGGTTCCGAAACACAGACAGGCCAGATGGGGAGGCAGAAGTTTCCTACTACACACAGCAAAGGTATGGAACCTTCTCCCAATCTCCATAAAAGACAGTCCTTCCCTGCCCTCTTTTAGAAAAGCAGTGAAAATCTGGCTTTTCACTGCCTGCTAGACTGTACGGTCGGTCCAGAATCTCTCTGACTCTCTTAGCGCCAAGACGCCCATGGGCATTTGCGCGCTCTATAAAATGATAAATCAAATCAAATCAAATCAAATCATTTTTACATGTGTGTGTGTTTGAAATTGGTGCTGTGACTACAACATTTGCCCTCACCATCTTAGCATTAAAATCACCACCCAGGCAAATTCTTGCAAGCTTACCAGACTCAATTTGATTTTGTTAGGCAGAAAAAAAAAGAAAAAAAATATATATAATTCCTATTTGGTACATTTGTAAAGTCATTATTATAAAAATTACTAAAACAAATTGAGATCCTTTGTGTGCAAATAATAGCTTGAAAATTGTCGTCGTTTGTGGCAAGGATTTGACACTACCACCTGAAGAGATATTGAGCCATATAGAGAGACCACCAGAAGGGCTGCCTTGTTTGGGAGTGGGTACAATAATGATAAAGCATTCAAACCCCTCTAAGTACAAGTCCATTGTTGCCCAAGTTTCCAGAAACACGAGAATGTCGTATTTTCTAACGAAATTTGCCCAGTCTTCAGTACTTATTTTGAAAGCTAAGCCGGCGATGTTCTAGCTTAGAACACTCCAATTTGGGTCATGTGGTTCCATTGTGTCATGCTATATAAAGGTGGGCTTTGGATCACTTAGTTCTAAAGTAGCAAGTTCTAAACAATTGGGCATAGGTCCTGGGAGGATGTGTTCAGATGGTGTTCAAGTAGGCGGTTGTCAATGCAAGCTATCCAAACCAGGCAGAGCAGAGAATCAGTTAAAATCAGTGGGCAAGACAAAAGTAGGTATGTTTGGCACAGGGGTAGATTTATAAAAGAAACCCAGGGGTAATGACCAAACAAGAGTGGGAATGTTGTTGTTGAGCTCTTGTGTCATTAGTATTGATCTAGCTAAAGCTGGACTACGGAAGTTCATAACAACGTAATATCCCTCTATGTTCTTTACTGAAGAGCCAACCCACGCTAACCTGCGCATCATTATGATTTCACTTACATTTGTCACCTTAAAACCTTTATGTTTAACTAGCCAATCGGCACTTTTATTACGCAGTTGTTCCCATGTCTCGGTCTGATTTTTCCTTAAGGGTGGGACGCCTGCTAAGACTAAGACATTGGGACAAGCAGCCGGAGGTAGGCTAAGGTTTTCTTTATTGGCCACCACAGACTCACTGGCATTATTCACAGAGGGGAATTTTGCTCTCTGGGTATTGCAAACTAGAGTAGTGTTGTTTGCACGGTTCGTGGTGGCAACATGGGTGACTGAATAAACTGGTTGGTGTGCATTATTAATAGCACTAGACGTTACTGGTTCATTCTGTGCACGGGTGGGTTTAGGTGTCAAACATTCCCTTATTTTATAACAGGTGACACAAACACTAGGGGTACTAGTATAGGGGGGTTGTGTGAACATCAACATTTGCTGTTGGTTATTAGAGCTGGTTACGCTGGGTGCACTAGAAACCTGTGACTTGAGAGTCTCTACCTGTTGTGGGGCCTGCTTAAGGATGTTGTTATTCGAGCTTGGTTTATTCACTAATGACTCTAAACGATCTAGGCGTTTCCAAAGAGCTGCAAAGATATTATCAACATGTGTTTTATTGCGTTCATACACATAGTCTGCTATAATGTCAATTGCAGTATCGCCAAGTTTGAAAAAAAATGAGGGGCCTATCACGGGCTCAGTCTGGGTATAGGTAGATTGATTTGATGCTACAGATACTGTTAAGTCAACAGTGGCGTTAGTTGAGCTCAGTGTCTGGGAGAACTATGGCCTCCTTAGTCATAGTGCATGTCAGGCATTGATGGCATGCTGTGTGGCATGTGGAAAGGGGGACAGGTTTGCTATAAAAGAAATCTCTTATTTAGTGGAATGAGAATTTGGGGACGATTGTGTAACAATAAGAAATGCATGGGGCTAGTGGCAGTCTCTAAAAAAGGAAGGGCTATTTGTGTTTAAAGCATGTAAATCAAGAGAGGATTTCTGGCATGTAAAGTCCAAACACTATGGAAATAGAGGAGGGATCAACATCATTTTTCCATGACAAAAAGGCCTTTGGCTGTGGTGATTTCAGCAAAACAGATGGCTCACTGGCAGTTCACAGGGGCTGAGAGTGTTTTTTGACCAGGGTTCAAACCCCAGCTGGGGAAAATCGTTTTTTTAAATATTTATTTTCTAAATTCTACAAATGAAAGCTGTGCCTTTGTAAATCACCCCCTAACAGTGTCTGGGAGAACTATGGCCTTCTTATCATAGTGCATGTCAGGCATTGATGGCATGCTGTGTGGCATGTGGAAGGGGGGGATAGGTTTGCTATAAAATAAATCACTTATTTAGTGGAATGAGAATTTGGGGATGATTGTGTAACAATAAGAAATGCATGGGGCTAGTGGCAGACTGTAAAAAAGGCAGGGCTCTTTGTATTTAAAGCATGTAAATCAAGAGAGGATTTCTGGCAAGTAAAATCCAAACACCATGGAAATAGAGGAGGGAACAGTATAATTTTTCCATGTCAAAAAGGCCTTTGGCTGGGGAAAACCTCAGCTAAATAGATGGCTCACTGGAAGTTCACAGGGACTGTGAATGCTTTTTGACCGGGGTTCAAACCCAGATGAAAAACGAATTTTTAAATTTTTTTTATATATGTTTTATAAAATAATCAACTAGCACTTCTGGGGGTTTTATAACACCGTTATACCTCAAGCAACATATACACAAAAGGTGGCATGCTGTGGCATATGTCATGACATATGCCACTTGCCAGACTTAGGCTCCAATGTAGAAAATAAAACGACAAATAGGAACATTGCCGGAGCCATCTTGCTTAGTGAGGGCCTTTACGTGCGCGTAAGCAGCAACCATTTTAGACATCGCGGCCATTTCATACTTTGCTGGTCCCCTGTGAGTCACCCCGACCTCGCTATCATCCCCCCGCGCTCTGACCAAGCCTGAACACATGTACCAGGGTCGTAAAACCTTGTCAGCATGACAATGCCCCGGAGTCACTTCCCTTCACCTGGCCACTCAATCCGGTCCCAGGCACTAACCAACCCCTGTGGACATAGTTTATTACCCGCACACGGCAGGGCTTGTTTCACCAACAAAGGGGCCTGATCTAATCAAAGACACGAACCCTTAGATCTGACTGATCCCACGTACTTTTAGATCCTGTCGGAATGTCCAGCTGCGAAATAGCGATCATCTGTTAGATCTGGGTGGAGGGACGATTGCTGCTGGGTTTGTGTGGGAACTAGCTTGAGGCGGGGATTCCAAGGATGTTTGACTATGCAATAAACTGATGCCAAAGCATATAATAGGCCATGCCACAGAGATGCAGTTAGAGCACCTCCTGACGATAGCCCCGGTGTCTGATGTGATGTGTTTCTCCTCTAGAGAAATAAACCTGTTCTTCACCTTCCAGTTTTTCAGCGACTGCCTCGTTATTTTGATCGCTAAATCTTAAGGTGAATTAGAGGTGGTTTGCACCAAGCGGCATCGAAAGTCTTGGGAGTCACGCTGCTTTTCATCACCAACCCCTTCTCTCTAGAGGCCCTAACGCAACCTAACGCATCACAGTGCACATGTGACGCGCTTTTGCGGTCACGTTGCAGGAAGTGAAGCTCCTTTTAGAAGCCCAGATCACTGACTCCCAGTACCTATGCGGCACCGGGAGGGACATAGAGCCAGTGGCGAACTCACCTTGACGAAGTAAACAGGGGGCCTAGCTCTAATAGGGGGGAAAAGGACAGATTGGCAGTTTGGAAAGTTGTCTGCCTGCATTTCAATACGGGGAGCAGAGTACCGATCATACATGTTTCTCTTAGGACCCATCCAACATCAGAGACTCAAGAAATTAGACCCCCTATGCACGAGATGCAGGCAACAATTGGGTAGATCAATATACCATAATAGCTTGTGTCGTTCTCTAACTACTAATACATTACCCCCAATCTCTAACTTAGTGTGTGACTACCGGGGGTCGCCCTAATTCCCGCATCAGTTCGAGCATGTTCCGCAGTGAAACTCGGTAAGAAAAGCCAAGTAATTGACGCAATACCCAAACTTTTCCAGTAAGGGTATATGCATGTATTTCTCACTGAGTGATGTTGTAATAGAGATTGATAGGTGTGTATATACAACGGTTTTAAATATTGTTGGAGATCCCGAGAAGGGATCGGGATTTCACAGTAAAACAAGGGCACTGTCCCTACAAGCGGTGTTTAAAATAAAATGATTAACAAGTCACATCGCACCAAATGGTTTGAGAGGGGCGAAGATAGCAATGTTTCTTCACATAAGAAAACACGAGGTATTTTAACTGTTATGATTCCCAGTTTTCTTTTCACATGTACATAAATTTTTTCTCACGTACAGATCCAAATTGGAGTGTGATTACAGGACCTTTATAAGTTTATAAGCAACAGGTGTAGTAATCGATATACATATTGAGGTATATTAGAAAGGGAGTAGTAAAATCTTTATTCGGGATTCATTTTCCATGAATTACCATAAAAGCATTTTTACATTTCATTTACAAATATTTTAAAAGAAGAAAATATTTTCAAATCATTACAATTTATCATAGAATTACTTATGTAGGACAATTTAGCTATTGTAGTTCTGAAAGTTGACCCTTGACTTGAAAATACATTTTAGGAAAGTACTGACGACTTTACAAGTATATTCTGAGCTTAAAAATTGTAACCTCAACATTGCAGGACGACATTTACAAAGTCCAAAAGTTTTCAACAATGGAGTTAAAAAAAGTCTTCGATGGACAGAATAATATTTGCAAAATAGGACCGTATGCATTGTCGACTGTTCAGATATTTCATCACAAGGACAGGAGATTAAACTCTCTTCACAACTGTTTCTAATTGGGAATGCTACTATCCTGTGAAAAATGTTCAATCTGAATCTCGTTAGTAAGAATCGTTCGAACTGCGAGATAACATAGGTTAAGTATGGTTCCATTTCAATAGTCGTCATAACTGCCAACGAATGCTGTACTGATGGTTTTTTGATCTCCTCAGTAATACGTAGCTCTTCGAAGTGACTCAAGGCCTTTGCCTTGAGTTCTTTCTTGGAAATTCTGGCTATAGTATCAGGATTATGATAAAAGTCGGCCATTCCTAGATCAATGAGGAGATTTTTGACATAAGTTAGCCAATCTATATTTTGTGCATGGTCAAGTTTCATACAGTCCGCAACAATAGCTTTAGTTAAGGAATTCCTTGTTGAGACCCATATTCTACGCCATAGAAGTACAGGTTCAATTTTGGCCAAGTCCTCAATGTGTGGTAGTCCCAGTTCTGTGTGAGAGGCAAAAGTAGATACTCTTTTTGGTACTGACAATAAGAATCTTATGAAGGTGTTCTCTGCAACCTGTAGCGGTTTAGTTTGTTTGTGGCCCCATAAACCTGCCCCATACAGTGCAATTGAATGGCACTTTGCTCTATATAATTGGAGAAGTTCGACCGGAGGTTTCTTCCCTAATTTCTGGGCAAATTTCACAAGGGCAGCGATAGAGCGCAAAAGTTGGTGTTTGCGTGCCTCTATGGCCGCTCTCCAGTTGATCTTCCTATCTATCATAATTCCCAGATAGGGATATTGGGAAGTGGTTTCTAGTTTTATATTATTTAAGAAAATGGGTTTTTCATTTTTCTTAGGGCGTCCTGCTGTCATAACAAAAGTTTTCTTAATGTTTATGAGGAGATCTAAATCACTCATAAATTTCGCATAGCTATTCAAGGATTTTTGTAGCTCGCGAGGTGTACATGCTATGATTACCGCGTCGTCTGCGTATAAGAGCGCAGGGACCAGTCGATCTTTGACTCGGGGCAGGTCCTGACCCCCCCGTAACATCTCTACCTCAAGGCCGTTGGTATAGAGGGAGAAAAGAAAGGGGGCCAGGACGCATCCTTGCCTGACGCCGCGCTCTACTGGAAAAGAGTCTGTCAATTCGCCCCGAACTCCATATCGAACTCTTGCAGAAGCGTTGGAATAGAGCTCTCTAAGGAAGGTCACAAGGGCCTCTTCAATTCCCATTTTTGCCAGGACTGACCAGAGTTTTGCATGGCTGACGCAATCAAAGGCAGCAGAGAGGTCCACATATACCATGTAGTACCTCTCGCGCTTTGCTAGAACATACTTTCCCATCAATAGGGCCAGGTTAAGGGCTTGTTCTGTTGTTCCGTGGCCCTCCCGGAAGCCATATTGGATGTCCGAGAGGGACCCGGTCTCGTCCACCCAGTCCTGGAGACGCTGGAGAACCACTCTGCCCAGTACCTTCCCCAGTGAGTCCAGGAGGGAGATTGGGCGGTAACAGGTTGTTTCCTCTCTGTTTCCCTTCTTGAAAATTGGGACCAGAATTGATTGGGTCCAAGATATAGGCAGTCCACAGGCCATTGCTGCATCAAACACCCTTTTTATTATTGGTGCCCAAAGATCTAAACGAGATTTAAAAAAATCAACTGGAACCCCATCCGGACCTGGGGCTTTTCTACTCTTACTGGCGTTTACTGCGTTTATTACTTCAGATAAATCGACTATCACTGGAATTGGAAAGGGGTTATCCATATTTACATTATCGTTTTTACCACCATCATCTGCTACTGGTGGTTTGCGGAAGATCCTGGAAAAATGGTTTATCCAAGATTGTCCCTCTATGGCTACATCGAGGGTTGGATGGTCTGTTGAGTCTATCAGGAAAGGTGCTTTAACTACTTTCCAGAATAAGTCACTGTTTTTATTTAGTGAGCTTTCGTGAAGCTGATCCCATAACACATTTTTCAGCTCTTCTTTTCTCTTTTTGCAGGCCAATTTGTATACTATTCTCAAGTTCCTAACCCTCTCTTTTTCTCTTTTTGGTTGTGCTAATGCTCTCTTTAATTTTTTATGAGCTACCGAACATTCATGGTTAAACCATCTATTTCTTTTTTCTATGATCCCTTTCTGTTTGACAGAGAGGTATTCATTTACTTTACCCAAGATTGTGTTAAAATGAGATAAGACTTCATCATTAGATACCTCCATGTCTAAACACTTCAGGATGTCTGTTTGTGTTGCCTTTACAACCTTACTTGTCAGGAGATTTGGATCAATCTTCCCCCACCCCAGAGTATAGCCATTTGTTTTTGTAAGCTGGATATTATTCTGGGAGAGGGTAGACATTAAGATTTGGGCTGATAGCTGAGATTGATCCAAAGTTAGATCAAAAACTAAGGCTGAGTGGTCACTTAATGTGTTGGTTTTTACTCCGAAATTCAGAATCTTATTTTCAAGGGTCGCTGTAGTGAGAATATAATCAATTTTAGTTGCACTACCCCTACCAAGATATGTAGGGTCGAGCTTCCCCAATGAAGGGTTTATTTGGTTCAGTATTGTTAGATCCAAACTAGACATGGATTCATTTAAAAGATCTCCCACCGCTGAGTGAGAGAAGTGGATTGTTTGATCCTCCACTCCGTCTCCCAAACCACAGATGTTAGTATTGTGTTTTTCGCATGGATGGAGGTTAACATCACCTCCCCATATGATGCTCGATGGTTCTACCCCTGGGATAAGTTTCGTATCACTTCTTAGCTTCTTGCATAGGACCCCCAGTGTTTTTAATCTATCAGGTTCCGACAAGTTGTCGTAAAGATTGACAAAGAGAATGGTCCTGTTTGTGTTAAATGACAATCTCAGGATCTGATAGTGGGTCTCTAGGCTAATTGGGGTAACAACCAAACCAACTATTGTATTTGATATATAAGTTATCAGCCCACCTTTAGGTCTTCCATGAGTTACTGAAATCCCTGGTGAGAAATATGTTTTGTATCCTATCAGGTGCATTTCTTTTGTGAGCCAAGTCTCCTGTAAGGCTAAAATTTGAGGATCATTGCCAAACTCTAAGAGGCTTCCAGAAAGGAATTTTTCACGAAGGCCAGCACAGTTCCAAAACATAATTTGAATTTTTCCTGCTTTCGTAGATCTAGTTACCCTGTTTACAGTCCTATCTGTAATATTTAGCGCGCATCCCAGCACCTCCCTGTTGTTCTCCTCATTGGATAGAATAGGTGGGACAATATTGTTATTTCCTCTAGTTGAGTTGGCCCTAACCCTATCTAGGGGTAGAGTAATTTTTGCCAACTGGGTTTGATCATCTATGATGTGAATTCGACCCATGTTTTCTGGGGGAATCTTGCCACATAGCGTGCCTTCTTTTAAGTTTGGGCAGACTTTGGATTTGCTATTAAGTCAGTCCAGACCATCTAGATCACTAAATGCCGAAAAGTGGTTAGAAGTTGGAATATTGAACTCTAGAAATGAGGGTTGATAATTGTTGTTCGAAATACCCCAGTATGACTGAGGGTGGGAGTGTTGAAATGGTAGGTTAAAAAAATGATTCTGGGTGGGTTGGTGCCGAACTTCACTCCACTCCGGACAATATCTTCTCGTTTGGAATTGTCTGGGGTTATTTAACAGTTCACGTGGGTAGAAGTAATTAACATAGTGGGTGGAAATAATATCTCCACCCATGGGGTCGTACCAATCTCCTAATGTTCTGACCACCCTATGGTCCTTAAAGTTAATGATTATAACATCTCCCTTTTTATCTTTTGGCCTCGAGCCCACCCACACCGCTCGCCTTACTGACAGGATTTCTCCGTTTATGTGTGCGGGAAGGGGTCTATTCTGCCTCAACCAATAGATGGTTTTATTTTTTAGTGCATAATAGTTTTCTCTAGCCCCTTCTGCTAGCTCTGGAACTCCTGTCAAGACGATCGTATATGGAGCTGAGTCCGGGGGTAGGTCAACTGTCTTGCGTCTTGATGTTTTTGAGTGTTGTGTTGACTGCACCCCCGAATCTCTGCCATTTAAATTATTTGTGGGCAAACTGGGTGTTACTGTTGGTAATGGAGGGTTTAATTGCGTTGAGGTAATAGCCACGGGGAGAGAGGAACCTGGGACCTGCAAAGGGTGAGATGATGGATTAGTAGGCTTAGTAATTTTGCTATGAGATGCCTGAGGCGGTTTAGCCTTGGGAGGGTGTAAGTGGGGATTATCTTTATCCACCAGGGGAGGGTCTGGGTTATGTTGCACGGCTTGTGGGGTAGAGTGTGAAGTGGAGGAAGATTTGGGATCAGTGAGTCTATCCCGACTGGTAACCGCTGCTTTCAGGCTGGTCAATGTAGCTTCTAAAATGGTGAGCCTAATCTCCACCTTTTTTACGGACTCGCTAATGGGGAGAAGCAGAGATCTAAGAAGAAATTCGAGGTTGCCAGTAGAAGTTGAGGGTGGTAGTTCATTGGATAAATTAATCGTTGGGGTTTCCACCGCATCAGAGATATAGATGGTTCCAACGAGGGGAGAACTATACACTTCGTCCGCTATTTGATCGTGTTTTGGAGGTGGCTTTGGGCCTTTTCCAAAGTCAGAATGGGGAATTTTTGATTTAACGTGATTTCCCCTCGTTTTCCTTCTGCGCTTATTGGGGGGGGGGAGCGTGGGGGTTCGCATCAGGACGTAATTTTTGTTTACCTTTCACGGCAGTGGCCGTTTTGCTCGGTAGGGTAGGTTGTGAGATTAAATCAATGGGGTCTCTGCTGGGGCTGTTTGAATCAGTCGCCGTAGGCGGTTGCTCTGTCGGTGAGCTAAGGGGAGTAGTATGATTTCTCAACAAGAGCGGGAGGCCCTCCTCAGATAGTGAGCCCTCGCTGACAAAGAGGGACTCACTGTCTTGGGGAGTGGAAAAATCAATTAATGGTCTCTGTTTCAGATTTTCAATCGAGCGACGGCGTTCAGCCCTACGCTCGGCCATGGAGGAGTCCTTGTCCCCGCCTCCCGGTGTTCGTGCAAAGTACACGTCTAGAGTCCTGTTTTTTGTTGTTCCCCCCGCCTTACCGGTGGACCCCTCAGGCGCTGGTGTGGACATGTCCTATATATGCTATCCTTTAATATGGTGAAGAGGGTGGGCCCAGCCCAGGCTCCTCAGGCCTCTGAGGGCCGCAGAGGGCCCGCCCTTTGCCCGGGCTTAGCCCCGGGCACTCCCGTGCGCTCCCGCGCAGCGAGTTATGCTAGTTCTTGTAGAGGTCTCTTGAGGTGGGTTGGGCTGGGCGGGTCGGTCAGGGAGAGCAGGCCAGCTGACACGGCCTCAAACCGGGGCTCCTGGGATAATGAGTCCGGGTTGATGCTCGCAGCCCTGTCACACGCCCTGCGCCCAGCAGTTCACAAAGCTTCTCTCCCCCTCTCCAATCGAAGCGGGACCCGCGAAGCGGACCCGCGAAGCGGGTACCGCGAGGCGTGGGCTCTAGTCCTGGAGTCAAAGTCGTCCTGGAATACAGCAGCCAGATGAGTCTCAAAGGAATCCCAAATTGGAACAGACAGGAAACGTCTTTTGAGGTGGGTTGGGCTGGGCTGGGTGGGGCGGTCAGGGAGAGCAGGCCAGCTGACACAGCCTCAATCAAACCGGGGCTCCTGGGATAATGAGTCCCGGTTGATGCTCGCAGCCCTGTCACACGCCCTGCGCCCAGCAGTTCACAAAGCTTCTCTCCCCCTCTCCAATCGAAGCGGGACCCGCGAAGCGGGTACCGCGAGGCGTGGGCTCTAGTCCTGGAGTCAAAGTCGTCCTGGAATACAGCAGCCAGATGAGTCTCAAAGGAATGCCAAATTGGAACAGACAGGAAACGTCTTTTGAAGTGGGTTGGGCTGGGCTGGGCGGGGCGGTCAGGGAGAGCAGGCCAGCTGACACGGCCTCAATTAAACCGGGGCTCCTGGGATAATGAGTCCCGGTTGATGCTCGCAGCCCTGTCACATGCCCTGCGCCCAGCAGTTCACAAAGCTTCTCTCCCCCTCTCCAATCGAAGCGGGACCCGCGAAGCGGGTACCGCGAGGCGTGGGCTCTAGTCCTGGAGTCAAAGTCGTCCTGGAATACAGCAGCCAGATGAGTCTAGAAAGGGAGTAAGAATAAGGATCTAATAGTACTTAAGAAAGCCGGGAGAGACACAATATCTGGCTGAAACATGTCGACTTCTTTGAAGAATGAATGGGTGACTGGTGCATAATTCACTTTCTTCACCACCATCCTTTGGTAGGGAGATACCTTTTAGCTCTAATAAGGGAATCCGCGAATAAAATAGATATTGGGATATCCCTTAGTTAGTTTTAACTTATTGTCTGCACATATATTTCTCTTTAGATCCAGTCCTTTTCTTTATGTTTGTATTGTCTTCCCCACCCTATTGCACCACCTCATGCGCTGGTCTGCGCCTAGGTGTTTGTAGCAGCTCTATGATGAAGCATGCCACAAACTTTTGTGGGTGAGGGCAGTTTTTGCAAAGCATTGCACTTTGCCATTTCTTTATTTCTCATTAAAAGTGTCATGCACGCACCTTCTTTGTCTCGGAAGTGTCCTGGATCCACGATGCTATGCACCCTGATTCCCCCCGTCACCTCCCGGGCGTCAGGACTGGACTCTAACACCCGAAACGTAACCAAGGGGAACACAGGGGAACAAAACAAGGGTAGGAGGGGGAGAAAAAGAAAGGCACTCCACAGTCTTCTTCCACGCAGAGGAATATCGTATCTTCCGCTGTAGCACTGCAGCAATACATAAGAGATACAAGTGAAAACAATTCCCTCCCTGTATGTCCTCTGAAATGATATGAACTGAGTCTATTATGTACCTTGTGGAAGTTCAATGAACCAAGAAACGAAAAAGAATGCAAGAAGAATATCTGAAATTCTGTAATGCGCTTGCATGGACCGTGTACCTAAAGTCTGTAAGCTTAAACAAAAATAACACCCTTTAGATAGTGTACTATTAACTTCTGATGCTCACAATCTCTCTGTATGCCTAAGACACTCACCCTGAACACCGAGCAGAGACTCTGTAACCGTGTCCGGATGTAAATACCAAGTTCAAGAAATCAGTCACATGGTATCTCGAACGAAATCAAAAGGAAACCTCGGAATACATCGAGGGAAAAACCGGAACCAACATAAATTGCCACCGCACTCCGCGGTAAAACTAATATCACACTAGAAGAACGAAAGCATACGAATCAATCCAGAAGCAAGCCGCTTCATAGACTTAAACATGCACCACAAAGTACCTGCACGCCAGAAACCCCTAGCTCCTCGGACGCCGATGTGAACCCGGAACGAAATGAACACTAACTGGCTGTACGCGAAGCACTTCCTGGGAGTCTAGGGCGGGTTTAACACTCGAACGCTATCCGGTAGCGCATGCGTGGTGCTTACGCATGCGCCAATACTTCCTCATGGCCATTGCCAACCAACGCCAACCACTAGTAAACGAACTGAATAACGGAGCAATCCCTAACGTTATGCACTACCTACGCGGCAGGCATGACAAAAAGCGATCTATACATCCTTACCTCTCTGTGTGTGATTAGGTAAACCCAGAGGAGGGCGAAATAAGGTTATTTCCTCCTCCTCCTCTTTTTGTGTGAGGTTCATTTCATTGGGTGTGCCAGTCACAGCCTCTGCTATGTAAAAGTATATCTAGGGTGAGACATGGTTGACAACCTTATGACTACTAATACCAACAAAATCTGCCATGTGTTTCCTCCGATCAGCATTTAGCAGTTAAATCACACAATTAATATTCTGTCCCTGCAGTCTTAAGGGGTGATATGCATTGAATATAGTGGTTAAGATGAGGGGAACCTGGCCGGCAGCAAACATGGCAGACACCTGGTTCCGGTTCTCTGGACCGGGGGCCCTAAATACTACCCCATCCCTTAGCTCCAGAGAAGCATCAAGTCTTGTAATAGCCGGAGTCATCAGCCTGCAATGGGAATCTTCCTTGTATCTCGTCCTGCCTGGCGGCGTGGAGCGTAGTGCGGCCACCTGAAAGGGCCTTCATGCAGCTGCCCCCAGTGAGAGGTTCTGCATTCCATCCATCAATTGTGCAATCTTGCTCTAAGCATGCCGGGTATGCCCAGGCGTGGGTCCCGGGCTCACTGTGCCACTGGATTCAAACGATCCTGGCTGATGAAGGGTGAAACCCTGAAACAGGTCCTAGGATGCTTGTTTCCGGTCCAGGGAGGACATGGCTTGGTAGTTCGGGCTGGACTGTTTCCATGAGGCACAGGGTCAAGACTGATTTGCATATGGCCAGGCCTAAACTGAGATGGCATGGTGAGCAAAAGAATGATGGATTTTACCCATATCTCTTGACTTGGGGTAAATGTTTTGATATGTTCTTTATTCCGTCCATCAATTGTGTGTCTTTTGCTTGGTGTAGCAAGACATTATGACTAGAGTTTGAGGTGAATGGAGGCCTCCAGTGACTGCTGGAGGCTACCAGTCACTGCTGCTAACAGGACACTATTTTATAGGAACAACGGTTCCTACAAAAACCACCATTACCCTAAAATTAAATCAATAAATTTACTTGTGTCCCAAATGTACAAAATCTGTTTCTCTTTCAAAAAAAAATTAGTATTGTTAATGATCAAAAGATAGTGGGTAGTGCCAAGGAAACATTTTTACTTGTTTATTACTGTCAATTGGTTTCAAGTGAGACTAATACGTAATATTTCATATGTGTCACAATACACAACATCACTGGGGTACTCAGTGTGCTTAGTCTTTCGTTAGAGATGCTTCAATCACATCATTCCAGCTGTAAACAGTCAAACTTCAGTGCCCTCTTCCCAATGAAGTAAATATGGTTGTAAAAAGGTCATTCCCAGAATGCCTTCCCATTTTTAGGTCGAGCAATCAAGACCTCTGGTATATACTTTAGTATATACTTATATGTGTATGTACTTTGTGGGCTCTGGAGATTAGCCCTAGGACTTGTCAGCTTCCGCTTAGGGACTCTTTTTCTGTTCAACTGCCTCTGTTTAACTGTATTGATAGAAAACGACAAGTAGAGGTCACTAAAATACCAGAATTGCTTTCTGCTAAGGACTTTCTTTTTTTTCATTTTTCTGGCAACTGCCTCTATTTACCTGTCTTGATAGAAAACGACCTGCAGAGGTCAGTAAAATACCAGAATCACTTTAGCATTCTCTAGATTCCAGTCCATAGAAATTGTGTTCCACGAGCACCCATAGACAATAATATTTTTTTCAAATCTTGTATTTTCAGTGATATGAGCACCGAAAGTGCTGATTTCATATTAAAAACAGAGCTTTGGACTATACCATTTCCCGCTGAAAGGCAATATTTCTCTCCATGTGTTCCCATACCTGCCATGTCATGCAGTTTGGTGCTTACTTTCCCTCCATGTTAAAGAACAGTAGATGTTATAGCACCCAGGCTAATGTGCTGCATAGCTAAACACATATAAGGTCCCAAAGGCGAATCCGATTGCATTGCAAATGCTTGTTTTGAATCACTATCAGGCTACATGAAATGCCGCCTCATGCTCCCTAAAAACGTTGGCTCCTAAAAGTTCAAGTCTTTTCCCTCGTCACGATCTGCCCCTTGAGAAGTGCATGTGAAAGTTCGAGGAAGGAGAGAAATGCAGCGTATTTGATCCATGCATTCACTGGAGGCCCATGCTGAGGCTGGTACCAAACCTTCATGTTTGTTCCTCGCATCAATAACTGTTGCTAACTTGCTTTGTCTGTTAAGCGTTCTGAAGCATCGCAGAGGCAACAAGAGAACAATTTATTAACCCCTTGGGCGCAGCCGCGATTCTGCACCTGTGCGGCACTTCTGAAGAGTGGGCGAGTTCATGACGGCCCCCAGCCGTCATCAGCACATGCCCACCGTGTTGCATGACGGACGGGGGCCGTCATCAGCATGGAAGGGGTTAAAAAAATAGGCTACTTCTTGTGTTTCCAAAGTTTCCTTAGCTAGTGATGACAACACATTTGGTAGAATTCGACTATGCAGATATGATGAAGCCAAATGACCATGCAGAAATTGAAGCTCCCAAAAGCGTTGAATGGCACTGCAACTACTAGCTAGTGACCCTGCTTATCTGTAAATCATTAAACACACATCTGGCCAGCAGCTTACATCCTGCATGAGAGTGGACAGGGCTACCACGGTGCCTAAGCATTCTCCAGAGCCCCTTTCCAAGCACTTTCACGAAGACTTCAATTCACAGCACTGACACCTCCTCAGACATCCTTTGTTGAGAGCGTTTGCAGTCGTGCGACAGGCACAGAAGCACAATGCTGGTGGATTTTTACTGGCAAAATACCTCTGGATTGATGTCAGTAAGAATTCCCAGAACCGTCTAGGTTATAAATGTCCTAAGTATACATGGTTTGGAAAAAAATGTATTTGGGGAGGGGCTGGCCAAACACTTGAGTCAGCAAAAGCTGAAAACAGAAACCTTCCTTCCACGGCCATAAATCAGCCGTGGCTGTAATGACTGGTTACTTGCTCGCTTCTACGGAGGTTCTACAGAGGCACAGCAGCACTTTCTTCCCTCATCCACATCCACACCTCATCCACACCTCGCCGCACCCGCTTCGCGGGTGCCGCATCGTCCTGTGGGCTTTTGACAAAGGCGGCTGACAGGAGCTAAGACTCAGGCGGTACCGGGCGAGAGGCACCAGCGGGGCTGCGAGCGTGCGGGGACTCCAACAACCAGGAGTCCCTGCAAGACCGACGACCAGCTTCCGGTCCGCTCTCCCTGCTGGCCCGCCCCCCGCCCAACGGAGGAATAGAAAAGCATCTCCTACCATTTGCAGGCGGGTTACTTGCTCGCTTCTACGGAGGTTCTACAGAGGCACAGCAGCACTTTCTTCCCTCATCCACACCTCGCCGCACCCGCTTCGCGGGTGCCGCATCGTCCTGTGGGCTTTTGACAAAGGCGGCTGACAGGAGCTAAGACTCAGGCGGTACCGGGCGAGAGGCACCAGCGGGGCTGCGAGCGTGCGGGGACTCCAACAACCAGGAGTCCCTGCAAGACCGACGACCAGCTTCCGGTCCGCTCTCCCTGCTGGCCCGCCCCCCCGCCCACAACGCCCCCTATATCATCCCTACATTCTCCCGCAGCGCGGGACGCAGCCCAGGGCGAAGACCGGGCAAAGAGCGGGCCGTTTGAGGCCGTTCGAGGACTGAGAGGACTGGACTGGGCTACCCCTCTTGGCCCTAATACCCGGTCTAATTAAATTAGATTATCTACTATGTCATCCCGTGAGTATAAGGAGAGGGCTGCCAAATCTAAACTAAAAAATGGCATCTTAGATGATTTTATTACGAGGACTCACACAGCCATAGACACAGAGATTGCCAAAATGCAGCACCGAGTTTCTATTGAACTGGATGCTGCAAGGAGACTGTCACAAGAGCTAACAGCAGCCAAAAAAATCCTCTCTGGGGCCCATAGCTTTTGCCAAAACCCCTGTCCGTTCAATTGGCCCACCTCTTGCTTTGATTGAAACTAGGGCAGACATTCACCAGCCATTAGTGCCCACTATACCCATATCAAACGAGGATTCTCTATCAGTATCCTCTAACTCCCCAAATACTATTATGGCCGAGTCAGATGGGGAAGAGAAGGAGGGTAAGGGAGGTTCCCCGGTAACGATGTTAATATCAAAATCTATAGAGCCAAGCGAGGGAAACTTTTAGACCAAACATCAAGGGCCAAATACAAAAAGGAAGCTTAAAAACCAAACAGCATATGCAAGGAAAAAAGCTAAGATCGCAAAGGCACAGTTACCCTCCAAGGATCCATCTCCGTTACCTGGTGATTCACCACCAATTAGTAACAATCAGCCTCCGGCTTTAACATCTGAAACTGACATAGATTCACTGGTGGTAACTCACGATAATAAGAATCTCGTAATAGAGAACGAAACCAGTGGGGTGCCTTTCTGTGTTATAAAAGGGAAAGATGTTGATTTCCTTACTGTGGTATGGGAAACACTGAAAAAACTTTTAAACCCTTTAGAAAATAGACTTTCTCAGATAGGATCCCAGCTTTTGAACATGGAAAAAAGCATTTCAAATATAGATAAAAAATCAAGCAATAAACAAGACAAGGATCCCATGGCTAGTTTTGAGAAGTCGATAAAAACCCTGCTGAATCCCCTGATTGAAAAAACCCAAGTTATCAATCTAAAACTAGATCAACTAGAATTTTTAACATCCAAAAATACCGCTCTATTGGAGAGTCTTGTGGGTAAAAGCAAACAAACCGATATTACTGGTGGTACTGGTGGTAAAAATAACTCTAGTTTAGTAAAACAGGGTGCCAAGAATAGCCAGATACAATTACAGCACCCTAAAACTGCAGTGTCTGCAGATATGAACGGCAGTAGTCCTTGTATAGCGCCAGCTAGTATATTTAAAAGTAAGCTGGTGACTACTGTAGATCCTAAGGCTAATAGCTCCACGATGGTGGCTACACCTGTAAACATAGCTGCCCCAATCCTGCCAAATACTAAAGGGAAAGAAACCCCAGTTACCAAACATCTGGTCGCTAGTAAAACCCCCTTACAGGGTAAACAGATTTATGTAAATATACCCTCGGAGTCTGCCCCGTACATGGCAATTCTGACAGGTGTCCCTTTAATTGCAGAGAACAAATATGAGACAAAGGAGGACCTTTTTAATAAAACAAAATTTTGGCTAAATACCAATAGGCCTTTAACCGAAGATACTGCCACAAAAATCCTAAGTGTACGGAGGGTTCCCTGGATTGGGCCAAGCAAAAAAGACCTGGAGGGAGACTGCATCTTGATCAACTTTAGAGACTTTTGGGTTGAGGATATAATTTGTTGCAAAGCGAGGTTTGGCAGAATGGGTGATATTCAATGTGTGGGGCTCGAATATTTTTATCCCAATCTTTATCAGACTGTCCCAAACCCCCATCATCGTGGGTATAGAACAAATGGGAAAAATCATATGGGGTGGGCACATAACCGGAGTAGGAATCAAGGCCCACAAAATCATCACGTCCCATGGTATGAGACAAATGGTCCGTTTATGGGACCACCAAGTATGGCCCCTTTTACACAAGTTCCTTTTAACCCTCGAAGACCAAGGCTTCAAGGTGCTGAGTACCCAGGATGGCTCCCAAACAATAATAACAATATCCCATTGATGAACCGCTTTGACCCATTAATGGGTATGGACGGGGTAGATTGACCACTAACTGGGCATGAAGGCAATGCGCCTAATATCTTAGATGCGCCTAACATCCTAGAGTTGGGAAAGAAGGAAAACCTAGGGACATCGTGTATTGATGATTTAGTATTGGTGAATGTTGATGGTGACATCGTGAGTATTACTCCTCCCCCCGTAGAGAATGTCTACACGTCTGGGGGAAATATTCGCTTGGGCTATGAGAAGCACACATCCTTATTGCCCGAACAAGATCTCTCCAGCACAAATGATCTTTTGGGGAGTGACCTTGGAACATATGGGCCTTCAATAATATCCTTAATATCTTGGAACATCTCCGGACTAACAGGAAGATTGAAAGATGAGGCATGGTTGGATTTTGTGGAGGCCCATGGAATCCTGTGTTTACAGGAGACGTGGTCGAGGTCCTCTTGTGGCATTGAGGGTTTTCAATCTTTTGACGTCTTGGCTGTTCCATCTACATCAGGGAGGGCAAAGGGTGGTATAACAACAGCATTGTCTATTAAATTACAGAGGTTGAAAACTTCGAAACTGGTGGAGACAAACTGGTACCAACTACTGCTGTTAGAACATCTTTTTCCGGAACCAGTGTTATTAATCAATTGGTACTATAACATCTTTAACGGACATGACATCTCGACAATACAAAGCTTGGAGGACGCAGTGAGTAAAGAACGCAGTAGGTACCCTTCATCCTCCCTCATCTGGGTTGGCGACTTCAACTGCACCTTGTGCAGTTATGGAGGTTCGAATGTCTGTGGTCTAGACGATTCGAACGCCCAGCCCCTGACCCACTTTAAACACACCCTTCAGGGGGATGCTTTGAACAATATTATCATCATGAATGACTTGTGTGTGTTGGACCCCTGGTTTGCCCCTGATATCCCGCATATACCAACCTTTCAGGGCACAAGGGGGGAGATGAGCACAATTGATTTTGTCCTGGTGTCTAGTAGCTTTTTCAAGTACGTTGATAAGTTGGAAGTGGTGGGTAATCCCGCAAGTGATCGATTCGATTCGATAAGTCTTTATTTCGAATAAAAAGATTCATAAAAGACAGTATACAATCATACATGCATATTAAAAAACATTTTGCAATACAATATTAATATACACGTTTCATTCAAAGTACAATTAAAAAATACTTCATAACTGTGTATACTAAGACAGATAGGACGTGAATTAATGCACAAAGGTGAATACCACTAAGAAAAAACATACAGGATACTGAGTGTAACTGAAAGAAATCTTTCAACATACGGGAATACCCAATTTTTTGGATCGAATTAGCCATGCCCATTTCAAAAATTTGGCAACACATACCACTATGGTTTCAGATCTAATAGTGCGGAGTTTCAGGAGTGCATCCTGATAGCCTCTACTATTAAGGGTCAAGCAAATCGGTCTTAACCACTTACTTCTTGGTGCTCCATAAATAGGACAACCAAAGAAGAAGTGACCCACACTTTCTTCCTGATCGGGGCACCAGGGGCAGTTGTTTCCTACACACTTGTCCCATTTTGCTCTAAAGGTGTTGATGGGCAAAGTGCCAACTCGAAACTGGTGGTATAGTTTTCGATCCAATACACTTGTTATTAGGTCCCAGTACTGTTCTAACGAGGGGACAGCCTTGTGCACTAGAAAGGAACCAGTTAAATTAACATCACATGATTGGTTTACAAGGATAGATTTTCTCCAGGCCCAAAAAAGTGCCTTAAACTCAAGTTTGGAAGGGAATCTGGACCCCCCTGGGTTAGACCAGAGCTCTGGAAGGCCCATTAGGTTCAATGTATTTTTCACTACCCTAAACCATTGTAGTGACTGTGCCCCCCACATCAATTTGACTTCCTCCAACTCTTGGGTAAACAGGCCAAGCTCGGGAGTGGACCAGAGGCGGCGCCAAAAGGCCACCAGCCGATACTGGGCCATCTCGTCGATTGGTCTGCAACCAAGGTCCAATAGTAGGGGTTTAGTAGGGGTAGACTGGGGGAGGCTAACCAGATTCCGTAAGAACCTGTTCTGAGCAGTTACCAAACTGGAAAGATTCTTATGACCCCAAACTTCGGCTCCGTAAAGGGTGGCAGAAACAATTTTCGCATCATAGATTTTTAGAACAGGGGTAACGCACCTAGTTAACGAATTCCTCTGTTCAGAAATCAAACTGCCAGCCAACCTATTGAATTTAAGTTTGGATGTTTCCACTTGGGGATTCCAAGTGAGACGATGGTCTAGGGTCACACCAAGGTATGTCATGGTCATAACCTGCTCAATGGAGACTCCATTTAGGGAGACTGTGCACTTAGGGGGGTTTTTCTTGCAAAAAAACATAAATTTGGTTTTGTCCGCGTTTATTTGCAAGTCGTTCAAAGTGCAGAACTCAGAGAATCTGTTCAAGGCTACCTGAAGTCCAGCTCTTGTTTTAGAAAGCAGAAGGGTGTCATCTGCAAAGATCAACATGGGGTACTTTCGGCCACCCAGCTTAGGAGGATCCGACTGGGTGTTAAGAAAAAAATGTGTGACCTGATTAATAAATAAAAGAAACAATGTGGGGGCAAGGACACAGCCTTGTCGCACCCCACGTTGTACTGGAAATCGTTTGGTCACCTGCCCCTGACTGCCCCACCTAACCTGGGCGTAGTTGTCCTCATGGAGTCGCTGGACTAAAATCAAGAGATCAGGCGGAAAACCCATGTGATTAAGAGCCTCCCACAGCTTTTTTCTTGGCACTAAGTCGAAAGCCGACTTAAGATCGACGAATGCAGCAAATAGCATACCTCCGCCCAACAGGACCACCTTCCAAAAAAGTAGTGTAAACCGAAAAATTTGATCCACAGTGCTTGTCCCAAACCTAAAGCCCGCCTGCATGGGGGAAAGTACATTATTTGAATCGATCCAGTCCAGAATTCTTGCCAAGATCATTCTCGACACGATTTTCTGAACTGAGTCGATCAAGCTGATGGGCCGATAGTTATTGGGGAGGGAGCGGTCACCCTTCTTGTGTACTGGCAAAATTTCTGCCCCCTTCCATGAAAAAGGAATCTCGGCCCCAGAAGCTATGTTGTTTGCCAGTAGGGTAATGTAAGGAATCCATAGGTCTGGTTTAAGTTTAAAAAGGTCAGCAGGAATAGTGTCAATACCAGGGGCTTTGCCCGACTGGACTGACTCGAGGGCAAGTGCGGTGTCTAATTCCGAGAACAAGAGTCTGTCTCCTGTCAGTGTTAGTTGTGGTGGGACAGCAGATTTTATCAACATTGCCTCCGTAGCATTAGGATCATTAAATTGGGCTGTATAAAAATCCACCCATGATTGAGCAGAAACATAGTTTACCGGGATCTGGGCAGCAGGATCCTTTCCCCTCCTTATGATCAGCCAAAAATCGGTTGGGTTAGGGGAATCACATGCACCAAGAAGGTCAAGCCAAAAGGAATCATCCCACTCACGTTTAGCAACCTGGATGATGCGCTTATAGCATCGCCTTGCAATTCTTATGGTATCAAGGTTCCTGGCCTTTATGGCAGCTAATAGGTCACTGTGGGCTGCTCTACATTTTTTGTTATACCATTTTTTGTGTACTCTGGTATTAGCAGACCTAGATGGTTTCGTGAGTAAGTTTTTTAAGGTCGAAAAACACTCCTCATGGAGGTTGGTGATTGTGGAGTCAGGGTTGCCAGCTGGGGATAACAGAAGCATTCTATTCCATACATCCCGTACCTTTTCCTCAATCAATAAAATAAGTGTGGGATCCTCCAACACCCTGGGCCATTTCACGCGGCGCCTGTTATCGCACAAAATAACATCAGATGTTAAACTATTAGTGCTCCTAACGGGTGCCCCCATACCTTGGACCAGAACCTCAAGCGAGAGGGGATTATGGTCGCTCTCTGGGCGAGACTCTATCACCATGTCTTGTACAATGGACCAAAATTGTATGTTAATCAATATGTAATCGATACGGCTTGAGGACAAACCGTTGTCGAAAGTGTTGGCCCCAAGGCAATCAGAACGTGTACGCCCATTGGCGGCCCTAAGGCCCCATTCTAAGCAAAAGCCCAGCCAATGTAGGGCTGCCTCAGTGCCCCTGACACCCTTTGCAATAGTAAGTGGAGGGATTGCCCAGACAATGTCTTCCTCAGAGCCTACATCTTCTGCCAAAGTGGAGATGGGCTCAAAGGGGGTATTCAAATCTCCTGCTACAATTACGATCTGGTCAGTCTCAAGATTCTTAAATAGAAGATCCAGATCGTCCAGTACGGCTTGTTTTTTCCCACCCTGAAGACCACGAGCATAGACATCCACTAAAAGGATGTCAGTGGTATTGGGTTTGGTCAGTGAAATACATAAAAGGTCCGCACACTCCACCAGTATTTCCCTACCATGAAAGCCCAAGGTGTTTTTTATCCAAATGGTAAGACCACCAGAGGCCCTACCCTTGGGGCTCTTAATTGCTGGTTTAGAGAAATTCAGATAACCCAACCTATACAATGGAATAGTTGACCAAGTTTCCTGAAGAATGACGATATCATATGAGTCAATAAAATTGACCCAATCGTCATTCTCCAGGCGCCCCCGTAACCCTGCAATATTCCAGGAAATCATTCTTAGTGTACAATCCCTAGTCGGTGCACATGGAAGCAATAACACACCCTTGTCTTCGTTGTTGGCTACAACTGGAATGTGTAGCGGGTCTAATGTTATTCCCGGATTATTAGGCGGTGGTGACCCAACATTGGATAGATTTGGAGAAGGAGGTCTCTGTTGGTAAGGAGGAAACCTAGGAAGCGGTGAATGTCCAGGCCTTGCAAGTCAATCCACCTCTTCCAAACATCCAAACCTATTGGAAGTTGGAAACCCTTGCCACCAATTAGGTTGATTTGGTCCAACAAAACTATGGGTCGGATGACTAACATTCCTAACAATAGTCCATGGTCTCTCACTCACCAGTTGTTGCCTAGGAGGATAAAAGAAGGTAAGAGGCCTCACTACTATTGTAGAATTGGCCTCAGAAGATGGCCATGCACAAAGATACTGGGCAGTGTGGGGATCAGAAAATGAAACCACTATGCAATCACCAGCTATCGACTTATGGGTGCGGCCAATCCAAGGAACTCTCCGAACCATAAGTACACTACTTCTTAAATGATCGGGGAGCTGTTTGTTGGAATTCAGCCAGTGAATGACTTTATTTTTTAAGGAAAGGTCATTCTCCAGGGAATCTTGGCTCAACTCAGGAACACCGGCTAATATAATAACATACGACCCTGCTTCTGGCGGTAGGTCTATGAACCCTCCGCGAAAATTATGGCGACTAACCGGGCGTGTTGGGTTGCGTGTCAGGGGCAGCCTTGGGGTATGGTTGGTTGATGCCCTAGTATTGGTATTCAGCCTATGTGCTGCTTTGTGCGGAGGGAAAAATTTAGGTACCACTGGACTAGGGATAGGTACGTTAGTTTTTACAATAGTAGTACGGGGTTTTGGGATAGGTTTAGGAATAGGTAGAGTCACAGGGGTGGTTGGGGCTGGTTGTGGGGGTGGAAGGACAGGTTCTATTTCTAAAGACTGTGGTGAAGGTGCAATCATACATAATTGCCTAGCATCCATTTCCTTGAGGCTCAAACTAGCCAGAGTAACTATGGTCTTATCCATCTCAAGGAGGTTGTTCTCTATGCGAGAGAGCCTTAATTCTAGGGGGGAAAGTAACTGCTTTAGAGTTCCCCAGACTAATTGGAGGAATTCGCTGTCACCCTCCTTTGACTGCCTGAAACCCAGACCCTCCGAATTGTTCAAGTTAGTCTTACTAGGGGAGATGATAAGAATATCATCTTCCGCCATACTAGCTATTTCCGAAGTATCTACCCCATTACAGACACTATGTGTTGGATTAGAGTTAACATCTTTCACCACAGAAGACCCCATTGCCCGCCTACTATTAAAAAACTTAAGCCTTGCTATTCTAGCTTTTTTCCTTGCTTGTAAGGTTCTCGCAAGGCATTTCTTTTTGTGTGCTGCCGCTTTTTTAGTATTACAGTGGCTAGGTGCTGGTCTTGCTTTAGAAGGTGGGAGGGGGCCAGGAATACTAAACAGAGGAACAGGGCCAATATTTTGATTTACTGGGTTAGGTAGGGAGGTTGGAGGGGAGTGTAAGGGAATAATGGGGGGAGCGGGGTGAACCAAAACCGATGTTAGCAAGGGTTGTAGGTTAGCAGAACGGTCAGGAGTACGGGCAGATGCAATGTTACCCAGAGAAGATTTTTTAGTGTTGGCAATGTGCGCCGACAGCCTGCGTGCGGCATCAAGTTCTAGCGAAACCTTATGCTGCATTTTACAGATTTCCTGGTCAATAGCCAAATTGGTTTTGACCAAGAAATCATCTATGGACCTATTAGAGTTACTAGCAGCCATAAGGGTTTTACTCCGGCTACCCCGTGTACACATACTACAGAGTACAAGTCAATAAATATATATACACACAACTATAAAACTGTAATATGTGCCACCCTGTAAAATAAATAAATTACAATAATACTAAAACTAGAAACAAGGGGAGGTGGCCCAGCCCAGCCCTCTTGGTCCTCGAACGGCCTCAAACGGCCCAGTCTTTGCCCTGTCTTCGCCCGGGCTGCGTCCCGCGCTGCGGGAGTGTTGGGGCAATAAATAAGTGGCCGATTGAAAATAGGGGGCGCGGCAGCGGGGAGAGCGGACCGGAAGTTGGCAGACGGTCTAGCAGGGACTCCTGGGAAATGGAGTCCCCTGCACGCTCGCAGCCCCGCTGACCGCACTCACCCGGTACACCAGCTGCAAACTCCCCTGGCTGAGTCCCGGAGTCCAGATAAACGATGCGGCACCCGCGGAGCGGGTGCGGCGAGAGGTAGGCGGGGTCCTTGAAAGTGCCGCTGTAGTTTCCACAAAAGCCGCTGTTTGGGTCAGGAGTGCTTCAATTTACAATAGCGTCCCACAGGTAGAGGAGTGAAGGTGTCCTAAATACTGCAGGGGGGCGGGGGGCGGCAGCGGGGAGAGCGGACCGGAAGTTGGCAGACGGTCTAGCAGGGACTCCTGGGAAATGGAGTCCCCTGCACGCTCGCAGCCCCGCTGACCGCACTCACCCGGTACACCAGCTGCAAACTCCCCTGGCTGAGTCCCGGAGTCCAGATAAACGATGCGGCACCCGCGAGGCGGGTGCGGCGAGAGGTAGGCGGGGTCCTTGAAAGTGCCGCTGTAGTTTCCACAAAAGCCGCTGTTTGGGTCAGGAGTGCTTCAATTTACAATAGCGTCCCACAGGTAGAGGAGTGAAGGTGTCCTAAATACTGCAGGGGGGCGGGGGGCGGCAGCGGGGAGAGCGGACCGGAAGTTGGCAGACGGTCTAGCAGGGACTCCTGGGAAATGGAGTCCCCTGCACGCTCGCAGCCCCGCTGACCGCACTCACCCGGTACACCAGCTGCAAACTCCCCTGGCTGAGTCCCGGAGTCCAAATAAACGATGCGGCACCCGCGGAGCGGGTGCGGCGAGAGGTAGGCGGGGTCCTTGAAAGTGCCGCTGTAGTTTCCACAAAAGCCGCTGTTTGGGTCAGGAGTGCTTCAATTTACAATAGCGTCCCACAGGTAGAGGAGTGAAGGTGTCCTAAATACTGCAGGGGGGCGGGGGGCGGCAGCGGGGAGAGCGGACCGGAAGTTGGCAGACGGTCTAGCAGGGACTCCTGGGAAATGGAGTCCCCTGCACGCTCGCAGCCCCGCTGACCGCACTCACCCGGTACACCAGCTGCAAACTCCCCTGGCTGAGTCCCGGAGTCCAGATAAACGATGCGGCACCCGCGGAGCGGGTGCGGCGAGAGGTAGGCGGGGTCCTTGAAAGTGCCGCTGTAGTTTCCACAAAAGCCGCTGTTTGGGTCAGGAGTGCTTCAATTTACAATAGCGTCCCACAGGTAGAGGAGTGAAGGTGTCCTAAATACTGCAGGGGGGCGGGGGGCGGCAGCGGGGAGAGCGGACCGGAAGTTGGCAGACGGTCTAGCAGGGACTCCTGGGAAATGGAGTCCCCTGCACGCTCGCAGCCCCGCTGACCGCACTCACCCGGTACACCAGCTGCAAACTCCCCTGGCTGAGTCCCGGAGTCCAAATAAACGATGCGGCACCCGCGGAGCGGGTGCGGCGAGAGGTAGGCGGGGTCCTTGAAAGTGCCGCTGTAGTTTCCACAAAAGCCGCTGTTTGGGTCAGGAGTGCTTCAATTTACAATAGCGTCCCACAGGTAGAGGAGTGAAGGTGTCCTAAATACTGCAGGGGGGCGGGGGGCGGCAGCGGGGAGAGCGGACCGGAAGTTGGCAGACGGTCTAGCAGGGACTCCTGGGAAATGGAGTCCCCTGCACGCTCGCAGCCCCGCTGACCGCACTCACCCGGTACACCAGCTGCAAACTCCCCTGGCTGAGTCCCGGAGTCCAGATAAACGATGCGGCACCCGCGGAGCGGGTGCGGCGGGGTCCTTGAAAGTGCCGCTGTAGTTTCCACAAAAGCCGCTGTTTGGGTCAGGAGTGCTTCAATTTACAATAGCGTCCCGCAAGTGATCATAATCCTCTAGTGCTGACATTGTATCTCCCAATAGAAGAATCATTAAGGATCTGGGAACCGCCAATTAAGTATAGTAAAAGTCAGGGCGTGACATTGAAATGGGGGAAGGTAAACGCGACAAAACTGGAAGAAGACATTGCGGTTAATTGTAAAACTGAAATGGAAACATGTCTAGCCACGGTATCTAACCCCCGTAAGGTTATTGAAAGCTTTGAGAAGTTGTGTGGTTGTGTGGCAGAGCACCTTAAAAAACCAAAGGGGAGGGGAGGCCAAAAGGCCTTCAGGTGGTTTGATTCTGTGTGTTCAGCCACACACCGAACGCTTAAACTAGCTCTGCGCCAAAACCCAAGAAACAAAGAGCTTGTAAGGCTTAGTAGAAAGGCTTATAGGGACGCTATTGCAAAAAGAAAGCAGGACCTAAAAAATACTGCCTGGGAAGATCTTGAAAAAGCTGCAGAACTAAAAGATAGTAGACTTTTTTGGGAGGTCATAAATCGACCCCTTTTTAAAAGTGATAATAACGAATCTATATTTATGCAGGTTACCGCTGCACAATGGGCTGAACATTTTACTAAGAGTTTTAATCCTCAGTCCATTTTAATAAGGGCAGGTATGGATGGGACAGGGGATTTGGTGGCACTCCCCTCGGCTTTGACCCTCAGCTCTTCACTTACACTGATAGAGATTGAGGAAGCCTTAGGGAAGGGAGCACGGTTAAAAGCACCAGGCCCAGACGCTGTTCCCTTGGACCTTTTTAAATCCAATGTTAGTTTGTGGGCACCCATATTACTAAATGTCTTTAAAGCTGTTGTGGTTGGGCCCATCCTAAGTACATGGGAGGAGGCAACTGTAGTGCCGATTTTCAAGAAGGGCGATAGGTGCGACCCACGTTGCTATCGCCCGATTTCCTTATTAGATGCCTCATGTAAAATCTTGGGCAGGGTAATCCTAGCGAGACTAGAAAGCTGGGCAGACTGCACAGGACTTATTGTTGATTCTCAATACGGTTTTAGGCGTGGAAAGGGGACTAACGAGCAGTGCCTAAATCTGTCATTAATTTTAGGGAAGTATATGAAGGCAAAAAAATCCTCAGTGCATCTTGCCTTCATGGACTTGACAAGTGCATTTGACACTGTTTGCAGACATAAGTTGTGGCGGATGATGGATGATATGGGCTTTGAGGAACCTTTGGTCACATTACTCCGCAGGTTACATGCAGCAACAACTGTATCAATTAGATATGGTCCTGGAGGTGAAATAACCAAACCAATACCTTCTACGGAGGGCGTGCGTCAAGGATGCATTTTGGCGCCTTTTCTCTTTCTCATTTATACAAATGGGTTAGAAAAGTATCTATTAAATCAGGGTTGCGATTTCCCAAAAAGTAATGGTAAAAGTATCCCTATTCTTTCTTATGCGGACGATACTGTCCTAATGACATTAACTGGAAATAGCATGCAAGTATGTTTAGACGCCTTTAATACATTCATGCTTGACCTCGATTTAAAGGTGAATTTTGATAAATCCTTTGTAATGTCTTGTGGGCCCAAAGGGTCAAATATTAGGAAGTTCGTGGTAAACAACCGCATAATTGGAAAAGTGGAAAACTTTAATTACCTTGGTAATCTGTTTAATAACAGATTAAGCTGGACGCCGGTTATGAAGGTTCGTGCCCAGAACATGACAAGGGCCATAGAGGGTATTTTCCGTTTTTGTAGTAAATTAGGGCAAAAACATGTCAAACATCTCAAAACCCTCTATACCTCAAAATGTCTATCTGTGGCCACTTATGGAGCAGGGGTGTTGGGGACTGATACACCATCTGTGATACAGGTGGTGGAAAATAATTTTATAAAACTGGTTTTATCAGTCCCAAAAGGTTGTTCGAACATTTTCTGTCACAAAGAAATTGGGATGGTCAGTGTTTCTGATACGATTCGCCTGTCCCCTCTATTGTTATGGGGTAAAGTTTGGAATTCTGAAGACCTGCAACTTACTAAAGACATTATTATTGACTGCATGGCTTCAGAAAAGTCTAAACAGATTCCCTGGTTGTCTTATGTTTGTAAGATGTTAAACAAGATTGGATTGGGATCTTATTATGACAACCCCGGAAAGATAGAGGGTAACTATAAGGCGGATATAAAGGCAATGTATCGGAAATCATTAAATCCACCACCTTTGAATCCCCTGCCCTTGGACGATGTTACTGTTTATGCCTGTAAACCCCAACCTCAGTTTTACTTAACATTTACCCTCAATGTACAATGGCGATTCCTAATAACAAGGTTTAGACTGGATATTTTGCACTTTTTGCTTGCATTCCCGAAACAAGGGGGTTGGTGTGAAAAAAAAAAAAAAAAAAAAAAAAAAAAAATTCCTGTAGAAACTTGCTGTGCCATGTTAAACTTTATTAGAATTTCGTTAAAAATCAGGAAAGCCTACGGCTAGTACTACACTGTATAGAATATTCCCTGGTTAAATCATTTTTTATATGTATTTTCATGTTCATTATTATGCCTTTTTAAATGGGGAAATTGTGTTTTTAACAAAGAACTTTTTATCATATGAGGTATTATGAATTGTATGTCAGAACTTTTATGATCCATTTTATGAATCGAATAAAGTTTTTGAAACGAAACGAATGAAACGACTGGTAATCTTGTCTGTGCTACACAGACAACCTGAGGCAGTCTGTAGTTTAGATCGGTTCTTCCCAAACTTTTTAGAACGACCCACTTTTTAGTGCAACAAACTTTTGCGACCCACCTAGCTTTAATTGACATGAGTCCAGCAATTTTGTAATGTGACTGAAGCATTGTGTGGCAGCCCAGTAAATTACAGACAGCACACTTTCTATTGAAAGGGCCACTAAATCTGCACAGACATACAGTTTTAGTGATAAAACTATATTGCTCACAAATCATAATGTGTCAAAATCGGGTTTCAGTGAATATCATTTTTGCATCACCAAATAAAGTATCTTGATTTGTTTTGATTCTATTGAAATATGTGCTTCTATCACACTTCAGAATTCAAAAAAATTGTGCTTCATTTTTACTTTTCCAACTGTTGAATGTGTACGGTTCATTTATAGGTATTTACCTTTTGTTGTGTGTGACTGTTAGAATTCGGGAATCTCTAGTTGGCAGTGGCTTGCACCCTGTCCAAGTAGGGACCCCTATTCTAGTCATGATAAGGGGGTTACACAGCAAAGATAACCCCTGCTCACCCTCTTGGTAGCTTGGCTTGGTTCCTTCCTGCACATAAACAATCAGTATTGGCGTTTTGTAACTTGTATTTGATCTGCAGAATGCTGCACACATAGATGTTGCAACTTGTCATTTTTTTAATGATTGTTTATGTGCAGGAAGGGGTACCTTCCTGCACATAAACAATCCATGGCATATTGATGTTTCCATGCATGCTGCACAATGCAACACACCTAGAAGACGAGGTTACCCTGGTGTTAATTTTGGCGCTGCCACATGTTTACACCACTCTTGTAAATAGGGGGCAGTGTCAAAATCAATGAGCGGTGCGGCGGAAAGCCCACCGTAACATCATTTACCCACCCCTTTCATGCTAAGTATAGCATGAAAGGGTGCCTTACTTGCAAGGCTCAGCTTTAAGCCACGTCAAGTGGCTTAACGCCGCCTTGTGAATAAGGTGAAGCCGCTGTAGCCACAGGGACGTCACAAAATGTGACATTCCTGTGGCGATCGGGGCTTGTAAGTATGCCCCACAATTTCCTAAAAACATTCCAATCAACTTTAGCTGATGTCAGCCTCCTAGACTTCTTGCAGCACAAGGGGGAGAAGGCAAAGACCAGAGTGTGGGGTGGATTCATGTGCTTCAATTTGGCACGATTTTGATGTGGGTATTATTATCCTTAAATAATGGCTGGGTTTGGTAGTAATTCTTTGAGTGTGGCGATCTCTGCCTATAGATTTGTCTTTGTGAATTGGACCCTCTGTGTTTATCATGTATGTTTTGTTTTTTTCAGGATGGCATACTGCAAGCTCATATGGGTGTTTTGGCATTTGAGATTGTGGCTCACAGGATATACACACAAAGCAGAAGAGTACAGGACCATGATTAGAAAATTGCTAACAAGTTTTCTTGATAGATGTGGACAAGTTAAGTAGTGGAACGTTTTCGAGCAAAGCAGTAAAAAAGACATGGCTGTATTAGAAACAGGATGGACCACAAGCTTTCCTTGGTACATTGAACCGTATCAGATATTGGACCTCATATTATCAACTGAAAGCATGAAAGCGTTATCACTGGATGAATAACCAATATAAAACTGACCTCAGTGATAGGTACATTCACAGTGATGTAGCAAGGGGGGCGGCCGATCCCGGCGGCATGTGTTTTGGGGGTGGTGGCCAGTGGCCTCCCCCCTGCTCTTACCTGCGACCACGCGGGTCAGCAAATGCAGGAATTGATCTTCCCCCCGCTCTTATGTCCATCATGGAAAAGGCTGGGACCCCACGGGTGGCAAAAGACCCAGCTATTCCACTGTATATTCACATGCATCTTACTTTATAAAGATCTGAAAAGTGATGCACATTTAGCTTCATGAATTGGGAGCATTATTGTATATTAATCACAAATGCTAGAGGGCAGATTGGGCTCTGCATTCTGCTGAGTGATTTCAATTATAGACAGCTTTCAGTTAAACTGGTCTCCAACATTGTCTTACCGCACTGGTAATTTAAGCAGAAGAAAGAGCTTTTATCCTTTTGCATTAGGTTGGAGCAGGGCAGTCCTCTGAGAAACAAGGCAGGCCTAAATTCGTGGGGCAGTCTTCTGGAGAATATTTATACCTGGTGCAAGCTTTGAAGTGGGAGAAACTTCTGGAGTTTCCCTCAGAAGGTTCTGGAATTTCCTTGCTCCACGCCCTGGTCCCAGGATATCTGGGGTGATAAAAGACTAGTGTGAAGTCCTTTCTGTGTGTGCTAAGGCAGCTTCTAAAAATGGCCAGTATGATATGATAGTAAACGAAGAGGCTTCTTTCTGGTTTAGCATCAGAGACTGAAAGCAATGCATAATATGTTCTTCATTCATTGCCCTCTGATGGCAGAAAGTGATCAATTTCAAATGCGAATGTCCTACAGCCTAGGCCTATGACATTATAAGCCCCCCAAACAGTATGGGAGAAATTACAGGCCGTTTGTTTGGAAGGGCCATTGAAAACACTTCAGATGCGTTTTTATGAAACGGGTGGCCATCCTATCTGTAAAGACAAAAGAACCTCGGATTTCATGGAAGTAAAAATTAAATATAGAAGCTAACGGACAAAAAACAGGGTTATCTTTCTGGCCCAGTGCTTAATGTGGAAAACATTTGTACTTAATCAAAATCATATACATTTAATTTTTTTAATTGTATTCAGTTCTTAGTTTGCAAAACTAAATAAATAAATAAGGTCAAGGAAGCAACGTTTTTGCACGATGGAGGCTGTTGATGGCCCTAGCAAATGCTAGGTTTACCGAATACCATTGTTGCTGTTCCAATTCATGTCTCCTTCTTCCACCACTCTATACCCCTTTCTATTAATTCACTCCTCAGGCTCTTGTTCACCACTGCTTTCTCCCTTTGGCACTCTTTCCCAGTCTTTGCCTTCTTCCTATTTTCTCGATTGCCTTCCAACTCTCTCTCTTGCTCAAACTCTGAAGATGAAAAACAATTCCTGTCTGCAAAAATGACCGTCGTGCCCCCCACCTGTAGCCTTTGGCACAATTTAAGTACTAACTTGTTTGCAATTTTTTAGGAAGCGATCTAGATTTAACATTAGAATCTAAAATATCTCTGGGACTTTGGAAGTAGTTAACAGGATTATTTTGAGAAAATGAAGAAAAACAGTTTTCCCCAGAATTTCAGATTGTTTTTTTCAGAACGCCTTTTAGAGGGCCACGTGGTTCACAGGGGTTACTAGGCCGAAGCGTGGTGGTGGATCCCTTTTACTCCTGGTGTCCTAAGATCCACCCTACCATGGATCTTAGCAACTGGGCCAAGTACCCCTTCTGTATTTGACTCTCAGTAATAGCTGTCAAGAGTGGTCAAAGGCTCCCTCAGGGGGGAAGTGTGAATACAGATTAGCAAACACGACTCAACACTCAAAGAGCACACAGCAGTGTCAATAAATCAATGTCCAGTCAAATACTTATTTTAATGATAAAAAGAAGTATTTTATTTCTAACTCTTTACATTCAAAGAAAAGTTATGACATGGATAAACAATAATACATTTCCCTTTGAGGTCGGGCTCTAGTGTTTCATTGGCAGATACCTGAATTACCAGCTCTTCATATTGTGGTTGGGTTTATTCCCCATTCACTGGTGCATCCAGGGAATGCTCACTAATAGCCTTGACTCAAGAGTCCAATCCTAGTCTTGGAAAATAGTCAAAAGTGTTTGGCGCCGCAGCACTTTTAGCAGCAAGTCCTCCTGGGCTCAATACACCTGTAACTAGTCTTACCCACTCCAGCAGTGAGGAAGCATGCTGCATCCCAGAGGTTGCCCTGTCCAAAGGCACAAGGAAGGCTCCAGTCCTGTTCAGAGAGTCGGATGCGTGCGGGAGGCGCAGCGGCATCCGGCCGGCTTTCCTCTCAGCTTACTCAATCTGCTCCAGAAGCTATCGTAGGTGATGTGGCAATTCACCCACGGCATCTGCCTCAGTTCATGGGGGCAGGTGGGATTGTATTTTATTTGAGAGTTTTTATAGAGCGCGAACTTGACCCGTTAGGGTATCAGAACGCTTTACAGGAATACGCAGTAGTAGACAAAAAACTTGGAGGGGGGGGGTGCTGGATACATAGAGGGATAAAAGGACAAGTAATTACATTTTACAATAACAATATACAGGTTCCATGACGGGATGCCTGGAGGTGCCTGTTGGATGGTGTCCGGGTGCTCCAGGGGAATGTACTAGACTGAAGTGAAGCAGGGTCACTGGATGATTAGAAGGTAGAATTTTAGGTGAGGTATTTGCCCATTAGGAAGGTTTTGGCATCTCTTCGGTGCTTCCTTGTGACTTACAGATGTTGTTTATGGTATTTTTCTTTGGTACAATTTCTGTCTCACCACCCTGTGTGTGCAGGCCCACATACTCCTTGATAGCGTTAATATACCATGGGCAGGTTGCTAGATTACTTAGGCTAGTAGGCCGCAGACATAAACTGCCCCCACCCAATATTCCTTGCCCCAACCTCTATCTATCCTACCCCCATAAATGTGGGGATAGCCTTCCCTCGGCGGGCGCCCTGATATGGGTAACGCTATCAGGCTTGTGTAACGTCCCCATAGTAATTATTTGGGACTTTAAGCTGCAGCACAAAGCACCTTTGTCCTTAACACTTCACCCCCTACCCTCCTAGCTTCACATGATGATAAATATGGAATAGTTCTCTGGCATGACATTGTTTCATGACTTTGGGTGTGTGAGCCCCCGTACTCCTTTGTCATAATGAGGCCCCACAGGTAGGCTGCTAGGTGAGTTCAGCCAGCTTGTTGCAGTCTCTAGCCATATTTTCACATCACCCTTCCTGAATTCTACGTACCCCACTTCCCTTTTGTATGCCCCCTCGCCGGGAATCCGGCATAGGTAAGACTACCAGCTGTTTGTAACACCATTATTGTAATCACCGGGCACTTAGATTTTAGCACAAGGCACTTTTGGTTGTAGCACGATAAGCCCAAACCTTTGGCTTTCTATAGCGGTTAACCATATGAACTCTTATTTTACTGCCCAATGTAGTTTTTGACCAAGAGCTAATGCACTTTCAATAAACATCGCACCAGTTCAGCAATAGCATGCAGCACTTTACTAACCAGCCCCTTGTCACTGCCCCTATCCCCAAACTGCTTTAACCCACATATCCAAATGTAACAACAGCTAATAAATGTGTGGAGGGGCATGCCTCTAGCACAATTTAGCAATTCTGTTGTTAAAACAATTGAGAATTCTGTCACTCATCTGTTTGCACTTTCACGTCATGTCCCATTTAAGTCTCCATCCTTTTATGAAATGACCACCTCAAGTGCTTTTTACATATTGTATAAATGTTAATCATTGCTTTTTATGCTGTTTTAACAATGAGTAACTTGATTGTGTAAACAATGTATCATTAAATTTGAAACTTGAACTTGACACTCTTAGAAAATAGTCAAAAGTATCCTTTTAGCAGCAAGTCCTCCAGGCCTCAATAGGCCTGTCGCTAGTCTTACCCATTCCAGCAGCGAGGAAGCAGGCAGCATCTCAGCGGGTGCCCTGTCCGCAGGCCCCCAGAAGGCTCCGATCCTGTCCAGAGAGTCGGCTGCATGCGGGAGGGGCGGCAGCATCCGGCGGGGCAGGCTCTCCTGTAAGATTACACAGTGAACTCCAGCAGCAATCGGAGGTGCTCTGGTGGACCTCCTACATGGTAAGTTCTGATGGGGGTTGGATTCCGTGGCTCAAGCTCAGACTCCCATTGACGTGTCAATGCACCCATGGGTGAAAGCTTAGATGCTTCGTTGTGACCTACAGGTCACACTTCACAATTCTTGCACGGCGGCCCAATTCTCACAGCATCCTTGATACCGGCAGCCCCTCCTGGCATACAGGGCTGTTGCAAATCTACCAACCAAGGCGCCAGCCCTCCTTGCCCGGTAGTCCGTACAACGGGGGCCCTTTCTGATATACGGCGTGTTAGAAACAGGGTAGCGTGGTGCGGAGCGGGTAGGCCAAACTCAGAGGCATTGTGTAAAGCATCTGCGCAGCACACTCACAGGCGACACACTAGGCACACTACAAAAAGAGACCACACCAGGTTAGTTGAAAAAAACAGCATATGTATTATGCAGAACACGTCATAAGGCAATCACAGTGGTAACACTGTGCCAACTGGCACCGGCTAGCAGTCTACAGGGGGACTATTTACACGGCAGGGCCAAACGGGCCGCTGCCCAAACCATCACAAATACACAGAAAGAATAAATGTAAAGTCCATCAGCATTAGGACACATTGGCATCAGACCTGAAAGGAAAACATGCTTGCAGGCCATTAGGCCTCACCTTAGGCATAAAGACGTCGTCAGGCATTGGGGAAAAAGCATTAACATTGAATGCAAAACCATCAGCAGTCAGCCTTAGGGGAAAACATTGTCAGTAACATAGAGCATTAGGCCGGAACATCTGCAGTAGGCATAGACATGTGAACATAGAAACCCATTAGGTATCATCTCAGCGTGAGGCACATGGGCCTAGAAACCGGGGCATGGATACCTTATAAGTACATTAGGCATCATTAGGTCATACTTCATAACAACGTAATCCGACAGGGACCTGGGACATCACATTAAACACGCACATTAGCATTGGCATCATCGTAAGCATAGATGCAACATTAGGCAGAACTCCAACGATGTAAGCCTGAGGGGGGAAAACATTATCATTAGCATTAGGTAGGACCATAAAGCATCCTCACATGGCATTAGGCATAAAAGCAAATTAGGCACATTAGGGCATCAACAGTACCTTTATGCATATAATCACATTAGCCTGTGGCATCTGGTTGGCAGGAACCCCTTAGGCGTAACATATAATTCTCTTGTGCATCACATGAGGCCTACTCATAGTAGCTCAGCATAAGTCACATTATCAGGTATCAGCACACTAGTATTAGGCATCGGCAGGCATGAATCTGAGGCGTAAATGCAATATTATTAGCATGAATGCAGTAGGCACGAAGTATAAAACAACTCCTACATAACATTAGGCACACATCCTGAGCATGAGGCATAAAACATGTGAACATAGGGCATAGAAACACATTTAGTATAGATGCAATACTTCCAATAGGCATGAATCACATTATGCATAACACCTTAGCACAGGCATAACCTTAGCACTGCATAACATGGCCTAGGGCGTAATCCTATTAGCATAAATCACCCTTGCATTTGGCAGAGGATGCAACATCAACCCCATACAGGCATTACTTTTCAGGCAGTAATTTAATACATTCTCTGGGGTGGCACTACAGCAGAATACGTCTTCCACACAGTTGCTCCACATGCCTATCTGTTCCCCCCAAGGTGTTCCGGCCCCAGGGGCCCCCGGGGCTATCCCTGCTGTAAACCGAGTGAGTCTTTGGGGTAAGCTTAAACCACAGTCCTCCCCCACTCACCAGTTCAGTCACTGAGGTTAAACAAGGCAGCGCTGTGGCATCGGGCCAGGTAGGCGTAGGGCACTCCCTGGCAGACTTTCTCTGCACCGACCTCCAGGCACTCCCTTCCGCCGCTCCCCCCCCCCACCCCTCCCCCCAGTCAGCCCGCTCCTCAATTCACATGGGGCTGTTACCTGGGGAGGCAGCGGGAGTTGATGTCCTCCTCAGGCTCTCCCTCCGGCGGCTCCTCCGGTCTCCCGGCTCCCCACGGCGGGGTGGGCTCCCGCCTGAGGCTTGATGCACCAGCGTCTCTCCTTCTTGGGGGGGGCTCCCATCGCTCATGGAGCCCCGCTCACCGGCAGTTCTGGGTCCCGCTTTGCTTCCCTTGCATGCGGGGCACCCCACAGAAAGACTGCAGTGGCCCCACTCACCCGTGACTCTCTCAAGGCCTCCACTCCGTCTTCAGGGAGCTCCTCCTCTCTTGCTGGCTGGAGGCGGCTGCTAGGATGGCGTGCACCGCTCTGGCTACTCAGTGATTGCAGGGCTCTCTCCGACTCACGAGAGCCCCACTGAGGCAGGCATCACTTCTGGGTCCCTCCTTCGGTGGCCTCTCTGCAGGGTGTCTCCTGCCCTCCCGGTCTCCACAGCAGTCCCCGGAGCCCTCGAGGCTTTCACGCCAGAACTTGTCTCCTTCAGGGCCCGCCTTCCCGTTACCGGGCAACTCCCGGAGCCGCACCAATCCCAGTGCGGCCCTGCTCAAGACTCAGGCCGTCGCTGGGGATTTCCACAAGTGCGTTCTTCCGCCCGGGCTGGCGGCGGTGATTTGCGGGGTTGGCTTCCGCTTGTTCAAATAACACCAAGGTGGAGATTTTGAAGAGCGTTTAAGATGTGCTCGTACTCGGGCCGCAGCGGTGATTTTGGGCAGTGTTCCAAGTGCGGTGAAATGCGGGGTGGGCACCCGCTATGTTAATAAAGCCAGCAATGCAGGGTGGGCACCCGCTGGTTTTTAATAAGCAGGCAATTGCAGGGTCCGCTCCCGCTGTACTTTTACGATAAACGCTCTTCCTAGCAGCACGCGCTGCAGGACCCACGCACCTTCTTCTCCTGGGCAGGTGCTGGAGGCAGCACTCTCGAGGCGCTAGACAGCAAGCCAAGCACAGCCAATGCAGGGATAACGTTGTAGCGCTTCCCAGTGCTAGGTAGGTAGGCAAGTATAGTCACTTGAGATATAGCGCTCATGGGCAGCTAGGGGCCAGGAGACAGTTAATGCAGGGCAAGATCAGCAGGCAGTAGGGCAGCTCACCAGACATGTAGCAGCAGTTCCTAGGAACAGTCATCCTCCATTACGATGGCAATCCTGCTAGCGCAGCAGTCTCCACTCCAGCAGAGTCTCTCACTAGCCCTGTGGACAGCAGAGGGGTACAGATGGGCACAGGGGCCAGTACGCAGGCCCTTGCAGCAGTACCTCCTGGCAGAGTGTCCCCTCCAACTCAATGTCCACTCTCAGTCTGAGCACATGGAGGCACAGCCCCCCTATATATACACCCCCTCACCCCACCTACCAGAAAGGGCTAGAACCTTCTAGAAGGCTCCTGCCAGTTCCAGTCCCAACTGTCACTGTGGGGGAGGTGTAGGGCACCCTGTCACTTCGAACACTAGACCGCCAACCCACCGCAGGCAGGCGGCACAAAGCACACAGCAAAGGCGTCCATTTTAAAAGTGATATTTCTGCAATGGTGAAAATAAAGGTACATACACCATTGCACCGCATTTATTCTATTCCTCTCACACCACACATGGCATATACATTTCCTACCATGGGGGAGATGTCCCCTAAAAGGGGGGGGTTCCTAATATAAGCCTATGTAAGGCAGAAAGCACACATACTTGGCACTGCTAACCAGCGCTAAAGTGTCCAACGTCCTACAACCACTCATTCCACAACAGCAAAAAGGCTAGGGAAAGGCAAAAAAGTTCGGGATGACCCTGCTAGCAAGGCCAAGTCCAACACGGGGTCACTGCAACATGTTCCGCACAGGCTTTAGCCCTCGTTATCAGGCGTTATCTTCCATGGCAACCATTCCAGGCATACAGGGTTACTGCAATGAGGACTCACAGGCTTTTACTCTCCCCGCATGGACCTCTGCTCATGGCCATCTTCATGGAAGCCCTCTTACAGGGGTTGCCAATTTGAATCTGTACACAGACAATTAGTGCAGCAGCAGACTTGACAGGGTTCCAAACTCAACCTTGCTCCTTTCAATGCTCTCCTCTTCCTCACAGGGCATACTGGTCATGGCAAGCGGGCAGGAGCTGGTGCTCCAGGATCCAGAGTAGGTGGTCTTGGTTTCCCTGGGTGATGTCCCCTCACCTAGCAGGGAGACTAGCAGGGCTTGGCCATCAGTTCTAATCACAGTCAGATTGGGATGCCCAGACGTGGGTCCCTTGCTCGCTGTGCCACTGGATTCTAGCTAGCCTGACTGATGAGGGGTGTTACCCAAAACCGGTTCCAGGATGCTTGTTTCTGGTCCAGGGAGGTCCCAGCTTGGCAGTTCGGGCTTGACTATTCCCATGAGGAACAGGGTCAAGACTGATTTACATACGGCTGGGTCCAAACTGGGGTGGCGTAGTGAGCAAAAGAACGATGGCGTTAACCCAGATTTCTTGACTGGGGGAAAATGTTGGATTCATTCAGCATTCCGTCCATCATTTGTTCCTGCAGCACTTTGGCCCTAAGTGGGATGGATATGCCTAGATTTGGGTCCCTTTCTCGATGTGCTACTGGATTCTAGCTAACCTGATTGATAAGTGGTGTTACCCCTAAACCGGTCCCAGGATGCTTGTTTCTAGTCTAGAGAGGACACAGCTTGGCAGTTCGGGCTGAACTGTTCCCATGAGAAATAGGGATAAGACTGATTTGCATATGGCTTCGTCCAAACTCGGGTGGTATGCTGAGCAAAAGAACGATGGATTTAACCCAGGTCTCTTGAGTGGGGGTGAGTGTTTGATTCATTCAGCATTCCGTCAATCATTTGTCGTTCCAATACATTTCCAAAAGTGACATCTTCAGAATTGTGACTTAAATCTATTGTTACCATTGAGGAGGGTTTTGAATTGCATTTTTGTTTTAGAATAAACTTGACATTTCGACCTGTTCCCAATTGAAAGTTATCACTTATTAAGTGTAATAAGATAACCTAATGTTATCCATGGGGAGAGGCAGGCCTTGCACTAGTAAAAAACAAATGTAAGAGTTTTTCACTACTAGGACACTTAAAAGTTAAAAGTACTTGTCCAACTTTTTTAAAATACTGCACCCTACCCCTATGGGCTTTTTAAGGTGACGCACATGTATTAAAAACTAAGCTTTAGGCCTGCCAAAAGGTTTATTTAGCCAGGTCGAAATGGTAGTTCAAAACTGAACACACAGGCTGCAATGACAGGCCTGAGACATGTTTAAAAGGCGACTTAAGTGGTTGTCAATCAGTGCTGTAAACCCACTGCTAGCATATAATTTACAGGTCCTGGGTACAAGTAGTACCACTTTACTATTTATTTGATTTTCTTTATAAAGTTTTGTATTGCGCGAATAAGACCCCGATGGGTATCAGAGCGCTTCACAATTTGGAATGTCGTAGATATGAAAGAGAAAAAAAATAATTTGAGAAGGCATGCAAGGATCAGTGAAGAGGGGGAATCACATAACATCACATATAGATAATACAAAAGCATGCTAGGAGAAGAACAAACAAAATGTATGATAGTATAACTGAACAACTCTACTTCACAAGTGATAGACTCATATGGTAGTTAATCCAAGGGCGGTGAGTGAGACAGATGAGCCACGGTCATTTAAGGCAAGAAGTTGCCTTTCTACCGAAACGGTCATCGTGGCAGTCCTAGATACTCTCCGGGGCCACGCTGATAAGGGTTCCCCTCAGGCATTGGTGCTACTAGATCTATCTGCCGCTTTTGACACGGTCGACCATGCTATTTTGTAAGTAGGGGCGCAAAATCCGTTCCGCTCGCGGAATTTGCGAATTTTCGGCAATTTTACGATCCGCGAATCTCGCGAAATTGCCGAAAAATTCGCAAATTCGCTCGCGGGCGGATTTTTTTGCACATGCCCCAGTTGAAGCTCAAATAATCAGCCCAAACAACTAGTGAGCACGGTCTGGGCTAGGCAGGTGTGCTTCCTCCCTAATTACCTCAACAGGAAGCACTTACAGATATAAGCAGGTGCCCGAGTTGAAGCTCAAATTCAGTCGCGCATTATAATCAGTCCAAACAACTAGTGAGCACGGTCCAGGTGTGCTTCCTCCCCATATCTACCGGCTACAATTAGATGTAATCCTTGATGGAGGTCTTTGCATCCACGAGTTTCTCAAGCGCAATCCCTGTGTACTTACTGTGACCAGGAGGCTGCTTTCTTCTCATCTGCTGCTCTGATCGGTCTCTGACCCTTTATAAACAAGAGGCATGTGAACTCGCATAGAAGCCCTGTCCCGCCACACACACACTAGGGCATGCAACGTCTTCCTGCCCTTTCCTCACTATGATGAACAGCTCACTCGAGGGACCTCGGCACCTTTCAGTGCAGTGGCAAAGTTACACACACGTTTGTGCAAATCTGCGAGTTTGCGGATTTTCCCGCAAACTTGTGGATTTTTTGCCATTTAGCGCGAATTCGCAGACCGCGGATCTGCAAAATTCGCTCATACTTACTATTTTGGTTGACCGTGTCAAACTTGCTGACATTCAAGGCATTGCCGCTTGCTGGCTTACCTCTTTTCTGGATGATAGGTCTCAGGTGGTCCGCCAAGGGCTTTTCCTGGCTCCCCCAAGTAAAATCACTTGCGGAGTCTCACAGGGTTCGGCACTCTCCCCTCATTTATTTGTTATCTACATCTCCCCTCTGATCCAATCCCTGAAGGAAAGAAATGTGACACTTAATTATGCGGACGACTTACAGCTGGTATTTAAGATAGATGGCTCCCACAGCTCTGTTGTGGACTTCCAGGCAACATTGCTACGTATACAACAGTGGATGGACCATAATCACCTTAAATGAAACCCGGGAAAGACAGAGCTTGTTCTGACCGGGGGCAGCCATAAGTTTTGGGGCCCACACTACTGGCCCCCAGAGCTGGGCCCATCACCCTCCCCCTCTATTTTGGCCAAAACACTGGGAGTCTCCCTCAACAACGAACTCACACTGAACTCTCAGGTTGGCACAGTGATTTCTAAGTGTTTCTTCCAGCTGCGTAAGATCAGGAAGATACACCAGGTTTTTCACCCACGATGCTCTGATCTAGATTATAATTGCCACCGTTCTGTCACATTTGGATTGTGCTAATTCTGTGTATTTGGGAATGCCACTCTATTTGTTCAAACGGCTGCAGTTGGTTCAAAACCAGGGAGCACGGTTGGTCTATCGACATCCAAGATGGCAACCAGTCACGCCCGTGCTAAGGAAATTACATTGGCTCCCTGTTTTTCAGCGTTGTGCTTTTAAAACAGGCTGTCTTGTGTTTAAAGCCTTGCATGGCAAAAGCCCTGCATTTATCAACAGCCAGATACTCAGACATACTCCGGTACGTAACCTCTGTTCTGCCCATCTCTCACTGCTTACCATCCCAACCTTTAAGCGAGTACGTCAAGGAGGCTGCAGATTCGCGGTCCTCGCTCCCAAACTCTGGAATTCCTTCCTTTTGGAAATTCGATCTAGCACTGACATTATGCAATTTAGAAAGCTCCTCAAGACCTGGCTGTTTCTGCATGCATACAAGTAGTCTATCCTGATAGCATTTTAGGCCTTCTAGCGCCATGAAGCCACCCGGTGTAAGTGCGCTCTACAAATACCCACTAACATTAACATTAACAAGAACTTGTTCATAAGGATTATTTTCACTTCCTTTGTGAAAAATGCTGTTGATGAGATTCTGCGGAGTTCCGGTGGGAGAGAGTTCCAGATGTTTGGGGTGGAACCTGAGAAAGCTCTGTGCTTCATTCTCTTTTTGCGGAAAATCTGTGGTTTCAAAAGAAAAGAGTTTGCACTTCTTGATGGTCTGCCCCCTTCTGATAGTTCATGCTTTAGGGCCAGGTAACGGGGAGTATTGAGATGGAGGGCTTTGTGAGTCAATCAGGCAATCATTAGTTGTATTCTTGCTTCAAATGGCAACCAATTTAGGGATTTTAAGGATGGGTAAATGTGAGCATTTCGCTTTGTACCTGTAATCAGTCTGGCTGTGGCATTCAAGGAATCCCTTAGTGGTGCCAAGGTATATTTGGGTAGGCCACAGTCTAGCCTCGGCGAAACAAGCGCTTGAACCACCTTCTTGAGGTCATCTTGTCGAAGGAATGGTTTGAGATTCCTAAGTATCCTCGTCTGGTGGTTAGCACCCTTGCATGCCTTACTGATATGATTCTTCATGTTCAGGCGCGTGTCTAGGATTATTCAGAGAGATTTGGTTGAGTCAATAAGGAGGAGAGCAGTTGAAGGCTGTGAAGAGTTTCATCCAGCGGTCTATCTTGGGGGTGTGATTAGGTGGAGATATGAGCAGGTATTCAGTTTTGGAGGTGTTGAGCAGGAGGTGGTTCTCAGTTAGCCAATTTTGAGTATTCGTCAGGGTAGAAGTGAGTGAAGTGAAATCTTTAGAGGAGGTGATTTTCAAAGAAAGTTGTGTGTCATCCGCATACTAGGGATCTAGAGGTCAATTAAATGTGCCAATTTGGTGTGAGCCAATTTTCCTAAATGAGAGAACACAAGCACTTTAGTACTGGTTAGCAGTTGCAAAGTGAACAGGATCCTAAGGTAAGCAAGGCAAAACTTTTGGGGGAAGATCACCCTAAGGCTGCCAAGTCCAGAAGTCTATTTTATAGGACAATGCAAAATGTTGGTGATGTTGAGAAGATAAGGTCAAGAATATGGCCTTTTGGATGTGTTAGTTGTGTGATATTCTGTACCAAGTTGAGTGTGTCAAAGAGTTTGAAAAGTCTCTTAATGCTTGTAGGTTTATGATGCTTATATGATGTCTCCTATATTGTATTTATGATTATGAAAGGCCTTTCATTGGAATGTTTCTCTGTTATTTGTGTTGTAGAAATTATTGATAAAAACATGAATTCAGCCCAAAAGTCTTTTTAGGTCGAGCCTACCGCAGCGCACATACGCCGCTCTATGGGGAGGCTTCTTGTAGGCACTCCAAACTTTCCAGAGACTTCTCTGTGTGGGTCTGGCAACTCCCACACATTCCATTGGCCTTGCGCTTGGCTTTCAATAATGAAAGCACGCAATTGGCCAAAGACCGATGCATGTCCCGCCTTTCCTCTAAACGTTCACTCCCATGGCGTTTGGGTCTCGGGAGTGAGCAGCGGCGCGCAGTGTGGCAGCTGCATTCCTCCCTCGTCATGGATAATTAAACACAGTGCAGTCGCTTTCACTTTAGCTGCCACACTTGTTTTTTTTTGCTGCTTTGCTTGTTTCTCTTCTTCCTGCGTATAAAAGCACTAAATGATGAGCAGGCTGCCCAGTAACAGCTCCCATCGGTTTCTGATTAAGCTGCCTGAGTCAAACCTCATCTCGGCATCTGTACAGGGAGGGGGCGCCGCTGGCTCGTGGTTCGCCCTCTTAGGATGCGGAATTCTCTCAACAACAGATGATAGCTATCCGGGAGCTCTAAGTCTGTCTCCTGGGGGTGCGTGCGGTGGCTCCATGACTTCCTTATCAACATGGCTGTCCTGTTTGTAAACACGGGGTGCTGGGAGGATGTGAGGAGAGTGATATGTGGCCTTGTCAGGGGCATACTTGTTTTGGTGAGCTGTGCGCTTCACTCAGCTTCTGGGGCGACTGTGGTAGTCTGGCTAAACCATTACATGGTAAGATGTGAGGAAAGTTTTTGTGACACCTCTACGTGGTACGAAGCAGGCCACCGAGTCTCTTAGCCGTCGTCCTGCTGTAACGTGTTTTCCTGGGACTCTCTTCTCCCGGCTTCTCGATACAGGGGATAACGTTTCCTGGAAATTCCTGATCATAACATTCCCAGCTGGGAGCCCTGCGGTGAACCCAGACAGGAAACTACCTCATGGGGGAGGGGGCGGGGAAGGACCCCCACTGAGGTTTACAAATGCGGCTGTAGGCATAGTGTTTAGTTTCATTTTTTGGTTCTAATTGAAAAGTCAGATTTCAGCCACATGACCGCATTTAACCGAAGTATACATGCTTTTAAGAATTAAAGGGATTTCTGTTGAGCCAACAGTGTCTTTGTTTTTGGAAATGGCACAGCTAGAATTTGAGCCACTTCTGAGGCTCTGATGCATTATAAAATGGTACACTGGAATAATCAGAATCAAGGTAATTCCCCATACCGTACCACAGTTGCCACATAACCTATATATCATATGATGCTTAATTTACATCTTTGAACAAAGATGTGTTTCTGGCTCAAATGGATCAAACTTTACTATGAAAACATATCGGGCCCCGCCGAGTCAGACCCTCTGCAAGGATTAACTATTCACTGTTCAGTTGCTGTATGTAAGTGTTAACCTAGTATTGTGGAGCCAAAACAGTTACTAAGATGGTATTAACGTGCTCCAAAATAAGCAAATAATACTGCCACGGAATGTGCTGTATTCTAGTACATAATGTGCCTGTTCTTGCTGCATAATTTATTAAACCATAACGCAAAATCAAGTACCCTTTGCCGCATAATACTGTGTGCCTAATTATATGTGGGTGGCAAAGAGCAAGGGGTAACAGGGAGATGGAAGGGACATTGCAGCCGACATTATAGTATTGACTTCAAAGACTCTTTGTGTAAGCTGCGTTTTCCAGAGTTCGGACTCGTGTATACTGCGCGCTGAGCAATCACAGCACAAGGCGACTGCCACGGAGGGAGGATGCACCAGAAAGGTTCTCAGTGGGGACTGATTAGTTACTCGTTAACTGGCACCGTGTTATGACTGAAACAGCCCTCGTTTTTCAGTCAGCAGTAAGGAGCATGCAAACATTGTAGGCACATATTTGACATGAGAACAATTGAACTACAAGCCCCAGCATGCTTAGTGCTGTAACTTGGGGCAGCAGGACTGGTCCCGAGTTATCCTCAAGGCATGGGTGCAGTCAGCAGTAATGTATGTCATGTATTAATTGTCTGACACCGATGTGAGAAGCAGGTGGGAAGCGGGTTGGCTAAAGAAGTATATGTAGGGAAGTTGTGTAACTGACCATAATACGTGTTGGTTGTAGGGGGCTGTAATGTTGTGTTAATTATCCAAGAAGAATGAATCTCAGGCGTAGGTAATAATCCAAAAGGAAGTTTAATCCAGTATATCCAGCATAACACGGGAGCGCCACTGGCAAGTAGCAAGTACATCAGTTGAATGAATAGTTAAAACACAGTTTAAGTAAAACACTAGTTTAACAGACATTGCATCCTCGAGAGATGCACCTTCAAACATAAACATGTTTGAAGGAACACTCTCTGCGAGGATGCTGAGTATGGAATATAGAATGTTAAGAAAGCATGATCTAACAAGAGTGGTAACTACAAAGGAAATAGAAGAAATACAATACCTTACATCATCTCCCTTTTTATAATGGAGAATAATAAAACATAAGAGAACTAAGACATATAAAAATCCTTGAACCTAGAAGGAAAGGAACAATTGCGATTTGGTCTAATAGATTCACACATTGTATTTGATATTGAAGATGTCTGTGAGGAAATTGGTGAAGTTTGCAAAACCATACCTGCGGAAGAAGTGGATGGAATAACAGAAGAACAAGCATTGTTATTATGAGAATCAGAGGGGTTACCTAAAGGAAAATGTGAACATTCAACATCACTAGAGTCAGTTTTATATATACGAATTCTTTTGGCTTGATCATTAGAAACTTTAAAAAGAGCTCTTTTACTCCACCATTCCTTTTCTTCCAGAAAAACTGAACCTTTAGAAGTTTTGACAATCTGACAAGGAGCAGAACATTTTGACATTCCTTTAACACATTTCTTAGGGTTCCTAAGCAAAACCCAATCACCCACTTGAAAGTCTTCCACAACAAAATGAGAAGAAGCATCAAAATACTTCTTTTGTAGAGCCTGCTTCTTCATAACATTTTCCTTTAAAATACGTTTATCCTGACAAGAAATACAAGAAGAATTGTCCTTCCTTAACTCCCTCAACCAATTTGGACAAATAAATCCATTCGGATTTCTTTTCTTCAACAGTCTGAACGGGGAAATACCAGTTGTTGCATGTGGCGTGATTAGGTAGGACCAAATTTTCTTTTTCAAAAATTCTTTAACTGGGAAATTACTAGCAAGAGCTGTTTGTACACCCTCCTTTAAAAACCTAATAAATCTTTCAATCAGACCATTGGCAGCAGGGGAATAGAGTGCCACTCTCAAATGTTTAATGTCATGTGCTTTACAGTAATCTTGCATGGCCAAGGAACAATAATACGAACCATTGTCCGTAACTATTTCTTTAGGATAGCCCTCTACATGAAAAACTCTTTCTAAAAATTTGATGACAGAAGAAGAAGACGGGGAGTCACAAAAATCTATGTCCGCCCACTTAGAGTGGTAATCAATTAAAGCTATTACGAAGCGATCACTGGCCGGCAATAAATTAAACGGACCAGAAAAATCCAACGCAACTTTAGACCATGCCTCATCTGGAATAGAAACAGAATGAAGAGGCAATTTATTGACTCTCCAATGTTTATCGGATAAAAGACAAGAATCACATTTATCTATAAATAAGGCGACATCCTTGTCTAATGCGGGCCACCAGAAAAACTCTTTTAGTTTTCTGGAAGTGCCTCCAATGCCCAAATGGCCTTGATGCGCACATTCCACCAATTTTGTACGTATAGAACAAGGTGGAATGCATAGATCTCCACGCATCAAAATCCCATTTACAATCGAAAGTTCTTCAGAAACCTGAGCAAATGATTTCATGGAAGCAGGTAAAGAACGTTCCCTTGGCCAACCATTAACAACCATGTTCTCCACAGCTTGTAAAACTTTGTCGTCACTGTAGGTTTTGAACCATATTTCTTGAGTTAAAAATGGAAAACCCTCGCTTGAATCAGAGATAGATGCTACTACACATTCCACATCACTAAATTTCGTCTCCACATAATCCTCATGGAGTAGAAGTCTTGAGAGACAATCCGCTCTGACATTGAGACCACCAGACACATGACGAATTGTAAAATTAAATTCGTGCAACCTAGAAAGTAAACGCACCAAACGTGCTGAAGCCTTCCCAGTACCGTTATCATTTAATAAATTGAGTAACGGTTTGTGGTCACTTAGTAACACAAAGTGTGTGCCCCAAATAAAACTTTTAAACTTCTCTACAGCCCACGAACAAGCCAATGCTTCCCTCTCAATTGTTGAATAATTTCTTTCTGCTGTGGACAAAGACCTTGAAGCAAACCCTACTCTACGTTCAAGAGAACCTGTGTGCTGACATAGAACTGCGCCTAGACCTAACTGGCTGGCATCAACCGAAATCGTACACATAATTCCTGGGGTAAAAGATGACAAAGCTGGAGAATTTAAGATCGCTTCTTTAACAGTGACAAATGATTTGTTTACACTATCAGACCATTCAAACTTAACATTCTTCTTAAGCAGATCCCGTAGGGGTTGAACAATCTGTGAATAACTTGAGACAAATCTAGAGTAATACTCTGTCATGCCAAGAAACGACCTCAATGAATCTTTGTTATCAGGAGTTGGAACATCTGAAATGGCCTTTGTGAGAGAGAATTTTGGTTTTATGCCCTCTGAATTAATGCAGTGACCTAGGTAATCAACCTCTGATTTTAAAAATTTACATTTATCCCTTCCTAATGTAATGCCAACATTCTTGAAACATAACAGTACCTCCTTTAAAGTGCTAACATGGTCCTCAATACTTTTGGAAAAAATAAGGACGTCGTCCTGATATGCCTGAACATTTTTAATTTTACCTAACACAGAGTCCATGAACTTTTGAAAGACGCTAGCGGCTGAGGCTAGGCCAAAAGGCAATCTTAAATACTTATAAGCACCAAACGGTGTAATAAATGTGGTCAAATCAGTAGAGTTTGAGGATAAAGGGATTTGATGATAAGCACTTCGCAAGTCTAAAAGTGTGAAAAACTTACATCCATCAATACCAACAAGGAGATCCTGTATTCTGGGAATAGGATGACAATCAATCAATATATTTTTGTTTAAAGACCGAAGGTCTGCACACAAACGGATACTAGAGTCCTTTTTGCGAACAATAACAATTGGACTGACCCATTGCGATGAGTTTGTAGGCTCAATGATTTTGTCAGCAACCATGTTATCTAATAATCTTTTTAAATCATCCCTAACACTAAGGGGAGTTGCTCCAAGTTTGTGCACAACTGGAATTGCACCAGGTTTCAACTTAATAAGATGTTCAAATTTTTCAACTTTACCCACATTTGAATTAAATACTTCTGGGAATTGTTTTAAAATATCATTAATAAGAGACTCATCAATTCCTTCCACCAAAGCAATTTCAACATCATTCAATTGAACTGGATTTTAAGACCCAGGGACAGGTTTTAAGCCCATTTTGGCTAAATCTTGCCAACCAACTATGCTTTTTCCCTTAATGGCTACATAAACTTTAGTGAAAGTTTTCCTACCCAAACATGTTACATCAGACATGAAGAAACCAAGCATATCAATATTCTTTTCTCCGTATGCCTTTGGAATGATGTCAACTTTACATAAAGCAGTTGAATGAGCCCACAACTTGTCAAAAATGACATCAGAAACAATTGTGACTGGTGCACCAGAATCAGCCATCATGTCAAGTGAGTGTTTACCAATAAACACTTGACAAGTAGGATCAGGAACACGTTCATCATGAATTAAATTATCACATGAATCAAGAGCCAAAATTTCTTTAAGTTCATTGGACATAGTGGGTAATTCTATAGTATTGATGTTTAAATGTTGCATATCAGACTCTAATGGGACAACATCAAAACCTGATAAGCTATTACATTGATAAGGTTCATGTGTATCAACAGTTCTAACATGCACAGTACGTTTAGCTTTGCAAACACTATTAAAATGACCAAATATATGGCAGTTTGTACATTTCTTACCTAGAGCATTACAGATTGGGCTATTACTAAGATGAGTTCTTGATCCGCACCTGAAACAAAATGTATTAGAACAATGCTGTTGAGGTTTGCTAAACTTATTTCTAACTGCTAATGCATTAACTGATAAGTCATTTTGAATAAGATTAACAGGGACAGAGTTTTCAGAAAAAATACTTTTTGATGAAACTATGCTTCTCTCAATACTTTTAGCCATGTCAATGACCTCCGCCAATGTAGGATCTCTGCAACTCAAAATCCTTTCTTGAATGTTTTTATGGCAACAACCATAAACGAACTGATCTCTGATGTAAATGTCTAGATCAGTTCCGAAGTTGCACTCAGCTGACATGTTCCTTAATACAGAAATGAAGTCTTCAACACTTTCCTCCATATTTTGTTTTCTCTTCCTAAAATTACAGCGTTCCAAAATAACGTTTGGCTGAACAAAAAAATTGATATTCAGTCTATGAACTGCATCCCAGTAAATATTCCATCCATCACCTCTGCCCGGAGGTGGAATGGCCGTGGGTAAATTATCAAAAATTTCTCTACCAGCTCTTCCCAAATGGCTGTAAAGAATGGCTAATTTCCTTTTAGCCGAATATTCTTCAGCATCAATCGCTATTAAGTAATTCTCAAAGCTTTTGAACCATATTTTCCAAGGTTCAATTGGTTTGCCGTTAACAGGTAAAAATGTATTTAATATAATCACTTGTTGATTATTTTCCATGTTTAAATAAGTAGTTGTAGATAATGTAAATTATGTTCAAATATTCTCAAAGTATATAAATAGGATTTGAACTATTGAGGTTATTTTAAATAATAAATTATTAGTCTCGGAAACAAAGTGAAATTCCCAATGTGCTAACGAATTATGGTAATTTCGAGAAATGTCAATAAAATGCACATACCATTTTTCTGGGGTTTCCTTTAAGAACTCAACACTTGCGCAAGGTTTTGAAAGGGAAAGGAAACAAACGCGCAGTGTCTTCTTTAATAAATCAGGCTCAGAAATGAAATGCTTCCGTTGCACGAAGACAGTGACATTCACTTCATTTCAGGAAATGCTTACGTTGCGCGATGACCTCACCGGAGGCTTCTCTCGCGTGATTTGAATTCAGAGAGGTTCGTGTGAATCACCGATTTAGAGAAAAATCCATAAAATGATGAAGAAACTTCATTGAAGATCGATTCCAAAAGGTGGTGAGAAACGCGTGTTTCTTTTTTTAAAAAAAATTTGGCACAGTGGAACAAATGTATTCTTGGGGTTATCGTTAGTTGGATTAACTAACGAACCAAGAAAATAGTGAAAATGCCGAAAATAGATAGATTTTCCCAAATCCTGTCGCCAAATGTAATGTTGTGTTAATTATCCAAGAAGAATGAATCTCAGGCGTAGGTAATAATCCAAAAGGAAGTTTAATCCAGTATATCCAGCATAACACGGGAGCGCCACTGGCAAGTAGCAAGTGCATCAGTTGAATGAATAGTTAAAACACAGTTTAAGTAAAACACTAGTTTAACAGACATTGCATCCTCAAGAGATGCACCTTCAAACATAAACATGTTTGAAGGAACACTCTCTGCGAGGATGCTGAGTATGGAATATAGAATGTTAAGAAAGCATGATCTAACAAGAGCGGTAACTACAAAGGAAATAGAAGAAATACAATACCTTACAGGGGCGTTGTGGGGAGTCCGGTGAGAAAGTTGAGGAATTGCAGCTTCCCGCTTATTTCTGAGCAGGGACCCGTGCTTGGGCAGGCTTGCCTCGGTTACAGTTATTGCCGCTAAAACGGTTTATGATGACGTGGCGCCCCCTCTCCTCTCTGCCCCCACCTCACCACCTCCTGGCATCTAGCCAAGAGTAGGGTTTCGACATTTGTCCTAATGTTCTTAGAAATGACGACTGGGGGCTAGCTTCCTGTTTTTCCTTTTCTCTGCTCCTGTTTTTAGGTCTCGTGACCTACAATGCGCGCAAGCGCATTGAGGCAGCGAGAATTCAAGTGCTCGAAATCCTCGTCAAACCAAGGGCTTCTTGCGCTGCGGTTTTCTTAGAGTTCACGTGAATCACGTGAGCAAACAAGCACGCGCATTCCCGGCCGCACAGCACATCAAAGGGCTTTTCCTCCCCTAATTATTCATGGCCGGCCGCAGGCCGGCCGTACTTTCAGTTTCCCGGCCGCTCTGCATTCCCGGCCGCACAGCACATCAAAGGGCTTCTCCTCCCCAGTACTTTCAGTTTCCCGGACGCTATGCATTATCAGGTACGTGTTGTTTTTCACTTGTGTTGTTTTTCACTTTGTCTCCGTACAATCTCTCTGTGTCTACCTCTTCCCTCCCCTCTTGTTGTAATTTCTGTATCTTTCTTGCTGTTACTTGGTGTCTATAATTTGTTTAACAAGTATTGTTGCATTTGTTTTGCTTTGTACGTTTCTTCTAGTCCAGCCCAACTAGTTTTATCACTGAGGGCATTTCCAGAACTTTAAAGAAGGAACACTCGCTGCTTCGATCCCGTGCCCCGCAGTGTCTGCTCGGACTTTGGGTCCCACTCCAAACCTCTTCGACGTCCTGACATCTGCCCTTTGACCACCGTCTCTTCAGCCTTTCACCCTTTGTATTTGCCCCTTCCAACCACTTACACTCCAGTGTGACTCTCGTGCCTCAGGTCGTTCATTCTCCGGCTCCCCTTTTAAAATCTGCCCCTTCCGTCTCGTGCTCTTTGTTACCTGCCCGTTTGTTACATACCCTCTCGTGTCTGCCCCTCCACGAACCCCGTCTGATACCTGTCCCCCCCGCTCTTTCTTTACTCACACCTCTAGGGTACCGCTCGGCCTCATTTCTATCTTGCCCCTGATATAAATACACCCGCCCCGCAGCCTTCGGGAATGTCGCGAATTTGCCCCTTCCAACCACTTACACTCCAGTGTGACACTCGCTGCCATCTCGTGCCTCAGGTCGTTCATTCTCCGGCTCCCCTTTTAAAATCTGCCCCTTCCGTCTCGTGCTCTTTGTTACCTGCCCGTTTGTCACATACCCTCTCGTGTCTGCCCCTTCACGAACCCCGTCTGATACCTGTGCCCCCCGCTCTTTCTTTACTCACACCTCTAGGGTACCGCTCGGCCTCATTTCTATCTTGCCCCTGATATAAATACACCCGCCCCGCAGCCTTCGGGAATGTCGCGAATTTGCCCCTTCCAACCACTTACACTCCAGTGTGACACTCGCTGCCATCTCGTGCCTCAGGTCGTTCATTCTCCGGCTCCCCTTTTAAAATCTGCCCCTTCCGTCTCGTGCTCTTTGTTACCTGCCCGTTTGTCACATACCCTCTCGTGTCTGCCCCTCCACGAACCCCGTCTGATACCTGTGCCCCCCGCTCTTTCTTTACTCACACCTCTAGGGTACCGCTCGGCCTCATTTCTCTCTTGCCCCTGATATAAATACACCCGCCCCGCAGCCTTCGGGAATGTCGCAAATTTGCCCCTTCCAACCACTGTGCGCGCGCAGCTGACTTTGTTTGCCAAATTTATTTGCATTCCTCTTCACACTCTTTAGCTCACAGAGGCACGCGGTAAAAATTCACAACAATATCGGATGCTATCCCATGATAAATCCCCCCATTCAGCATCCACTAATCATCGTTTTGTCCTCCTCCGGGCGTTGGGAATGCTGCTCGGTTCTTCACTTGTGCCAACGACTGCATTTTCATGTACTAATTACTTTCTGTTAAAAAGAGGTCCTTTGTGTATTCGTATTTTTAAATTTGATCGTTTTTGTAGCCTTACAAATGATTTGCAAATACCCATTCAGAGGCGTGAGCACAAATCTGCAGAGAGAAAGGAAACAAACAGGACACATTTTTAAAGATAGACTGACTGGTTGCCAGAAGAACAATATGTATGACGCCTTTACGTTCCGACCACAAGAGACAAAGTTAGTGCTGCGCTGTATGTTGAATAAATATTCTGGGTTGGATGCTTGGGGGTTAATGCATATACTTGTTTCTTTTGTTCCAGTTTTAGAAGCATGTCCATCAATACATAAAGAAGGGCAAGGGAGTGTAAGCCTAAATAGGAGCATAATTGCAGTCTGCTTCTGTGTCAGCCCCACTTACTTTGCTGCATTTTTATTATTTTGAATACTCTGTTGCTCAGCCATATGTTGCGCACAGAATGAAAAACTGGGCCATAACCACAACAAACACTGGCGTTGCCAATAGGTTTCGCATTTGGAAAATTGGAGATACTGGTTTTGTAAATGACATTTTATATTTATATATTGTTATTGACAATGCCAATAACGATATATAAATATAAAATGTCATTTACAAAACCAATAGCTCCAACTTTCCTACTGCGAGACCTATTGGCAACGCCAGTGCTTGTTCCCGTTTGTTAGGAAAATGAATGCTTTCTCGTGCCTGTTCGAACTAATGAAAGCTACTCAGTCGTAGCAGCGCTATGCTGCCGCATGTACCGGCGCTTCACAGGCCAGTGCAGTCAGACTCCAGCAGGAAAACTGATTTCGTGTTAAGGTGGCTCTTATAGTTACACCGTGTCCGCTGTCTGCGATGACCCCGAGCTCAGGCCTCTAAGCGCTAGCCAACAGCATAAATGACACCCCTCGCAGCTCTTTCTTTAGGCCGAGCCTAGTGCATTAATTGTTGTCACCCCTTCCCGGACCACCAAGCTTCCTTTCTTAATTGAATCCTAACCCTGCATCCTTCCAAAGACAGTCTAACACAGGAGTACGGGAGTAAAGGAGTGATCAAACATTGTACATGCTTTCAATTGCTGAAAGTTTCCAAACACCCTCACAAGCTGTTTAATACTCTAGTGATGCAATCCCACATGGAATGTTATAGTGCTATTGACTTGCATCTAAGCGCTTGTCTCCCGGTCTGTGTGTTACAAAGCCTCGGAATGTGCCCATAAATGTTTCCCGCGGCAAGCATGTATTCCTCAATCAGGTTGCATGACCCAACCTGCATTAAATGTATAGCTCTTCAATCCCTGGCTCCACAGCGCCGAGAGTAATGTGCTGCATGGCTAAACACTTGTAAGGTCCAAAAGGCGAGACCAATTGGCTATGCCAATGCTTGTTACTGTTTATCTTTGCCGGCTTGTTATCCTTATCTTCACCCGTTTGATTTAAAGAGCCTTTTCTGTTATACAGGACTGGCGCCTTTGAATGTGCCCACACGAGCAATGTTGCTCTCGCATTTTCTCCCTCTGCATAGATTCAACTCTTTCTATTCAAGTATTTGACAAAAAAAATTAAGCCCGTTCTTCAGGACTGGTTGTGGAATGAAACCGCAATGGTAGGGTTTTCTGAGAGCAGCTCTTCCATGCTGATCGCCGCTTTGCTCCATAGCAGAGGTGTCCAACGGAAGCCCAGAAGAGCCAAAGTCAATGCTGGACTTTCCAGCTCTCCATATACTGCTGATTTACGTTCGATAAAATGCAATATAACTAATTTGCATAGCTGCTATTCTGAACTCTTTCATGTATCTGGCCTTCCTCTGCCTGCGTTGGACACTCCTGGTTTATAGGGACTATAAAGTAGTAGCGTTGTAGCAGCAAAACCCTGGTTGTGAATGCTTCACTTATCAATGCAGACAGATACGAAAGCTTCATTCATCACTGCAGACAGATATAGAATGACTAGCGGAATTTTAACTTGACCTGTCAGTTTTCTGAATGACAAATGGGTTCGGCCATTATTATCTAAAACTGAGAATCAGTCATTGTGGAGAAAGGGGAACAGAGAATGCCCTGAATTCCATAAAACACAAAGCATGCCCTGCAGGGCTCCATTAACAGTTGGGACTGTATATAGGTCATATGCAGCATTTTTCCGCATCATTGCTTCCCAGAATCCAATCTGCTCCTCTGCCCTACTTGGAAAGCCGGTCTGCCTCTGGCATTCAGTTGAGCAGCTTGGAGGCCTCAGTGCGGCAGAAGAGCGGACCCGAGCAGAGCTCTGGGGCCGTCCAGTGTCTGCACCCGTGAAGGGCACTGACCGGAGGAAGGGTGGAATGTACAAAGGACCATTAAAGTCCAATTAGCTTGGGGAAGAAGTAGACATGTTTTAAAATCGCAACTTTTAGCAGTTGTGTGTGAGATGAAAGGACAACTGCACGCAGATTTCGCCACTGGGTTAAAGGAGAAACGAGATGTGTCACGTCATAAAACCCATTCACAATTTAGGATTCCGTCTGGAGTTTCCTGTTAACTCGTCAGGGAGAGACGAGGGCAGAGGTACGGATCCCGCCCAGTAGCTCCGCGTCGATTATCGGGGACCACAAATGTATAATACCCATGGGGTTTAACTACCACCTGGAATTCGTATTTTGCGCCTGTTATCGCCACGTTCGGGAAATTTAACTTACATATTTACAATCAGATCTGACCTAGTGGTTGAGTGAAGGACAGGGTGGGTGCCAGGCCACTAAGGTAGAGGAGCGTCGCTCCACAAGAATAATAAAGTGATAATAATACTATGCTATTATCATTTTATTTTCCCCGTATTTACCCAGTTTATTTTCAGGTGCGGGGAGCGGCTTTCAGCCAGAAGGCGCAGGACTGGTAGGCACTTTCTAAGTGCGCATTACTGTTTGGCTGGCTGTCTTGGGCCAGGGGCAGCCTTAGGCATGTGCAAGCTGTGCACCTGCACAGGGCCGCCAAACCCCAGGGCCGCCGCGCCAATATATATCCTTAATATAATAATCCTCTGCGGATGGGTACATATTTACGAGGCGGCCCCTGAACGGGATTTGGCGGCCTCCAGCTCTGTTCCACTTCCAAACACCCTAACCCCCCCTCTTTGGGGCCCCGCCTGGACCCCATCTTCCGGGTCCCCTACCTACACTCCCTGCCCAGGGCCGCCATGAGCCTAGAGCCGCCTCTGCTTGGGCCGGCCAAACAGTAATGCGTACTTAGCATGTTCTCTACCCGGCAAGGGCCAGACTGCCCATATCGTGCATGGGCTGTTTGCCCAGGAGGCTGGAAGGGTGGGGGCTGGTTTTGGTGCAGTGGGGGCAGTTTTGGAGTGGTGGTGGGGAGCAGTTTTGAAGCAATGCTGCAATATTGGCCCCCAGTAACAAAAGCAGCAGGCTGGTTTTGTTGAGCAGTAGTGCTTCAGCCCCGCCGACCAGAGAGTGGGAACAGGTCCGAAACAAGCATTTACAATGCAATGGTTTTGCCTTTTGAAAAGTTTGAGCCATTGGCATTGTAAATGACAATATTTTTATTTATGTGTTGGTTTTGAAAATAAATAAATAAATGGCATTGTCATTTACAATGCCAATAGCTTAATCTGAACTTGAACTGAAAGGGTAAAAATAAACACCATTTTAAATAGTTACTTCAGAGACGAGCACTTACACACGTTGACCTTCCAGGCACCCGGATCTCATATTTTACCGCTGGCCACCACTGTGTACTTAATATATTTGATCCCATAGTTGGAAAAACATGTGGTTGTGATAACTTTTGCAGTAAAACCCCACTGAGCTACATTACCAACTTAGAGAGCTAGGAGGCAAAGTTCTACTTGAGAGGCTCCGAGGCTGCGTGAACTCTGCTTACACAACGACCCTCCCTATTAATTAAAGAAAAAGTTATCATTTGTGCAGCAGAACACTCTAATGATGGATTGTGAACGTTCTTCACTTAAGACACGTTTTGCTGCTAAAGGGATCTGTTGGCTTTTAATGGGCAGTGGACACAGGCTTCTCAGCTAACCCAAGTTTTTGGAGAAACCCACAGAAAGACAATGCGCCTTTTACACACGTCACACCTCATGTCTCGCGTGGCCGTGGGGCCGCAGCCGTGTACATCACACGATGATCATCGCTCTCACAAAGTGGGCTTCTGAGAGCTCGGCTGAAAAGGCGCCGTGTGAAAAGAAGTGGAAAATTAAAGATGAAGCAGCCGAAGAAAGGGCTTAATTTACTGGCATGTACAGTATGCAAATGAGATTACTCTCAGCTTAACTGCATCATTTATGTCCATAATAACGACATCATCATTACAGAGCTCAAATTAAATTACACCATAATTAGCATATCAAAGTGATTGGTTAAAGTTTAAAACAAATACCCAATTTCGCTAATGAACAGCTGTAATTGGCGCGTACACTTCAGTGAAAAGTCCCTAAACAAATATATGTTCTAGAATACAGGGAGGCTTCCTGTGAAGATAGGTCTGTGGCGGGTGTATTATTTCTACAGAGAGTGACGTCAGACCCTCTGGTAATGGTGACCCGTGCTCGTTACTTATGGGTGATGAAATGCCTCGTCTCCAGTAGTGGGACTTGAGCGTCTGTTTTCACAGGTCACTGGCACTGTCTCTACAGGCGCCCACTTCCCGCCTAAACTTCTGACAGGATCAGTCATGTGACCTGCGTCCACATACGGAGGACATGTCCAATAACATGCGAGGGCAAACTGCTTGTCCCCTTACACCGCCTCCGTGTGACAAATCTTTGCTCCGTGTGTTTTAAGTAGGATGCCCAGAATTTTAAAGCCAAAAACAGGGCATTTCACAAAAGTAGAAGGACTAAACTTTTACGCCAAGCAAGCGCACAGAATGACAGCTCTCCCCAGCAGAGAATTACAAAACAGGCAGTAAAGAACATACATAAGAGGCCATTTTTAAACCCAGTGGCTTCCCTGTGAATTAAATTGCTTTCTTGGAACAACTGCTAACTATCCCTGCTTTGTAAAACAAAAAAACACATCCCCCAGTTTTTAGTCGACCCTCTCCAAAAACCTGGACATGAGCAAAATTTCTCGGAATCTGTCCGGACAGCTGGTGAAAAAAAACGGGGATCGTCCTGGCAAAAACCGGGACGCCTAGTCACCCTAGTTTTAGGCATACCTAGTGGGTTTTTTAATGCGACTGCAGAGGTCTGCCATCTCTCTCACCACAGTTACTTAAAAGTCTTTCTAGACTTCCCTATGGATTGTGCAGTCTGGGGGACCCTCTTCGCCCCCCCCCACCCCAAAAAAAGCTGGGCGCAGCTCAGGCTGAAAGATGACGTATTCCCCGGTGCCATCGATGCTTTTAGACACAGTTATTTTTTATTTAAAAGCTGTCACTTTCGGAGCGCCTACCTCTTGAAAGCGCATATTTGCACATTCTTTTAGCGCATGGGCCACAGTAACACAATTATCGCCACAGAGGCGCAGAAACAACTGTCGGCTGCACTTAAAAGCAAGGGGGGCGGGCTAGGGCAGCCTCTGAAGACTCGGCCGTCTCCACGGCTGCAGATAAGGGGTCAGTTCATTTATGGGCACCTTTTATGTCTGACGTGCCAGGAAAACTGGAAGTGCCAGAGTCATGCACGGATCTGGTGAAGGTCTTCCCAATCCTTGAGCCTTGGCCGGGTGGTGGGAGTGTCGAGACCGGCCGCACCGATCCTCATTTTATGTCCTTTGAGCCATGCTGTTCAGGCTGGGGACCTTAGATTGCTTCGAAGGCGCCAAAGGACACCCGTGGACGACCACCTCAGGATATCTATTCCCTCGCCCCCTTGCCAGTGTCACCATCACTAGGGATTTATGTTTCCTTCAAAGCATTACCCACCTAGCAGAAAATGAGTCCCCTGGTAGCGAAGGCAATGTCGAAAAGGGGTTCTTTCTGGGCTCAAAGGGCATCAAAAGCAGAAGAAAACACACATGCATACCTGCCTGTGCTATGCCATGTGTGTGTGTTATAACATGTTGTAACATGTAACGTGCATGACAGTGTCACGAAAACTGATCGTTCAATAGAAAGGTACATACGTGAGTGTTAATATTCTATGTAGAGACACTTTTATATGTGGCTATCCTTTTTCAGACGTACTTCCATTTTTATCATCTTCGTGTACATTACTTTCCAATATATGGGTAGACGCAGCCATCTACATATATACATCCGTATACATTTGAAGATGGTTTATATTCAAGTCTATAAAAACATGTACATGCGCACATCTTTAAGTGCACACAGACGTGTGTCCGTTCTCATTCGTACATACAAACATACAAATAGATATTTACACACGCAGGCATGCCTGCCTGTACGAGCTTCAAGAGGTTGGGTACTTCGCCAGACTCTTCCAGGCCTGCCCTTCACCTTTTCCCCAGTAGATGGCATGCTTCGCCAACAACGAACCCCATTCCTCTCTCTCTTTTTTTGGAAATCTCGCATTGACTGGGGCCTAACGATTCTCCGATCGTCACTATTTGTAACCATAGAGCATGAATTACCTCTTGAGGTCATCAGTGAGAATTTACGACTTCCCCCTTGCTGACCACCTGAACTCCACCAACCACGCCATTGTGCAGACTTTGGTTAATTCTGTGAATGCCAATATCTCCACTGAGCTCAGCGCCATCTCAATGCTCTACCTGGACGAGAATGAAAAGGTGGTGCTCAAGAACTACCAGGACATTGGGTTTATTTGTTTGAATAAAAATTGCACTGGGACAGTCGGGCAAATCTGCGAGAAATAAAACAAGTCAGGCCCGGGCCGGCAGCCAATCACGGCGCGGCCGGGGAATGACGTCACGGGGGTGTCCCGGGCCGGCAGCCAATCACAGCGCGGCCCGGGGAATGACGTCACGGGGGTGTCCTGGGCCGGCAGCCAATCACAGTGCGGCCCGGGACACACGGCAACAAGGGGCGGGGCTTAAAAAAAGAGTCAGAAACGCCCACGATTCGTGTTCTGACCGGGAAAGAGTGATGGACAACCGTGTCTTCCAATGGCTAGCCTCCATTTATGGAGCTAGCCAATGGAAGAAGGGGTGGTTTCAAGTCCCCACTATTGAGATTACATTAGATTTCGCCTTGGGCGGAGCAACTGCTACGCAGTTGCAACGCCAGGGCGAAACCTAAAAATGGCCAGGGCTGCTTGGGATTCCCAGTCCGGCCCTGCACCCGGCTGTATTGCAAGGCCGGGTGGAGAACACGCACAGCCCCCCACTTCCGGTCCGAGCGCTGAACCACAGCACTCAGACCAATCATGACGCTACTGTCATGCTGGTGACAGCAGCGTCGTAATTGGCTAGGGGAGTCTGGGAGCCTCTCTGCTTCCACTTCCGTAGGACCATGCATCATCGACAGAACAGAAGAAGGACAGAGGCGGCGCCAGAAGGTAAGTGCAATTTTCTTTTTTTTGTTAAACCCCACTGCCACACCACTACTGCCCTGTAGCAGCCGCCACTGAGTCAGGGGAGTGGGGAAGCTGTGCATTTTTTGTGGCGAACATTGTCTGTCTTCCCTGGTGGGGACCGGGCTGCATCTCTGCCTAGAGACCCTGTCCCTCTTCTAGTACCTTTCCCAGCCACGGTTTTTCTAACCCAGTGTTTCCATACCAGGACATTTCAAATCCAGAAACACTGAATGGCTCAGAGTGGCCCAGAGTGGCATCCCCCACACCCAGGTATACCACTCCCTGTAACGAATGATAGAGGCCTTAGTGGTTAGAAGTTTACCACAATAGCAAATTAAAAATTTTCAAGCTGACGCATCAAGATTTTTTAATTCTATTAAGGACACGGAGGAGAGGATTATGCATGAACATCAATTAGGGGTCGCAATTGGGGCCCCTTTGCTTGGGGCCCCTGGGGCAGCGCCACCACACCTCGGCAGTATCAGCATCATCAAAGGCCAGTGTTCCATCAGCCGGAGCTCCCTGTCTGTACGTTTGTGGGCTATTGTCCTGTGTGTCCATGCGTATCATTCTATGCACACGTACTATTTATTTTGTCATCAACATGTATTTCTAATCTCCTCGCGCTGCATCAATGTACTTTGATATGCCAATGACAACCCTGTAATAAAAATTGATTGCCCTGCCCACCCGCTACCTGCCCACCTTCTGGAAGCCTTTGCAGTCGAGTCCTTGAGGACATGGTGCCCATTGTTTTAAGTAAATCATATTTAAAATATAAAGCTCATGTTCCAGTATTTCCACAGCGAGTTTCGATCCACAATTGTTTGGGGAGAGGGGGTATTCTAGGGAATTATAGAGCAGTTGTTTGGTATCTCGTTACCATCATTTCTTTGGCATACTGAGCGGTGCCCACTGCCCTCCCTACTGAGCTATATCGAGGTTTGACAGGCACCTAACACAGCCCGCAGAAAGATGGAGGGATTTCTGTTGTAGATTTTAACCATGGATCGTATGTTATTTATGGAGCTCAGTGACATGCCTGATAGATTTCTACTGTTTCTTGCTGAGAAGCTCGCACAATGTGTTTTGTATTTATTTTCTCGTGTGTTTCAGTTGTTTCAGTTGCGCACTAACCCTCCACTGCCCACTACGGAAAATGTGCGGTTCGTGCGTGGGTTGCAGTGCCTCTGTATGTACTGTTTGCCTTACTGTTTTTTGAAGTAAGTGAAGTTTGAAGAGGATGTGGCGTAACTGCCAGAGCTGGCGACATTGGAAGCTGGAGAACCTGGGAGCATATTAGCAAGAACCTCGTTAAAATTATCGCCATTTTAGCGGCAGGAAACTGCAGCTAAAACGGCGATAATGGGCTTGCTAATATGTGTTATAGAATTCCAATAGAAGGTTCTTGCTAATACGCCCCTTGGTTCGAGTCTCGGTGTCGGCTCAACATCCTGTGAATCTGGGCAAATAATATAATCTCCCCTTACCTACCAAAAATGAATGTGTCTTTGTGTAATGTACCTTCCGGTTGAGTTCGGACCCCGTGCCATTAACAACGTGGCCCGCTCCAGGTGCAGTAATAAGAGCCCGGGCAAACCACCAGGTGGGTTGAGCGACACCATACAGCTCTGCAGAATACCACATAAGGATTCTCATTTCTGCTTGGGATGCAGCAAAGGGCTGGGATTATTGTGCAAGAGATGTGTGGGTTTTCAAACATGTCCTGTTTATTAGCCTCATGCTTTCCGTTAAGCATGGGCGGATCTAGCGGATCTCGCGTACGCAAATTTGTGGATTTACGGATTCGCAATCCGCAAAATCCGCGAACTCTCGCGGATTAGCGGATTTTTCCGTTTTTTTTGTTGGCGAGCGTTCGCGAGGATTTGTGGACCATTTCGCAATTGCGAACTTACTTTTCGGCTCGCAACGGCCGCAACTATGTTGTTTCTACGTCTGGTTTATCATCACAGGTTCACAGCACCCTCTGTTTCACCACTGCCACCCTCTGGTACACCCATGCCACCCTCTGGTACATCCTGACTGCCACCCATTGGGTTTGTTTATCACTGTAGATTATGGGGGTGAAAAAAAGCAAGCACACCGCCCTGCTTCAACTGCCATGAATTAATTTGGGGTTGATTAATGTGTCACTTATTTTTAAACTTCCAGTCTGGCTGGCACCTGCTTCCTTCCTTATCTGTGATTTGCTTTCTGTTGCAGTGAAAGCAAGCACACCTGCCCTTCTTCAACTGCCATGAATTAATTAGGGGGGATTAATGTGTCAGTAATTTTGAAACTTTCAGTCTGGCTGGCACCTGCTTCCTTCCTTATCTGTAATTTGCTTTCTGTTGCAGTGCAATTTTTTTTCACAGGACCTTTATGGTCTACTTGTAGCTATTCTATGAGCCTGCTGTTTGGGTCATAGCAGGGTCATGGAATAGTTGCAAATAGGCAACTGAACTCTGGAGGGGCCCCTCAGGAAGCACTAGAGTGAATGGTTACTAATGTTAAGTTTGAACTTTTGCACCTGCTGATTGCTTTCAGTTTAGCAAAAATCGTTTTTCTGCAATTTTGCGTCATTTGCGGGGCGCGAATCCGTGCGAGATCGATTTCGGAAGCCGCGAATGCGAGCGAATACACTTTTTTTTTTTTGCGGCGTGTATGTTCGCGTGATTTTTTTCGTGTTCGCAAGGCGCTTGTAGCTATACGTTTACGAAGTTACCCTAGCGGTCGTACACGGGCGCAGCCATCTTCTTTGCGTGACGTAATTCCGTTTCCGGCCGCTATGTGTAATCTCGCAAAGTGTGCTGCTCGCTAGTACAATTTCGCACGTGCTCGCGAGGAAAATCTCGCGCGAACTTACCCACGCGGTCGTGAATGGGCGCGGCCATCTTGTTTCTCATTCATTGCTATGGTTCTGGGCATGCTTTCTGTATCCTCTCTGAATCTCTGCCATCCTTTGCTTTTTTTGAAGTTTATTTGATCTATTTTACTTATTATCTATCCCTCTATTTTTCTAGCTCTATATTTTTGTGTTTTCTGCTACTTTTTGTTAATTTTAAACTACTTTTTTAAACTCTTTTATTTTCTTCTTCCCTATTCTATTTCTTCTTTATTATTTAACTCATTTCTGCCCAGACCATGGTAAAGGGAGCCGGGAAGCACCCTGAGAAGGGGAAGGGTCCCGCACCCCGTGCCCGGCTCCCGTGCGGGCGTTTGAGGGGGGAGCAAGTAATGCCACGGGAGATCTTTAGCGCGGAGGAGGTGGCCGCACTCATCTTCCACATCCAGCACCGCCTCCCCAAGACGATCCTGGGAGGCGGCAAGATCGCAACCAGCTATGGCATCCGGGAGCGCCGGAAGCGGTGGGAGAAGGTGTGCCGGGCCATGTTTAAGCTCTCTGGGGTCCGGCGCACCTATAACCAGGCCACCCACCGCTGGACGGATGTCATGGACCGGGAACGGGACTTGCTGGACGCGCTTGGCGTAGAGGTCCCCGGGCTTGGTGAGTAGTAGTAGCCATTTCTAGCTATTTCATCACTAATCTGTTTTATCCGGCTCTGTTATTTGCAAATCTTTGTTCTTTACCAAGAGCAATAATGCTGCCGATTACATTAGGTAAATTATATTTCAAAATCTTCTATGCATTTCAGGTGCACTGCTCTCCTTCTCATTAGCCTTGCTTGCTACTATGCCTATTTGTTTTGTATTTTGTGTTCATTTCATTGGCCTGAGAAATTATGTATGAGTGTAGTGTAAAGAACTGCGTAATGCTAGACACTAAGGGTCATATTTTCAATTACCGGCGCATCCCTGCAAAGTAGCAGGGATGCGGCAGTAATTGTGCGCCATGCCACCACCACCCATTGGCCCAAAACGTCACAGAAGCCTTACGCATCTGTGGCGTAAAGGCGGCGCATTGCTGGAGTTGCGTGCCAACGATGGCGCAGCTCCAGCAATGCTCTGGGGTGCCCTATCTCCTCAATGCTGCATCAAGCCGCACGTCGGCTTCAAGCAGGCGCAGGGTTTGAGTCACGCATCATTGTCCTAAAAGTGACTGATTGACATCTTGTAGATTTCCCTCAGCTACTTTTAGGATTCGTTCCTGCGCAGGAACGCCCTCCCTTGCGCCGGAACGCCCCCTGATGGTGCAGGACTTTACAACGTGATGCATCTCCCAAATGCGTTTTTTTTTAATATATACGTCGCACCATGGCGACTCTTTTGTTCTGCCGCTGCGTCACAAAAGTCACGCAACAATGGAGGAAAATGAGCCGCAAGGGACTTCTAAATCAGCCCCAACAGACTGAAGTCCAGTCCTTCCTTTAGACACATGGCTATAAGAAGAAATAGTGGTGGTGGTCGGTGGATTGATAGTTTGAGTATTCACTGATCTGCAAGCAGGGTGGACTTTGTCTGTCACTTTGCGTGCTGCGGACTTCTGCCTGCCAGGCCTAGGGAAACCTTTTTAGTAGTCTGTTTATTGAGTTACATAGGAACTTTGAAAGTCAACGGTCCGCAAATCAGGCAATACGAATAACGTAGTATACCATATGAGATAGGTCAATATATCCCGTGGAATAGTTGTCTATCTATTTGCTATTTCTCCAAAATATTTTGTTATAGTTCTTTTGAAATGTTTGATTTGGTTGACAAATCTCATCCATGTTTTCTGGTCTTTCTTTCTTTCATGTTGTACATCAGCTCCCCCCAAGGGCAAGAGGACACAGGAGGAGGGTGCTGTTCAGGAGGATGCAGGCCAGGATCGGGCAGGCGAGGGCTCCTTTGCTGGCCCCAGTAAGTTTTAATTTTAATAAAGAGTACCTATTTTTTCCTAGCGTTCCTCATTCGATTTTTTCTAAATCGTCTTTGATCTTCTTGTAGACTGGATCTAAATTCTTATCCTGCCTCGACTATGACTCCCTGTGGTATTACTAGATTATTCTTATTAGTCTGTTTGTGTAGCTAACTAAGATTGCACATTTGGCAATTCCATTGGACTCCCATTCTAGTCAGCAATAGCTCTATGCACTGAGTGCAGTCCTCTGGGATTGTCCATAATGTCTTTTCAAGTCTTCTAAATGTTTATGCTTTGACAATTGCCAACAATAAAAAGGTGAATGACCACCAAGGAAGAATAAGATACTACTTTACTTTAGTTTTGGATAGGGGGACAATCCATTCTACTACTGTTGGAGGGACAAATCTGCACAAACCGAACTATGAACACTAAATAGTGCATTGTTTATCAATTATAATAGGCGCAGGTAGACTTTCTTTCCACATACCTCAGTGATATCAGACTTTGAAGAACCCCCAATCTCCTTACTGACTAGATAGTGTGGCAGAGTCATTTAGCTCCCTAAGTCACCGATGATTGATCCCCAATGATCATTAGATTATCCTACGCAGGGCAAGAGTACGGAGTCACAGTCAAGAAGTGTCAGAGGCACTCATGCTTGCAAAAATTCCAAAACCTTTAGCTCATCCACTCTAGTCTGGAGGACCAAAAACCACAGAGTCTATTTAAGTTTAAAAGCTTTATTAAAACTAAACACATTTATTAAAATCAACTTTGTCATAAAAGTAAACGTTTAACTGAAAATGGAAAAGTGCTTAGTGCTAACGATTAATTGGACACATTTCTTGTGGTCGAGCTGAGCTCTCACCTGGTTTGAACTTGAGCTTGACCCTGATCGTGTTCTTAGAAGTCAAGCTTCTGTTAGGAGAAAAAGTGTTGTGTGTTAAAAATAAAAAGCAAGCATTCATCAGTTGTGCCAAAAAGTGCAGCAAGACAACAGCCCTCCCTGGAAAAAGGGACATTTTTACTGTAGAGTATACAGTTACAAATTATTACATTGTATTTCGTATTTTTTAACTTTCTTTATTCCTCCTAGACCAAATATTATACAGTAGTGAGTGGTGTATTCTAACATTCTAAAAATTTACTTTGTAGGTGGAACATCTGGTGGCGGGGCCAGTGCGGAGGTGGTGGATGAGGAGGACAACTCTTCTGGGGAGGAGGCGGTGCGAGTGGCGGACGACACCAATGTGCCTGTGAGGGTTGACACGGTGGTGGCGGGCACAGGTAAGCTATATATTCGAAAAGCGAAAGAAGGGTGTAAGTAAGTGTGGAAGGACGAGAAATTTTATGATGGCTGGCAAAGAAGAAAGATATGTGTTTGCTTGGCCCCCGAGGTGGCTGGGAAGGAAAGAATATGGTATGGTGCATGGCTGGGTCAATGATGAAGCAAGGATGGGTGGAAGGACAACAGCCTGGGTGGGTGAAACATAAACTGTATGTGTGCATATACTTTGAATGGATGGATGCCTGGAGCATGGTATTATCTGACTCTTAGATAGCACATGTGTATCTAGAGAGAGTAGATGGTCACTGGATGAACTAAGTGTTACCTTGAAGAGCATGTAACACCGCACCCGCACGTCCGTTCCAGTGTAGGGAAGGCAAGGAAAAGAAATTGTAAATTTGTCCAATACTACCATGAATAGTAGCAATAGTTTGTATTGCAACTGCAAGCACAGCATATATCCGGTTATTACGGTGGACACTCCGTACCTCTCTTAATAACTTTAGTTTAGTAGTAGTACGTCATTCATGTGTGGGTGTATCACTGTTCACTCAATAATAAGCAAAGCACCTAAAGTCATCCCATATGTCATCAAATACATCCCATGTGAAGTGATAGATAATCTAATTATTTAGCTTCTTCATTTTCCTTTTCTAGTACTTATTTGCACTGTAGGGTGAAAGGTAAATTAATTAAGCAGTAGCCCTTGTAACAGAGTATTCTCAGTGCCACCCGTAATAGAAAAGTAATAGCTTCACCACCTGCATGTACTGGACCGGTACAGTAACGCAAGTCTGTCTCACTCATCATGGTGTGCGTCTGTTTTTCTCGGGTGCAAGTTCACTGCGCTGGCATTCTGCCGGCTTGCATAAGATAACGTACCAATTTTCCGAAACAAGAGAGAAGAAGAAGAATAAGACTGGTGTACTGTCATAGTCGACTGTAATGGAAGTCCATAGTGGTCGTAGAATTTGTTCATTAAACTACCACTAATGTTAGAGCAAGGATGCAGAAGTGGGAGGTTAGATAGAAACTGTCCTCAATAGTTATGTACTGTGCTTTCAATTTGCTACTTGTACTGTGACACAACTTTCGGCTCAATCACTTTGTGTTATTAATGTTAAGGAGCATTGGTTACAGACTATGTCTTTCTTTCTTCATATAGTTGGTCCTTCCAAATCGACATCACGGAGGGAGCAGGCTCGAATGGCCCGGCAACGGAGGCTGGATGCCACTGTCGCGGAATATCGGCGGCTGGTGGCCCTGGAGGAGTCGGAGGACACGCAGTCGACCGGTGCAACCACAACATCCTCGACTGGGGCAGCTGCATCCTCCTCCGTGACCCCATGGGCTGCCAGCCAGCGCAGTGCTCCAGCGGTACGGAGCCGGGCTAACAAAGCCAACCGCCACCGCCAAGCAGCAAAAAGACCAGCTGCCCCCCACAGGAGCTGCAAGGCACGCCAGCGCCGCCTAGGAGTGAGAATGTCCTACCTGGAGCAGGAGGTCCATAGGTACAAGAACTTGGTGGAGGGCCTCCGCTTCGAGCATGCCACCCTCCGCAAGGAGTATGATGCCCTGGCCGCAAAATTCACCAGCACCCTCCAGTAGTGGAGTGTGCCTTGCCCTTTTTTTAGAGACTTTTGGGGGATGGGATTTGGGAGTTGGGTGCTTTTCGGGACTTTTCAAAGACAATCGTTGGGGTTAGGGAGGGTCTTGAGGGAGATTATTTTGTTAGGGCTACATAAATATACTTTTTTAAACTTTATCTGACCATACCTGTTTTTTACTGCTTTTCAGTCTGGTGGGTGGGGGTGTAACCGTAAGTTTGTTTTCCTGAAGAGTCCTAGGACTTTAGTAGTACTACCGTCAATCTCTCGTCTAGCCTAATACTCCATTATACTACCTCCCACCAAACGCTTATCTTACCTGTAATTTGTGTTAGAAATTAGGGCTAGGCCCAAGGCTGGCTCCACGTGAAATGGGGATTAAGGTTGGCAATCCTGGGCGGATGAAATTTCCTCATTGCGGTGGTACTAGTGGTGTGACACAGTGGCAGTTGCATGCCTATGGAAAAAAAGAAAACGAAACCTGGTTTGTCCTTACTGTAGCATTACAACGGTTACGGTACGCTCGAGAATATAGCAGGTGACAGTACACTAGAACAGTGCCACAATGTAGCCTAACAAATGGTAAAGTATTGCAAGTATAACTAGTACTTGCGTTGAATTTATGTATTCCTTCACCAGCCTGTTGCTATGACCTTATCCTCCCCAGCAAGTGTGTGGAATTATTGATGCCATTTAGTCAGACATCAAGCAAAACCACACAGCCCGGGGGAAGAGGGTTAGGGTTTGGAAAATGGATGGGAATGGGGGTTTCTTTTTGGGTAGGTTTTGTTGAGAGAAGAAAAAAAAGCACAGCATGGACAAACAATAATTGAAGATAAAGAAATCTTTGGGTACAAACTAAAGCTAACCACATGCAGTCACACTCATAGAAGAAAACAATGGATACTGTATCTGTATTCTGTATGTTGTTGGAGTTGTCCTGTTGAATTTGGTAAGTAAGTTGCATGCAGCAAACAATTCCTCTTATTAGCGGCACTCCTCCATTCCAGCTGACGCTTCGTCCATCAATGTTAGTGACCACTGACAGAAGACACCCTGTCCACTGCCTGCCTGGCGGATGTTGACTGAAACCCGGCCTGTAATTATTGAACGGAAAACAGGAAGTGCTATTACAATACCACTGATAAATAAATATAAGGTATGTACGCTGTGTGGTGCAAAAAGTCACACTTTGATTTTTCTAATAGACAGTACAATATTTTTGAAATTGCGTACTCTGTCAGAGTCACCTTTTTAAGGATAAATAAGTATGGCCAAAATATTATAGCGGATCTTTCCCCTCAAGGTAGGTGTACTGTAAACTGTGTTTTAGAACAAAATTTGACCTTCCCAGCAATGCTCCCACCAAGACCCTTACTAAAGCCAGTCGCAAATGTAGAAGACCCCCAATCAGATCTCAAAAAACGAGGCCTAGCAGAAAAATGGTGACAATACGTACTTTAAAAGTAAAAGTAGGCCCAAATACACCCTTACCCACCGTGGATTGTATTCAAACCACTTGCAAGCAAGCAAAAGTATCCATAGCCAGCATCGCTCCAAGAGTGCTCTAAAACCCCAGAACTGAGTTGCAATAGAACACCCCGAAACACATGCAATCCTGCTGCTAGGGCTAACCCTAACGAACCCTAAGTTACAAAAAGTGCCAAAAGGTTTTGCCTTATGGATTTTGTCCAAAACACTTCTATCCGGTATTAGACCTTCCCAGGAATGCCCCAAGACCCGCCAACCCACCCGCAAAAAAGCACGCGACAACACCCCCAAACAGCCAAAAAGCAAAATCTCATACTTACAATATCTCTCGGCCTTCGGTCCAAACGCGCTGTGCAGCTAGGTCATCATCATCATAACTCCTGTTTTCCACCACGGATTTCCTGAAAAGCAAATGCAATCAAGATTAGACTGTCGCAGCAGTGCTTCGACAGAGACCCCGCAACCCACCCACAAACACCAGGAAGCCCCCCAAAACGCTACATTGAGCAAGATGTCAGAAGAAATAGCAAAAAAAAGGCTTTTCCTTATGGATTTTGTCCAAACCACTTCTATCCGGTATTAGACCTTCACAGGAATGCCCCAAGAGACCCGCCAACCCACCCGCAAAAAAGCACGCAACAACACCCCCAAACAGCCAAAAAGCAAAATCTCATACTTACAATATCTCTCGGCCTTCGGTCCAAACGCGCTGTGTAGCTAGGTCATCATCATCATAACTCCTGTTTTCCACCACGGATTTCCTGAAAAGGAAATGCAATCAAGATTAGACTGTCGCAGCAGTGCTTCGACAGAGACCCCGCAACCCACCCACAAACACCAGGAAGCCCCCCAAAACGCTACATTGAGCAAGATGTCAGAAGAAATAGCAAAAAAAAGGCTTTTCCTTATGGATTTTATCCAAAACACTTCTATCCGGTATTAGACCTTCCCAGGAATGCCCCAAGACCCGCCAACCCACCCGCAAAAAAGCACGCGACAACACCCCCAAACAGCCAAAAAGCAAAATCTCATACTTACAATATCTCTCGGCCTTCGGTCCAAACGCGCTGTGCAGCTAGGTCATCATCATCATAACTCCTGTTTTCCACCACGGATTTCCTGAAAAGCAAATGCAATCAAGATTAGACTGTCGCAGCAGTGCTTCGACAGTGACCCCGCAACCCACCCACAAACACCAGGAAGCCCCCCAAAACGCTACATTGAGCAAGATGTCAGAAGAAATAGCAAAAAAAAGGCTTTTCCTTATGGATTTTGTCCAAACCACTTCTATCCGGTATTAGACCTTCACAGGAATGCCCCAAGAGACCCGCCAACCCACCCGCAAAAAAGCACGCGACAACACCCCCAAACAGCCAAAAAGCAAAATCTCATACTTACAATATCTCTCGGCCTTCGGTCCAAACGCGCTGTGCAGCTAGGTCATCATCATCATAACTCCTGTTTTCCACCACGGATTTCCTGAAAAGGAAATGCAATCAAGATTAGACTGTCGCAGCAGTGCTCCCAGACCCCAAAACTCACCCACAAACACCCGGAACCCCGCCAAAGAGCACCTCAAAGGCAAGCAAGTCAGCAAAAACGGCAAGAAATTTCAGCCTCATATTTGGTCCTAAACACTTTGATCCGTTATTAGAGCTTCACAGCAATGGGCCCAGAGCCGTCAACTCACCCGCAAAGAAGTAGAACACCCCCACAAGTGATGAGTCTTTCTTCATTGGGCGTAATCCAGCCCTCTGCTTTGAGGGAAATAGGAGGAGGAGGATAGAGGAGCATGTTCTTCTGAACTTGTGAACCTGAGGAATGTAGACTGCGGCACCTTCAAATCAATAAGCAAACAAGTGAAGACAGTTCTGCTGATGGGCTTGTTTTTGGGATTAGGTGATTAAAGTTTGAATTAAATTAACTGTGGAAAACAAAGAAAGACAGACACACAGGAATAAAAGTGAATAAGGCCGAAAAAGAAAGTTATTGATTCATTGTCTCATTTTCAGGGCTCGGTGTCAGGGAATAAGAAGAAGATTTCGTCATCATACTCTGCGAATTCAGGCAGGATGAGGTCAGTGTCACCGAACAGAGAACAAATCCCCTCATCTACGTTGCCGTCCTCCTCGTCTTCATGCGGCGTGCTTTCTCGTACTTTGTAATCTGGTGGTATGAGGTGCTGATTCATCTTGATCATTGTCAGCTGCTCCACATTTTTGGGCGAGAGGCGGCTCCGTTTGGGAGTTACAATGCCACCAGCAGCACTGAAAACACGTTCAGAAGACACACTTGCGAGTGGGCAAGACAAATAGTTTATAGCCAGGTTGGAGAGCTGTGGCCACAATTGTTTTTTCCCATGCCAATACTGCAATGGCTCATCATTAAGAAAGACCTCTGTTGAGTCATTCAGATAGTCCTGCACCATCGACTCAAGGTCCTCAACGGTTCCTCCACTTTGCTTACTTTTTGCAGTGCCTGTGACATTTTTTCGAGAACCATACCCAAGCAAAGTTAGCCAATCCTCTACAGCAGCCACTGGTACTGTTGTGTGTGGTGCAGATGATCCGGTTGCCGGTGTCTTTAACGGCTGAGAGGTCACTTGTGCCACAGCCACAGGTGCAGAAGTGGATTCTTTTGACTGGGGATGGCCTGCTGATGCTGATGCTGATGTACTGCCTTCTCCTTCAATATCCTGCCGTTCTTTTTCAAACCTCTTGGCTGACCAGCCTAGCCAACGTTTGTACTTTTTAACATCTTCATCAGCAAAAGGAAAGAATGCTTGGCCTGCCAGCGCCTTTTTGTAGCGTGGATCCAGAATAGTAGCACAAATGTAATGCTGTTCTGAGTTGATCTTTTTAAGACATTCATCACCACGTAGGCGCTCTAATAAAAGGGACTTTGTTTTTTTCATCTTTTTCTAACTCAGAAGGGTCTTTGTTTTTTTCATCTTTTTCTAACTCAGAAGACACCGCCTTCAGTTGGTGCTCCAGCATGCACAACAATGGGATAGCTTGTCCCAAATTACAGTCCTCCTGGCTGACTGCACGCGTGAAGAACTCAAAAGGACGAAGCATGTCTGTCAGGCTTTTAACTATGTCCCATTGCGCCGCACCCATCCGCAGGTCCTTCTGAGCTGTACCCTGAAATAGTGATCGAGTACCGTATACTGCTCATACAGACGCTCAAGCATGTAGAAGGTTGAGTTCCAACGTGTTGCCACCTCCTGGATGAGTGCTTTCACTGGCATTCGACGTTCAAGTAGCAGCCTCCTCAGATGCTTCCGGGCCTTAAAAGAATGGCTGAAATGGTTGCACATTTTGCGGCAGGTGGCCATTACCTTGAACGCTGTACTGTCTCTATCACTCAAGAATTTTTGAACTACCAGGTTGATACAGTGCGCCAAACACGGCACTCTGAAATATGCACCCATCGCCATGGCCTTAACTACATTGGCGCCATTATCCGTGGAAACATAACCAATCTGGCGTTTTTTTGGGGACAGCCAGTGAAAGACCTTTTTGTTAAACTCGTCCAAAATGTTTTCTGCTGTGTGACTTTTCTCCAAGCCAAACATGGCTAGTGTTGCATGTTTCCGAGCAGCTTTAAAAACTTGGTCCGGGTCAACACCTGCGTTTAGCTTTGCTTTAACACCTGAAAAAGAGACCCAGTGTGCAGTGATGCACATGTAATCAGCGCCTGCGCCACTGGTCCACATGTCTGTTGTCAGATGTATAGTGTGAACAGCACTCTTCTGCAAAGCTGCCCCAATCACCTCCAGCACATCTTCATGTAGTGCTGGAACCGCAACTCTGGCAAAATAGAACCGGCTAGGAACCTTCCATTTAGGGCAGAGCGTTGCCACTAATTCTAGAAAACCTACCGTTTCTACAAAAGAAAAAGGGAGAAGGTCCACAGCTAGCATTTTGGCCAGCTTAGTGTTATACAGACGCGTCAGTGGGTGGTTGCGTTCATATGGCGCGTCTGAAGAAAACATGGTTCTAATGTTGCCCTGGACCAAGCATTTACGGGATGATAATGACTTCGTTGACCCAATTATGCTCGCTGGTGAACTTTTGCGCATTGGTGTCTCACTCGCTCCAACACTCTTAGTGTGCCTCACACGGGGTGTGCTGCTGACAGGGGTACTGGGTGTAAGTGAAGTGTTTGACACGTCTTCTTCCTCCTCGTCATCATCAGATGCAACATCAACGTTTTCTTGACTTCCAATTCGGGCTTCCTTGATCGCATCTAGGTGCGCAAACCATTGGACAGTGTGCTGTCTCTCAAGACGACCTCTCTGGCCTCCGGTACCATAGTTGGTACCTGACTTACCACGACTAACTGCAAGCTTACAAAGGGTACAAATGGCGAACTTTTCCCTTTTTGGGCAAACAGTAAAGAAGTCCCAAACTGGGGACTTGAAGTGTCTGTGGGGCCTAGAGGAGGCGGCGATACTGGTGGTGGTGGTCATGCTGCTAATGCCAGATGAAGTGGAGGATCTGGATTGCCCAACTTTTGTACGTTGTGCACTTTCACCGCCACTAATTAAGGTCGAGGTGGATGGAGGTCCCTTCTTGTGAGAAAGAAATATGGAAGCGGTACGAGTTGGTGTACTTAACTCCAATGATTGTGGTGTTTCCACTGCCTCCTCGTCGACAACATCATCACGCTCAGCAGCTTTTCGGGCTAGGGTCAAAATGTCTGTTTGCTGCATGCCCACTGGGGCTGCAGTGACCTTTATGATGACTGGGTCGTCGTTGTCAGAGTCTTCATCAGCAGCAGTATCCGCCACTTCTTGTTGAGCCTCATCATCACACTCCATAACTCTGAGACTTTGGACGAGCTTTCTTTTACGCTTAACTACCTTTGTCAGATCATGTGCCTCACTCTCAGACGGCGGTGGTGCTGGTTCCCAATTTTGATCCGTATCATCAGAAGGAGGTGTGCTTGAAGAAGATGTAGACACCACCCTTGATCTCTTCCTTGCTAGGGGTGTGGAAGACAATGAATGATCATCAGGAGGAGTGTCTTCCTCAAATGATACCTCGCCTTGATTGTCGATTTCCTGATGTGCCCCTACTTCGGGAGGAACAACTATTGTGGGCACTTGTGACTCTCCATGCACCTCTGCTTGCGCATCTCCTTGCGCTGCCTCTCCTTCCACATGTACTTGGGCTTGTACTTGCACATGTGGTTTTTGTTGCGGCTGTGGTTGTTCAACACTCGTCAGATGAGTTACAACAACCTGTGTTGATTGAGGGACATTGCTGCTACTTTCTTGCGATGAGCCAACATCACTGGTCGATGGTGATTGAACAACTAGACTAAGTGCCTCTGCAGCACTGAAGGGCTTGGACTTAAGTTGGCGTGGTGGTGGTGGTGGCACTGAGCCCAATGGAGCGGGGGTGCTGCTCCCAGCTTGGTCCCCAGCAGATCCCGCTGCTGCTGCAGGCATACTTTTTTTTTTACTCCCAAAAAAAGGGGCGGCCGGCACACCAGTCTCCTTGGTAACTTGCTTCTTCTGCTCCTTACTGGCAACTTTCTTGCTAGAGGAGCTACGGGTAACTTTTTTTGGGGCCATCTTCTTCAGAACAGCAGGCAGCAGTTGCACGAGTTGCAGAGTTGTCTGTGTCCAGACGTGACGTCGCGTGACGTTATGCTGCACACACACACCGCTGCAGGACTTCTTCCTGGCACTGGTGGTTCTCTAGAGTCTTGTGCACCTAAAAGCAATGGAAGACAGAGGAACATCAGTTCAGTTATACACCCCAAAAAATGGAAAAACACAGAAAAATAAGCACAATCCCATGCCATCCATGATGTTTACATTCAAGACACCACACAGAAAGACTAGGCCCATGCAACACTGAGTCACTACCCCTGGGTATAATGGATGAAAAGTAGGCTAAATAAGTGCAGGCCTCAGACACTGCCTCTCTTCAAAATGGCCCCTTGCACCCCAAGCACATGTTGCCTGTACCAGCCAGCACTCAAGATGGCCACCACCACCACCCACATGGCCAGTCCACATCAACAGTACACCCCAAAAAAACAGAAAAACACCCAAAAATCACCACAATCCAATGCCATCCAGGATGTTTACATTAAAGAGAGTGAGACCCCACAGGCACACTCAGTCCATGCACCACTACACCTGGGCAAAAGGCCACACCAGCAGCCCCAAAAAAACGACAAAAACCACAAAAAACAGCACAATCCCAGCCCATCCATGGCCTCAATGGTGTTTAAATTCAAGAAGACACCCCACAGAAAGACTAGGCCCATGCAACACTCACTACCCCTGGGCATAATGGATGAAAAGTAGGCAAAATAAGTGCAGGCCTCAGACACTGCCTCTCTTCAAAATGGCCCCCCCTTACACCCCAAGCCAGTCCACATCAACAGTACACCCCAAAAAAACAGAAAAACACCCACAAATCACCACAATCCAATGCCATCTAGGATGTTTACATTATAGAGAGTGAGACCACACTACAGGCACACTCAGTCCATGCACCACTACCCCTGGGCAAAAGGCCACACCAGCAGCCCCCAAAAAACGACAAAAACACAAAAAACAGCACAATCCCAGCCCATCCATGGCCTCAATGGTGTTTAAATTCAAGAAGACACCCCACAGAAAGACTAGGCCCATGCAACACTCACTACCCCTGGGCATAATGGATGAAAAGTAGGCAAAATAAGTGCAGGCCTCAGACACTGCCTCTCTTCAAAATGGCCCCTCTTACACCCCAAGCCAGTCCACATCAACAGTACACCCCAAAAAACAGAAAAACACCCACAAATCACCACAATCCAATGCCATCCAGGATGTTTACATTAAAGAGAGTGAGACCACACTACAGGCACACTCAGTCCATGCACCACTACCCCTGGGCAAAAGGCCACACCAGCAGCCCCCCAAAAAAGACAAAAACCACAAAAAACAGCACAATCCCAGCCCATCCATGGCCTCAATGGTGTTTAAATTCAAGAGGACACCCCACAGAAAGACTAGGCCCATGCAACACTCACCACCCCTGGGCAAAGGGCCCCACCAGCAGCCCCAAAAAAACGACAAAAAACAATAAAATCAGCACAATCCCAGCCCATCCATGGCCTCAATGGTGTTTAAATTCAAGAAGACACCCCACAGAAAGACTAGGCCCATGCAACACTCACTACCCCTGGGCATAATGGATGAAAAGTAGGCAAAATAGGTGCAGGCCTCAGACACTGCCTCTCTTCAAAATGGCCCCCCCTTACACCCCAAGCCAGTCCACATCAACAGTACACCCCAAAAAAACAGAAAAACACCCACAAATCACCACAATCCAATGCCATCCAGGATGTTTACATTATAGAGAGTGAGACCACACTACAGGCACACTCAGTCCATGCACCACTACCCCTGGGCAAAAGGCCACACCAGCAGCCCCCAAAAAACGACAACAACCACAAAAAACAGCACAATCCCAGCCCATCCATGGCCTCAATGGTGTTTAAATTCAAGAGGACACCCCACAGAAAGACTAGGCCCATGCAACACTCACCACCCCTGGGCAAAGGGCCCCACCAGCAGCCCCAAAAAAACGACAAAAAACAATAAAATCAGCACAATCCCAGCCCATCCATGGCCTCAATGGTGTTTAAATTCAAGAAGACACCCCACAGAAAGACTAGGCCCATGCAACACTCACTACCCCTGGGCATAATGGATGAAAAGTAGGCAAAATAGGTGCAGGCCTCAGACACTGCCTCTCTTCAAAATGGCCCCCCCTTACACCCCAAGCCAGTCCACATCAACAGTACACCCCAAAAAAACAGAAAAACACCCACAAATCACCACAATCCAATGCCATCCAGGATGTTTACATTATAGAGAGTGAGACCACAGTACAGGCACACTCAGTCCATGCACCACTACCCCTGGGCAAAAGGCCACACCAGCAGCCCCAAAAAAACGACAAAAACCACAAAAAACAGCACAATCCCAGCCCATCCATGGCCTCAATGGTGTTTAAATTCAAGAGGACACCCCACAGAAAGACTAGGCCCATGCAACACTCACCACCCCTGGGCAAAGGGCCCCACCAGCAGCCCCAAAAAAACAACAAAAAACAATAAAATCAGCACAATCCCAGCCCATCCATGGCCTCAATGGTGTTTAAATTCAAGAAGACACCCCTCAGAAAGACTAGGCCCATGCAACACTCACTCCCCTCAGAAAGACTAGGCCCATGCAACACTCACTACCCCTGGGCATAATGGATGAAAAGTAGGCAAAATAAGTGCAGGCCTCAGACACTGCCTCTCTTCAAAATGGCCCCTTGCACCCCAAGCACATGTTGCCTGTACCAGCCAGCACTCAAGATGGCCACCACCACCACCCACATGGCCAGTCCACATCAACAGTACACCCCCAAAAAACAGAAAAACAGCCAAAAATCACCACAATCCAATGCCATCCATGATGTTTACACTAAAGAGAGTGAGACCACACCACAGGCACACTCAGTCCATGCACCACCACCCCTGGGCAAAAGGCCCCACCAGCAGCCCCAAAAAAACGTCAAAAACAACAAAAATAAGCACAATCCCAGCCCATCCATGGCCTCAATGGTGTTTAAATTCAACAAAACAGTTGTATCATGCACCCATAACCAACCCTGGTCCTACTGGATACTGTGGCTACCCACAATATAATTTATTTAATGTTCTGAAAAAGTTCCAAAATTGTAGTTGCAGCAACTGTAATGCCCCAAACAAACTTACTTGTGAAAGTTGATTTCTAATCCAAAAGTGATCCAAAGAAAGTCAAAAAGGCCTCAAATCCAAATATCCAGCAGCACCCACAAAAAGTAATCCTTCCAGCTCCAGATCCAAATGAAAGTGACCAGGAGATGGACAAAGCACTGGGAGGAGCCTGCTGGACAGGAACAGGAAGTTGAAGACTGTGGGGCACTTCCTTCCCTCCCCCCCCCAAAAATGGACTCCTTGCAAAAAAAAGGCCATGCAAATGTCAACCTGAGGAGTGATTCTGATAAAAATCATCATTTTCTGAAGGTTTATCCTGTTTGCTGGTGGATTTCTTGTGCAGAATTGCAAAATCTCTATTTCGCGAGTGCGAGATTGTTCCTTTCCGCCGCAACTACGTGTTCGCAATTGCGAACTCTCGCGAGGTGTGCTGTGCAAGGTGGCAAGCCGCGATTACGTATTCGCGGGCGCCAAACTCCCGCGGGATCACGCAGCAAGATCCAAAATGGCGCAGCACTCGCAAAATATGATAGAGAAAAACAACTCGGCAAACGCTTAATGACGGAAAGTGAACGCCGTGCACCACGCCGCGCGCCGCAACCAAGCAAAAAATCCGGCGCGAGCGGATTCACGACAAATTCGCGAGAGTTCGCGGATTGCGAATTTGCCGAAAATCCGAAAAATCCGCGAGCGGAGCGGATTTTACGCCCATGCTTACTTTCCGTTACCCATAGAAATACACTCTACTCATGCTAAGATGATAGTCCGCCTGCAAATACATATATAGCCCATAATATAAGCTCCAGAATTGATTATACAATGGTCTCATTGAATATATTTCAGAATATAATCTCTTATGGATTGGTTAAAGTTGAAGACAGTGACCATTGCCAGCAGATAATAACCACCAATATTACAAACAATATGAATCAACAATATCATACTATGCCAGGTCTTACTGGAACGATAAATTATAAAAAATTAATTTGGACCAATTTCAATAAGGACTGCATGAATGAAAAAGTTGAAAATATTATAAAGAGTTGCTTCACTGGCAATGGGAATGAGTCAGCCGTTGAACAATGGGTGGAATTTACCAGAAAATTAGTGAAACCCCAATCTCGGACTAACACAAGCAATATGAGGTTGAATAAGGATGCTGATGAAAATGACTCACACATGAATCTCCCCTATACAATTACAAAGTTAAAAAGAGCACGGAACAGGCTCAGAAGACAACAAAATTCCCAAATGACTAGTGAGGAGACCCTGAGTAATTTAAAAACTTTGAACCAGCACCTCAAGAAACTTATATGGAATGAGAAATATCAAGAAAAACAGGAATTATGGTCCAAACTATTACACGCAAGTAAACAGGCTAATGCGAGAGAATTCTGGAAAATCATAAACAGATTAGTACGGCCAAGCAAATTGGTAGTCTCGTCGTCAATAACCGAACAAGAATGGGTAACTTTCCTAGAAAAACATCTAAACAACAATGGTGCAGTAAAAATCGCTGTGAGTATGCAAAACAGCTTTATAGCCAGTGATGAGATGCAAGAACAATTTGTAATGTCTAAAATGCATTTGATAAGATTGATTAAGAAGCAGAAAGATGGAGCGCCAGGACCAAACGGGATTCCATTTGCCCTATATAAAGAAAATCCTGATTTTTGGTCGACGTACCTAGTAAAGGTATTCAATGAAGTGATAGAGACGGGAAAAATCCCTGATTCATGGCGAGGATCTTTAATCTCTCCTATATATAAGAAAGGTAATTGGTCTCTTGCAGAGAACTACAGACTCATTACCTTACAAGATACAGATGCTAAACTGTTTGCTGGTGTGCTTTTAAACAAACTAAATGAATGGGTAACAGAAAACAATATTTTACCAATGAATCAAACTGGATTCATTAAAGGGCTTGGAACAATGACAAACATCATGGCATTATCGCTAACAATTGAAAAATCACTGAGAATAAAATTGCCCTTATATCTATGCTTTGTAGACTTTAAGTCTGCTTTTGACTGTGTGCAAAGAAATCTACTGTGGAAAAAACTTTTTGAAAAAGGCATCCCGGCCGCGCTACTAAAACTTATAAAGTTGCTGCACAACAAAACCTGGGTGAGAGTAAGGATGGGAGATGGTCAGACATTATCAAAGGAAATTCCTGCATTGGAAGGGCTGAAACAGGGATGTGTTCTGGCCCCCCTCCTTTTTAATCTATTTTTAGGAGACCTATCGGTCAACCTGAACGATCTTAATGCACATCCCCCTAAGTTGGGGGGAAAATTGATATCCAACTTGATGTATGCGGACGATGCGATCCTATTAAGCCACACTAAAATAGGTCTCCAGCGTTTAATCAACAGTACACTCTTGTATGCAAATGAAAATGGAATGGTTATTAACGAAACCAAAACAAAAATCATGGTGGTATCCAGGAACAAAAATATGAGACAAAAAAATAAATGGTACATGGGAAATAATCAACTTGAACAAATAGAGGTGTACAAATACCTGGGGGTACTGTTTGACCAGAAGGGAAACTATCTCCTACAGAAACAGGACATCCAAAGGAAAGCCAACTCACTAACAGCAGCATTTAAGATAGCACAAAAATCCCTTGGAAGTTTAACTTATGGCCCACTATTGAAAATCATAGGTGCTAAATTGCTCCCAACTATTACATATGGAAGTGAGGCATTGATGGGTAAGGATGCGGCACCAATTAATAAGGCACTCTCTAAAGTATATAGATCTCTCTTCCACCTTCCTAAGAATGCTTCACCAGCACAAATAAGACTAGAATTTGGTTTGACCAATCAAGAGTTAGCGAGAAAAGGTCAGTTTATTAAAATGTGGTATAGGTTTAAGAATGACCATGATAATCAAATTTCACAAATACTCTGGCAAGAAGTAAATAATAATAAAAAATCACTTGCTGGGAGATATCTTCATGATGCACTAGAGGAGTTTTCATTGATGCCTATATGGAACAATACAATAAACAATGGATCGTTTAAAAAAATAGTGAATCGAACAACCAGTTTCTTATCACTATTATATGATAAAAACATGCTGGCAAAAAGGAAGCACGCGTGGACAGTAATAAATGGATATGAAAAAAAGAAAGTGCAAGAATACTTGGAGATACCGTGGTCTGAGAAAAGTAAACAATTTTTCATGAATGCAAGATTTGGAATTTTGCCAGGCCTCAGTCACGCTCTGCCATGGAAAAAATTTAACTCCAGTTTATTGTGTAGACTTTGCAAAGGTGGAGAAGAAAATATTGTCCATCTCCTATGTATCTGTCCTGGCCTTAGCAGGGAAAGATGTGCATTACTTAAACCTCATTTTAATCTTCGGGCCACAAGAACATGCAGGCAGGCATTGAAAATTTGTCTTGATCCAAATGATATAGTTATGAACGTTGCCTTTGTAAAATTTTTTAAAAATTATAACTACTGAATTAGAAAAGTAGATGAGGAAAAAAGCTTTTATGAAATCATAAACAGATAAATAGATATTTAAAAAAAAAAATTTTACTATATTTTTATTTAAGTCCAATCATCTCAATTTTAAGGATAAAAGAAATGCTTTCTCTTTTTATTGTATTGTATTGTATTACATAAATTGAAAATGTTTTTGTAATGGAAGTATTGTAAGATTTTAATTAATCAAACAATAAAGAATTACTTACTCTACTCATGCTAATGTCACCAAAGTCGATTATCTCCTATGGCACTTTACTGCGCTTCTCGTTTCACCATTTTGTATTCAGGGTGAAACTGGCCTGTGTAGAGAGCCACCCGGGCTCCTCTCTATTTTGTAACAACATCTACACGCATCCCCACACCCCCGGGGCGGGCTCGCTCTGGGGTATAAATAAAGAAGGCGGAAGACCTCTCGGGGTCTTTCCGGCGTAGTGCTGAACTGGTGTCGGTGTGTCTTCATTCAGCAATCCAGGTCACACGTGGCAGGCCCTGGCCTGGCCCACCACATTGGCGACGAGGCCGGTCTGAGCATACGCATGCCTGATCGTGCCGCAGCTGGCAGTGCCGGTGCGCAGCGTCGGAGCCGCAGAGCCCACCTGCATCGCGACAAAGCCGGTCCGCTGATCTCTCCCCGCCCACGCTCAGGCTCGAGGTCCGCCCACGCGTCTCCCCGTCGGGAGCGCCTTCAGCTGGCGGGGCCTCGCCGACCGTTCTACTCGGCTGTGGGTGAGTCATCGCTGCCTCCCTCCCCTGCCCACACTCCATCCCGCCACCCGCGTGTCCCTGCACGCTCCTCCCGCGACAGTGAGGACGGGCCGCACGTCCCAGACCTGCAATGGAGGGGCAAGGTAGAGCGTGTGCAGCGTGAAGCACCTGGACCATACCGGCACACAAGGCAATTTCGCCCCCCGCTAGACATCCAGCGGCGGCGCTTCTGGGCTGTTTTCGACGCTACCCACCTCACATCGCCATAATCAAGCATTGGCAAAGCCAAGTTAAAAAAAAATTCATAAGAAGAAGGCCTCAGCAAATCCACTGCCCACGGGCGCCTCACTGGCTGCCTCCATCCTCCATTCTGGAAGCAAGTCCGCTCACGGAGGACAGTTGCCCCTCTGCCGCCCTGCAGGCGCTGCGTAGTCCCGCGCCAGTCGAAGAGGGAAAGGGTGTCTAGGGTAGTCTCCCCCCCCCGCACCGGCCGGCTACACACGCTAGGAGAAGGCACACCAAGCCCAGGGAAGCGCGCCCACAGCCACGCGGACGTGGTTTGACCAGGCGCCACCAGGCACTCAGTCAAGCAGATCGTGCAGCAGCACCTGGCGAGGCTAGGCCATGTCGAACCCTGCGACAGGGTAGGGCCAGGCAGGCGGCGGCCAGGACTAGGCCGCAGCGGTCATACCTCAACCGCCAGGCCAAGTAGGAGGGGCCCAGAATCAAGCAGCGGTGATTGCTCCCCCACTGCACAGCCACGCGCACACGGGCGTGGCGCCCATTCCCCTGTTCAGCGAAACGGCTGATCCCGCGACGGCAGCGCCGAGGTGGAAGGCCTGGCTCGGAAGGCTTAACCTCTACTTCAAAGGCACTCGAGAGACCGACGGGACAGTCAAGAGGTCCCTCCTCATCCTATACGGAGGTCCAGATATCTATGACCTCTTTGAGACGCTCCCCAACAGTGGGCCAGACGACGACTACGATGCAGCGGTCACCGCGCTTAACACCCATTTCGACCCCCAACTCACAACGACTTCGAGAAGTTCAAATTTAAAAGGGCGTGGCAAACAGAGTCCGAATCTGTAGACATGTACCATGCATGACTGCGCCGGCTGGCCAGTACCTGCCCTATCACTAACCCAAGAGAAGAAATTAGAGATCAGATCATAGTGGGGTGTCGATCTAAACTACAGCGAAAACTCATTCTCCGGCAACCGGGAATATCACTAGATGAAATCCTGGTACTAGCCCATTCACACAAACTGTCTGACGCAAGGGCGGAGGAGATGGAGATTGCTTTGCGCTCGCCGATAGCCACGCCTGCAGCAGCCAAGACAACACCGATCAAGGAAGAAAGAGTTGATGCGATCCAAAGGAGGCCCCCGTCTGGTCGCCAGCAACATGTGCCCACCCGTGGTACGCAGTGTGCCTACTGCAGAGAAGATCACCCGGCGACGGCGACATGCGGGGCAAAAGGGAAAACGTAAGAAAAACCAAAGGTGATGATGGACGGAGCGTTGACAATACAAACACTCACCCCCAGTCAACTGATCTGGGTTTAATCCATCACCGTTCTTTAGCTCACTCCGCCACCCCAGTTCAGACATGGCCATATGCAAATCAGTCTGACCCTGTGCCTCATGGTAACAGTCCAGCCCGAACTGCCAAGCCATGTCTTCCCTGGACCGGAATCAAGCTTCCCAGGACCGGTTTCTGGCATTACAGCCGTCTTCAGCCGGGCTTGCTTGACTCCAGTGGCAAAGTGAGCAAGGGACTCACGTCTGAGCATACCCTGCCAACTTAGGGCGAACAAAGAAAAAACAAAGGTGATGATGGACGGAGCGTTGACAATACAAACACTCACCCCCAGTCAACTGATCTGGGTTTAATCCATCACCGTTCTTTAGCTCACTCCGCCACCCCAGTTCAGACATGGCCATATGCAAATCAGTCTGACCCTGTGCCTCATGGGAACAGTCCAGCCCGAACTGCCAAGCCATGTCTTCCCTGGACCGGAATCAAGCTTCCCAGGACCGGTTTCTGGCATTACAGCCGTCTTCAGCCGGGCTTGCTTGACTCCAGTGGCAAAGTGAGCAAGGGACTCACGTCTGAGCATACCCTGCCAACTTAGGGCGAACAAAGAAAAAACAAAGGTGATGATGGACGGAGCGTTGACAATACAAACACTCACCCCCAGTCAACTGATCTGGGTTTAATCCATCACCGTTCTTTAGCTCACTCCGCCACCCCAATTCAGACATGGCCATATGCAAATCAGTCTGACCCTGTGCCTCATGGGAACAGTCCAGCCCGAACTGCCAAGCCATGTCTTCCCTGGACCGGAATCAAGCTTCCCAGGACCGGTTTCTGGCATTACAGCCGTCTTCAGCCGGGCTTGCTTGACTCCAGTGGCAAAGTGAGCAAGGGACTCACGTCTGAGCATACCCTGCCAACTTAGGGCGAACAAAGAAAAAACAAAGGTGATGATGGACGGAGCGTTGACAATACAAACACTCACCCCCAGTCAACTGATCTGGTTTTAATCCATCACCGTTCTTTAGCTCACTCCGCCACCCCAGTTCAGACATGGCCATATGCAAATCAGTCTGACCCTGTGCCTCATGGGAACAGTCCAGCCCGAACTGCCAAGCCATGTCTTCCCTGGACCGGAATCAAGCTTCCCAGGACCGGTTTCTGGCATTACAGCCATCTTCAGCCGGGCTTGCTTGACTCCAGTGGCAAAGTGAGCAAGGGACTCACGTCTGAGCATACCCTGTCAACTTAGGGCGAACAAAGAAAAACCAAAGGTGATGATGGACGGAGCATTGACAATACAAACACTCACCCCCAGTCAACTGATCTGGGTTTAATCCATCACTGTTCTTTAGCTCACTCCGCCACCCCAGTTCAGACATGGCCATATGCAAATCAGTCTGACCCTGTGCCTCATGGGAACAGTCCAGCCCGAACTGCCAAGCCATGTCTTCCCTGGACCGGAATCAAGCTTCCCAGGACCGGTTTCTGGCATTACAGCCGTCTTCAGCCGGGCTTGCTTGACTCCAGTGGCAAAGTGAGCAAGGGACTCACGTCTGAGCATACCCTGCCAACTTAGGGCGAACAAAGAAAAACCAAAGGTGATGATGGACGGAGCGTTGACAATACAAACACTCACCCCCAGTCAACTGATCTGGGTTTAATCCATCACCGTTCTTTAGCTCACGCCGCCACACCAGTTCAGACATGGCCATATGCAAATCAGTCTGACCCTGTGCCTCATGGGAACTGTCCAGCCCGAACTGCCAAGCCATGTCTTCCCTGGACCGGAATCAAGCTTCCCAGGACCGGTTTCTGGCATTACAGCCGTCTTCAGCCGGGCTTGCTTGACTCCAGTGGCAAAGTGAGCAAGGGACTCACGTCTGAGCATACCCTGCCAACTTAGGGCGAACAAAGAAAAACCAAAGGTGATGATGGACGGAGCGTTGACAATACAAACACTCACCCCCAGTCAACTGATCTGGGTTTAATCCATCACCGTTCTTTAGCTCACGCCGCCACACCAGTTCAGACATGGCCATATGCAAATCAGTCTGACCCTGTGCCTCATGGGAACAGTCCAGCCCGAACTGCCAAGCCATGTCTTCCCTGGACCGGAATCAAGCTTCCCAGGACCGTTTTCTGGCATTACAGCCGTCTTCAGCCGGGCTTGCTTGACTCCAGTGGCAAAGCGAGCAAGGGACTCACGTCTGAGCATACCCTGCCAACTTAGGGCGAACAAAGAAAAACCAAAGGTGATGATGGACGGAGCATTGACAATACAAACACTCACCCCCAGTCAACTGATCTGGGTTTAATCCATCACCGTTCTTTAGCTCACTCCGCCACCCCAGTTCAGACATGGCCATATGCAAATTAGTCTGACCCTGTACCTCATGGGAACAGTCCAGCCCGAACTGCCAAGCCATGTCTTCCCTGGACCCGGAATCAAGCTTCCCAGGACCGGTTTCTGGCATTACAGCCGTCTTCAGCCGGGCTTGCTTGACTCCAGTGGCAAAGTGAGCAAGGGACTCACGTCTGAGCATACCTTGCCAACTTAGGGCGAACAAAGAAAAACCAGAGGTGATGATGGACGGAGCGTTGACAATACAAACACTCACCCCCAGTCAACTGATCTGGGTTTAATCCATCACCATTCTTTAACTCACTCCGCCACCCCAGTTCAGACATGGCCATATGCAAATCAGTCTGACCCTGTGCCTCATGGGAACAGTCCAGCCCGAACTGCCAAGCCATGTCTTCCCTGGACCGGAATCAAGCTTCCCTCAACCGGTTTCTGGCATTACAGCCGTCTTCAGCCGGGCTTGCTTGACTCCAGTGGCAAAGTGAGCAAGGGACTCACGTCTGAGCATACCCTGCCAACTTAGGGCGAACAAAGAAAAACCAAAGGTGATGATGGACGGAGCGTTGACAATACAAACACTCACCCCCAGTCAACTGATCTGGGTTTAATCCATCACCGTTCTTTAGCTCACGCCGCCACACCAGTTCAGACATGGCCATATGCAAATCAGTCTGACCCTGTGCCTCATGGGAACAGTCCAGCCCGAACTGCCAAGCCATGTCTTCCCTGGACCGGAATCAAGCATCCCAGGACCGGTTTCTGGCATTACAGCCGTCTTCAGCCGGGCTTGCTTGACTCCAGTGGCAAAGTGAGCAAGGGACTCACGTCTGAGCATACCCTGCCAACTTAGGGCGAACAAAGAAAAACCAAAGGTTATGATGGACGGAGCGTTGACAATACAAACACTCACCCCCAGTCAACTCATCTGGGTTTAATCCATCCAAAAGGGAAAACGTGCCTGAAGTGTGGCCGGCTAAACCACTTTGCAGCAGTGTGCCGGGGCGGAAGATACAGGCCGAATGCCCCCAGGTCCCGCGCAGCCTTTGGACCCAGACACCTGTCGCATCGTGTCCGACAATTTTCACTAGAACAGGAACGGCCGCCCCCGACAGTCAAGCCCAGGAAAGGCGGCCACAATACGAGGACAACGACGATGAGGAGGTGTACGTCATCTCATATGTCAGCCGAGTGTCCACGAAGAGGAGACCGCCGCCCATGTGCTCCGTCTCCATTGAGGGCACAGAAGTGAGAGCCCTCATAGACACGGGGCATCAGTTAATGTTATGGACTCAGAGCAATACGAACAAATGTCACCTAATCCCGCTCTTGCACCTTCCAGAGCACGGATCTACACTTATGGGGGTACAGACCCGTTACCATTGCGTGGAGTAATCAGCACCACCGTCGTGAATGGAGAATATTCGACGGAAGCACGTTTTCATATCACAGAAGGAAAGAAGGGCACTCTTCTAAGCTGCCATACGGCGGAGGACCTGGGGCTTGTATTCTTTGCGAATCAAGTACACCAGTCACATGCGGACAATCTGCTGAAGGAGTTCCCCAAACTATTCAAAGGCTTAGGGAAACTCAAAGGGAAGAAATTTCGTCTACACATAGACACCTCTGTGCGCCCCGTAGCCCTCCGGCACAGGCGAGTGCCGTTCAACCTCCGGCCACAAGTAGAGGAAGAACTCAAAAAGCTGGAGGATCTCGGGGTAATAGAAAAGGTGTCAGGTCCGACCCCCTGGGTATCCCCACTGGTCGTGGCACCCAAACCGAAACAACCAGGGGCAATCAGGCTGTGCGTTGACATGAGACTCCCCAACGCAGCCGTAAAGAGAGGGAGGCATATTACCCCAACCATGGACGACATTGTGGCTGACCTGAACGGGGCGAAATGGTTTTCGAAGCTGGACCTCAACTCGGGGTACCATAAACTCAAACTGGAACTGGAGAGCCGCTATATAACCACATTCTCGACCCACGTGGGGCTACGAAGGTACCGGAGGCTGAGCTTTGGTGTGTCCTCAGCGGCGGAGGTGTTCCAAAACACCATACGCGAGGTGTTGTCAGGTCTGAGCGGGGTGATCAACCTCAGTGACGATATCCTTGTCTACTCCAACACCCTCGAGGAGCATCATGCCCATCTGAGAGCGACATTACAAAGGCTGGTGGAAAGTGGATTGACCCTGCATCGGTCAAAGTGCTCGTTTTATCAAGAATCCATTGACTTTTTCGGGTATACATTCACAACAGATGGGTTGAGAGTTGACCCCAAGAAAGCGGAAGCAATCAGGACTGCAAGCACTCCGAGGACTCTCACTGAAGTGCGGAGCTTCCTAGGCATGGCCACTTATTGTGGCCGTTTCATCCCCAACCTGGCGGCTCTGGCGGAACCCCTGAGGGCACTCACTCGGCAAGACCACAAGTGGAAGTGGACAGTGACCGCCCACAAGGCGTTCCAAGACATTAAAGCGATTCTTCTTGATAAAACAGTGATGGCATACCTCCAACTGCGCCGCAGGACAGAACTGATTGTGGATGTCAGCCCGGTAGGTCTGGGGGCGGTACTCCTACAGGAATACGGCATGGAGGAATGGAAGCCGGTAGCCTACGCGAGCAAAGCCCTGACTGACACCGAAACCCGATACGCCCAGATTGAACGCGAGGCACTGGCGATAAATTGGGCGTGCCAACACTTCCACCTCTACTTGTGTGGTCAAGAGTTCAGCGTGGTGCCGGACCACAAACCTCTGCTGCCACTGTTCACAGGATCATCCAGACTAGCACCCCCACGAATAGAACGCCGGGCCGTCCAGTTACAGGGATACAACTTCAAGATCCTATTCAGACCGGGGGCTCACAACCCCGCCGACTACCTGTCCCGGCACCCGGATGTGACCAAGCCGGCCCACCACCTAGATGACGGGCCGGGAGCGGAAGAGTTAGTTCACATGATCTCGCAAGCCGCGTGCCCTGACACGATGACGCTGAAGGAGATAGGAGAGGCAACAGCAAAAGACGAAACATTATCCTGTGTCAGGCACGCTCTAGAAGGGAATTGCTGGGCGCATTTTCTGGATGGGGCACAGAGCCTTCGATCGGAAGTCAGCCATTCGCGGCAGCAACTATGGCAAGTCAGGAGCGAGCTGAGTGTGGGTGACGAAGGGGTCATCCTCAGAGGGCACTTGATCGTAGTGCCGGAGAGTCTTCAGCGTCAGATGCTGGCGATAGCACATGCCAGTCATCAAGGGATGGCTAAAACCAAGGCTCGCTTGAGAAGCAAGGTCTGGTTCCCAGCCATGGACAGCATGGTGGACGAGATGGTACGCTCCTGTCACGCCTGCACCATCACCGGCGGAGACCCTGCGCTGGCACCAGTGATAACGGAGGAGGCCCCCCAGACACCGTGGACACACCTTAGTATCGAGTTTGGGAGTTTCCCGCACGGGCGGCACACGCTCGTTTTAGTTGACTCATTCTCCAAATTCCCAGTGGTGGAGGTGATACCCTCAATTGCTTTCCCCCAAGTCAAGAAGGCCCTAAACCGCATCTTTGCCACCATGGGGCTCCCAGAAGAAATCAAGTCAGATAATGGTCCACCCTTCCAAGGAAGAGAGTTTCAAAGCGGCCACAATACGAGGACAACGACGATGAGGAGGTGTACGTCATCTCATATGTCAGCCGAGTGTCCACGAAGAGGAGACCGCCGCCCATGTGCTCCGTCTCCATTGAGGGCACAGAAGTGAGAGCCCTCATAGACACGGGGCATCAGTTAATGTTATGGACTCAGAGCAATACGAACAAATGTCACCTAATCCCGCTCTTGCACCTTCCAGAGCACGGATCTACACTTATGGGGGTACAGACCCGTTACCATTGCGTGGAGTAATCAGCACCACCGTCGTGAATGGAGAATATTCGACGGAAGCACGTTTTCATATCACAGAAGGAAAGAAGGGCACTCTTCTAAGCTGCCATACCGCGGAGGACCTGGGGCTTGTATTCTTTGCGAATCAAGTACACCAGTCACATGCGGACAATCTGCTGAAGGAGTTCCCCAAACTATTCAAAGGCTTAGGGAAACTCAAAGGGAAGAAATTTTGTCTACACATAGACACCTCTGTGCGCCCCGTAGCCCTCCGGCACAGGCGAGTGCCGTTCAACCTCCGGCCACAAGTAGAGGAAGAACTCAAAAAGCTGGAGGATCTCGGGGTAATAGAAAAGGTGTCAGGTCCGACCCCCTGGGTATCCCCACTAGTCGTGGCACCCAAACCGAAACAACCAGGGGCAATCAGGCTGTGCGTTGACATGAGACTCCCCAACGCAGCCGTAAAGAGAGGGAGGCATATTACCCCAACCATGGACGACATTGTGGCTGACCTGAACGGGGCGAAATGGTTTTCGAAGCTGGACCTCAACTCGGGGTACCATAAACTCAAACTGGAACTGGAGAGCCGCTATATAACCACATTCTCGACCCACGTGGGGCTACCAAGGTACCGGAGGCTGAGCTTTGGTGTGTCCTCAGCGGCGGAGGTGTTCCAAAACACCATACGCGAGGTGTTGTCAGGTCTGAGCGGGGTGATCAACCTCAGTGACGATATCCTTGTCTACTCCAACACCCTCGAGGAGCATCATGCCCATCTGAGAGCGACATTACAAAGGCTGGTGGAAAGTGGATTGACCCTGCATCGGTCAAAGTGCTCGTTTTACCAAGAATCCATTGACTTTTTCGGGTATACATTCACAACAGATGGGCTGAGAGTTGACCCCAAGAAAGCGGAAGCAATCAGGACTGCAAGCACTCCGAGGACTCTCACTGAAGTGCGGAGCTTCCTAGGCATGGCCACTTATTGTGGCCGTTTCATCCCCAACCTGGCGGCTCTGGCGGAACCCCTGAGGGCACTCACTCGGCAAGACCACAAGTGGAAGTGGACAGTGACCGCCCACAAGGCGTTCCAAGACATTAAAGCGATTCTTCTTGATAAAACAGTGATGGCATACCTCCAACTGCGCCGCAGGACAGAACTGATTGTGGATGTCAGCCCGGTAGGTCTGGGGGCGGTACTCCTACAGGAATACGGCATGGAGGAATGGAAGCCGGTAGCCTACGCGAGCAAAGCCCTGACTGACACCGAAACCCGATACGCCCAGATTGAACGCGAGGCACTGGCGATAAATTGGGCGTGCCAACACTTCCACCTCTACTTGTGTGGTCAAGAGTTCAGCGTGGTGCCGGACCACAAACCTCTGCTGCCACTGTTCACAGGATCATCCAGACTAGCACCCCCACGAATAGAACGCCGGGCCGTCCAGTTACAGGGATACAACTTCAAGATCCTATTCAGACCGGGGGCGCACAACCCCGCCGACTACCTGTCCCGGCACCCGGATGTGACCAAGCCGGCCCACCACCTAGATGACGGGCCGGGTGCGGAAGAGTTAGTTCACATGATCTCGCAAGCCGCGTGCCCTGACACGATGACGCTGAAGGAGATAGGAGAGGCAACAGCCAAAGCCGAAACATTATCCTGTGTCAGGCACGCTCTAGAAGGGAATTGCTGGGTGCATTTTCTGGATGGGGCACAGAGCCTTCGATCGGAAGTCAGCCATTCGCGGCAGCAACTATGGCAAGTCAGGAGCGAGCTGAGTGTGGGTGACGAAGGGGTCATCCTCAGAGGGCACTTGATCGTAGTGCCGGAGAGTCTTCAGCGTCAGATGCTGGCGATAGCACATGCCAGTCATCAAGGGATGGCTAAAACCAAGGCTCGCTTGAGAAGCAAGGTCTGGTTCCCAGCCATGGATAGCATGGTGGACGAGATGGTACGCTCCTGTCACGCCTGCACCATCACCGGCGGAGACCCTGCGCCGGCACCAGTGATAACGGAGGAGGCCCCCCAGACACCGTGGACACACCTTAGTATCGAGTTTGGGAGTTTCCCGCACGGGCGGCACACGCTCGTTTTAGTTGACTCATTCTCCAAATTCCCAGTGGTGGAGGTGATACCCTCAATTGCTTTCCCCCAAGTCAAGAAGGCCCTAAACCGCATCTTTGCCACCATGGGGCTCCCAGAAGAAATCAAGTCAGATAATGGTCCACCCTTCCAAGGAAGAGAATTTCAAAGCTACCTTGAGAACCTCCAGATCATGCACCGGAAAATCACTCCGCTTTGGCCCCAAGCAAATGGGGAAGTAGAAAGACTAATGAGGACCCTTAACAGAGCTCTGAGGATCACCGTGGACCGTGGGGAGGACCCGGGAGCAGTTCCTAGGTGCCTACCGTCACACGCCACATAGCACCACAAAATGTGCCCCCGCGCATGTGTTGTTTAAGAGAGCGCCTCGGGATAGCATCCTGACCGACCACACATGGACCCCTGAGGCAAGGGACGGAGAAGCTATTCAAGCCAGGAGGAGAGCCACAAACCAAAAGGCGAGTGAAGCACGGCACCCCAACAGCCGACGAAACAAGAAGGAGACACTGTGGTGATTCGGGACCGACACCCAGGGTGGAAATTTTGAACACCCTATGAGCCGGAGGTATGGACGGTGGACAAGATTCAGGGGACCATGGTCACCGCCAGACGAGGTAATCAGGCGGTAATCCGCAACGTGTCATGTTTTAAGAAAGCGGCAACGTCGGGCGGTCCCCCAGCAATGGTAGGAGATCAGGAGATTGTGGAGGACTACGGTCTGGATTCTGGGGAGTCGGTCTCAAGTTCACCACCGTCAGGACAACGCGGAGAAAGCTCACCAGGGGCCAAAACACCGGTGGCAGCTCCGGCCGACAAGGCCGAACTTCAAGTGGTGAGAGTGTGGAGACAACCCCGGCTGGGGTTGCAGCATCCCCATTGGTCCGGAGTCAACGATACAATCTACGACCCAATCCGGGTCCGAGTCAGAGACTAAGAGACTTTGCATGGACATCGCCCTGATGGCACGAGTGCCTGAAGGAGCAGACTAAATTGAAGGAGGGATGTAGAGAGCCACTCAGGCTCCTCTCTACTTTGTAACAACATCTACACGCATCCCCACACCCCCGGGGCGGGCTCGCTCCGGTGTGTAAATAAAGAAGGCGGAAGACCACTCGGGGTCTTTCCGGCGTAGTGCTGACCTGGTGTCGGTGTGTCTTCATTCAGCAATCCAGGTCACACGTGGCAGGCCCTGTCCTGGCCCACCACAGCCTGTAGGGCAATCAGACAATGCCCAAAGGGCTAGCCTTCAGGTCAGTAAGTGGGTTGTCTGTTTAGATACTTGTGGGCCTGTTTTATGGCCTTGTGGGCTGGTGTTTACTGTTTGTTTCCCTGATATTACCACAAACATTGCCTGCATGAAATTCAAAGCCATGCAGTCTTCTATACCTTGCAAAAAAACGGCGTCCAGGAGCCGCACTATGCACAGCTGGAATCTGCATTCTGCACATAGCCCATGGAACCAGCGTGCTTCTTGCTGCCAGCTGCGATTCACACTAAATCACAGGGTAGGTGCCCAAAGATGTACCCAAGGCCGCACCACCAACCAAGTAAGATCCTGCATCATCTCCACCTGGGACCCACACCCGCTGACCCACTTCCCCTCCAGTCCCGAAACTGCTTGGATACTGTGCTCAACTGTACATTGTAGCTCATGTTCAAGATTCCCCTGTATCCTACCTCAAGTGGGCCGGGGAGAGCTTTCAGTTTGGTGATGGAGCAGTAGCCTGTGAGAGGAATGTGCCACCAGAGCTCTCAGAAGGGTGAGACCTAGTGTCTGCATCTGTCTGGGAGCTGAAGAGGGGCCGTATATCGAGTCAGACCAGTCTGGTGGTATCAGGCCCAGCTGAGGTAAAATACCCGAGGTAGAGAAGGGTGTAAGATGAGCAATTGTACACACATGTGAGTTTGATCTGAATTTAATTAAACATGGACCACTTCTAACACCTCTCTCGCATAGGCCCTGGGCCCCGGCATTTGAAACCCCTAGAAGCCCAGCCAGGGAAAAGGCAAAGTACTATGTTTAATCTGATATGCTTAGTCAGAGTGCTATGTTATTCAACTACAGTGCTTTACCCAGCACTCCATTCCAAATCTTCAAAAGAAATTGTACATCAATGAGTATTTTCAGTGAACCTGGATGCAGGTCTGCCAAATGGTAATAAGAGAAAAAGAAGAGGAAGTGTTCAACCCTTGCAATAGTGTAAACGTGTAAAATAAAATAAGTACTCAATTGAGGCTAGAGGCATGTTAAAATTGGACCACCTATGGCCAAGGTGTTGTGGAGCAAGGAAACCAGTGGAATCTGTGTTTTACTTATTTCCTCATCTCAGATAACACAGGGTCCCTGGGGTGTTTTAACTCCTGTTAACCAGTTGTAACGATGGTTTACAGTAGGAACCAAATTCACTTGTGTGACCATGCTGGTAAATGGCAGTTTCCAGTAGAGTCTGTAGGTCTTGTAGCCTCATTAAATCTAATACAACCAGTTTGTTTACAGCCATGACACAGTAAAATGTGACAGGCAGAGTAAATCATACTCAGCAGCTGAAGGCCTGATTACTCTTATACCTCATCCAGCATATTGCTACCCCTTCAGGTCACTCGTGCAATGGTTCCTACGTCAAAACAGATGTAGCACACAGCCAACCACACATGTTTATAGAGGTGCCTAGTCACTTGCTGTTTTTAGATGTACCACTTTCTAAATTTCCACAAGCTGAGGCTTGATACCTTGTGCATATTTTGCTAGTTCCATAGAGTACAGTGTTCAGCAAGACTTTGTTTACATTTCACTGTAGAAGTTCTTGGCTGTGAAAGTACAGTTTGCTTGAGGAGAGGTCTAGCAGGCACTGTTTTGACTTTTTGGGGTATCAATGTGGTCAGGAGTCACATGTGCAGAAGAGCAGACTAGCATGGGGCTGAGTGGCCCGGAAACATTTGAAGGTTTCGCATACCTACAAGGGGATTCTACCATACTGTTTTATTTTAAACAGTGCTTCTTGTATATGGTGTTCAGGGATGGAAGCAAATTTGTTTGAACAAATCTCTGTGTGTGAAAAAGAGAATTTGTTAGAAATGTGTTGTTGCCTATGGTGCATTTTGGTTTTAAAAAGTTGTGCAAGTTCATTGCATGCGTCGTAAAAAAGTGTAAAATAATTTGGACAAGGCTGTGTCCTGACACATGCATGTAACATGTCTGAGCTTCACGTATGGCAGCAATGTACTCTGATAGGTCACAGAGGTGTCAATCTGCAGTGGCACAAAGCGCTACCAATGACAGCCCTGGTTAAAAACAAATTCAGGGGCAAGAAGACAGCACCTACCACGCTGCCATGCAGAATTGGCCTTCTCCCGATGGGCAGGCAAACAACAGTGAGTCCTCAATCAGTCTGTATTCCCCTTGAGGCTTATCCCACGTTCAAATATATGCCAGTGATCGCAGAAATCAGTAACTTATACAGGGGCAAGAAGAGAGCAGCCACCAAGCTTCTAAGCACTATTGGTAATGCACCAACTTGCTGTCAATTTCATTTCTTTCTGTCACAGTGGATATGCAGCCTCATCATATCAGCTTGTCATGTGTAGAAATATGGAAACAGTATTACAAAACACAGTTAGCTTGATACCTTGGGCATTTTTTTACTAGTTCCATAGAGTACAGTGTTCAGCAAGAATGTGTTTACATTTCACTGTAGAGGTTCTTTGCTGTGAAAGTACAGTTTGCTTGAGAAGAGATTTAGCAAGCACTGTTTTGACTTTTTGTGGTATCAATATGGTCTGGAGTCACATGTGCAGAAGAGCAGACAAGCATGGGGCTGGGAGGCCCAGAATCATTAGAAGGTTTTGCATACCTACAAGGAGATTCTGCCATACTGTTTTATCTTAAACCATGCTCCCTGTATATGGTGTTCAGCTATGGAAGCAGATTATTTTAGACAAATCTCTGTGTCATGTGGAAAAAGAGAAGTTGATAGAAATGTGTTATTGCCTATGGTGCATTTTGGTTTTAAAAAGTAATGCAAGTTCATTGCATGCATCATGAAAAAGCGTAAAATAATATGGACAAGTATGTGTCCTAAAACATGCATGTATTATGTCTGAGCTCCGAGTATGGTAGCAGTGTACTCTGATTGGTCACAGAGCTGTCAATCTGCAGTTGCACAAAGCGCCACCAATGATAGCCCTGATATAACATCTTTTCAGGGGCAAGAAGACAGCATCTACCACGCTGCCATGCAATACAGGCCTTCTCCTAATGGCCAGGCAAACAACAGTTACTCCTCAATCAGTCTCTATTCACCTTGAGGCCTATGCCACCTGAAGATATCTGCCAGTGATCTCAGAAGTCAGTAACCTATCCAGGGGCAAGAAGAGAGCAGCCACCATGCTTCTGAGCACTATTGGCAAAGCTCTAACTTGCTGTCCATTTCGCTTAATGTATCACGGTGGATGTGCAGCCTTATCACATCAGCTTGTGATGTATAGAATTATGAAAACAGTATTACAAAGCACCAGTAGCCCCTTTGATTTCCTGTAGACAAGCACTTTCTGTCCACCTATGGGTCCTCTCATAAAGACCCAGATCTTTGTACTGGGGTGAATGTAAGACATTGCTCTACATTCTGTCCATCAACTGTGGTTTTTGCAACTCTCATAAAGACTGTCCATTATCAGTACAGCAACTATTCTTTGTACCAGCCAGTATCCTATTCAAAGATCTGTATACCATATCTGTGGCACTGTCAGCCTATTCTGGATTTCATATTAGCAGAGCATCAACTTACCCTCCAGTCAGTCTCTATAGAGGAGGAAGCCCCAACCATCACTAGAAACAGCTGATGCTCATACCAGCAGATACAATTCTAGATGGGGACATATGAACTGTTGGCCTCTTTCTATCCTCTCAGTCAGTGCTTTCCTCTTTTTAAGGAAGCTAAGCATCATAATCTCTTCTTATCAGTAATGCAGCATCAGCATGACAGCCAATATCTTTGTTGATGTGAGTAAAATCTGCCCAAATTTTCTTAATACTCTTTAAATTGCTAATGCAGATATTGATCAACACAAGGACTGTACCAGTGATGTGCATAGTTTCTGTAGAATAAATTAATGATAGTAAACCTGGAAAGGTTCAATGGCTCCACAAGTTTAGGAGTATGTATACCATATCATGGAAAGGAAGGTTGCTGGGAGAACTTGACCTGCATTAAATAGCACTGTTAGCTATGTTACAAGACTTAGATTTAGTACATGGTACTCTTAGTTTCTAAAACAAATGATTAAGTGACCTTGTTTTGAACATTATAGGCACACCAACCTTCCCATTTTATGTTATCTCATATTGATAATGGCTGATTTCAACTTGACTAGTTTATTCTCTATTTAATAGGTTCTTAATCAATGCTACGTTATCTTAATTGAGTATCTGAAGATACTACCTGAACCAATGTATGCAGCTGCATTTTTAATAGGATTTTGAAGTATTTCTGTTTATAGGGTACTTCTTTTGTATCTGCAGAGATTTTCCAGCCTCTGTGTGTGATGTAAGTAACCAAACGTTAGATGCATCACATTCTGTGTTAGCACCACATCAAAGGTCATTCGATATGGCTAGTGATGCCACTTCCTGTGATGTCACCGGGTAAAAGTTTGTGTGATGTCACTTCCTGTGACATCATCTGGGTGGGTCAAAGGGTCAGTAATGTCCCTTCCTGTGATGTCATCAGGTCAAAGTTCATGTGATGTCACTTCCTGTGACATCAGACGGAAGTCACATGACATGTGATGTCACTTCCACTACCCCTCGCATTTTGATGAATCGATGTCCATGGGATTATGCTTCCCTTTCTTTACTACTGAAAACACAGCAGACAATCAAATTACAAAAAAAGACGTAATAATTATATTTCCCATGAGACAATGCTTTGTCATCCACAGATAAGTGCTCTTTGTTGACTTTTCTTGCCCCTGATTGTATAGCCTGAATTTCCTTCGCACAATCACCCCCAAGACACTGATCAGGGTTATTGTGTGAATTCCTGTGCTAATCATTTCAGTTTGGTTTGATCTTGTAGATGTCCTTACTCCCGAGAGACTATGGTCTCCGTTTTACAAGCCAGGGTGGAGGGGGAGCAAGGAGTCAGAAGACATGAAATCGATTGATACAGCTGGAGGCTCGGTCCTCTATCTGCTGCGAGTGGAGTGGCGCAACTGCCCAGTACACCCGTGCTCGTTTTTGAGATGGCTTGGCTTGGGAATGACTTTCAGTTCCCTGTCAGTTTGTGCTAAGTTGGACTCCTCTGCTTCCCACGGCCAGCGAGGCCGTATAAATGCATCAGGGCTTTGCCTTAGGGGATGGCAGGTGCTCCCTCCACTAAAAAATGTAACCGGCACAGTATTCACAACTTCACATCATTAACATTTCCTGCTCGTGGATGCCTCCAACTTCCTTCCTCTTACTTAAAGCTTTGAATTGGTGCCCTGCACAACCATGGAACACTACTTCCCCAAAGACGGCAATAATTATGTTGAATATGGAAGTATCCCCAATGATTACCAGGTGGAAAAAGATTGGTTAATGCACTGGATAACTCAGTGCAAGAATATGTCAACAGAGCAATTAATACTCACACTGTGACCCTATACACAACCCCTGAAGCGCTATGGGAGAAGAGAGCTGGGAACTGAGAACTCTGTGGCATCTGCTTACTTGGCAGTCAGGATGGTGGAATCCACTTTCCTTGCTCAAAAAGGAACCTTCAAGCTACCACATTTGGAGACGGAGAAGATTAGCAGCTCTCTCCGTCTGGACCATAGCTAAGGGGCAACTAATGTGTCTGGCCTTTCGAGGACCAATCGGAGAGATGACCACTCCGTAGATGATTCCTCCTCTCAGTCATCCAGATCTGATCAATCTCAAGAAAATCCGAGGCACACAGCTTTCAAATGTAAGAGAAAATCTCACAGTACAATAGGAGAATATTAGGGACCAGTTTAGTCCCTCAGGATGATGGATGATTCATAGCTGATAAGGCCTACTTTTGTAACACACCTGACACCCAAATTGTGTTTTAAAAAATATACTCCATTCAAAGGTACTCTCCAGGTCAGTGTTTCTACAGTGTTTGTTACAATGTTTGCTGCCTGAGCAGCCTCTTGGCCACTTAACGTTGTCTGGCTGAACCATTCCCCCACACATCAACCGAGGCTGTCTTGCATCATGTTTTCTCCTTCTGATCAGCTTTTGAATCTTCAACTGGTCTGAGGAAACAAAGGTGACCCATTCCCTGTGGTTGGCATTGTTTTTTGGCCAAATTGATTTTTTATTCTGTTTGGACAGTTCGGCCAGCAGTTTTGCCTCATTAGGTCTTTTTAAGAACGTATGCTGTTCAAGGGTTGCCTTTTGGTGAGACTTTCCACAATGCTCATGGTGTGGTTTGGGGACTTGGTGGCCTCTGAGTGACTTTATGCTGCCTGCCCCTCCCCCGGTTGACTACAAAACCTCTGCTTCTATCTTACTTGACTGTGTCCTCCCTGAGCTTCCTCAGACCCTCTTCCTATGGCCTTTGGGTAGAGGACAGAGAGGCTGTTGAACTTGGCACCTTTTGGTGTGCTTCCCCTGAGTTTTTGGTTTCTGACCTCCCGGTTTTGACTCTGTTTTTGCTGGCGTAACGTTTCTGCGCATTTTTCACACTGCTGTTCAGTGGTAAAGTGCAGGTGCTCCTGTGGTAAAGTATGTTATGGATTGATGTTTTCACGATTGGATATTTGATTTGCATGTCAGTCCCTTGTAAAGTGCACTTCGGCTGCCGGGACTTGTGAATCAAATGCTACTAGTGGGACTACAGCACGAATTGTGCCACCCACGCAAGTAGCACAGAAAAAGGTATCTCAGACCTGCCATTGCTGAGTCTGTGCGCAGTTGTGACTGCCATGTTGACGCGGTGATGGAGCGAGATGTGGAAATAATTTTATTTCAACTCGTGAAGTCATACTTTCATAATGAAAATAACTCTAACGTTTGGTGCTGTGTTTGTATTAATTCAACCTAGATTAAACTTACATTACACGTGGGATATTAACATATGTGCTCATAAACGTGCATAATTGTTGCATCTTTTGTTCGTGCAAATTAATAAATTAATTTTGTCCTTTTGTCATGTTATCACTAATTGCGGCTGTTCTTAAAAATAGCATATGCTTGTTTTGCTTCCCTTGTCTATGTGGCGTCACTCCATTTTCTATAGGTGCATAAAGAATTTCGATGGATTTTAAGAAGACTGGTAGATATAATGCTGCTTTAATTGTTTGCTTTGGCTAGGTAATTTAGACTAATGGGTTAATCATTAGTAATTGTTGGGTGGCAACAGAACAAATAATATTTCTTACATTAATTATTCTTTTGTGTTTGTTTATATATTAGTGGACGTTAAATTGACTGCTTTGGGCCTAGTTTACTCGAGTTTGAAAATAATTTCTGCACGGAGCAAGAGAGAGTCCTTTCAAAGAAAGATTTCCTTTCGGTGGCAACATTTTGGAAAGCGTGGTGTGTTTCTAGCAGTCTCCTACTCGGACAAGGCCAAGGCCAGGAACCGGCAGGAGGAACATTTGATAACTTTGCATCTGAGGAAGTGAAATGACATGATGAAAAAATTTTATGCAGGAAAATGTTGCAATCTGAGGAAGCCTCGGAGCTCGAATGCTAGAGACAAAGGACTCTAAGAAAGTGACGGAACTGATGTTTTGAAAATGAGGTGACATGTCACTTGTCACTTGTGAACCAATGGGACTCCGACTTTTGCAGAAAAGAATTACTTTTACTTAGATTAGTTAGTGTAGTAAGGTATAAAAACCCATTCCCCGTGGAAGGGTTATGCTTGCTTGCTTGCTGCTGCTTTTGCTGACCTTTGGATGAGGGTGTTGTGCTGACGGACTTCACTTGGAGCATGTAAGAACCCTCAAAGACTTTATTTTATTTCCATTTATTTAGCTTAGTTAGGGACTTAGGTTCTAAAAAATGCTAAACTAATAAATACTTTTGCAATAATAATTTTCAAACTTATAATGTTTTTACTATGCAAAATTCTAATAAAAATGCTTTAATAAAAATTACATTTACGAAATTATAATAAATAGCTAATAAAATCTTACTTTTGAAAACAAGCTGGTCTTGACATTTCATGGGTTCAGGTTACCATTAGCTAGATTCTATCGCCATAAGTGGCTTAATAAATAGTTAGGTTTGTTGAAATGATGATATCTATTTACAGCGGTTGTATATAAATGTATATAAATTGTGAATAGGTTAATTAGGCCACTTGGTTCAGTTGGTCATAATATGTCATGTTTGATTAATGGGCCTTTGTGTTTAATTAGTGATTAATAGTATAAGTTGTATGTTTATGACATATTTTCTATAGGCCGCTGGATCAATTACCTTGGTAGCAGAATTTGATGGTTGCTATGGTAACCAACATATACGGTAGGTACATAGGATCGATGTCTAACATATGTTGAGTCCGTTTTCGTGCTATATGTAAGGTTTTTTCCAGCAGCGTGAAAATTCCTTGTTGTACCGGTACAAATTAGTGTGATGAGAAGGTAGTCACACAGCACATTTGATCTGTTTCAGAGTAGTGATATCGCCGTGTATCACAAGTGTTGTCGCCGTACAACACAAGTTAGGGTTAGGAGTGAGTGTTGTATAGTGAGGATTATCTAAGAAATTTGAGCAGCATGAGTATAGGGACAATGAGCCCGCTCTAAAACTCACTGTGATAAGAGTAATAGTATTTATTCAAACTTGAGTGAAGGGTAAGATAACGCCGGTGTATGATTATCTATAAACAGGTGAGAGTCCTGTAGGGATAACATACTTAATATCTATAAACAGGTGAGAGTCCTGTAGGGATAACGCTTATTTTACTAACGGTGCATGATATCTATAAACAGGTGAGAGTCCTGTACGGATTTCATGTGTGTTTGATTAGGGATACTTTCCGTTTGAAAGTGCGAAATTGTTTTGTAAGAGTGTTCAAGTTAAACTTTGAATTGTCACTTGGATGTGCATTCTGAGGGAAACGAGTTCATTATTACTTGTTTGAAGGGTGGAGTAAAAGGATTACTTTATCGGCAAATGTATATTCTGTGAGAATAGCGTCGTCTATTCCACGTATAGAATTCTTGTATGATTGAAATTCTATCACTTATTGGAGAAACAGACAGATGAGTCTTTCTTGTGGTTGTTGAATTAATTTTTCATTGAAAAAGCGTTCTTAAAATGGCGCTGTGAAAAGTTTTTGTAAAGGAGGGGTGAGCGCTGAGAGTAAGATACGAGAAACCGCAGCAGCTGTGTACGTCACACGGTTCGCGCAGTGATTGGGTAACATACGTCACAGACTGTGTTCTGATTGGCTCTCGTAACTCTGACGTGCTGTAAACTGATTGGTTCTTTGAGAAAGAATAATTTCTATTGGTTGAGCAAGGTAGTGACGTAGCTCAACTCTGATTGGCTTGTTAGTGTGTTTCACGCACGGATTGGCTAGTGTTACGGAACATCCAGGAAATATTTTACGATCATTTCCTCTAATTGGAATTGATTTGAAAAATGAGTTATTATTTTAAACATGTTGAGAAAAAGCCTACTTTGCTTCAAAAATTAAAAATTTTTATTTCACCTGACAAGAAAATAAAAACGCGAGGTGGTAAATTACTTCATAAATACAAAACACCTGCAGCGTATATGGAAGGTGAATATGGATAGCATACTGTTTTGTGGTTTGATGTAAGGAAACATTACACTAAAGACGACGGTATTTTGACTTGGCCAGAAGATGGTTCATTTAATATAAAAAATTTAAGAAATTTGAGAGAAAAGATGAATGCTCTTATACCGAAACCGAGACCTACTCAATTTGAAGCTTTAGTTTAATGGGAAGATGAAATGTTTCAACTTCAAAGAGAAGCGAGTGGTATTAAAAGACCTCCGAAAATACCAAGCTATAGACGAGAGACTCATGAAGATAGAATGAGAATGTGGAGACAGGGAAACATGTGTGATGGTCTCTATTTAATTAGAGAAATGGTTTTGGGATCTCCTGGTGAAAAAAGATCTGAAAAGAAAAATAATGTAGTCATAGAAAGTGAATCTGAAGATGCAGTTTTAGAAGAAATTTTTACTTTTAATAAAAGAAATGAATCTTTGAGACCTCCTCGATCATGGTCTACTCCAATGGTTTCTACTGAAACCACACCAAGTGCACCTCCTATTAATGAATCTCCAAAATTGTACCCTAATAATTCAGAATCTTTTGAAACTCCAGAAAAATCAGAAACTGGGACAAATGCTGATGTTTACATTGGGGGTAAACATTTTTCGTTAATTCCAAAAGAAAGGGAAGCCCCTAAAATTTTAATGAGAGAAATTAGGGATGAGGAAGTTGTAAATACTTCAGAATATTTACGATCAAAGGAAGAATTAATTCGACAAATTACTAAAGGCATGGAAGCTGTAACTGTTCCAGTAACTATTGGTCCTGTTCAGCCTGTTTTTGAACAAAAAGAAAATAACAGGACAAGTTTAACGATTCCTTTAAATGCAGAAGTTCAAAAGGTTGCTGAAAATTTTTATTCAGATTTATCTGAAATTAATCATGAGAAAACGAAAATGCCTGATTTGACTTTCAATGAAGGTTCTTTTAACAATTCACCAATGGGTGCAGAATCTGATGCTGAGTCTTCTGAAAGAAGAGGGTCAAATTCAAAACTTGATGTTGCAAAATTAAAGGCAAATTTAGAAGAATTAATAATTGGTACAATTGGTTCTGACAGTTTAAAATTTTGTCGTGATGATGAACTACTGTTCATCTGCAAGAGTATTCAATGGAAAACAAAGAATAAATATGATCAGTTGGAAGAACTGGCAGCAGAACTTGAAATTGATTTAAGCAGACAAAAGAATTTTGGAAAACATTATAGATTGGATTTTACAGAAAAAGACATTGAGAATTTGAACTCAATAGGAAGAATAATGCACATTAAAGACTTGATTGTTTACATCAAAAAGCTTGGTGAATTGAGTAAGTGGAGAGTGAAGTGGACTAGAAAGAATGAGGATGAAAAATTAGAGAAATTATCAAAACAATTTCCAATGAGAGAAATTGCTGGTGGAGGTTATGTTCATGTTCCTTGGCCGAGACAGGATATTTTACTTTTCACTAATGATTTTCCAAGACTGAGAGAAAAGCCTGTTGACTGGTATCGACAAATAGACAGGTTTATAAAAGTTTCAAAGGTTCTGTGGATTGATCTAGATGGATTTTTTGACATCGTTGTTCCATCAGATCTTTGGACAGAATGTAAAATTGCTATAGGTTGGCCAAAAGAGGAACCTGAGCGAATTAAAGAAACTAATAGTAATGGATTTTTACGGAAAGGTGATTTATTGGTTAAAACAAAAGATTGCTCCAAAGGAAGTGGACTGGGTTAAAATAGATCAAACTAATCAGGAACCTAAAGAATCAGTTCATTCATTTTATGAAAGGTTACTACTAGTTTTCAAACAATACAGTGGCTATGAAAAATTAGACGAAAAGGATATGAGCCATTTTATTTACAGGTTTGTTTAGGGTCTTAGACCTGAAGTTGGGGAAATGATTAGAAATAATATTGTTGGATGGCAATCACTTTCAGTTGACGACATTTTGAGAAAAGCAAAATACTGTAGTGATGAGTTAGAGGTTAAACAAAAGAAGTTGAAAGAGAAAGCAATGTGGGCGCAAGTGAAAGTGGCTGAGCAACAAATTGCCAGTCTTGAAAATAAAAATGCAAATTTTATTCAAAATCAAAACATGAATCAGGGTCAAGGGAAATTTAAATTTAATAATAATAAAAGATATAATGCTAAAGTTGATGATTTGAAACAGAAATTGCCTTGTTTTAATTGCGGCGAAATTGGACACTGGAAGAGTGAGTGTAAAAACCCACCCAGAAATTTTAAAAATCCATTGTTAAACCCACAAATGCAGAACGATGTTGATCTGCAGCAACAGCTACGTTTGCAGCGTAAACTGAATGACCTGAGTCTTCAGCGACAGCTACAAAATCAATTGATTCAACAGCAGAATCAAATTCCACAGCCTCCCTTTCCTAATTCTGGGGGAAGTCAAAAATATAATCCTGGTGTGGGATTTGAAGGAGATGATCAGGTAATAAGGACTCAAAGACAAATTGTGCAAAATGCTTCAGGACAGTTTTTGTTAACAGAAAATCAAGGAAGTGATTCTGATGATTACTTCTGACGGTGCCCGAGAGAGGGGGAAGAGTGTGTAATTGGAGCCACTCTTGAGGTTGACCAGTCTGGTCCATTTGTAAATGGAAAAGTTAATGATGTAGACATCACTTTTCTAGTGGACACTGGTGCTACCCGTTCTACTGTTAGATCAGTGGAAATTGAAAACCTACCTCTCTCTGGGGAAACCATCCAAGTAGTCGGAGTAAGTAATCAACAAATTAAAACTGACTTAACAGATCCAGTGCAAGTTGAAATTGGAAATTTTAAAGACAAACATAGATTTGTGGTTTGTAATAGCTGTCCAGTGAATTTATTAGGGAGAGATATATTGTGTAAGATGAATTGCAGAATATATTGCTCTCCTGATGGAGTAGAATTACAAACAATGGAGGAAGATGGTTTGTATAGAATGACAATGATGTTAGTAGAAACAGAAGAAACAAAATTGTTTCCTGCTTTTGAAAAAGAAAACTTACCTGTAGAACTAAAGGAGACAGTCAAAACTGAGATTTGGGATTTGACTGGAAATGAGATGGGTCTGATGAAACATATCGATCCAGTCAAAATCTCATTGAAACAGGGAATAGAATTTCCAAACATTCCTCAGTATAAAATGAAAGCAGAAACCATAGAAGGTGTTATTCCAGTGATTGAAAAATTCATTAAACAAGGTGTTTTAAAAGAAATTGAGAGTAGCCCTTGTAATTCACCGATTATGGGAATTAAAAAATCAAATGGAACATATAGAATTGTTTAAGATTTAAGAAAGATTAATCAAATTGTAATTCCATGTTGTCCTGTTGTTCCAAATCCTGCAGTTATTTTATATCAGATTCCACATGATGCTGAGTGGTATACTGTCATTGATCTTTGCAATGCATTATTTACTGTTCCTTTACATCCAGAGAGTCAGGACATTTTTGCTTTCAGGTTCCAAAATAGGACCCTCGCATGGTGTAGAATCCCTCAAGGGTATACAGAGAGTCCTTCTATTTTTAATGAGTTGTTGAAGAGATCTTTAGAAGATCTAAATCTACCTGGCAGGTCGACATTGGTACAATACATTGACGATTTACTAATTGCAGCAAAATCGAGAGAAAATTGTGTGACAGACACAATTGTACTTTTAAATCATCTAGCAGATGAGGGACATAAAGTGTCTCCTGCAAAATTGCAGTTTTGTAAACAAGAAGTGAAATACCTTGGACATAGAATTGCAAAAGGAATAAGACAAGTAACAATTGAAAGAATAAAAATTATTCAAGCAATGCAACCTCCAAGAACTCAAAGACAGGTTAGAATGTTTCTAGGAATGGTTGGTTACTGTCGACAATGGATAAGTGGATTTTCAGTAATTGCGAAACCACTACAGAAATTGACTAAATCAGATGTAAAGGATCCAATTGTTCTTAATGAATCTGAGTTAGAAGCTTTTGAGAATCTAAAAAGAAGCCTATGTGAAGCTCCAGCTCTAGGCATGCCAAATTATGAAAAAGATTTTGAACTGTATTGCAGTGAAAGAGAAGGATGTGCAGTGTCTGTACTAATTCAAAGACATGGGAATCTGAGAAAACCCATTGCATACTTTTCAGCAGTTCTTGATCCTGTTGCAAAAGCCTTACCAGGTTGCTTAAAAGCAGTTGCAGCAACTAGTGTCAGTTTGGAGCAAAGTGAAGGAATCATAATGGGGTTTCCTGTAAAAGTCTATGTTCCCCATTCAGTTGAAATACTCCTGACAAGGAGTAAGACACAACATCTGACCAGTAATAGATTGACAAAATACGAGAAAGTTATTTTAGGAGCAGATAATGTTTCTATTGCAAGATGTGTGAATTTGAATCCTTCTACATTATTGCCTGATTCTGAAATTATTGATGAAATTGATGTGGAGCATGAATGCTTAGATGTTATGGAATATTGTACCAAGCCAAGGCAAGATATTAAAGACGAACCTTTGCCTGAATCAGATTTTGTCTACTTTGTAGATGGCTCCTGTTTAAGATCAGAGGGAGGTGTTTTAAAAGCAGCATATTCAGTCTGTACAGTTGCAGATGTTGAAGAAGCATCATGTCTTGAAGGAATTCGTTCAGCACAGTTGGCTGAATTGATTGCTTTAATTCGTGCTTGTGAAATATCAAAAGATTTGAGAGTTACCATAATAACTGACAGCCAGTATGGATATCGAGTTGTGCATGATTATGGACAGCTCTGGTCTCAGAGAGGCTATTTAACTTCAGCAGGATCTCCAATTAAAAATGCAGTATTCATTAAAAGATTAATAGATGGCATTCAATTACCAAAAGAAATTGCTGTCGTGAAATGCGCAGCTCACAAAAAGGGTGAGGATTATATCACCAAAGGCAATGCTTATGCAGATGAGACGGCAAAGTATTGCGCAAGAAATGGTTGTGCATATAATCGAGAAAGGAGTAAAGAAAGTGATTCGAATTCATTGATGCTAACAACAGTGGTTGAAACATGGCAGGAAATCAGAGATTTACAAAATGAAGCTGATGATGATGAGAAAAACACATGGTTAAAGGCAGAATGTAGACCACGAGATGAGGATGGAGTTTGGATCTACAAAGATGGCAGAGTAGTTTTACCTAATTGTATGATTGCTGACATGGCCAGATTATATCATGGCCCTGGTCATATTGGAAGGGATTCTATGATCAGACTTTTTAAAGAGACATGGTTTAATACCAAATTCAGAACAATTGCAGAATCTCTTTGTCAGAGGTGTTTAACTTGCCAACAAATGAACCCAAACAGAAAATCAGTTGTAGGTACAGGAATCATAGGTCGGGAGGGTGGCCCTTTTACCAGATTACAAATGGATTTCATTGAAATGCCTTTACACAATTGTTTAAAATATGTTTTAGTGATTGTGTGTTTGTTTTCAAGATGGGTGGAGGCATTTCCAACGCGTCTTTGTGATTCGATTACAGTGGCAAAATTGCTTCTTCGAGAAATTATCCCAAGATACGGTTTCCCTGTTACTATTGAGAGTGATGGAGGGGGACATTTTAATAATAAACTCTTGAAACTGATTTGTGAAGCTTTGCATATTGAGCAGAAAATACACTGTGCATACAGACCAGAGGCATCTGGAGTAGTTGAGCAGATTAATGGAACGATCAAAAACAGGATTGGAAAAATGTGTCTTGATACAGGTATGAAGTGGACTGATGCTCTTCCACTTGTTTTAATGTCTCTAAGAAGCATACCTGATAAAAAGACAGGTCTGAGTCCTCATGAAATTCTTATGGGTAGAGTCATGAGACAAGCTTTTGTACCAGTAGGGAAATTGTTGAGCATTAATGACAGTGCTATTTTGGAATATTGCAAAAGACTGTCTGACGTAGTTACTTCTGTGTCTAATCAGGTGGGAACTGAAGTACAATCTGATGACAAAGTACAGACACATGATCTGAGACCTAGAGATTGGGTTAGAACTAAAGTACATCGAAGAAGAAATTGTCTAGTTCCAAGGTGGCAGAAAGCTAGACAAATAATTCTAGTAACAACGAATGCAGTAAAATGTAAAGGATTGAAAAGGTGGATACATCCAAGCCACACGATTCCAATTCCTACTCCTGAAAACTCTGATGAAGAGAGTGATTCTACAGATGATTCTGATTCTGAAGTAGAAGGTGAAAGAAATCCAGATTCTGAAGATCGACAGAGAGGTCGACATCTGGAAAATTTGCAAGTGAATGAAGACTTGAGCAGAAAAGATTTGGAAATCATTGAAATAGACTCTGAAAGTGATGAAGATCTGTTAAAAAGAAATTCAGCAGAAGAGTCTGTCAAGAAAGTGAATGGAGTAGAGACTATTGAAAATTTTGAAGACAGAGAAGCTGAATCAATTGAAATTTCTGACCAGGAGAGTATCGAAAAGCAAAAAATAAGCTCTGGAAGGAGGAACAAGAAACCAGAAACTGGGAAGTTGAAGGTAATTGAAGAGGAGGAAGAAGTCGAATTGCCGAGTACCAGTGATGGAAGACAGAGTATAGTTCCTAACAGAGTAAGACTGCCGATTAGAAAAGTTCCTGAGTCAAGAATAGAAATTTCTGATAGTGATTCTGGAGAAAGTGATGTTGATGATCAAGAAGGAAGAGTGAGAAAAAGATCTTGGAAGACTGAAACAAATATAGCAGAACCGAAAAGAAAGATCTTGAGAAAAGGAGAATCATGGCCAAGTGAAAATGGAGGATTGAGAGTCAGGTTGATTAAAAAGTCAAAAGAGCAAGTGAACGAAATCACTAGTCAAAAAGAGCCTGAAAAGAAAGTTGAAAAAGGGAGGAAAATAGAAGTAGTGACTAGAAAAACAAAAGGATTTTTGAGACCTAATCAGAAATATAAATCTCCTGAGTGGACTTATCTGATTATTCCTCCTGTTATTGAAATTAACAGCAGTAGTCAGGAAGAGGTTGAGGAAATTAGTGACAACGATTGAAGTACTAATCTGAAATAAAAAACATTTTGGGTTTTGTTTATGGCAAAAGGCTGAAGAAGTTGTGTTAGGTGACACAAGGTCAAAGAAAAGTTGTTTAGTTGGAAATTAACTTGTGACATTAGGTCGAAGAAAAGTTGTTGGAGGATATAAAAAAAAATTTAAAAAAAAAAAAGATTTTAAAAAGGGGGGTATATATTTGGTCTGAAATTTAGATAATTTTAGATAATTTTAAAAATGTTGTTTTCTTTTTATTACCTTTTTTGAGATAAGATTTTCCAAAGATGCCTTATGTTATGGAGCGGAGTACTTCAAGGTGTTCCATTTTCAAGAAATGCTGTAAGATTACTTTGGTGTGTGTGCTCATGTTAATTCTGCTCTGGTTAGTTTTGGCTGTTGTCATTCCTCTTGAAATTAGTAAAGATTTATATAAAGTTAATATGACAAGCAAAGCTTCAGTTAGTCAAGACAAACATAGTGCAACAGATATAGCTAACAAAGTAATCGATCACAAACCTGAAATTCATCAGGATAAATCTGTTAGTGATTTTTCAAGCAATTCATTCTCAAGGCTTTTGGGAGAATATGTTAAGGTAATGAGTGTCAAAGATTGCTACGTCTGTGTAAAATTACCTGCTTCAATTTCTGAGGGAGTGACATACAATATGCTTCCTCTCACATATGGGATAACTTGTAGTGTGTTAGCTAGCTTATTTTATCAGACTGGTCGTTTAGAATATTACTATTCAAATTTTGATGAAATTTTTGCGAATTTAAAAATTGAGAGTGCTTTGAATAAACATAAAAAAGCTAAACAGATGAGGGAATTCTTTTTAGTCACTAACGAACTTACCTATGAGTATGCTTATAAGAATAATTTAACCTGCAAATTAAGAGCTGAAGAAAAGGCTTTCCTGAATCTTGCTGAGGAGAGAAGAGCAATTTATAAGAGAAATGAAATAGTCAAACAGACTAAATCTAAATTCTGGCAAAAAGAGGATGAGAAGCTTAATGGCAAGACTTTTGATAATGTTGCAATACACATAGACAAACCAATTAGTGGTAAGCTTAGCATTAGAAGGGATAATACACTTCTTGATAATTATTTTGTAGGTGCTAGTAATTGTGAGGATACTTATCAAATCATGGGAGGTTGGGGATTCAAAGGTGGCAAAGATCCAATTTTTCCTGAGATTTACTTTATTTGTGGTGATAAGGCTTATTATAACCTTCCAGATCATTGGTATGGGACATGTTTTGTTGGACTAGTTTTCCCAAAGATATTTCATGTTGACAGAAATGAAGGAGTGTTTAAAATTAATAATCATATAAATAGATATAAAAGAGAAAGTTTTACAGAAATGTTGGGAGATATATTTGAAGCAGTAATACCTTTAGTAGGTATAACCTTGAATGCAGGAAGAATCAGAAAATTATCCACAATTGTTGACAGATTGTCAACTGACACAGCAGATGGTTTCCAATTAGTGAATGTTGAGGTCATTGCAATTAGATCTATGGTAATGCAAGATCGTCTTGCATTAGACATACTCCTGGCAAAAGAGGGAGGAGTCTGTGGTATTTTACATGTTCAGCACTGCTGTACTTATATCCCTGATGAAAGTAAGAATATTGAAATGTATATCAAAAACATTACAGAAATGCATTCAGAAATGGTTCCTTTAGAAGAGGATGATTTTTCAGAGCAACTTACAAAGAGATTCCAGGCTATTAAAACATGGTTTCAAAAGGCGGAGCCAGACCGGCGGCCAAGATGGCCGCCCGGGCTCCCGGCTCCGCCGGCTCTCCTCTCCCGCCGCCTGATTCCATTGCCCACCCCGCACAGCTCCGGTGCTCCCGTGTGTCGGATGGGGCGCTGAGCAGATGCGTCCGACTCCGAGGGATTTCCGTGCTCTGAAAGTGCAGCTGCGGACCTCCGTGATTTTGGCCTGCACGAGCCTTGACGCCGGGACCCCGCGTGATCTTGTGGCCGCCTGAGACGTGCACCAACAACGGCCGCGCGGCCCCAGAAGGTACCGGTGAACCGCTATGCCGGTCAGCCCGCCCCCGAGTACTTGGCATTGGCGCTGCCCCGTGGAACGTGAGGGCAAGACACAGGCTGTCCCTCAGCGCTGGTTTGGTGTCCCCCCCCCCCGATGAAGTTGGTCGTTTACCGCCTGCTTTTGCTACTCTGCTGGAACTTTGCTTGGCCTGAAATGCACTGCCTACACTCCGCATCACAGTCACTTGGGGCTGGTTGCGGAGCTTTCCAGCCGTTACACCATCCTGACTGCGGGGGCTCGTATGTGCGCATACGCCACGAAGTGGGGGCGATGCCTCTATAGTGTGCTAACATTGGGGAACTGTTGACGCCATCCCCCCTCTCCTGAAACCTAGGGCGGGCGGCCCTGACACTGATCGATGCGGCGTTCTGTTGGGGGTCCCTCCTGTGAGTAGTGTTGCAATGTGGTGTGTCCGCAAATGGCGTAGGCAGCTCACACAATGGATCGAGGGGAGTGGGATCATATACCTCCTGTGCGCTGGAAGGGCGGAATTGGATCCGGATCGCTACAGGGGTGAGCCCGGTATCACTGGAATAGGGGGAAAAAACCTGCCGCCGGTATCCTTATTGTGAGACATTGTTTATTTGGCCCCTGCTCGGCCTTGTTGTGCTGGCACTGTGGTGAGACCTTGCTTTGTCTCTATCGGCGGCGAGAGGGGAGGTTCGCTCCTTGAAGACTCCCTGTTTTTTTTCACTGACTGCTTCATGGACATCCGATTCCAAGGGTACTTCGTCTCATTGGAGCGACCACCTGCTATGTTTTACTCTTCTCCCTCTCGCGCGCATCTCCTGGTGACGAGTTTTGCTGTGGGTGCAGGACACTACAAAATGGCTGTCTTTGTTGTGCTACATATTGTTCTCCGGATCGTGGACGGCTAAAATGGCGGCGGAGGAACTTTGACTGCGCAGTTACCTGGAACATTGCGAGGCTTCCTGTTCTTTTCTGAGCTGGCCTGCCCGTTCAGTGCGATATTCTGTTTGCCTTTTTCCGCTTCCTAATATTGGCGGCATACTTATGTTTGGGGCTACATGAGTCGTGTGCATCAATGACACTCTGTTCCTTTGTATCAGCATGGGGAGCTTTCCATCTTGCTCGGGTAGCTTGAGGGGCTGGGCTGCCATTGTGATTCTGAACCTGTTGCTTCTTGACGCTTTATTATTCATTCTGATATCATTGTAATGATCTGTGGCGGCGGGGGGGGGGGGGGGCGGGGGCCTGTGCTGGGGACCCTCCATGTCTTCATCTTTCCCTATCGTGGGGCTTTCTTGTTTTCTTTATCTTTGTGTGGAATATTGTCTCTTTTTCTTTTTGTTGTCTCTCTTCTCTATATTTCGGGTTTAGACACGGGGCGACAGGCACGCTGCTAGGGGGGTAGGCCGTAGCCGTATGCAGAGGTGCAGGGTGGGGGGATATTTCTGTTTTTCATTTTTCCCTTCTGTTCTATGGCCTTTAATTTTCCTTTTAATTTTTGCTTTCCTTTCTTTCCTCTTTTCTTTCTTGCGGGTCTGATTAGAGATGACTCTCCGTGTGTTTTCCTGGCTTAGATAAATGGTGTATGTTTTTTTTTTTACTGCTTTATTACGCGGCGGGCGGACACGGTCTAGGTGGGGACATGTAATGTTTATTGAATATCCTGTTTCTACGTTCTGATATTGATATCCTGCCTACGATGGTCCTGCTGTGAATATCCTATTTCATGTGTAATCCTGGCTTTGGAACGGTTTAATTGTGCGGTATCAGATCCTGCTCTTCTTTAACTTTAATTTACAAAACAAACCTTCCCTAATCCTGTGGCCATATTGGTACTGAGTTCTCCTGAGTTACAGCATAGATTTGTGAGGTGTACCTTTGCATTGCTCCTGTTTTACATTGTTTGTATAATCTACCTCTATACCTATGTTCAACCGTGGCGGTTGGTGGACTCTGAATGTAACTGCTTAATGCTAATAAAGGTTTCTAAAAAAATAAATAAAAAAAAACATGGTTTCAAGAAATTGGTGGTTCAGTTCTTGGCAAGATTTTAACACCTTTGTTTGTAATAATATTTATAGTAGTTTTGACAAAAATTAGTTGCATGTTACACAAGAGAAAGAAACACATGAAGGAAAAGAAACGAATTTATAAGATCAAAAAGGAACAGGAGAAGGAAATTGAGTTACAAGAGTTACGTAGAGTTCAATATGATAGTTGCAAAGATTTTGCAGAGACAAATTTTTAGAAAATACTAATACAAATGAATTCGAACCATTTTCGGATAGTAAAAATTGTACAAAATTTTGGGTGTGGTGTGGTGATTTGTTAATCACCAGATGAGGGAGTTGATGGAGCGAGATTTGGAAATAATTTTATTTCAACTCGTGAAGTCATACTTTCATAATAAAAATAACTCTATTAACGTTTGGTGCTGTTTGTATTAATTCAACCTAGATTAAACTTACATTACACGTGGGATATTAACATATGTGCTCATAAACGTGCATAATTGTTGCATCTTTTGTTCGTGCAAATTAATAAATTAATTATGTCCTTTTGTCATGTTATCACTAATTGCGGCTGTTCTTAAAAATAGCATATGCTTGTTTTGCTTCCCTTGTCTATGTGGCGTCACTCCAATTTCTATAGGTGCATAAAGAATTTCGATGGATTTTAAGAAGACTGGTAGATATAATGCTGCTTTAATTGTTTGCTTTGGCTAGGTAATTTAGACTAATGGGTTAATCATTAGTAATTGTTGGGTGGCAACAGAACAAATAATATTTCTTACATTAATTATTCTTTTGTGTTTGTTTATATATTAGTGGACGTTAAATTGACTGCTTTGGGTCTAGTTTACTCGAGTTTGCAAATAATTTCTGCACGGAGCAAGAGAGAGTCCTTTCAAAGAAAGATTTCCTTTCGGTGGCAACATTTTGGAAAGCGTGGTGTGTTTCTAGCAGTCTCCTACTCGGACAAGGCCAAGGCCAGGAACCGGCAGGAGGAACATTTGATAACTTTGCATCTGAGGAAGTGAAATGACATGATGAAAAAATTTTATGCAGGAAAATGTTGCAATCTGAGGAAGCCTCGGAGCTCGAATGCTAGAGACAAAGGACTCTAAGAAAGTGACGGAACTGGTGTTTTGAAAATGAGGTGACATGTCACTTGTCACTTGTGAACCAATGGGACTCCGACTTTTGCAGAAAAGAATTACTTTTACTTAGATTAGTTAGTGTAGTAAGGTATAAAAACCCATTCCCCGTGGAAGGGTTATGCTTGCTTGCTTGCTGCTGCTTTTGCTGACCTTTGGATGAGGGTGTCGTGCTGACGGACTTCACTTGGAGCATGTAAGAACCCTCAAAGACTTTATTTTATTTCCATTTATTTAGCTTAGTTAGGGACTTAGGTTCTGAAAAAATGCTAAACTAATAAATACTTTTGCAATAATAATTTTGAAACTTATAATGTTTTTACTATGCAATAATTCTAATAAAAATGCTTTAATAAAAATTCCATTTACGAAATTATAATAAATAGCTAATAAAATCTTACTTTTGAAAACAAGCTGGTCTTGACATTTCATGGGTTCAGGTTACCATTAGCTAGATTCTATCGCCATAAGTGGCTTAATAAATAGTTAGGTTTGTTGAAATGATGATATCTATTTACAGCGGTTGTATATAAATGTATATAAATTGTGAATAGGTTAATTAGGCCACTTGGTTCAGTTGGTCATAATATGTCATGTTTGATTAATGGGCCTTTGTGTTTAATTAGTGATTAATAGTATAAGTTGTAGAGTTGGGTAGCGTAATTTATGACATATTTTCTATAGGCCGCTGGATCAGCGGCCCGTTCCCACACTGGCCCGTCACAGAACCTTCCCTTTTCTTACATGTCAGACGTCCCTAAAGTTGGCCCAAGGTACCCTTATGGGCAGTGTGCATTGTATGTGAAAGGCAGGACATGCCCAAGTGTGTGTGTGGCGGGTCCTGATAGTGAAGACAGCCAAATTCGCTCTTCACTATTGTAAGGTCACCCCTTCCCCCGTAGTATGGATGGGGCCGTTCGTTTATAACATCTTATAAACCCAACGGGCCCGAGGAAGGAGGGAAGGAAATGAAGTTTAGTATGCCTGAAATCAGAATCTAAAGATGCAGCTTTTAGTGTGGGTGCCCTTTTCATTTTGAGTTCATAAAGGCCACTTTTAGAAAGTGGGTATTATTTTGCTTGGCCGTCCTGTGTGCCTCTGCTGGAATGTGGATTGCCTGTCTGGGTTTTGGATGACAGAAGGCTGGGGAGCGGGTGTGGCTCCAGATAGTCTAGGTAGATCAGGAAGGGGCTGAATAGACCTGGGCTGCGATGGGGGAAGTGGGGGGAGATTTCCTTGCACCTCAGAGGGCCTGGTCTGCCTCTGACAATGCCGTCTCCACCTCCTGCCAGGAAATCACACCAGAGTAGGCCGGACTGGTTCTGGCCAGACACAGACACCCTCTGCCTGAAAGATCAAAGGATTTTTGTGTACAAATACTGGGGCCCAGACCCCTGAACTTTAGAACTCATCTGGAACAAGAAGTCTGCCAAGGAGAAGAGCCGGAGAAACTGGGAAAAGGAATGGCTGCTTTCCTGGGTGCTTTGCTGGGCTGACCTGCAGTGGCAGCTTCTGTCTTGGGCAGTGAAAGGCCTGCACTGGACTTTCTGCAACCTAATTTATGAGGCTCTCCAAGGGCTTGAGGTAGAGCTTGCCCCCTGTTCACGAAGTCTCTGGAACTCCAAAGACTTCAAGCTCTTCTGCCCGCAGCACTGGGGACTGTGGGTTTTGTGCTGCACACAGAGGAAAAGCTACTCCCAATAGTGATCCATGGAGGGTGTTCCGTGGGGAGGTGTGGCGGGGCAGGGTAGGGGCAGGGTGGGGGTTAGAAAACACTGGGATACGGATGAACAGAGGTAAGTAAACATTTAAATAACTGAAACAAATTTTGTTGCGTGAGCTGCATCGCAAAATGCGATGCAGCGCGCGCAAGGAAATTCATTTAATTTATTTAAATGTTTACTTATCTCCGTTCATCCATATTCCGGTGTTTACTACCCCCGTCTCACCGTCCCACGGAACTCCCTCCACGGGCCGCTACTGGCAACTTGACGACATCTACGACGCCACTGCCGACTCCATGTCCTGAAGGCACCGCCGCAACGCCGCACCGCAACCTTGGTCTCACCGACGACGTCTGTTGATGCTGCCACTGAGCCACTGCTTGCACAGCGACCTGTGGGCACCACACTCTGCACCGCCTTGCTTCACACCGAAGCTTTGGCACCGCAGAGAGCACCGCCGCAATACCGCACTGCGACCCTGGTCTCACCGATGATGCCTGTTGATGCCGCCACCGAGCCGCTGCTCGCACCGTGACCTGTGGGCACTGCATTTTGCACCGCCTGGCTTCACGAGGATGCCTTGGTCTCCCTGAAACCGCTGCTCCATGCCAAAGTCTACACCGCTGCTTGCACCGTGGTTCGAGGGCACCGCTCGTAAGTCACACGACGCACCACCTTCATCCCTCACCGCAGCCTTCACCTACCAACGCCGGTGCCATCGACTCCCATTCGTCAGCCGACGACAGTGCTTCAGCAACAACGACACCGCTGCTTGCCCCGTGACCTGCTAGAACTGTGACGAGCACCGCCTTCATCTCGCACCACGACCCTGGTCCCACCGATGACGCCAGCTGATGCTGCCACCGAGTTCCTGCTCGCACCGTGACCTGAGGGCACCACACACCCTGTACCGCTGCACTTCGCACCACAGCACCCGACACCTGTCAGTGCCAGCGCTCCTGATTCCATCAGTGAGGTGCTCGACCTGTAACACGAGTGACTTCAAGGGCCCCATTGCCCTGCATTTCTCACTGGTACTGTTGGGGGGTCTTCCCGACACTGTAGCTGGCCCGCAACCCCACGACCAGCCAGAACTGTTGGATTTGTTGTTCACGATGCCGTGATAGCCCCGGATGGAGCTATTGACATCAAGGAACTGTGTTTGAAACTTATTTTTATAACGCCCAATTTTTAAGTATGGTATTGGGGATTTTTTTTAAAAAATCTTTTTATTGAAGAAACAAGAAAAGGAAAAACAATAACAGGTGGCTTACATCGCGGAATGAAGGATCAATAATATACATACAGGGCATATAGACGGAGAATCATCAATAAAGTCTGCTCACGTGTTACATCTGGTATGTGGCCGCACTACAATCAGGATAGTCAAAACAAACGCCTACCACCCACCCCACCTCCCCAGGAAAACAGGATAAACATTGAGTAACAGCCCAGAATAGAAGGGAGGGGGAAGGGTGCAGCAATAAGAAGGTTAGGATGTTACATCTGAGAGAGCGCCATTTACAGTGAAATTTGTAGGGGTGCGGCATATGTACAAGTAGTTAGCACCCGCATATATAAAGGACTTTTAATCATGTTTAGACGCAATGTATGACAAGTACTCAAGTAAATTGGTATCAGAGAATGAGCAGAACCAACGTTACAGGGTGCAAATTCATATTTACTGCAATGTAGAGCTGCTTTGAAATGAATTATTTTACTATTAAGAAGAGTGTTTAATTGATTTGCTAATGTGTCTTCAGATTGATAAACTGAAATGTGATCATGCTTTATGTACTCAATGATTAGTCGAATATATAGAAAATGCATTTGTCGTTAAGGTGGAAGGCCTAGAGAACACAGAGAATGGCTCATTTAAACGTAAGGCCTAAAGTTTAGCTGAGGCCTAGTTATGGAAATGGCGCAGGCCTGTATGAAAATGTTTTGCTTAAACATATAAACGGTAGAAATGCTTATGAAAGAGGCTTTAGAAAATGTTGCAACATTATTAGAATGTGAGCCTATGTGCGTATATTCTTTTGCAGGTGCATCACCCAGTAGATTGTAGAGTAGAAGGGCCCATTGTGTAAGAGAGCTAGAAATGCTAGACCCAGACATGGAGGAGTAAACCAGGATTTTGAAGATACAACTGGAAGCGACAGAAAGTCTGAGACCCAAGGACGTTTAACGGACAAGGATGGAAGAAGGCCAACGTGGAAAACTCCATGTAATTGACACCTTGGAGAGGGCGTACCTAAAGGCGTGTCAGTTGCATTTTGGGGTTTCGTATTAGGGACAGCACCCCGAGGGTGGAGGCAGAGCAGATGGGCTGAGGAGTCAGAGAGAGTGGTTGGTCTTGGTAAATAGCTTAGGTCTGACAGATTCTCTAGTCTTGGAGAGAAGTGAGTGAACTTCTTTGAAGTCACCACAGCTGACACCTTTTGATTAGGTTGGGCTATTGTTGAGTAGGGATGTCACTTAGAGTAGTGTAGGGACAAATTAACCTGGATTTATGTATTTTATTGCAATGAGTACCAGAACCCAGGTTATAGCTATTTTGTTTAGTCTGATGGTCCTGGAATTGATCCTGGTGTTATTCATCAGTTGCCTGAGACTTTTCCGTAGGATTATGTTTGTATTAGTGCCTGTTTACCTTCTGAACCTCTTGCTGAGGTGTTTGTACCTGCAGTTATTTTTGGTTATGTAATAAAATTTTCAAACTTAGTTTGGTCAGTGGTTCTTGGGGGAAGCAATTGGGATTTCTAAATTGTTCATTTGTTATGACAGATTGCCTAATTCACTCTATGGCAGGTAAAAAGGTCTAGTCGACCTGCAACGGGATTCTGGAGAATGATAAGCAGACTCTAGAGGTAAAATCCCGCCTTTCCAGTTGGTAGCAGAGTAGGATGGTTTATCTTCTAGAGTGAGGGTAATCCAGAAGTAGGTTGAGATTTCCCAGAGGCCCATAGAACCAAGGATGAGTGTCTAGAGAATTGCGGAAGGAGGACGGCGTTCCACGAAAACTGACGGAGAGTGACAGTGCGGCAGAAAGCAGCAGGTCGAAGGAGAGTGAGTATGAAAAGGGTCATGCGTTGCTAGATTGCGGTGTTATGTTGTATTATGTGTTGTATTGTCTTGCTGAGTTGAATGCCTGTAGTGTGAAAGAGGAACAGGTTGTAAAAGCGCGCAACCAGTGAAAATTTGGGTTCGGGAAGAGTCCAAGCGGTCTGGGTGTATCGAACACCCATAGTAATTGTCGACCATTGTAAAGGGGGTTATGAGGTACCATTAATCGCCCGCAGGACCGAGATAGGGGGAACGAATGTGTGAGTGCGTGGGTAACAGACGCTGGTCGGAAGTTGCCGTGAGTTTGTAACCTATCAGTGAGGTGATTGTCCGGTCGTTCGCGGACAGACATTTGCCAGTTCACGTGACAATTACAGTTAGACTGTGGCCGTACAGTCAGGGAAGTGGTTGCTTGGTCGGAAGTAATCATTTTCTGTGTATGATTGGGACGCATGCGAGACCGCGAGAAGTACGGAGAAAGGAGGGGAACTGCTGCGAAACGGAGGCGAGTGACGTCAGAAAGAGCCGCGCTGGGATTGGTCGGTTGGTGTGGAGCCGCGCTGAGATAGGGCGGTTAGTGAGAAGCCGCGCTGAGATTGGTGGATTGTCATCAGGAAGTAAACAAGAGCTGCGGAACAAGGAAACGTTTTGGGTTTTCATCATGAAATGTTTTCAGATGTTGCGGAAATGTTTCAAAGGCGAAAACAAGATAGAACCTCGAGGTGGGGAGGAGGCTCCACCCGAGGATACTCCAGCTCATTACATGGCTACGAATGTTGGGTTGCATACCATATTGTGGCTTGATACCTGGTGTAAGATGACAGATGGGAATGAAGAATTAACTTTCCCGAAATACGGGACGTTTAGACTAGAAGTGTTGTATCAGCTGAATGCGATTATGGCTGCGTTGCGACCTTTGCCCAGACCAACACTATTTGAAGCGTTAAATGCATGGATCAGGGCAGCCCATGACAGGGGCAGAGATAGGCGACAAGAAAGGGTGAAACGATCAGTTAAGGCAGTCCAAGATGCGAGATGGGATGCCATGGAAAAGAGATGGAGGGTACAGACTATAGAAGGAGATAGATTGTACCCGTTGCTAGATGCACAGAGGCGAAATACAGAAGACGAGGATGAGGACAGCGAGACAGATGATGGCCTGATAGAGAGGATGTTGGCAGAGAGACCACCTCCATACAATCCCGAGTTAGGGGGAACGCCAATGTCAGCCAAATGCGGGGACCAGTCAGATGGGGATGGTGGGGTCAAAATGGTGAGTGATAAGAGCGCCTCAGAGGATATATTTTATCCAGTGAAGGGAGAAAAGGCACCTCCACCTTCCCCAGTGACGAGAGTAGTGGGGCAATTTACAGTGCAGAAGGTTCGGGTGGAAGAGGGCGTCCACTCACAGAAATTGCCAGATGCGCTTACGGTACCTGTTACCATAGGTCCCATAGTATCAGTGTACAACCCAGAGCAGAAACACGTCGAGAATCCGTTGCAAGAGAGGAGTGAGAGATGCACCAGGGAAGACAGGAGTAACGGAACAGAAGAAGGGTGGAGGCAGTTGCCAACGCCAGTAGACAGAAGTACACCTTTGGTGGCATCGGCAGACTCCTCGGAAAAACAGACGGGTTGGAGAGGACCAATGGATTTAAGGGGACCAAGGCCGAGGTCGATGAGAGAATTAAGGCCAGACTTGAGAACGTGGGAAACGGTTGTGGACACTCAGAGTGATAGATCCAGGAATGTCTTCGGGTCTGACAACCAGGAGGATAGGATGGTGTCCCACTGTGCGCCTAGTGAAAGCAGGCAGGAGTGGGAATGAGAAGGGGTGGGGAATAGGGGGGCATCCCATCAGACCTCTAGCGATAGTAGACAGGAGTGGGTTCGAGAAGACTGGGAGAACCGAAGGGTTCCTCCTAACACACCTGAGGAAAACAGACGAGAAATTCAGGACAGTGGCGGGAGAGGCTCTAATGGAAATACTAGCCAAGGTACATTGAGGGCTGCGATAAAGGCAAGAAGAATAGATGTGCTGAGGCTGAAAACAGAAGTGGAGGAAATAGTGGAAGGTACATTGCCACTAGAGAGAATTGAACAATACGAACCAGATGAGTTACTGTTTGTAGCGAAGGATGTTACACGGAGAGCTAGGGCTGCTCATGAGAAGCTCTCGGAATTGGCAAATAAATACAGCGTAGATTTGACAAAAACGAAAGCTTTGCAGAGTGGCCACCGGTTACAGTATTCAGATCAAGATCTAGAAGAAAAGAGGGTGATCGGATTAAAAACTCACATCAGGGAGCTGATTGTGGGAATACGAACGTGGTCCCCTCTGGAGAAATGGGAGGAAAGGTGGTCAAAGAGAAAGAGTGTTAGAAGGAGCGTTCTGGAGACATCTCCGGGAGGAGGGTTGATGCATGCAGAGGCATACCCCTTGCGGGAGGTGGCTCACAGAGGCTATGTACATGTACCCTGGAGTAGGGGAGATCTGGCTGCCTTTACGAACACATTCCCAAAGTTGAGAGAGAGTCCAGTGGAATGGTACAAGCAGGTAGAGAGGTTCGTTAAAATCTCAAAGGTGCTGTGGATTGATTTGAACACTCTGTTTGATATTGTGGTCCCAAGTGATTTGTGGATAGCATGCAAGGTCAGTGTCGAATGGCCCACAGCGGAGCCAGAGAGAGATAGCACCACAAATGGACCGTCACCTAGGGTAATGGCAAAGTATGAGCAGGCGATCACGTGGCTGAAGACTAAGGTACAACCACAGGACATAGACTGGGTGAAAATAGATCGGACTAGACAGGAACCAAAAGAGACAGTGCATGAATACTACGAGAGGTTATTGCTGATCTTTAAGCAGTACAGTGGGTTAGATGTGATGGACCCAAAGGATATGGGACAGTTTGTATCCAAATTTGTCCTAGGACTAAGGCCTGATATTTGCCTTATGATACAGCAACATCTGATCTGTTGGCAAAACAAACCCCTAGATGAGATTTTGAGGTATGCGAGGTATTGCAGTGACGAGATAGACTCGAAGACAAAGAAGCTTAAGGACAAACTGATGTTGGTACAGATGCAAGCGGGAGGACAGGGTCAGTCAGGTAATGGCACCATGGGAAGGAGATCAGGGGGGCAGAAGAGGGACGGAGAGGAAGGTCCGAGACCTAGGATAGATATAGAGGCCCTGAAAAAGACGACCAAGTGCCATCAATGTCACGAGGTGGGGCATTGGAGACGCGAGTGTCCCCATAACCCTGACAATCAGGTACAGGAGGAAGAGGAGGAGGAGGAAGTACAAGCCCCTCCGGTACGGAAGGTGACAGTGACCAAATCCCAGACGACAAAAGGGGGGACGTCAGCCCCTAGGGCTCCAGTTCCCCAGGCAACCAAGATTTCAACAGGTAGCAAGGTATATAAGCAGATGCCTTTCATAGTGGAAGGGGACGAGGGTTACCAATTTGATCCAGTGACAGGATGATATGTGGATGGGGAGGAGGGCTGTACTCTAGGAGCTGTACTGGAGGTAGACCAGAGAGGACCTTTTGTAGAGGCAGATGTAGATGGCCATCCCACCACATTTTTGGTTGACACTGGTGCCTCTCGGTCCACTGTGAGGTCTGCGGTAGTCCCCAACTTACCCCTTTCAGGACAGACCATCCAAGTTGTAGGAGTTGCAAACAGAAGAATGACAAACCCCCTGACTGAGCCAGTCCCTGTTAAGATTGGAAGTTTTAGTGACCGACACCAGTTCGTGGTGTGCGATTCCAGTCCTGTGTGCCTGTTAGGAAGAGATCTTTTGTGCAAACTTAATTGCACCATCTATTGTACCCCAAAGGGAGTGGAATTACAGACTAACGATGATGATGCTGACTTTAAGGTTGCAAATATGCATACGTGCATTGAGTTGTACCCTGCTATAACTGTGGAGGAACTCCCTTGGGACTTGAGAGACTCGGTCTCCCCAGAAGTCTGGGACTTCACAGGAGAGGAGATTGGATTGATTAAGGGGGTAGAGCCAGTCAGAATTCAGGTGAGACAGAATGTTGAATTTCCTCGAACTCCCCAGTGCAAGCTGACCCCAGAAACACTTGAAGGTATAAAACCTGTGATTGAGTCCATGGTTAGACAGGGAATTCTGAAGGAGGTTATGGGAAGTCCCTGTAACTCTCCGATAATGGGGTTGCAGAAACCAAGTGGGAAGTTCAGGATTGTGCAGGATTTACGAAAAATTAACAACATCGTTGTTCCAGGCTGTCCAGTGGTACCGAATCCATCAGTGATACTGTTTCAGATACCGTTCCAAGCTGAATGGTTTTCTGTGATTGATTTGTGTCAGGCTTTCTTTTCTATCCCATTGCATGAAGAAAGCCAATATCTTTTCGCATTTAAAATAGAGAGTCCCGTTCTAACATGGTGTCGTATCCCACAAGGGTATACAGAGAGCCCATCGATCTTTAATCAATTGCTGAAAAGGAATCTTGAGAGTCTAGTACTGCCGCACAACTCCGTTCTTGTGCAGTACATAGACGACCTCCTTGTTGCGTCAGACACCGAAGATGCTTGTAGGATTGATACCATTGCTTTGTTGAACCATCTGGGGAAAAATAGACACAAGGTATCTCCCAGTAAGTTACAGTACTGCCTGCAAGAAGTGCAGTATCTGGGTCACAGAATAGAGATGGTAAAGAGAAAGGTGTCACCTGACAGAATTGAAACTATCATGAGAATGAGTGTGCCCTCGACTCAAAGAGAGGTCAGGATGTTCTTAGGCATGGTTGGCTACTGCCGACAGTGGATTGCTAACTTTTCTCTGAAAGCAAAACCACTGCAGAAACTGACACACAAGGACGTGAGTGATCCGGTACCATGGGACACAGATTGTATGATGGCCTTTTTGGAGCTGAGAGAGGACCTGTGTCGCGCTCCAGCTCTGGGAATGCCCGATTACACCAAATCATTTGCATTGTTCTGCTGCGAGAGGGAGGGGTGTGCATTGGCAGTCTTAGTGCAAGATCATGGAGGAGTCCGTAGACCAGTTGCATACTTCTCGGCTACCTTAGATCCAGTAGCCGCAGCGTTGCCCGGATGTCTCCAATCCGTTGCTGCAACAGGTGTCAGCATTGAAAGATGTGAAAGCATTGTAATGGGATATCCACTGACAGTGCATATACCTCATTCTGTGGAATTGTTGATGACCAGGACCAGGACGCAGCACTTAACCAACAACAGGCTCACACGCTACGAGCAGGTTATACTTGCTGCGGAGAATGTTACTCTCAGGAGGTGCTCTGTCTTGAATCCTGCTACTTTGTTACCAGTACCAAATGATATAGAAGATGATTGGGAAGACCATGATTATCTTGATGTAACTGAACTGTGCACCAAACCTAGACCGGATATTGTTGATGTGCCATTAACAGACCCTGATGAAATTTATTTTGTGGATGGCTCATGTGTAAGAGACAATACTGGTCAGTTGAGAGCAGCCTTTGCTGTCTGCACTATTTCTGGAGTAATTGAAGCAGCCTGCCTGGAAGGAGTACACTCTGCACAGGTGGCTGAGATAATTGCATTGACACGCGCCTGTTTAGCAGCCAACGGCATTAAGATCAGCATATTCACGGACAGCCAGTACGGATTTGGGGTGGTTCATGACTTTGGCCAGTTGTGGTCTCAGAGGGGTTACATCACATCATCGGGCTCCCCAATCAGAAATGGTGAATTTATCAGGTTATTGCTGGAGGCCTTGCAAAGACCTGCAGAAATAGCTGTGGTAAAATGCACAGCACACACAAAGGGAACGGATTTTGTGACACAAGGGAACCAATATGCTGATGAAGTTGCACGCTATTGTGCAGAGCAGGGATATTCCTTTACGGAACAAACCATTGAGGGACCAAGGGAAAGAACCGAACTAAGCATGATGCTTGAGGTGGCAGACACTTGGGAAGAGCTGAGAGACATGCAAGGACAGACATCTGATTATGAAAAAAAGGTGTGGGAATTGGCTGGTTGTGTCAAGGGAGATTTGGACATGTGGGTTTCAGCTGATGGAAGAGCTGTGCTACCGAATGAGTTGGTGAGTGCAATGGCACGACAGATACATGGCCCTGTGCATCGGGGAAGGGACGCGATGGTGCGCGTATTCAGGCAAACGTGGTACAACCCAAAATTTAGACAGGCCGCAGAAGCAGTATGTCAGAGATGTGTAACCTGTCAACAGCTGAATGTCGGGAAAAGAACACCTGTTACATTGAGTCACATTGGGAGGTCTGGTGGACCTTTCTACAGGATGCAGATAGATTTCATCGAAATGCCAAGGTGCAATCGCCTCAGGTACGTCTTGGTGATTGTGTGTGTGTTTTCTAGATGGGTTGAGGCATATCCCACTCGTAGGTGCGATACACTCACAGTAGCAAAACTGTTGTTGAGGGAGCTAGTGCCACGATTCGGGGTTCCGACCTCTTTGGAATCGGACAGAGGAAAACATTTTAATAGCGAAGTTGTGAAGATGCTTTGCTCTGCCCTGAACATTGACCAGAGACTGCATTGTAGCTATCGACCAGAGGCTTCTGGCATAGTGGAGCAAATCAATGGGACCTTGAAGGCCCGAATGGCAAAGGTGTGCTCATCCACGTCCCTGAAGTGGCCCGATGCCTTGCCATTGGTACTCATGAGCATGCGTAGTACCCCAGACAGAAGGACAGGGCTCTCGCCTCATGAAGTGCTGATGGGGAGGGCTATGAGACTGCCATCTATTCCTACAACTGCCTTGATGAATATCACAGATGATGTGATTCTTGACTATTGCAGAGGACTTTCTGATGTCATGCGTTCTGTGTCTCTTCAGGTGCAGGCTGCTGAAATTCCGGCTTCTAGCGACCTTTGTCACGACCTGTGCCCTGGTGACTGGGTCTTGGTGCGGAAGCACGTCAGGAAGAGCTGCCTGGACGTACGTTGGAGGGGACCTTTCCAAGTGATCCTAGTCACTACTACTGCTGTGAAGTGCGGTGGATTGCCAAATTGGGTTCATGCTTCTCACACCCAACGAGTCCCAGCACCCAAGGAGAGAACAGCTCCTCTCGTAGATGAAAATAATAACGAAGAAGAAGATCCATTAGAGGGAGCGAGTCAAGCTGTGGGGGTGCCTGTTGAACTTGGGGACTCCCCTGATCAAGCAGGAAACGGCCAAGACGAAAGTGACACAGAATCTGCCTCAGAGGGAGGAAGTGGCGGAGAAGGCGACCTGAGCGCAGAAGAGGTCGACAGTGGAGACGAACAGGGTGTGCGAACGAGAACAAGAAGGGCAAGAAGGGCAGGGGATCATTGGCCCTAGAGACGGAGGCGAATGAATGTGAGATTGGCTTCCGAAACAGATCTTGCTCCTGTGTCCGAAGAATCAGATCCTGAAGAGGGAGAACAAGGAGATGAGCAAGGGGGTCCGAGAAGGTCAAGGAGGGTGAGAGTACCTTGCCAAAGATACGCCGCCCCAGAGTGGACCTACCCTTTTACCTATGCTAGGAGTACCAATGCCGGGAGTACTGAGGTCCGGGAGGGTTAGGTCAGTAGCAGTGACCAGTACGATCCCAAATGTTAAGCTAGAAGTGATACTGTTGGTTCCTGGACTTGAAATCGAAGGAAAACTGACACTCACCATTCCCAATCCCCCTCTCCTAAGCAAGATACGTGATTTACTCCTGGAAAGACTGATTTTTCCAACGTTTGTACCTGACATGCCAGTATATGATGAAGTTGTGCTCCGCATGGAACTTTTAGATTATGTGTTGCAAGCAATTGGATCGAGCATAATCATAGACTATTGAGAATTTTGAACTTTGATTTTTGCTTTGAAAGACTTTTGAAAAGACTTTGTAAATAACTGTTGAACTTAACCTAGAGCCGAGTGGAAGAAGAACAAATTTAGGGACTTTTCCACAGAGGACGGAGAAGGGTTAAGGTTGTCTGTCGTTGAAACAAAAGAAGAACTGAAGCGGGACTTTCCGCTTTTCAAGGTGGTTCGAGAGACTCATATAGCACAGAAAGAGACTTTGGGTGCTTTCCGAGAACGAACTACTTTGTACTGAGACCATGGCGTCTGGAAACCCGAATCGTAGAGCCAAATGCATAGTAGGCACTCTTTTAGGAGGAGTGATACTCCTTATAGCTATAGTAGTTTTAGTTTCTTATTTTGCACCACACGAACAAGTAGAGAAGGCTGTGGGGACACCGACACCTGCCACCCCTAGCCAGAAAGAAGAGAGAGAGCGAAGAGAGAAAGCCATACTGGCTGCAGAAAGTCGTAGGCTACACACTGATCTGTCTAAAGGAAATTTTGGGCAGAATGCTTATGCAAAGCTGTTGTATGAATACATTGAGGCGATGGATGCGAAAGACTGTTTTGTGTGCATGCAATTACCAGCTTCAGTAGATGAGGGTATTAGATACCATCACCTTCCATTGACATATGGAATATCCTGTAGTTTGCTGATTAGTATCCTATATGGGCGAAATCACTTTGAGTATTTCTTTTCGAATTATGATGCTGTGTTACCAGAAGTCCCGAATTACAAGCATTTGAACAAGTGGGACTATTATAAGTCAGAGGACAGACTTGGGTATTTTTTCATTCCCACTAGAGAGCTAGACACCCCGTATGCACACCGACACAACTTGACATGTTCGTTGTCAGATGTAGAAAAGAAGTTCATTGAACAAGTAGAAGATAGGTACACGAAACAGAAAAAGTTGCGAGATTCAGGGCAAGGAAAGGTAGATTGGACCGAAGAAGAGAAGCAGCATAAGTCAAGAGGGAGTTATGGCCCAATAGCTCTGGATGAAGTACAGAAAGGGAAGTTGTGTCTACACAGACCACAGACGTATTATGAAAATGTGTATGTGGGTCAGACTACGTGTGACCACACCTTCACCTTAGAATACTATACAAAGGACTTCTTGAAGAGCGTGGTTCAGGTGATTCCTACTGTGTATTTTGTTTGTGAAAAGAATGCGTATGTGAGATTGCCAGAGAAGTGGTATGGAACGTGTTATCTAGCAATTATCTTTCCCAAAATTTACCATACTGAGGATTTCGAACTTTTAGAGGGAGGGTCTCAAAGGAGGGGAAAGCGAGGGGAAAGTGCTGGAGCAATTGTGGGAGATGTGTTTGGAGCAGCGATACCTATGTTGGGTGTCATTTTGAATGACATAAAGATACGGCGGCTGGCAACCGTTGTGGATGAATTGTCAATGAATACTGCCAAGTCATTAGTGTTGGTTGAGGGTGAGATGTTGTCGATCAGGACAATGGTTTTACAGAACCGTCTTGCCCTTGACGTCATCCTAGCAAAAGAGGGCGGGGTCTGTAAACGTTTGAAGGTCCAAGAATGTTGCACTTATATACCAGACAACTCTAAGGATCTGGAGAAATATAAGCAACATTACTGCAATCCATTATGAAATTGAGGACTTGACGCAAGAGAATGCATGGGAGACGGTTGGGAAAGGATTTGGGAAGGTTGGAAACTGGTTTGCCAACTTAGGAAAGAGTTTTCTTGGATTTGTACTGAAGCCCCTTATCATAGCAGTGGCATGTGTGATTGGATTGTGGGGTTTGGTAAGATTGTACAAGTGGTACAGGTCCAATAGGTTGGCGAGATCAATGAGAGCACAAGAGATGCGAATGGAAAGGCTGCAGGATAGTCAATATCGCAGTCTGAGAGCGTTGGAATCATTCAAGCGAGGGAAAATGGCCACAAGCTCAGTTTAGTCGGATCTTACCCTAAGGAAGATGTGTGGGTGGTGATGACACGGGTCATCAAAGGGGGGAACTGAGAGAGCGCCATTTACAGTGAAATTTGTAGGGGTGCGGCATATGTACAAGTAGTTAGCACCCGCATATATAAAGGACTTTTAATCATGTTTAGACGCAATGTATGACAAGTACCCAAGTAAATTGGTATCAGAGAATGAGCAGAACCAACCTTACAAGGTGCAAATTCATATTTACTGCAATGTAGAGGTGCTTTGAAATGAATTCTTTTACTATTAAGAAGAGTGTTTAATTGATTTGCTAATGTGTCTTCAGATTGATAAACTGAAATGTGATCATGCTTTATGTACTCAATGATTAGTCGAATATATAGAAAATGCATTTGTCGTTAAGGTGGAAGGCCTAGAGAACACAGAGAATGTCTCATTTAAACGTAAGGCCTAAAGTTTAGCTGAGGCCTAGTTATGGAAATGGCGCAGGCCTGTATGAAAATGTTTTGCTTAAACATATAAACGGTAGAAATGCTTATGAAAGAGGCTTTAGAAAATGTTGCAACATTATTAGAATGTGAGCCTATGTGCGTATATTCTTTTGCAGGTGCATCACCCAGTAGATTGTAGAGTAGAAGGGCCCATTGTGTAAGAGAGCTAGAAATGCTAGACCCAGACATGGAGGAGTAAACCAGGAATTTGAAGATACAACTGGAAGCGACAGAAAGTCTGAGACCCAAGGACGTTTAACGGACAAGGATGGAAGAAGGCCAATGTGGAAAACTCCATTTAATTGACACCTTGGAGAGGGCGTACCTAAAGGCGTGTCAGTTGCATTTTGGGGTTTCGTATTAGGGACAGCACCCCGAGGGTGGAGGCAGAGCAGATGGGCTGAGGAGTCAGAGAGAGTGGTTGGTCTTGGTAAATAGCTTAGCTATGACAGATTCTCTAGTCTTGGAGAGAAGTGAGTGAACTTCTTTGAAGTCACCACAGCTGACACCTTTTGATTAGGTTGGGCTATTGTTGAGTAGGGATGTCACTTAGAGTAGTGTAGGGACAGATTAACCTGGATTTATGTATTTTATTCCAATGAGTACCAGAACCCAGGTTATAGCTATTTTGTTTAGTCTGATGGTCCTGGAATTGATCCTGGTGTTATTCATCAGTCGCCTGAGACTTTTCCGTAGGATTATGTTTGTATTAGTGCCTGTTTACCTTCTGAACCTCTTGCTGAGGTGTTTGTACCTGCATTTATTTTTGGTTATGTAATAAACTTTTCAAACTTAGTTTGGTCAGTGGTTCTTGGGGGAAGCAATTGGGATTTCTAAATTGTTCATTTGTTATGACAGATTGCCTAATTCACTCTATGGCAGGTAAAAAGGTCTAGTCGACCTGCAACGGGATTCTGGAGAATGATAAGCAGACTCTAGAGGTAAAATCCCGCCTTTCCACATCCACATACCGAACACAGTGATAAATTACGCAACAATTGGCTAACTCACGCAAGTGATATCTCCACCAGAACCCGTCTACCCCAGCACACAAATCCGCTACTCAATAAGACCATCTATGTCAGGATTTTGAAGGATTTCAAACATAAAAACTACAAATACTAACTAAACAAACACCCCTCCCCCCACCCTGCACCCCAGCATATGGCTTGCGCCCTCTCCCCAACTGGCTGCGTGCCTGTCGCCCCATCTAACTAGGTACTAAGTATAGTAAAACTTGGAGGAGGACATCTCAGTACAGGCCTCCCCCCGCCAGAACCAAGAATCCCCATAATAAACACACAACTCCATTGAGAAGCAAATTTAAACTAAACAGGGGAAACAGTAACCACCACCCTACCTCCCGTAAATACAATGGTAACGAATCCCACTTTAGAAAACCCATGGTGCCAAACCCCAACAATCAGTCTCATCCTTGACCCTTCCGATCAGTCATACAAGCCCCTTCCAGACAGGCTTTCGCCTCCGCAGGATAGTCGGAATGTGAAAACAGTTCAGTAAAGTTCCGTATGAGGCGAGGCAAAGTTGTAAAGTCCCTGGGAACCCTATCGGCATCAACGATGACCCTCATCGACATGAGCTCCCAACGTCTTTGTCTCTGCGATGATAATGAAAGCGTCGAAGAGGGGAAAAACACTGAAGCGTTCCATAGATAGTTCCCATCAAGAGTGCCCGGAAGGGGAGCAACAATTAAACCACACTCAGTAGGCGATGATGGTGGGCTTGGCAATCCATAGAGCACGTCGAGTACATGGTTATCGGCCATCACATTGCCATGAAGCTCCGACATCTCTCGTGGCACAGGGCCCACTGCCGTTACAGGGACCGCCGTGGGTGATATAGGCTGATCAGGATATAGAAACGGTGCAGGGTCCGGTCCCACTTGTCCAAGTCCGTGTGCAACCGCAATAATTTTCCGGACAATGGACTCCACATGAGAATGTAGTGCCCCGATAGCTGCCAATACAGATCGTATCGACGGTTCAGACTCAGTCCGTCCCACCGAATCTTGTTCCGAAACACCCATGTTCGCGTCCCCCCGAGGCCCGGCCTACCCCGGGGGAATCGGCAAATTTTGGGACGGACTGTCACGGAGGGAGACCGAGGACTTACCAAGGTCGCGATCCAGGCTCCGGTACCACAAGCGTAGATCCCAACCCGGCAAACACCGGCGGAGGCAAACCGGGTCTCCGGGCCAGGGACCCACACCCACAGCGCACTGTCGTGCCTCGTCAACCCTCCATCGATTGTAGGCTAGAGCAACAACCGCCGTCAAAATCGGGCTTAAAAAGTTTTCCACGTCCAAGGACCGGACCCTGATGATCACCCACAGCCGATGTTATTCAACTGGAACCCGGCTGGGCCATTACTCGAGTCCCCGGCTCACAAGCTGGTGAAGGCCCCAAACTAAAACTCAACGTAACTTCGTCCACAAAGCTGGGAAAAATCCCGGGATCGCACCAAAATACAACGTAGCAGTTCACACAGCCGGAGGCAGGGTGAAAATTCAGGATCTGTAGCAGGATTATCCGGCGGGGGACGGAGGTCAGCGGAGCCGGGAGCCTATGCGGCCATCTTGGTTGCAAGCGTAGCTCCTCTCGCCAGTATTGGGGATTTTTATCGTATTTGGTCTTGTCTTAAAGTATATAAAAATAATGGCTATTTTTCTAAACTGGTGTGGTGTCCTTTTATAGTGCATACACAATATTACTGTTGGTTATGTGCAAACGCTTTACACAATGCCTCTAGGATAAGCATAGCTGCTCGTGCCAAGCTACCAAGGGGGTGAGCAGGGGTTATGTTAGGAGTGTGACTCCCTTGTCCTGACTAGAGTGGTGGTTTCTGCCTCGCTTTGGCGCAAGTCTCAGCTAACCAGAAATCCCATTTCTAACAGAGGCTAAGGCTACTATTACTGTAACATATTTCCTATTTTGTCCTGTTTGGTCCAGATAGGACCTAATACCAGAACCCCTTCTGATCGCCATATGGCCATACCAATGCCTTCTTCTTGTCAATAACTTCCAATCCAACCACATCTTTTCACAGGATAAATCACCATCCCTCCATCACATTGGCCCTAATATCACTTGCTCCTGTGGATTGCACCAGCCCAGTCCCAAAAGTCTCCTTGGACATACACTTTAAATTATTATATAAATGCTCTACTACCTGGCACACACTTGTGGACTCTTCAGGCATACTATGGCTGTATACCAATGAAAGGACACAGTTCCTAAAGTAGGGTGCAAAAAGTCACCCAAACTTAAGGGTGCAAGAAAAGTTACCCATACATTTAAAAAGAAAAAAGAAAAAAGTACAAAGGAAAGAAAGGTAAATCTTAGGTAAGGATACCCACTGGTGAGGGGAAAGAAACCTTTGTCCTCTGTTGCCCTCACACACCCCAAGGGATGTCATGCTTCATCATCGGGCAGTTGCTCCTCGTAGGGCCGGCGCTGCAATTCCCTACGGGCCCCCGAAGGGACACTTTGTCGGAGATCTTTTATAGGACTGCCGGATGGTGCATGGGGGTGTGCGGGGAGTGGGTTCAATGAGGGTAAAGAATAAAAGGAAGTGCGTGCAAAAATGAGATAAAAAGGGTCAACATGCAGCGGCATTGTAACTGTTGTACCCTAGGCAGTCCGAAAACCGCAGAAATAAAATTGCCCCAAAGGCACACTATGCCCGGGTGACAAAAGGTCATAGGTCGACATGTTTCGCGCTTGTCTCGCCCATATAGGGTCGTTTGCGCTTCTTCAGGACCAAAGTGATTCAAATAAGTGAAGTGCACGTGAATAATGTCTATAAAATAAAATACCCTCTGTCTCAATCAGGGTGGAACAGCAATATGTTTACCCTCAATGTGGCAACGGCTGTATGTTGGAGACCACTCGTGATTGAATACCTAGAAAAGAAAAAACAAGATGAACCACAAAATTGGACACCAGTTCAACTTGATGCCACAAAATATGCCACAACTATGTGCATATTGGTTAAGTAACAAAGGAAAGAAGTAACCAAGCACACGAGCCCTGTCCATCACATTAATGGGGTCCTATCTTTTATAGGCGTGCTACTCTGTGGTTAACAGCCCCCTGCTGCCTGCTTGGATTCCCACCATGATGAAAGCTGGAAACGCACACGATTAGTAAAGCCCGGGGTTTGCTTACCTAGCCATGCTGAGGCAGTTCATGGCTATTTTTCTGTCTCTCCACAGTAGACCCGTGGGACCATAGACTGTGGTTGGCTGTATAATGCCCATTCTTATGAGTTAATCACTGCTGCTCCTGGATGGGCCCTTCAAAGCATATACTATGGTGGGTTGTATAAGGCTAATGCTTTTGGGATGCTCCACAGTTTCTTCATGGTGGACCTTACATGCCCACGCTACACTTCTTGCATAATGGCAATTCCTAGGGGCCTGTTGTACAGCACCCATTCACACTGGGTGGTAGTATGCCCACTGGCGTAGGTTGCTCTCCTGCCACTCCTGGTTGAACTCCTCTGAGAAGACACCAAAGCAAGTTGTATAGATTCTCATTTCAATAGGGTGCTCCCTGTTGCATGTGGATGAACTCCCCAGAGCATTTACCAGTTACAAATAAAGATTTTCTTAGCTTTAGTAAAAGAAAGTCTTGATTTTATTATAGAGAACGAGGTGAGTATTGTGCTATCTTTTTTTGCATTTATTCAAATAGCAGCCATGATAACTACAACTCCCAGCATGCTTAGATAAAAGAACTACAGTATGCTGTCCTAAAGAGTAAACAACCCATGACATAAAGGCAACTCTATAAATGTATTGACTGGGAGCAACAAGACCACTTTGCTAGCAGGAGCAGTTCAAGGATATTGAAACATAGGAACTGTAATTATAACAATAGAAAAAGCCAAAGGTAGAGCAAAAAGGTTCTTAATATAGTTAATAAAACTACAAAATTGAAGATAAAGGTCATTATGATAATCCACATTTCCGTTCTTGTAGTAAAGACCGGAAAAAGCTGAAAATTGATGAGATGCAAGTACATGGTGGAGTTGAAATTCCTTCTTAAGACCTCCCGTTAGTGGATGAGAATGGCACTATAGAAAAAATAAATAAAGGGAGGATTGTAAAGCACATGTGGAGGAATAATACTCACCTTTGTGCATTTAATATAATCAAGACTTTCTTTCACTAAAGCTAAGAAATCTCAATTTTTTTTACAAGACTCCTATTATGCTAGTTCAAATCGTAGTAACAATTGTATTAGCAACATGTGAAACAAGTTTGCAATAGAAACTTCTTAAAAGTGGAAATATTTTTTTTGAGGAGGAGCTACACTAGCAACCAAGATGGCCGCTTAGGCTCCCGGCTCCGCCGACCTCCGTCCCCCGCCGGATAATCCTGCTACAAATCCTGAATTTACACCCTGCCTCCAGGTGTGTGAACTGCCGTATTGTACTTTGTAGCGATCCAGGGATTTTTACCAGCTTGGTTGACGGAGCTACGTCGAGTTTTAGTTTGGGGCCTACACCAGCTTGTGAGCCGGAGAATCGAGTCCTGGCCCAGCCGGGTTTCAGTTGAATAACATCGGCCGTGGGTGATCGACAGGGTCCGGTCCTTGGATGTGGAGAACTTTCTTAGCCCGATTTTGACGTCGGTTGTTGCCCTGGCCTACAATCGATGGAGGGTTGACGAGGCACGACTGTGGCTGTGGACGGAGGCCCCTGACCCGGAGACCCGGTTCCCCGCCGCCGGTGTTTGCCGGCTCGGAGTCTTCGCTTGCAGTACCGGATCCTGGACTGTGGCCTTGGTAAGCCCTCGGTCTCCCTCCGTTCCAGTCCGTCCCAAATTTGCCGGTTCCCCCGAGGAATACCGGTGCCTCTGGGGGACGCGAACATGGTCGACCCGGAACAATATTTGGTGGGACGGACTGAGTCTGAACCGTCGATTCGGACTGCGCTGGCAGCTATTTGGGCACTACATTCCCATGTGGAATCCATCGTCGAAAAAATGATTGTGGTCACAATTGGACATGGGCAGGAAGGACCGGACCCTGATTCATTTCAATATCCTGTTCGGTCTATACAACCCACAGCGGTCCCTGTAACGGCAGTGTGCCCTGTGCCACGAGAGGTGTCGGAGCTTCATGGTACTGTGATGGCCGACGACCGTGTACTCGGTGTTCACTATGGATTGCCAAGCCCACCATCATTGCTTACTGTGTTTGGATCGACTGGTGCTTCCCTTCCGAATACACTTGGTGAGAACTATCTACGGGACGTAACAGTGTTTTTCCCCTCTCCGACACCTTTACTACGATTGCAGAGACAACGTCGTCATGAGCTCTTGTCGATGAGGGTCATCGTTGATGTCGACAGAGTTCCCAGTGACTTTAAAACTTTGCCTCACCTCGGAAGGAACTTTATTGAACTGTTTCTGCATATTGACTATCCTGTGGAGGCGACAGCCTGTCCGGAAGGGGCTTGCACGACTGATCGGAAGGGTCAAGGATGAGACTGATTGTTGGGGCTTGGCACCATGGGTTTTCTGAAGAGGGATTCGTTAACATTGTAGTTACGGGAGGTCGGGTGGTGTTTATTGTTCCCTCGGTTTCGTTTTAATATTGCTTCTTGATAGAGTCATGTGTTTTATTCTGGGGGATCCGTGGTTCTGGCGGAGGGGAAGGGGGAGCGGGGGCCCGTACTGAGGTGACCTCCTCCACATTTACTATTTTTAGTATTTAGTTAGATGGGGCGACAGGCACACTGCTAGTTGGGGATAGGCGCAAGCCATATGCAGCGGTGCAGGGAGGGGGGAGGGGTGTTCGTCTAGTTAGTGTTTGTAGTTTTTGTGTTGAAATCCTTTATAATTCTGATATGGGTGGTCTCATTGCGGCTCGCATTCGTGTTTTGGGGTGGATGGGTTCTGGTGAGGGTATTATTAGCATAAGTTAGTCAGTTGTGGCGTAACAAATTGTATTCGGGATGCGGCTGTAGCCTCGTATCATTTTACTGCGACACCCTCCCTCCTCCCTCTTATTCTGGTCTGCTGCTCAATGTTTATCCTGTTTCCCGGGGAGGTGGGGTTAGTGGTGGGCATTTGTCTGATTATCCTGAATGTAGTACGGCCGCATCCCTGGCATAGCTTATGAATATGCTTTATTGATGGTTCTTCGTCCACTAGGCCATGTATGTATATTGCTTATCCTTTCATTTTCGATGTAAATCACCTGTTATTTGTTTTTTCTTTTACTTTGGAAAATAATAAAAATATTATTTTTTTAAAAGTGGAAATATTTAACCAATTAGCAGATTTGACAATGTCATCCAGACCCACTGTAGTCCAAAAGATATTAGATGCCATAGCACTTCTGGTAGAGTGGGCTCCAAAAACGGAGGTGCTTAATGCCCGCCAAACTCATTATCCATTTGACACAATGGGCTGCGGTAGGAGCTGAAGTAGGATTGTGGGGAGATCTAAAGGAAATAAGATGTTGGGGTGCAAATGACTTCCTCTAATCCTTAGTTTTTGAAATATATTCTATTAAACAAGTTCTTACTCACAGTTTCGGTTGATCAGAAAATTAAGGATAGAGCACAGATGCTAAGTTTGTATTAGTTCTTCTACGAACTTGGAAAAATACACCTAAAGAAGTATACTGTACAGAAGAGATATCCAGTGCTTTGACATCAGAAAGACCTTTTAAAGAAATTATACATAAAAGGACTGTCAATTATGCAGACAAAAGTTTGAGAGATAAAGAAGAATTATCAGGTTGATTGAGGAAAAATGTTAGAATTATATTTACATCCCACATTGAATTATATTTTGGTAGAGGAGGTTTTGAAAATCTTACTCCCTTTAACAGACGATATATCAGAGGGTGTCCTCTCACAGGTTTGCAATCCACTTGAATGTGTTCTGCTGATGGCCCTGATCCGTATGTGTTGACCGTTCTGTAAGCTTTTCCTGGGAAGTTAGGAAAGCAATTTTGTTTTTATTATTAACGTTATATCTGCTGAAGAGAGATCTCCAACCATTTTTTATTTTGTTTTAATTTTATTTTTTAGAGACCTTTATTGCACATGTTGCATATAACACAGCACATGGCGTACGACCGCTTTGGGACGGCTGCAATAAGCGCAAGTTGCACGTATAGTTGGTGGGATAACACAGCCGTTGCAGAGATCTCCAACCATGCACCAGATATTCCAAACCGTAAAGGCTGACATGCCTGCTTTAAGTTGTGCCCGGGGCCAAAGGTTGCTGTATGAGTTGAGCAGCTTTGGATGAAATACCTGGGGTTCTCCAGGAAGACCTGAAACCATCCATGCCACCAAAGTGAGAGATTGGTTGAAGAATCAGATCGTCAAGTAATCGTTAAGGCATCTGAAGTAACGATAGGAATAATGGAAGTAGAACAGATCAGTGTTCAGATAACTCCAAGACTTTACAGAACCAAGGTTGGCCTTGCCAGAATAGATTAACTAACAGTACTGTGGCTTTCTGACGTCCAATCTGCGTGAGGACTCAAGATAATATAATGACAGGGGGATAAGCATAATTCACCCGATTGAACCAGTCCTGAAGGAAGGCATCTGTCGCTAAAGCTTGAGGATTTGGTCTCCAACTGTAAAAAAAGGAAGGTGGTTATTCAGGCGAGAAGCAAGAAGGTCTATTGACAAGGGACTGAACTTGGAAAAAAGTTTTTGGAATACTGACGGATGAAGACACCAGTCGCTTAAATCTCTAAGGTGTCTGGAGTATAAATCCTCTAAAGTATTCAGATGCCCTGGGAGATATTCTGCTTGGACTGAAATCTTTCTCCAAAGACAAAGCTCACAAAAGTTCTTGGCTAGTTCGGCTAAAGGTTTTGACCTTGTACCTCCCAGATGATTTATATATCGACCCGCCGGGGGGAGGGGCGAGACGCCAGATGGTCCAGGTGTGCAGTGTGAGTGTGACGGTATGATGCAATTCTCGTAGTTTAGCACGACTCTGTATTCTCGATCAGGTACAATGAGGGGCTTTCTTTTTGTTTTTGTCATCGTTGTGAGTTGATGATTGGCAAACTGTAATAGTTGTACTGAGGATTCTGCCTATATTCACTTCATTTGTGATGGAACTGACCGGCCAATAGGTTATCCATTCGAAGGAGAATGGAGCAACTTATCTTGTTTCTGACAAAAGTTTGGATCACAAAGGATCTCGCAAGGATCGCTAAACAATTGATGTGCAACCGTGGCTCCTTCTGCGGCCATGCCGCGCTAGTCGAGAACTGACCACATCTTGCACCCCAACCAGTCCGACTTGCATCATATTCTAAGACAAGATCTGGTGCTGTAGAAAAAATTGATTTACCATTCCACGCTTCTAGATGATCTAACCACCATTCAAGTTCTAAGAGTGTCTCTTGATCTAGAGGAATGACGTCTCCATAACTGAGACCCTTTGGAAGATGGCAAATTTGTAACCTTTGTAACGCTTGATATTGAGGGGGACTGGGAAATATGGCTTGGATTGAGGAAGCCAGAAGACCTACTATCAGAGCTAAAAGTCTTAAAGTTATATTGTACTGATTCAAACCCTGAGTTATCTCCTATTTGATAGGAGAAACCTTCTCTCTTGGAAGTTGAAGACGCAAATTGTCTGAATCTATTATGAACCCTAAAAACTCCATCTGGTGAGTCAGTTGTAATGCCGATTTGTCCCTGTTGACGAGGAAGCCTGAGTTTTGGAGAAAACATATGAAGTTTGTTAGAAGTGTTATCAGTAATTCTGTGTCTTGATGTAAGAGTAGGAATTTGTCTTGGTAGGCAATCTGACACCTTGAGCTCTCATGTGTGTTATGACTGGTTTAAAGATCTTGGTTTTTTATTGGAATTGGAGTCATTTCTGGAAAGAATGGTGAATTGGAATTGTAAGATATGCGTCCTGAAGATCCAGGCACACTATTAGCGTGGAGATCAAATTAATTTAATTGGTTCAACCCGTGTTTTACAAAGTGGGCTCCAGCTCTGTGCTATGTTCTTCTTCAGGCAAATGGATCTTTGCCAACATTTAAAATGGAGCATACATTGAAAACATCTTAATGACCATCATCATTACAGTTGTTTAGTTCAGTCGATGATAGTTTAGGGTTGGTTCATAACCATAATTTCTTGTTATGACATTAGTAGATTGTTTTTCTTGAATTTATTTAATTAAGAAGTCAGATAAATCCATTTACAGAAATATCAAGAAAATCATCGTTAAAGTAAAAAATAGTATTGTGGAAACAAGCGTAAAGAGTTCTTGGAAAGAGTGAAATCAACTGACCAATTAAGAAATCGAACCCCCCCATAAAGAGTATTTCAGGAAAACTCAGCTGATTCTCCGTATGCTAGCAACAGGTGTTGCGGAAGTGACACCCGAAAAGGCATGAGAAGAAAAATAGGTAAATAAGGAAAAGTCACTGTCGAAGTGGCAAGTGACAAAAAGCCATCAGTAAATAGCATTACAGCAAGTCTCTTAGCAAATTAGGAAAATCAAGTCTAAAAGAAAGTTTCCGTAAAACCTCACAAGAGACTGCGCTGCTCTAACAAGGAAACACGCTCTAATATAAAACAAAAAACACATGTATCAATCCATTTAGGTGTTAGATCATCTCGAGCCAATGAAAAGTAATCTTCTGCTGTTCTGCAGATTGTTTCTTCGTTCCCACAATAAACACACAATGACCCCCAGGACAAAATAGCAACATCCCAACTACAAACTTCCACTTCCAAGGGCAGTCCAGCAATGGCTGACCGTCCAAACCTGTAAAAAACAACATTGGTAAGGGAAAGACTTCTAGTAGGGGCAATCCGGGTGGGGGCAGGTAAAATACTACAAAGAGCCCACTTACGCACCGGCCCATCACCTAGGGTAACAAAGAAGAGATGCTTACCAGAGGCCACCGGCAGCAGGCCAACCTAAGGGCACCAATGTAGCACCCATAATTCCCAGCCCAGTCCCGGAGAGAGATGAACAAATCATGCAGTAACACTATATGCCCAGGCTCAGTCCAGTATCCACAACCATGTACGAGGAGCAAGAAAATCAATTGGTAAAGGCATCAAATTATGTCATCTACAGACTGTGGAGTTATAACTGGGAGGCCCTTTCCACCCAGGGCCGAGCTCCCGAGTCAGAGGCTGCTGAGCAGTAGTCAGAGGAGGTGTCTATGCCAGCCTGTCATTTGTTATGATACTATTTCGACTATGGCTAGCTGTGCCACTCTGCGCTCGTGTTCCATTTGTGAGGAGGAAGGCCTCCGCAGGGAGGACCTCTTGGTGGTCCGTTTAAGCCGATTCTTGGTTATCTATCTAGTGGTCCCGGGCATCACCCGGGAGCCCAAGAGAGGTGTACCCGCCTTGTATGACTCCATGACCATACCACATCTGAAGTTTCACAAAAGTATATATTTTCATCTAGTATGATGCGGAGTTAGGCAGGGAACATTAATGAATACTGTATGCCCTCTTCACAGAGAGCTTTCTTGGCTTCCCTAAAGGATTCACGCTGTATCTGCACCTTTGCGGTAAAGTCTGGGAACACCAGCACCATACTATTTTCAATTGCAAATGGGCCTTTGGTGTGAGCCCTCTGGAAAATAATGCCTTGGTCCCAATAATGAATTAATCTTGCCACCACTGGACTACGAACTTCTCCCTGGTGCCAGAGAGCGAGACGGCACCCTATGAGTCCTTTCCAGGGCAAAGAATTTAGTGAGGTGGTCAGGTACTAAGCCATTTTTCTAGAAAAGACACAATGTCTGTTCTTTCAATCCCCTCAGGGAGTCCTATCACTCTAATCTTGTTGCGGCAATTTCAGCCCTCCGCATCTTCAGCTCTATGTTCCATAGTGAGCACTCTAGCAGTGAGATCTTCCACTTTGCGGTCCGTTGATTGTTGGTTGGGGGGATGTTCCTCTGCTGATTGTTCTACGTTTTTGACTCAATCCACTAGTCCCTACAGAGACCGCACCAATGCCCTGTTGGAGCTTGGTCTTATTGTCTGTGATAGCGGTCAAGAACCTTTCCATGTGAGAGTGGATCGAAGCATCATTAACCTCCCCATCTTCCTTTGAACCCAATGATGGGAGTGAGGAGTCTCCTGTCTCCAGCTACAGGGCTCCCCTTTTAGGTTTAGATTTGTCCATAATTGTAATCAGCGTTACACAGAACCCAAGTGGGGACAGGGTCTGCCTGGATCAGTAAATCGGAATGTGACTCTCACCTTACTGGTCTGTGATCAGATGTAATTGGAGGGTTTTTCCACACAATGTTCTCTACAGTTCTTTCTCTGTTTTTCCACACACTGTTCTCTGCAGTTCTTTCTCTGTCTGCTCACAGCAGGGGGAGCAGACCCCTGGCCTGAAGCGTCTCATCATTACGTAATAGGCACTATGCCCTAACCACCCCTCCCAGTCCTCCTCAATCACTTCCCAGGAACCATGCAGCAACCTCCTCAGTCACTGGGCCGTATCAGGCACGGGCCACCCCTGCCATCCGTAGCCGCAGGGCTACTATAATTAATATAGCCGGTAGCCACCTGCAGCTCCAGGAATTCGCTGTATCCAGTGGCAATCTTGATGGAGCTAACATATGCCAACCCCTCTTACCAGTCCCAGCCGGCAGGCCCAGGCCTCAGGGGCTATGTCCAAGCCCTACAGCCGAGGTTGATCTCCGCAACAGGTGGTGCGTCGCAAAGGTGACTAGCGGGCGGCACACGCACCACTGCCACAAGAGAGCACAAATCTTCCTTGTCACCCCTGGGCTGCTAGGCCCTACCATTTCAGCTAGGAACACCAACAGGGCCCTGCACGGCTTACAGGTACAGCACTTTCCCCCAAGTGTGGGCTGCATCCGGTAGTTACAGGTCCCGCGCTGCTCACAGCAGGGGGAGCAGACCCCGGGGCTGAAGCATCTCATCATTCCGTAATAGACACTCTCCCAGGAGAGTGGGAACAACAAGGCACTTCCCCCACTTCTGCCATCGCCAGCCGCCAGGCCCCAGTCCAGATTACAAGCCCTCTCACCTCTTGGCAGGTTGCAGACACCCTGGGGACTGCAGCCGCAATATACATTGTAGGGTCCGGTGGCATTGGGAAACAACGTCCCGGTGTGGGGGGGTGTTATCTGTGCCTGGTGCCCTTAGCATCTCCTCTGCTTCAATCTCGGGATCAGAGTCCTCAGCCAGGCTCCAAACAGCCCAAACCAGTGACTCTGTTCGCCAGTGTCATACGTTATAGGAGGCCGCTGCAGCCACAGCCTGTCCAGGCAGCCCAATCAGGTATCACGGGGTCCTCTGCCACACAGTATTGTATGACGCGGGATGAGCCGGTGCCTCGGAGGTAGCCCCATGGCCGGCCACCGCCCCCAGAAGTCCGGATGGTGAAGGATTAAAGTTGGGCTGGCTTAGAGCAATGGGTTTACATGTCCGCCATCTTCTGAGACCAAGCCATACTCTCCCATATAATGTTCAACTTAATATTCATTTTCACCAGATACGATTCATTGATAGTCAGGTTTGACTAAATTATGTGCCAAGAAAAGGCAAATGATGTATAATGCAGATAACATTTTGCTAATATTTACACGTTAACACTGTCTGGGCAAAAGGTTCCACCTAATTATTACCAGTTTAACACCCAAATGCAGTAATATGTAACTAAAAGGTAACTAGTTATCGTTGCAAATGGTCTTCCACTGCTTCCCAAAAAAACCTGTTAATCCCTGCAAATTGTGCAGCACATGTTGGATTATGTGGCAAATGAGGCAAATCCATAAATATGCTGAACATCCTGCTACATGCAGAATCACGATATTCCAATGGCCCTTTTAACCATTAAAAATGGGCGAAAGACTTTATGAAGCAATTTACCCAGCAACATTTCTGCGTCGGTTCTGTTTGGGACACGGGCACCACGTGATCAGGGTAAATACCAGCAAATTTTTCATTGAGCCCACAAGCCAGTGAGATACACAGTGCAGACTTTGAGCTCATTTATATACCACCACAGGCACAAATGTAGAACATCCATTCTCTACTGCTACAGAATGTAAAGCAAGCAAGAAAGCACTTTGTTTCCTCTATTCAAAAGCAAATTTGCTGAGACCTTTATTGCCCCAGAGCTACTATCCATTGATTGGCAGAGTCTCTAAGAGGCCCGGCTCTGAGAATGCAACAGCTAAAGAGGTGCAAGAGAGTGGTTAACAAAAACCACCATCTTGGAGAGAGACATGGCCAAAGAAGGGAAGTAATCCGTCGCCCAATGGCGAGAAGGGACCTCGTCGTGAGAAGAATTGCAAACTGCTTCATTGCATACAAATGTGTGGCATGTAGCATCCCACACGTGCTGTGAATAAATGCTAATAAAGAAAATCCTTATCCCACTGCAGGCTGTCTCTTTCGAGTTAAAGTGGGAGATCCCGTCCCTCTAGCGCGAACTTACAAAACCAGTTTTGCATTAAGTCTTAATTATGTTTCATTCTTTTTCACCAATAAATTACTGGGTGGCAATAGGCCTAGTTCGGATAAAGAGCGAGAAGAACAGTTTATATAAGTGGCTGAAGGACTGTCTTGTACCGTACCTCTATCACTTGTCCATATGTGGTCGCCATTTTTAGATTTTCCTTTATCTGCCATTTTTAGATTTCCCGTTATCATTGACAATCATCTTTTACCCCTACAGGACTAGTAGAGTTTATTTATTGTGATTTTCAATGAAGAAGATTCATGTGTTTTTTTCATTTTCAACCGTTTACAATTGGTTTAGGCTTTAAAAAGAAAGAGAACACCTTACAAATATTATAGGCTAATAAGAATTACTGCATAACTGTGTATAAACTGTGTGTAAAGTGTAACACGTAACTATTCGGTAACTACTTACAAATATATAACAAGCTAGCAAGAATGATACAGTATAGTATTTCTTTTACTAACTCCTATGCTCTTATTACAAGTTCATGAAATGAATACTGGTTGAAGAAAGATATAATCTGGAAAGTAATACAAATAGTCCAAACAAAAACAAAACGTCCGATTAATAAACACCTTCAGGATGCTGATTCATGATTACCTTGCCAGTACCAATAGCTGTATTTTCAAGGTGCACCAAGAGAATTTGTTATTGCAAGGCTAATACCAACCTTTAGAACACAGGAATGGAGACAGTAGGACTCAGCGGCGGCTCCTCCGTTAAGGCGGAGGAGTGACGGACCACTGCTCTCTGAGCAGTTCAAAAAATAAAAATAAAATGATAACGCAATGTTATTATCATTTTATTTTTCCGTACTGGCTGAGTTGGTTGAGGGATGGGCGGGGCTGGGCTGTCCAGAGCAAGGGGAAGAGTGGTAGGCACTCTCTAAGTGAGCATGAAAGTTTTTCCGGGTGTCATGGGCCGGTCAAACCTTAATGCGCACTTAGCATATTCTCTACCCGGCTGTATTGCAAGGCAGAGTGGAGAATATGCACAGGCTCCCACGACCTGTCTGAGCGCCGAACTAGCCCACTCAGACCAATCACAATGCTGCTGTCATGCTGATGACAGCAGCGCCGTGATTGGCTAGGGGAGTCTGAGAGCATGTGTGCTTCAGGGAGAAGAGAAGAGGACGGAGGAGAGACGGCGGCTGCACCGAGGTAAGTGCTATTTATTTTTTGTTCAACCCCCCCCCCCCCCCCCCCCTGCCTCACCACCCCTGTTCGGTAGCAGCCACCACTGGTACCACTGGAGATTAAAGGACTGGTGCCAGCAGAAATCAGATTACCAACACTGGAGTTTGTGGACCTAACGGAATCAGAAATTAACTTCGCTGCTTACATACTACTATATTAGGAAGTATCTAGGAGGGGCACACTTTAGTAGCACCAATGGCAGATAGTTCAAAGTTCAAGTCTAAATCTAGAGACACTGTCGTTTCTGAACAATGTAGAAGTAAAGATTGCAGACGGAAGGCTCACTGAGATTTGTATCTGCTATCTCACAGGACAGACTAGTGACCAAACGACATCCATAAAGATGAAGGATTGCCGCAAGGATGGTAACTGCCGTGACTTGAGCAAAGAGTATTCTTTTGTTTGTTTAGTTTATTGTTCAGTTAATTAAAAAAAAACTTACAAAATGGAACATTTGTACACTTCATATACATATCATCACTGTTAAACGACTTATTAAAACACATATAAAATATAAAAACTTCCCGTTATTTCATGACCTACCTGATGTTAGTAATGTTAATTAGCCCCATATAAATAAATTGAGCTTGCGCATTGTAAGATTTTAAAATGCATTATATATTTTTTTAAATCTCTATACTTAACAGGATTAACAGGACTGTGCCTTAATTGTTTCACATATTCCAAATGTTCTTATGATAAGGACCCAGTTTAGCTTCTTACAGTGCTTAACTACCCCTCCTGACTATGTGTTGGAGTGAATAATAAGAAAGATTAAAGCCCTTTACTATGCGCATTTACCTAATTTCCCTTCCTAGCGATGTCTATAAATTTTAGGAATCTTCTGGTAAATTGTAAATCCTCTCCCTTCAGGCCAGCTATTACTGCTTGGCGGCATGTACGTATAGCATAATAGTTAAAATCATGTCTTAATAGGCTTCTATGTTCCACCGTTAAGGCTGGGCACCTGCAAATTATATCTCAGATGTCTTCTTTGTTATAATTACAGAGTCGGCATAACATTGTGTTACCCGTTTTTTTCCAGACAGGAGCGTTACTACGAAATTGAAAATTGCCTAGCCGAAGTCTCATGAACTTTGCATTTAGACCATTCAAACTCCCCAGATAATTCTGGGGTTTGAGCTGGCCATATGAAGCTAATATCATCCACGCATGGTCTCTTTTCGCCAGCATCGCTCTGTCCAATAGTTATGTTATGTTATGTTATGTTAACTATTTTTTATATAGCGCACGGATGCCGCAGCCAAGAGGCGTCCCGGCGCTTGGAGATCTGAATAACACAACACGATTAAGAAAGCTGGACAAAGACAGACTAAACTGTGGAGAAAAGAAAAGTCTTCAAGGTCTTCCTAAAAGGAAGCAGATCTGAAATTGAGCGGAGTGGAGCTGGAAGAGAATTCCAAAGAGCAGCCGCCAGCACTGAAAACGAGCGACCACCCACTCTAGCCCTTTTAAAACGAGGCACTATGACAAGGTTAAGACTAGCAGAGCGAAGAGCTCTGGCAGGAGCATAGTGCAGAATAGTCTGTGCAAGGATCGGGGGAGAGGCTAGGTTGAGGATTTTAAAAGTTAAGCAGAGGGCTTTAAACTTAACTCTTTGCTCAATCGGAAGCCAATGAAGATTGCGGATGGTTTGGCGAGCTGAGACAAATTTCGGGAGGCCGACAAGCATCCTAGCCGCCGCGTTCTGAACCCTCTGGAGACGGGACAGTTCGGCCTGGTTTAAGCCCAAAAACAGAGAGTTGGCATAGTCCAGTCTGGTAAGAACCAGAGCCTGGACCATGATCTGTCTTGTCTCAGCATCGAAAAATTTAAAAATGGGTCTAAGACCATGCAAAGTACCAAAACATACGCCAGCCACGCGTTTGGTATGGGAAATAAATGAAAGCTTGTCGTCGAACCACACCCCAAGGTTTCTGACTTCACTCACAGGGGTAGGCACAGGGCCAAGATCAGTAGGCCACCATTGATCTCCCCATAGACCACTTTCCTTACCGAAGATAATGACCTCGGTCTTAGAGGCATTTAGTTGTAATCGGTTGTCCGCCATCCAGCCAGCAACAGCTTTTAACGCTGACTGGAAGGTGGGGGCGTCCATGCTGGAGTCTCCATTCAGTGCCACCGCCAGCTGCGTGTCATCGGCGTATGACACTAAGGAAAGACCAAAACTATGGGCAACCTCCGCCAAAGGCTGAACATACAAATTAAATAAAGTGGGACTAAGAGCCGAACCTTGGGGAACACCCTGAAGAATAGGACGTGACGCAGAAACAAAAGGGGGGGTGGACACTTTAAAACCTCGATCCTTAAGAAAAGAGCGAAACCACTCAAGTGCCGTCTCTCCGACTCCAGCCTCCATCAGACGATGTAATAAAATCTGATGGGACACCGTGTCGAAAGCGGCACTGAGATCCAAAAGGATCAGTGCCGCCGTCTGACCCTGATCCAACATCTTCCTTATGTGTTCCACCACAGCCAAGAGAGCTGTTTCGGTGCTATGACCTGCACGGAATCCATTCTGGGAAATATCCAGTAGATTCGTTTCTTGCAGGTGAGCAGATAACATGCGGTTAGCATGAGCTTCCGCTAGCTTGGCTGGCCAAGGAAGAAGGGAAATGGGCCGGTAGTGTTCTGGTTTGGTCGGATCGAGGGTAGGTTTCTTAAGGATCGGAATGACCACAGCCTGTTTCCAGGCCTTGGGAACACTGCCGGAGCTGAAAGATATGTTGATGAGATCATGAAGGGCAGGATAACAACATTCAGCAAGTTCCCGGAACTGAGCAGGTCGCAAAGGATCATCCGGAGAGCCGGATTTAACTTTTGTTGTCAGAGCTAAGAACTCATCCCTGGTCGGACTAGGGATGGTTAGCAATGATTTTGGGGCCATAGAAGTAGGCATTTCCTCCCTGATGGGAAGCTGAGAAAATGACCTATAGATGGCCTCCACCTTTTCAACAAAAAACGAGGCTAGATCCTCGCAATGTGCCAAGGAGGGCTCAATAGTAACAGTGTCCGTCCTCTTGCTGGTAAGGTCCTTACATACCCTGAAGATGACCTTGGAGGGGTTTGTACTATTTTTTATCTCCAGAGCGTAAAAAGCAGCCCTAGCAGTGCAAATGGCCCGATGATACACTCTAGTGCATGCCCTATAGGCCGCCTTGAGGTCAGTATCATACGCTTTACGCCAAGCGCGTTCTGCTTTTTTGCAAGAGACTTTCAGAGCTTTCAAAGATTCATCGTACCAAGGGCTTGAAGGGCTCGATTTGGTCTTACACCACTTGGCCGGAATGAGTTTATCTAAAGATTGATTGAGCCATTCACAGAAAGTATCATAGCCCCGGGAGACTTCAGTAGGAGGTGAAGGATGGTATTTCATCAGTAGCTGATGGAAATGCTCCAGATTCAAATTTCTCCAGGGACGTCTGAAACTGGCTGGAATCTTCTTTTCCGGGAAAGAAGAAGTAGTGGCAATAAGGATCTCAATCAAATGGTGATCAGTCCATGCCATTGGTCTAGGAGGCTGTACTGAAATGTTGGTTACCAGGTTCGTTATAACGGGATCTAGTATGTGGCCACCCGTATGGGTCGGTAGTTGGACCAGTTGAGTCATTTGGAGCGCTTCCAAATCCTCCAATAGGGTGTGTACCGAGTTGGAGAGTGGAACGTCCATATGAAGGTTAAGGTCACCTAGGATTGTAAAATTCGCCGATTTCAGAGCTAGGGAGGAGATCACCTCCGGGAGGCTTTGGCGAAAGGCACCATCGGGACCAGGGGGCCGATATATCAGAAGTCCCGTAAACGTAAAGTGGGGATTAACTGAGATGTTACAAAGGGCACTCTCACATCCTGGCAATGAGATGGGTTTCCAAATGCAGGGGTAGCATGACTTCACCGCAACTGCTATACCTCCACCTCTGGCGTTACGGGGAAGGGAGTGCATAGTATATCCCACAGGCAAGGCTAGGTTCATAACCGCCATAGACTGGTCAAGCAGCCAAGTTTCCGTAAAGAAAAAGATATCCGGAGCCTCGTCCGTTATCAAGGTAAAAACTTCAAGGGCGTGGCAAGATAATGATCTGACGTTTAGATGAAAGATTTTAAGAGATGATGGAGTAGACGAAACTACAACAGTGTCCAATTTACAGACCGTAGCCGGCCTAGCTTGCAAACTCTTAATGGGCAACGGTAGAGGTAGTTTAAAAAGACAAAAGGGGCACTGATAAGGCCCACTAAGAGGATCCAGTGTGCCATGTCGGCAGGGAATTACCTGACTCCGCAGTAGGCGGATATTCTCAGCGGAAATCATCGTGAACAGGCCAGAGTCCCCTGCCCTAGCCCTGCCTTAGCGCTGACGGGCGCAGACGGGCAGGACTCTGGCGAGACTCAGGCGTAGCGAAGGCGTGACCGCTACGCTAGACCGCTACGCTACGGGCGAGCATTATGTAGGCGACTGGCGGTAACAAGCGCTAGCGCGCTAACCCCCGATGTGAAGGAACCAGCCTTCCCAAGATGGCGACGGCGTCACGTCAGAGACCACGTGATGCGGAACCCCAGGAGCCCGGACCCGCTAAGCAGCGGTGCTTGAATTTGTTATTATATGCGGTGAGGGGCCAGGGGGGGGTAGCGGCGATGGCAAGTTAAAAGGCAAAATGCAATTGAGAAAAAATAAAAAGCAAACAGGTTTTAAAAAGAGCAGCGCGATTCGCACCACAGCGCAAGTCTAAGTAACGCTCAGCGCTTCGATAACGCGGTGGTCACCTTCTCCAGCGTTATCCAGTGATGATATTTTTTTACTACTCCCATTTATGACTCTGTTAAATGCAGACTGTGAGAGGGGTAGAGCCCATAGTTGTTCTGCCTTAAACTGAGTTATGGCCAAATTAAAAAATTCATGGGCCTTCATGTGTTTGCAATCACTTGCTGCCTCCCAAACGACTGTCATAAGTGTGGAGTTATTATCATTTTCAAGCTCATGGCAACATTTTAAGTAAGCCCCTAAGCTGTTTAAATTTTGTCTTCTAATGCCGAACTCCAATCGGATTTGGGCCGGCGAAACCTGCTGTGGGAGATTAAACAGGCGCCGATAGGTCCCTGTCAAATGTTTTTCTCTGATGTTATTAGCCTTCCCTCTCAAGATCCCCACACCGATGTCAATGATGGCACATGTTTGGCTGCCATCACTTGTAAAAGTGGCTTGAGGGGTAAGACTTTTAAGCTATTTTGTAGAGTAGCAAATCAGACAGTTACAGAATTAATTCTACTTTGTAGTGTAGCACACTGATTTTTAAGTGAGCCCTGGCATCTAATTCTATCCCTAAGTATTTGTACTCTAAGACTGAATCCAGTCCAATCCCTTCTACGCTAAATTTTGGGCGAGACACTATGCCCTATGTTACTAGCATGGTCTTTGACTTCTTTAGGTTGAACTTTAACCCATGTGACAAGGCAGACATGGCAGTTTTACTAATTAACCGCTGCAACCCCACTCTTGTGTAACTTATCAGGACGATATCGTCCACATACAAAACATGGGAAACCGTGAAACCTGCCATGGACAGGGAGTGCGAACATGTGTTCAGCTCAACAGAGATATCAGCGAGATACACATTGAACAAGAGAGGGCCAAGACATAGCCTTGTTTTAGGCCATTCATTAATGATATATATTTTTTTAATGGTTGTACCTTGGCCCAACCTAACTCTTGCCCATTTATTCGTGTCCAATAATTGAATCACTCTCAGGAGAGGAGGTGAAATTTCCAGGTTTGTTAGTTTATCCCAAAGGATATTCCTCTGCACTGTATCAAAAGCAGATTGAAAATCTATAAAACACAAATGGAGATTCAAAGAGCGATGCCTGCCTAATTCTAATGTTAGTGCTATAATTTGGTGCTATTCTTCGAGGAAGCCAGGAAGATCATGGATACAGGAGGATCGGTGGCAGTGATCCTCCTGGACCTAAGTGCGGCCTTCGACACGGTTAACCATCAGGTCCTGGCCCAGCGACTCAGCGACCTTGGAATCACAGGCATAGCCCTGTCTTGGCTGAGGTCATTTCTGCAGGATTGTTCATTCCAGGTCATAGAGGGCAAGTACACATCTAAAGAGACCCCTATACGTTGTGGAGTGCCTCAGTGCTCCTCCTTGAGCCCTACACTCTTCAACGTATATATGTCCCCCCTGGAAAAGATAGTCATCGCACATGGGATAAAACTCCTGACATACGCAGATGACACACAGTTGGTGGTGTCCCTATCCCAGCAGGAAAATCCGACCACAGACCTCTACTCCTGCCTAAAAGACATAGTCAGCTGGATGGACGCGTCTCACTTGAAGCTGAATAGTGACAAGACCGAGATCATGGTGATGGGGAACCAAGCCCACTTCCATCTAAACTCCCTTTGGCCCCCTTGCATGGGTAAACCTCCAACCCCCAAGCCTGAGATTAAAAGCCTTGGTATATGGCTTGATAAAAACCTCACCATGCAAACCCAGGCCAGGAAAACGGCTGGAGTCTGCTTCGGTCTCCTACGATCCACCCGAAAAGTCCTGCCATTGCTCCCCCTCCAATCCAGGAAACTCTTGATTCAGGGTCTCGTCCTATCAAGGCTGGACTATGGCAACGCACTGTACCTGGGTGTACCCCAAAAGGTTACTACTAAACTTCAAGTAGTGCAAAACGCCGCCGCGAGGATGCTGACCAACACTAAACCCCATTGCTCGGCCAAACCAGCTCTCCACGAACTACACTGGCTGCCGATCTCAGAAAGAGTGCAGTTCAAGGCGCTGTGCCTTACTCACAAAATTCTTAATGGAAAGGCCCCCCCCCATACTCAAAGATCTGGTCACTCCTTACAGTACTGCCAGACCCCTCCGATCCTCTAATGCCCACCTCACACGAGTTCCTAAGATCAACAGAGCACGAGCAGGAGGCTGCTGTTTCTCCTACAACGCGCCTAAATTATGGAACTCCCTGGCCTATGACCTTCGTGCGCAACCCAACCTGCTAGCATTTAGAAAAGCACTGAAGACGTGGCTTTTCCCGTAAACATCCCTACTTCTACTTCATCAGTAATGGGTCAGCGCTGGGACGCTCAAGGGCAGCTACGCGCTCTAGAAATCATGAAATAAATAAATAAATAAAAAATAAATAATTTGGATGCTAATAGATGTACCCTGGCCTTTAATAAACCCCGTTTGATTTAATGGCAGCAGATTATGAGCTTCCACCCAAGTCGTTAGATCTGCCAACAGACATTTGACGAAGAACTTGGCCTCACTGTCCATTAACGCAATAAACCTGTAGTTGGCTGGGTTCGTAGTTTGACCAACTTCATAAATAGGGGCCAAGATTGATCCCCTCCAGTTATCCGGTATCTCTTCATTCACCAGAATATGGTGCAGATTCTCTTTATAAAGTGCTTGAGGAAGTCCTTTCAGCCCCAGAGCGCCATCCTGACTGCTTTTGCTGATAATGGACTCCACTATACTGGCTTGTATCATAATTGGTGGATGTTCCCTAAGAATATTGTGGATGGCTTTTTAGGAGTGCTTGTTACTGTGTTTGATCCCCGTACATGGTGCCCAGGTATTTGCCCCAGTCTTCTTCCGATATATTTGACGTATATGCTGTGATTTCCAACTGGAGGGCTGGTTGACTAATTTCCACAATCCTCTAGAGTCTTAACATGTAGAGGCATCAAGAATTTTACACCAGTACTGGTCAAGCTCAGTTTTTCTTTGGGACCAAACCATTTTTTTGTAGAGCATCCTCAAATTTGGTAAAATCTCATGCCGGGTCCTAGGTGACAGGTTGTTTCTTAGTCTCCTCAGAGCTTGATTCAATTTCTTTTTTGCTGTTATTAGTTAGGCCAAGATTTTTCTCAGGAAAATATTCACTGCAGCTGTTCTTGCAATTTGCCACGTTGCATGTTTCTGTACTATGAGCGCTGAAAATTGGTTCCAGTGAGGCAAAGGATTTTGGGAAAAGAGTAATAGCAGAATATTTCTGGGAAGACATACACGCAACTTAGAGTAAGTGCTCAGTTATACAGAAGCACAACTGAGTTTTGAGCTGAAGTGTGCATGAGCAGATGCTTTACACTGCTAGAAAAATGATCTGCTGTTGAGATTAACTTGAAACAGGGATGTGGCCTGTCTAGAACCTCAAAGCATACCTCTTAGTTCTCCTGGTTTCCACAGACAAGAATTATGTGAAAAAGCGATGACTTACAAAACCGGAACTGTCAAAAGAATAGAATAATAACCCTTCCCTGACACTGGACAGTTACCACGAAAATAGAACTATCATTGATAGCTCCAGCCTCAAATTCAAGACTACCATTGATCATAATCATAACTGGAGAAGGGGTTTAGATGTATGCACAAGAAAATGAAGCATGAACTGGAATTATAGGCGACATGTCAAGAAAAGAGAAGGAAGGCAGGATTGATCAAAGACTAAATGACATAAAGGCCCATAGAACCTAGGTTCCAAATTGCAGGCAAGGAGCATTTTGAATGAAGGGATGAATGTCAGACTTGCAGTCCCCAATAGTGGTAACTGGTGCAGCACTGCATTTTGATCATCAGGGGCAGACTTCATAACATCCTTGAAGCTTTATAAATTAATGCTCACTGTGACATGAAGTCAGGCAATCGTTGTAAAATAATGCAGCAGCAAGACCAGGGTCCCAGGGGGAGAAATACAAATAGCTATCAATACTCCCCGATGAAGAGCTACAAATGCTGAAAATAGATAAACATCACTGGTGGAAATCAGCTTAAAGTGACATATCTTATAACTGATCTGGGGGATTCAGAAAACATCACAATTCAACTCTAACACCTATTTTATATTGGAGCAGGTAATTTTGATGATTCCACCCTAAGATTCTGTAGGAGTGCATTTTAATTATGTGTAGTCCGTGCTCGAATATATTCTGTGTGATTAATGTTACTAGGAGAAGATTGGGTATTGTATAGTTAAAGTACTCCATGTGAAAACTAATGAGATAGATCAATTGTGTGCCTAGAAATGAGATTTATAAAAGCTTAGGCAATACTAATCTATTGATATTTTAAGAGAAAGTGAATCTCTAAATGTGTCTCGTGTGAAGCTAATGAAATAAGGTGTATGTGTAGACTAAGGTTCAAGCATTTTTAATTGTAACAAGAAATATATTCTTACTAATATATTCTAAAATTACATCTTTAAGTTTTATAATTTGCAATTTATTAATGCATTCGGAAACTGCATTTGCTATGTGTTTAAAAGTGTGTACGCATTTGTCATCCTGTGCACCATTAAGTTGACATGATTTTGAGGTCTCAAGTACAGTTTAACTACAAGCTCACGTTAAAGTCTAACATTTGATTCGTATTTAACCTTTAACGTAGAATGTGTTTGCTTGCATTTTGTTTCCACTGCAGATGCGGAGAAGGCTTCATTATTCAGTAAAGGATGGTTTGTGCATTAGGAAGATAGCGATGTATGTGAAGATGGATTTTGGCAGGGGAAACGCAGTAATGACTGAGCAAAGTGGCGAGTTCCCATGGAAGAGGAGAAGAATGGCCAAGAACGAATAAAATAGCAACTTATCGGTGTGTGAAAGGTGGTGCAAGTAGCCAACTTGAGCTGGAATCGTGGAAAGTTACTGGAGCTGATCACATGATTTACTTTAAATGCAACTAATGTCTTATGCTGCAGCATAGTGAGGGAGAGAGACATCTTAGGACTTCATAAGGTGCTGACCTCTTCTTCTGCTTTGTGTGGCTTAATGCTTAATGATTCTTGGTTGGAGTTTCTTCTACTGAAGACTCTGACAGCTGACACCTTTTATATCTCCCATTCTTACTCAATGCGTCCTAGCATAGGGTTGTCCTTCTAAGGTAGTCCTTCTAAAGTGCCCCTCTAAGGTAGTGTAGTCTTTCTAGGGTAGTGCATGCTCATGCTTACCATGGATATTCAATTGATGCAATTTAATGTTCAATTCGTGTTCCTTATTACTTGCATCATCATAACCAAATTAGATGTATGTTTTTTGTTATATAGGGTAAATCTCTTTAGGATATTTGGACTCATTTTGTTTGCCCTATATTTCTATACTGTGATGCTGAAACTGATTTACAACAATCTATTTCTGAATTTATAATCAAAACCTTACTAATCTCAATATTTTAATTGTTGAGTAGTTTATGTGTAACCACATTGGTTATAATGTATTGCAAATGTAATTGTGATTGTTTCTTACTCTTACCTCTCAAGCAGATTAAAAGACCATCTGGTTGAGTAGGAATGTGTAGGTTGGCCCGAGCTTTTTTATATGGTTTCCTTCAACAATCAATTGAGGATGGTAGCCAGACACCAGAGTAATTTTTTTTCTAAACTTGGATATCTATTTAGTGGCTTTCTGCAGCACACATAGAAAGAGCAAAATGCCATTAATGATTGTTTATGTGCAGGAAGGAACACCTTCCTGCACATAAACAATCATATTGGCAACACAGGCATCCTTTCACTATGGTGCAAGGGTGTCTGTGTTGGTGCTAGGCAGCTATTTTTAGTGCCAGCTCAAGGAAAAACACAGGGACGTGCTGTATTCTTGTAAATATGGTGCATCCCTGCGTTTTTTTAAATGACTTAGCGAGGCACTGCAAATGGTGCTGCTGCGCCATTTCCTTGTCTATATGCCCCAATGTGTCATAGTAGCTACTGGTGGGAAAGATCGATATCTTTCAAACCACTGGTCTAAACAACATGCATTATCTCATGAAAGTCAGTCAGTCAGTCAAGAATTCTTTGTTTCGGTTTAAGCCATAAAAGAGCAGCGAGAATAAAACATTTACCAAAATTTATAAATGTTATAAACCAAGGGAATTTAATTTTTTACAAAAGTGACAATAATAAATAATTAAAAAATCATCCCAATTTTAAAATTTCTGTCCTTGCCCACCACATACCACACAAAAACCTGGAAACTGCAAATATAATGTGCAAGTCCGTATTTGTTTTTAAAAGTCTATAGACTTCCTTGCAATGCCCAGAGCCCAAGTTCTTGCACAAGTTTATAAGCTCTTTCCGACGTATTTTGCCGTATCCTCGACAGAAAAAGAGCACGTGCAGGTCAGTCTCCTCCTTGGATGGACAAGCAGGGCAACCCAGGTACCGCCCGGTTACCCATTTATTTGTGTATGCATTGAGCGGGAGACAGCCATGTCAAAACTGTAAATAAAGTTTCCTAGCCAGGGTTGGATAACTAACATCAAGTACAGTCTCCAACATGTATGTACATTTCACATCTAGGAATGTAGACAGCCTGGAGCCAGCCCTAGGACTGAGATACAATTTGCCCATTTGAAAATCCCAGTATCTTTTTATCAGGACCTTCCTAGTAATGCTAACACAGGCCATTCTGGGGTTCTCCCACAAATCACAAAATCCTAGAGCAATCAAGCAGTTTTTAACATGCATAAGCCATGGAAACTTCCAGTTCCCCGAAGTACTAAGAATCTCCTCTAGCTCAGTTCTATACACAGCAATTTCCGGGGTAGCCCATATCCTTCACCAAAAAAGAAGTGGCCTAAATCCTACAACCTGGGTAGTTGGTCTTACTCCTAGGTCCATACAGAAGGGGAATAGAGGGGTGCTTACCGGAAGACCGACTATTTGTCTTAGAAATTTGTTTTCGGTGGTCAGCATTGAGTTTAAATTTGAATTGCCCCATATCTCAGCACCATACAGTGACGCACTTCTCACCTGGGTTTTGTAAATCTCTAAGACTGGGCTCATAGGTTTATGATGGGTGTCCCTAAAAACTTTGGCCAACCCCCGAGATTTGGGTTAGTTTAAGATTAGCCTTAGTGACCTGGGGCCCCCAGGTAATTTTTTCATTTAGGGTGAGCCCCAGGTACTCAAATTCACTAACCCTCTCTAGGGGTGAGCCATTCAGACAGGGGCCGGAATAAAGCGATTTCCTGGGATTAAAAACCATGTAATTGTTTTTTTGTATGTTTATCTCCAACCCTCTGTCCTTGCAAAAAAGTGAAAATCCATCCATTATTCTTTGTAACTCCATAGGGGACTTAGACAGGAGTAGCGTGTCATCAGCAAACATCAACGCCGGCACACAACCCCGAGCCAACTTCGGGGCATCGATGTTCTTGCGTTCGCTCAGGGCATGCACCAGGCCATTGATGTAAATGCAGAATAAGGTGCAGGCCAGGACGCACCCCTGTCTAACTCCCCTATTAACCGAAATAGGAATGGTGAGATCCCCCCCTTTCCCATACCTAATTTTAGCATAGGTCCCTGCGTGGAGCCCAATAATAATCTCTAGAAGATATGGGGGTATCCGCAGCTCCCGCAACACTCTCCACAAGGTCTCCCTGGGAACCAAGTCAAAGGCACTCTGCAGGTTTACAAAGACCAGATAAAGGCTCCCCCCCTCCTTTACTAGTTCAAGTTCAAGTTCAAAAAGCTTTATTCGAAATGTAAAAACAATTCATAAAAGCATACAGTAAAATCACAATCATAAAAATTCATTCTGGTTACATTGTAAAAAAAGAAGAACCAATATTAAAATCCATATGTACAAATGTTTTTAAAACAAGTGAGACTAAGCATTCAATAGAAGGAGATAGATTAAGCGTGTCAGGAGCATAGCATTAGTTCATCAGTAATATAAAACGTATTCAGAAGTAATGGCCCGTCTTATTTTCATTATTGCTCTTAGGTACGTCATTACAGTATTAATCGTGTAGTGATCTTCCAAAGACCGTAATTTGTTATAAGCCTCTCTCGATTTTCTTATACCCCATTTTAGCAAAAGAGGCCTTAGTATTTGACGCCTTGGATACAAATATAAAGTGTAATATAAAGTGCAATGAATGTTGGATTGAAATGATGTCTCATCACAGGGACAGATAAGTTTGTCCTTGGACCAAATGTTGCACCTTGGGAGAGTTATAAATCTAAAAAATGTTTCAAGTCGAAAAGATGTTAATATTCTACGATAGAAAAAGGGTTGCTCAACAACAAGATACAGCTGGATGTTTCTATGCAGTGTCACTTCATCGTGATTTATGACTTATATCTTGGCCCTTTGACTTTTCCACCTGATCGATTCAAAGTGCTCAACCAAAGTTCTTTTTAGGCTGGATCTGGAAACAAAATCCATTGTGACTGGATTAGAGAAATATTCTGGATGACCAATGTCAGAGCAAGAGTTCTTAATATAGGTGAGCCAAGTAATGTGTTTTACCCCACTACATAGCAAACAGTCCTCTATTACAGTTCTATTCAATATTGTGGCAGGGTTAGTCCAGATGTTATGCCACAATAAAATTGGTGCCATCTTGATGGTATCTGAGATATGTTGTATGGCAATCTCAGCATGAAGTACGTATGTTGATGTGCTGGGAGGCATTGCCAGAACATACCTTAAGAATTTGTTCTCTATTCGTTGAATAGTTTCCGTGGACTGCGCCCCCCATAGCCCTGCGCCATAGGTGCCAATGGAGACGCATTTAGATTTATAAATTTGAAGGAGCTCCCTGGGTGGCCTTGATCCTATCTTCTTGGCAAAATGTAATAGTGCTCCTGTTGCTTTAGTAAATGCTAAGGCTCTCGCTTTTACTGCAGGTTTCCAATTACCTCGTCTATCCATATGAACCCCTAAGTAACAAAAAATATCTGCTAAGTCAACATGTTTATTTTCCAATATTATATTGCATGGTGCTCTATTTTCTTTGGGCCACAAGACATAGTAAAGGTCTTAGACACATTTATAAATAGCCCCCTATTGCTCATATATTGGGAAAATGTGTTTACCGCGTTTTGTAGGCCTCTCTTAGTCTGTGACAGGATGGCCGCATCGTCGGCATAGGGGAGTATGGGTATGGGTTTTCCTTTAATAACTGGGTAGTGATTGTAATTTTTTGCTAGAAAGGTTCCCACATCGTTTATGTACAAGTTAAAAAGCAGGGGTGCGAGGATGCACCCCTGTCTTACCCCTCTACGAATAGGGAAAAAAATAGAGCATTCTCCTTTTTTACCAAATCTCACACGAGCACCTGCCCCAAAATAAAGTTCTTTGATAAAAGTTCGAATCCTGACATCTAGGCCAATGTCTTCTAAAATTTGCCACAGTATATCATGCCTCACGCAATCGAAAGCAGAACTAAGGTCTACACATGTTACGTATAAATTGACCTTTTTGGCATGAATATATTTTGACATAATAAGGGCAAGGTTTAATCCTTGTTCGATTGTTCCCTTTCCTCTAGTAAAGCCATATTGCATTGTGGAAAGAATGTCCTTTTCCTCAAGCCATTCCTGTATCCGGCTAAGGATGATCCTGCCTGCTGTTTTCATTAGGCCGTCTAAAAGCGAAATAGGCCTATAGCGGCAGGATCATTTCTATCCCCTTTTTTGTATATAGGGACCAGGATGGCCTCTTGCCAGGTCTTAATAAAGCCTACTTTATTAGAGGAATTGAGTACATTTGTGAGGATTGGGGCCCAGAGGTCAGGGAAGTTTTTAAAAACATCTATTGGGACTTTGTCCGGTCCAGGGGCTTTAGCCGCTGAACTTTCTTTTAAGGCTTTTTGAACTTCTTCTAAGTTAAAAGAGATATCTATTGGATAACTAGATCCCCCTTTTTCATTTGTAGGTTTTGTAGGAGTAGGATCATCTGAGGGAGCAGTGTTACTATAGAGTGCCTGGAAATGTTGGACCCATTCCTGTGCGGAAATTGCATTGTCTATTAATGGGCCTAAACACTCCTGATAGAATGGTGCGTTCACGGCCTTCCAAAAGGCAACATTATCCCTTTTTTTACACGCCTCATGCAGGTTGACCCAGGCTTTTAATTTCAAATCTTTTTTCCTAGAGGTTAGTGCAAGGAGATAGTTCTGTCTAGCAGTTCTAATCTCTGCTCTCGTAGATGAACTACTACGCAGAATATTTTTTAATGTAGTAAGTGCACTTCTACAATTTCTATCGAACCAACCTTGGGGGCCTTTTTTCATATTACGAGGGGTTCTTAAGAGGAGATCTTTAATTCTACCACAAATATTGCAGAAGGATCTAAGGACAGTTAATGGATCCTCTTCTAGGGACAAACAAATATTAAAATCATCCAAGGTAGAGCTCACCAAACTTTTAATAAAGTTTTCTGGGATTACCTTTTCCCATTTAATTTTAAAACCATTTTTTTGCCCAAGAATCGGAGTGTCATCATAATGTATGTCAGGGGATTGAAATTGGTTACTGAGATCAAAGTTGTAGGTGACCAAGATGGGAAAATGGTCACTCATGGGTGAATCGAGAGTGCACCAATCGGTTACCTGGGCTGCATACCGGGTTGAATATAGAGCAAAATCTATGATTGATTTTGCTCCTCTTCCATTGAAAGTAGGGGTGAACATTTTAGATGGGTTACAAAGCTCATTCGTAAAAGCCAGGGAGTAATCGCCCATTATTTTGTTCATTAAATCTCCAAACTTTGTGTGGCAGAAGTGATGATATATTACCCCATGTTCTTCTCCATCTAAACCACACACCCCCTTTGTACTCATGGGGCATAGGGAGCAATTAAAGTCGCCCACCCAAATGATTGTCATATCCACGTTTAGTAGCTCTTCGATGGAATTAAGCGTGGTGACCAGTTTCTTAAATACGTTTTCCACTTCTAATGATAGAATGTTATTATAGAAATTTATGATTATTAGGTTTTTTTGGGGACCCCATCTGGAGATAAGTATTTGGAAGTAATTATTATCGAGATAGCTTTTTAAGATAGTTGGACCCGTAGTTATTGAGACATATAGGGCTAGTCCTCCCTTTGGCCTACCTCTTCTGCTGGGTATGGCAGGGGTAAAAAAAAGTTTTGTATCCCAATATATGAAATGCCTCAGTTGCCCATGTTTCCTGGATAGCAATCACAGAGTGGATTGTTGTGATAGCCTGCCAGTGAATATCATCTATTTTTCCCGCTAGACCTGCCACATTCCATGAGACAACGGAAGCCAAAGTTTCAGTACATGTCAAAGGAGACGAGATATTTTGGGGGGTTTGAGGTTGTTCGATATAACTATTTTGAGGGCATGGTTCAAGGACTATACTCTCAGGGAGTGCCAATAATGGTAATCTAATGTTTGATAATCTACAGCATGTAATTGTGAATGGAAGGTGGACTTCGAGGATGGAGATCCCTGGGTACGTCAGTCTACCGAATCCAACCCCATCAGTGCATGATATCTATTTGATAAGGAAGGTGAGTAGTAATAATCCTCATGATGATGTTTCTGATGAGCTGACTCATGATGACGCTTGGAAAATACCAATGTCCTAGGGTAGAAGTATGTTAATTGCTGGAGCTGTATACCAAAGTTATCTCTTTCCTGGTACCACTCATTTAGATGGTTCATTACTCTGTAGTCTCTAAAATTGATGATTATGACATCTCCACTGGGTACTCAGACAAAATATCGTAAATAAAATATCGTAAAGACAAAATATCGAAGTTAAAATATCGAAGGTAAAAAATATTGGGAAGCAAAAATATCGGATACAAAAATATCGTAATAGGTAAGTAAGTATAAATATCGATAATAATAATATCGTATGACAAAATATCGACAATACGAAATATCGTGTAGTAATGGAAAAAATAAATAGTATAGGAAAAAATATAATAATTGTACATAAAAAATTGATAAAAAGGTCTATATTAAAAAAGTAAAATATATTTAATAAAAAAATATTTTAAAAAAACATATCTAGTTTTAGGAGCGGGTAATTGGGTTTATAGGGGATAAGGGTGGGGAGTGTATTAAAATGTATGTAAAAATACATAAAATAATAAAAAATATGAAAAAAAAGATAAATTTTAAAATAATATTTAAATTAATAATATTAATAAATAATAATAGATATCAAGTTTTAGGAGCGGGTTATTGGGTTTATAGGGGATAAGGGTGGGAAGTAATTTAAAAATAATTAATAAATTAATATATGTTTGTAAATTTTTTTTATTAATAATTAATTGGTAAATAATTAATATTAATTAGTTAATTAATTAATATAATTTTGTACATTATTTTATATATGAATTAATTGGTAATTAATGAATATTAATTATTTAATTACTAATTATAATTTTGGACATAATTTTAAATAATAAATAATTGGTAATTAAATAATAATAATTATTTGGTAATTAATTAATATTAATTAGTTAATTAATTAATATAAATTTGTACATAATTTTAAATAATAATTATTTGGTAATTATTTATTAATAATTAGTTAATTAATTAATATACATTTTTACATAATTTTAAATAATAATTAATTGGTAATTAATTAATATTAATTAGTTAATTATATTAATTAGCTTCATTTAGTTAAATATATATTTTTTACTTGTAAATTAATTTGGAAAAAATAATATTAATAATTAAATTTATTTTTTTACAGCTAATGTGCTAATATATTTACTTTATTGTTATTGTTAATTAATAATTAATTTGTAATTACATAATAATAATTATTTTTGGGTAAAGGAGTATTGCTAGAGTTCAGGGTCAGTTTTCAGTTTTTGGGTAAAGGGGTATTTTTTGGGTTCAGGGTCAGTTTTCAGTTTTTGGGTAAAGGGGTATTTTTAGGGTTCAGGGTCAGTTTTGGGTTTTTGGGTAAAGGGGTATTTTTAGGGTTCAGGGTCAGTTTTCAGTTTTTGGGAAAAGGGGTATTTTTTGGGTTCAGGGTCAGTTTTCAGTTTTTGGGTAAAGGGGTATTTTTAGGGTTCAGGGTCAGTTTTGGGTTTTTGGGTAAAGGGGTATTTTTTGGGTTCAGGGTCAGTTTTCAGTTTTTGGGTAAAGGGGTATTTTTAGGGTTCAGGGTCAGTTTTGGGTTTTTGGGTAAAGGGGTATTTTTAGGGTTCAGGGTCAGTTTTCAGTTTTTGGGTAAAGGGGTATTTTTTGGGTTCTGGGTCAGTTTTCAGTTTTTGGGTAAAGGGGTATTTTTAGGGTTCAGGGTCAGTTTTGGGTTTTTGGGTAAAGGGGTATTTTTAGGGTTCAGGGTCAGTTTTCAGTTTTTGGGTAAAGGGGTATTTTTTGGGTTCAGGGTCAGTTTTCAGTTTTTGGGTAAAGGGGTATTTTTAGGGTTCAGGGTCAGTTTTGGGTTTTTGGGTAAAGGGGTATTTTTAGGGTTCAGGGTCAGTTTTCAGTTTTTGGGTAAAGGGGTATTTTTTGGGTTCTGGGTCAGTTTTCAGTTTTTGGGTAAAGGGGTATTTTTAGGGTTCAGGGTCAGTTTTGGGTTTTTGGGTAAAGGGGTATTTTTTGGGCTCAGGGTCAGTTTTCAGTTTTTGGGTAAAGGGGTATTGTTTGGGTTCAGGGTCAGTTTTAATTTAATGTACGCTGGATTTGGTATAGTAATAATTAAATTATTAGAGTCCAACATATACTCACATTTAATATACAGTGCAAAAAATTAGGTTTGTGATTGGTTAGTTAGTATATTTGAATTTCAGTTGTGATTACTTTGTAATAGAAGTGAAAAAACAAAAAAAATTATAAAATTATACAAAGTAGTATAGAATATTTTTATATGTGTAGGTGATATAATTATACCAATAGGATATTTTTGACAAATTAATAGTGTGTCTATAGTATTAATTTAAGTATTGTGTGTTTATTTAGATGTGAAAACATATAAAACGTTAATTAATTATGCAAACAGATGCATATAAAAAGTCGATATAGCTGATAATCCGATATTGAAGTGCACGATATTTTTGATGTCGATATTATAGTTAATGTCATTATTTTTTGTAGATAGCGATATTTTTGTTTTCCGATGTTAATGTAGTCGATATAAAAGTAAACGATGTTTTTGTATATCGATATTAAAAAATCGATATTTGTGTATATATCTAGTTAAGTATAGGAAGCCGATATATTTGATTTCGATATTTTTGCTCCGATATTTTTGTACGTCGATATTGTGAATGTCGATATTTTGTCAGACATTCCTCCACTGATGTCCTTTGGTCTAACCCCCAACCATTTTGGCCTTCTAACATGGAGGATATCCCCGTTTATATTTGGAGGAAGGGGTCGGTTCTTTTTGAGCCAGTGTATTGTTTTATTTTTAAGGCTCCCATAGTCCTCATATTGAGTTGGAAGAAGTTCAGGGACCCCGGTCAGCACGGCAACAAATGGGGCTGATTCCGGGGGAAGGGTAATTTGAATTTCCCGTTTCGGTCTGGTTCCTTGGGTCTTTTGGGCCGTAGAGGTGTTCTTAGCCACTCCAATATTAGTCTTATTTTTGGGGCCTAGAGCATCTGTTGTGTTTTTATTGGAATCTTTACATGCAGTGTCTACCCTTCTAGTTTTTACCCCTGTGTTGGTTGGACCTTGTTGGATTTCAATTGGGTTACTATGGCTATTTTGAAGCTGGCCTCTTTCTAATTGAACCAACCCTGTTTTTTCAGTAGTAGGTTTTGGATTATGTTGGGCTGTCCCTGTTTTAGTTATAGGTCTAATAGGTTTATCCTGGGGGGCTGGAGTAATGGTGGGTTTCCTACCTACTGTGGTCTTGACTGTCTGCTTCATAAGTTCTCTGGTCAGATCTACATTAGTTTGTGTTGCCTACATTAGTTTGTGTTGCAGTCTCTAGTTCACTAAGTTTTTCGGAGATGATTTTTAATCGGTGAACTAGCGGTAAAATTAGAGATGTGACCAGGTGTTCAAAATTCTCTACCAGCTCTTTAATTGGGACAGTTTGTACTACTGGTTCATTAGTAGTGTTTGTTTCATTGGGGATAAACTCTTCTGGAGCGTTCTTAGTGATCCCACGTTTATAGTCAGTTTTCTTCCTTAGTTTAGCACTGCTGCCTTGGTGAGTTTCTGCCTCCCGCTTTCTCTTTCTGAAATAAGGGCGATTCTTAAAGTTTACAGGTGGAATGGTAGGTTTTTGCGGTTGTAACAGTAGGGACGAGGGCTCATCAAAAGCGGCCTCGTTACCCACTAGATCTATAATAGGGATAGGTGAGGTGATCTGATCACGTAACTGAAGGGGGATACTAATATCTCCCCCTTTTTCCTGTGAAACAGGAGAATATTGAGAAGGGGTAATTTTCTTTGCAGTTTCTACAGAGACCATGACGTTTTTGATCAAAGAGGGGGATAGAGCCGTGGAATGCAAGGAGGGGAGTTCCGTGATGCTAGTATCCTTTTGTGGAACTTGTGAAAGTGATTCAGATGGAAAAGGGAGGTTACCTGGGAGGGATACAAATGATGGCAAAAGATAGGAGTCCTGGGAAATGTTAGTAATATCAGGTGAGTTAATAATGGAGAAAGGGGGCAATGAACCCGCGGGTAGCGACAAACGTCTTTCAGTATGTTTTATAGCAGTTGTCACAGCTCCTATGGTCCTTTGCAACATGCGATCAATAGCAGTAAGGGATTGTAAATTGTTTTTAGATGATTTAACTGGTTTGACAGGGGGCATGTTGACTTGTGTAAGGGTTGCGGAGACCAGTAATTCCAAAGAGCGTAGGATCGGCTCTTACTTACTCAGGGCGTGTTGTCCAGCACAGTAAAAGGATCCGGTGTCCAAAGGCCAAAAGGGGGTGGCCCAGCCCAGCCTCCTTCGGCCCCCGAATGGCCACAAAACGGCCCGCCCTTTGCCCGGGCTTCGCCCGGCGCTCTCGCGCAGCGAGTGACTGGTGCTGTTATATTGGGATTCAAAGGCGGCTAAGGGGCGGGGCTAACAGGGGGCGCAGACCAGCTGACAGAGGTCAGGCAGGGACTCCTGGGAAAGCGAGTCCCTGCAGAGCAACACCCCTGTGATGGTAATGGAGCCTCTCAGCCCAGGCACACTCCAGGACCCAAAGCAGTATTTCCAGGCGGCGTTTCAAGCCGTGCAGCGGCACCCGCGAAGCGGGTGCGGCCAGTCATAGGTGTGGAGCGAGGATAGATGACGGCGTCCCAAGTAGGTCTCCTCAGCGATTTCAAAGGTTCCCGCTTGCACCAGGGAAGGAAGTTGGATTTGTAGGTATGTGCCGTCCAGGGGGCGGGGCTAACAGGGGGCGCAGACCAGCTGACAGAGGTCAGGCAGGGACTCCTGGGAAAGTGAATCCCTGCAGCGCAACACCCCTGTGATGGTAATGGAGCCTCTCAGCCCAGGCACACTCCAGGGCCCAAAGCAGTATTTCCAGGCGGCGCTTCAAGCCGCGCAGCTGCACCCGCAAAGCGGGTGCGCCCAGAAGTAGGTGTGAAGCGAGGATAGATGACGGCGTCCCAAGTAGGTCTCCTCAGCGACTTCAAAGGTTCCCGCTTGCACCAGGGAAGGAAGTTGGATTTGTAGGTATGTGCCGTCCAGGGGGCGGGGATAACAGGGGGCGCAGACCAGCTGACAGAGGTCAGGCAGGGACTCCTGGGAAAGCGAGTCCCTGCAGCGCAACACCCCTGTGATGGTAATGGAGCCTCTCAACCCAGGCACACTCCAGGACCCAAAGCAGTATTTCCAGGCGGCGCTTCAAGCCGCGCAGCTGCACCCGCAAAGCGGGTGCGGCCAGTCATAGGTGTGAAGCGAGGATAGATGACGGCGTCCCAAGTAGGTCTCCTCAGCGATTTCAAAGGTTCACCTCCTTTACTACTGTTTTCCATGAAAGAACTGGTACAGGATATAGTCTTGCCAGGTTACCAAATTTACATAGCCATTTCTAAACAGTGCCCCTTAGTTAAAAACAAAACAAGTCCATAGGAATGTGCTATTTGCCTATTTTATTTGTCAATGGATTACTTTTATCATCATGATTAACACAATGCATTAAAAACAACTCATCATCAATTTTATTTAAAAAGATACACTCTACATAGTATAATGATTTATTTATTTTTAAAGACTGTCTACGCGGTGTTTCGGTGTTCAAAATGATCGTCACCTTCTTCAGGACAACAATTTGAAGAGTTTAAAAACATCTGAATCGGTACTATCGTGAGCGTTAATCAATGGGCTTCAAATGTCGATTAGATCCTTCAGTACATTCAGGAAAGAAATATAGTACAGTACTTTTAAATGATTTCGTCTATTGTACCGCTATCTTATTTCGTTACGCATTTCTTGCTTGTGCCATCAATTAAATCTGGTGTACTTAGTTTTTTATAGTGTAGATATCTTAGTGCGAGACTAGCTCTGATGATTCTTACGCAACTTCTCCTCTTTCTTCCCTTTCTTGAACTCACAGAAGAAGGTTCTTATCTTGTCCTTTCTCCCACTTTTTAAAAAATTGTGGCATATATTCTTACTTGATGGACCATGAACTGAGGGAGAAGAGTGTCTCGAGCGAACGTCCGTCTTGCTAGCCTTTCAATTGAGATGGAGATTGAAAGGCTAGCAAGACGGATGTTCGCTCGAGACACTCTTCTCCCTCAGTTCATGAATGTTTTTTAATAAAACTCTTTAGGTATCAGTACTGGCATCCCTGTTGTTCTTTGTTTCACTATAAGCCAACATAGTGCAGAATATCTGTAGCAATGTGGTTATCATTAATACATTGGCAACAGCCACCCTTAAAGAAATTTTACAGAACAAAGAAACTAAGCATTTCATTAGTCTGTATGTATTTCCTAGATGACTTAGACCTATCTGCTGGCAGTTAGAAAATCTGTCATAAGTAGAGCTGAGATACAGAACTACATTTCCGAATGGAAGGCTGAATACAGCTTAGACTAACACAGACACTGATTGTACCAGACTGTATCTGGGGAAGATTCCAAGTGTCCCTGGAGATGTAACTTTCTGGTCAGATCACCAGTGGCGGCCAGCGTGGCTCGCGGGTGGGGGAGTGGTGGGTCAAGCGAGGATGCGCAAAAAAAAAGTTATTATCATTTTATGATTTCTTTCTTGCACTGCTTGAAAACAGTGGGGCGAATAGCGAGGAGCCGCCACTGCAGATCACTCCTCTCTATGCGAAGTCAGATCAACATGCCCTCTTTCTATCAATTGTTACTGGGATGCATCAGAAGATGCTCTTGTGGTCATGATGTATGGTGAGAACAGTAGCATGTGAAATTCTTTGAGAACACACTTGTCTAACGAGCCTGAAATCGGACTCTTGTGTCATACCATAAGGATGGCAAAAATGGACATTATCAAACTATGTATGTGTCATATACATGGAACATAGGTGAACTATCACACTGTTAAAAATAAAACATATTCATAATCCTTTGATATCTTATATAGCATATTATATATATATATATATATATATATATATATATATATATATATATATATATATATATATATATATATTCACTGAAAAAACCATAGGTTATAGACCATATATAGTTAGGAATTAGCATTTACAAAACATTGAAAATTCACAGAAAAAACCATAGGTTACAGACCATATATAGTTAGGAATTAGCATTTAAGAAACCTTTTTTTACTCACACAAAACCATTGAAATTCCATATATAGTTAGTTGTACTAACTATATATCGCGCACCCGCAATCCACTGCTGATCATGTCACATATTACATCATTCATGACATGGTCAGTGACATCACTGATGACATCACTGATGACATCTCAAATGACATCACTGATGACATCACTGATGACATCTCAAATGACATAACAGAGAGAAAAAACAGAATGCAGAAAAGAAGAAGTAACAGAAAAGGAATGATTGAAACAGCAAAGAAATGTAAATAACATAGGGGCATATTATCAACACAGGCAATAAAATTATCGCTGCTTTTATCGGCAGAAAATCTGCCGCTAAAGCCGCTTTTGCGGCAGAAAACTGCCGCTAAAGCCACTTTTGCGGCAGTTTTCTGCCGATAAAAGCAGCGATAATTTTATTGCCTGTGTTGATAATATGCCCCTTAGTGTGCTTGAACTACAGAGAGAAAGCATAATGAACAAGTAGTGAAAGAATGATCAGTCAGAGACAGTGAGAGTAATAGAGACGGAGTGAGTGAACAAGAGTGAGGAACTATGAGAAGAGAGGGACTGAGAAAAAGAGTGGAAGGAGTAGAGTAAGTAAGTAATAGAGAAAGGAATGAGGGAAGTAGCAAAGGCAGGAAAGTGAGGGTTAAAGAAATGAAGCAGTGGAACTAATAGAAGTTAAATGTGATAGAAATGTAACGAAAAGAGTACAAAACATTTACCTTATAATTGTCGTTAACTTAGTCACTTGTTATTTTTATACTTTCAATCTGCGAAACAGAGAACAAACATTTGAAAAATATTAAAACATGTATTTAAAAATTAGAAAAGACAAGGGAAAAGTATCTTGATGCAGATGAAGTGAGGCCTATCTTGCAACATGGTGCATCTTTTGCACTGCTGCTGTCTCACAAAAGTGACGCAACGGCAGCGCAAAAGAGGTGCACAGCCATCAGAAAACTGTCCCAACATTTTAAATGATTGTTTCAGGATGCCAATAAGGTGTGTCCTATCCAGAGGTTTGTTTGAGGTGAGGCCTACTCAGGGTTGCAGATGAAATTTAGACTTGTTGAAGAGTACAGAGGCGATAATACATGTCCATGCCTACCAATGAAGTGAGTCATGTCCACTTCACTCTTGAACAAAGACCAGACCTCCTCTGTCTCTCTGTACAGGCCTAAACTTGATCTGCACAATGTGATTTGTAATGTTAGGAAACACAGGTGATGTAATTGAAAAACGTGCAATTTCTTTTGCTCATTTCACAATCACATCACTTGTGTTTCCTTTGCTTAGGTATCTCATTGTGCAGATGTAGTCCAGCATATGAAAGAGTACGCAGAAGTGCAGCACTGCATGCAACAACTTTGACTCTTACTGAAGCCTCAGCTTCTGCATGCCCCCTACACAGTCCTAATTATATACATTTTAAACTGACGGTATCTTGTTGGAGATGAAGTGAGGCCTATCTTGCAACATGGTGCATCTTTTACACTGCTGCTGCGTCACAAAAGTGACGGAACAGCGGCGCAAAAGAGGCGCACGGCCATCATAAATCTGCCCTTAACATTTTAAATGATTGTTTCTAGATGCTGATAAGGTGTGGCCTATCCACAGATTTGTTTCAGGTGAGTCCTACTCAGGGTTGCAGATGAAATTTAGGCTTGTTGAAGAGTACAGAGGAGATAATACATGTGCAGGCTTACCAACGAAGTGAGTCATGTCCACTGCACTCTTGAACAAATGTCAGACCTCCTCTGTCTCCTGGAACAGGCACTAAACCTCATCTACACAATGTGATGCGTAATGTTAGGAAACACAGGTAATGTAATTGAAAAACGTGCAATTTTTTTTGCTCATTCCACAATCACATCACCTGTGTTTCCTTTGCTTAGGTATCCCATTGTGCAGATGTAGTCTATCATATGAAAGACTACGCAGAATGTGAGCACTGTATGCAACAACTTTGACACTTACAGAAGCCTCAGCTTCTCCATGCCTCCTACACAGTTCTAAATGTATATCATAAATACAAAAAGTACAGAATTAATTATACATGTTAAATGGTTTATTTTTGCTGTTCTCAGAATTTATCAAATTTCACTAAAAACAGTGACTTGAAGGTATTCATCATATAACAGCGGGGAAAAAAAAAACACAATCAAAATGATTGTGTTTAAAAAACCCATATAACATAACCAATCAAAAATCAGAACTCCTTAAAATTAACTTACTTTCCATGACGTCGAAGGATATCCTATGAACAGCTTACACTCTGTTGTGCTGTTATTATTTTCAGCCCGCCACTTTCTGAAAGAAAAGCTCCATCGTTTTGACAAATATGTTACATACAATAAATGACTTCTCGACTTTACAGCATGACACATCTGCCTAGATGCATCAAGTTGTAAATATGTCGCAACATAGCAAATCTTTTGCACCGCCGCTGCGTCACAAAAGTGACGCACAGCGGCGCAAAAGAGGCACACGGCTATCATAAATCTGTCCCTAACATTTTAAATGATTGATTCAGGATGACGATAAGGTGTGGCCTATCCAGAGGTTTGTTTGAGGTGAGGCCTACTCAGGGTTGCAGATGAAATTTAGGCTTGTTGAAGAGTACAGAGGAGATAATACATGTGCAGGCCTACCAATGAAGTGAGTCATGTCCACTTCACTCTTGAACAAAGGCCAGACCTCTTCTGTGTCCGTGGACAGGCCTAAACCTCATCTGCACAATGTGATTCGTAAAGTTAGGAAACACAGGTGATGTAATTGAAAAATGTGGAATTTCTTTTCCTCATTTCACAATCACATCACCTGTGTTTCCTTTGCTTAGGTATCTCATTGTGCAGATGGAGTCTAGCATATCAAAGAGTACACAGAAGTTGAGCACTGTATACAACAATTTTGACATTTACAGAAGATTCAGCTTCTCCATGCCCCCTACACAGTCCTAAATGTTTACAGTTTAAACTGACGGTATCTTGTTGGAGATGAAGTGAGGCCTGTCTTGCAACATGGTGCATCTTTTGCATCACTGCTGCATCGGTTTCATGTGGCACAGGACTTTACAGCATGACACATCTGCCTAGATGCATCAAGTTGTAAATATGTCGCAACATAGCAAATCTTTTGCACCGCCCCTGCGTCACAAAAGTGACGCACAGCGGCGCAAAAGAGGCACACGGCTCTCATAAATCTGTCCCTAACATTTTAAATGATTGATTCAGGATGACGATAAGGTGTGGCCTATCCAGAGGTTTGTTTGAGGTGAGGCCTACTCAGGGTTGCAGATGAAATTTAGGCTTGTTGAAGAGTACAGAGGAGATAATACATGTGCAGGCCTACCAATGAAGTGAGTCATGTCCACTTCACGCTTGAACAAAGGCCAGACCTCTTCTGTGTCCGTGGACAGGCCTAAACCTCATCTGCACAATGTGATTCGTAAAGTTAGGAAACACAGGTGATGTAATTGAAAAATGTGGAATCCCTTTTCCTCATTTCACAATCACATCACCTGTGTTTCCTTTGCTTAGGTATCTCATTGTGCAGATGGAGTCTAGCATATCAAAGAGTACACAGAAGTTGAGCACTGTATACAACAATTTTGACATTTACAGAAGATTCAGCTTCTCCATGCCCCCTACACAGTCCTAAATGTTTACAGTTTAAACTGACGGTATCTTGTTGGAGATGAAGTGAGGCCTGTCTTGCAACATGGTGCATCTTTTGCATCACTGCTGCATCGGTTTCATGTGGCACAGGACTTTACAGCATGACACATCTGCTTAGATGCATCAAGTTGTAAATATGTCGCAACATAGCAAATCTTTTGCACCGCCGCTGCGTCACAAAAGTGACGCACAGTGGCGCAAAAGAGGCACACGGCTATCATAAATCTGTCCCTAACATTTTAAATGATTGATTCAGGATGACGATAAGGTGTGGCCTATCCAGAGGTTTGTTTGAGGTGAGGCCTACTCAGGGTTGCAGACTAAATTTAGGCTTGTTGAAGAGTACAGAGGAGATAATACATGTGCAGGCCTACCAATGAAGTGAGTCATGTCCACTTCACTCTTGAACAAAGGCCAGACCTCTTCTGTGTCCGTGGACAGGCCTAAACCTCATCTGCACAATGTGATTCGTAAAGTTAGGAAACACAGGTGATGTAATTGAAAAATGTGGAATTTCTTTTCCTCATTTCACAATCACATCACCTGTGTTTCCTTTGCTTAGGTATCTCATTGTGCAGATGTAGTCTATCATATGAAAGACTACGCAGAATGTGAGCACTGTATGCAACAACTTTGACACTTACAGAAGCCTCAGCTTCTCCATGCCTCCTACACAGTTCTAAATGTATATCATAAATACAAAAAGTACAGAATTAATTATACATGTTAAATGGTTTACTTTTGCTGTTCTCAGAATTTATCAAATTTCACTAAAAACAGTGACTTGAAGGTATTCATCATATAACAGCGGGGGAAAAAAAAACACAATCAAAATGATTGTGTTTAAAAAACCCATATAGCATAACCAATCAAAAATAAGAACTCCTTAAAATTAACTTACTTTCCATGACGTCGAAGGATATCCTATGAACAGCTTACACTCTGTTGTGCTGTTATTATTTTCAGCCCGCCACTTTCTGAAAGAAAAGCTCCATCGTTTTGACAAATATGTTACATACAATAAATGACTTCTCGCTCTCTACCACACTTTTCCACAAGGCCAAATCGTGTAAGAGCCATTTATAACTCTTGGAATTCTTCTAAGCAAATCCCGTCATTTTCTTTTTCCGCAACTTTCAGAAAGAAAACGTTCAAGATCACTTTCACAATCCTGTACTAGTAATATCTTACCCTTCTTGCTCACTCATGTTCCACATTTCCTATGACACTGATACTGCTTACTATGAAGCAGACTTACACTACCTCTATGACTACTACAATTATTTAATTCTCTACATCACTTTTAATCACAAAGCAATTTAAAACAGTTCATAAAATTATATCAACCCCTAGAATCATTATAGGCCAGTTACCTACCCTAAATTCTTTCTTCTGAAAACAGAAAGTAAGAATATTTTTAATAAGATGTGTAATAAGTGGATGTTGTCAAAGGACCATCATGTCATATAATAGCTGCAGTTAGAATTTTTTTTCTAAAATCAACGAGTGTGTAGCCACAACATTTGAAATTAAAGTTGAAAACTTATTTTCATCAGGTTTATATAGTTGGAATTTTTAAATGACATTATAACCAAAAGTTTGTTCAAAATATGTTGACAGCATTGCAGACTTACATTACCTCTACTCCATGTTTTGATTGGCTGCTTGAATTAGCTTATTAAAAGAAACAGTTTTTCTGAACTCATTCAAAGTGCAGTTATTTTTCCATGACGTCAAGTGTTAAGGTAAGAACACCGTTTGCTTTGGGAAATACTCTGTTGTCCTTTAACTAATCCGTGTCCACCACTTTCTGTAAAAAAACCTTCTTTTTTTTCAGGAAATAGTTAAAACTGAAAAATAACTTTTGACTCTGTACTACACTTATCCTCAAGGCCAAATAGTGTAGGAGCCATTAGAACCTCTTGAAATTCCTCAGAGCAAATTCCGAGATTCTTTCCCTAAAATGTTGGTTGTAAAAACACCAGGTAAGAATTTTTAAGGTCAAAAGGCAATTTTTTTTTAAAAGTTAAAACAGAATCATTGCAGAATGACCAGCCGTTTCTAGACTTCAAATAAGCTGTGTAATGTCCTGATGTTGTTGAAGGACCGTCATGATATATAATTGCTGCAGTTACAAAAGTCCTTCCTGATATTGACAACTGCGAAGCCACAACATTTTTAATTAAAGTTGTCAATTTTGTTCCATCAGGCCTACATCGTTGGAACATTAAAATGACATACTGGCCATATGTTCGTATAAATAATGTGGACAACATTTCAGACTTACATTGGCTACACTCCATGTTGTGATCAGCTGCTTTTACTAGCTTATTAAAGGACACTGATTTACTGTCTGGCAAAGTTAAATATATAAGTTTTTCTGAGTCTACACTAGTAGTACTTGATACCCTACAGTTCTCGTAGTCATGTTGCCATTGATAAGAAAGGCCAAACAGGTGATCTACATCTAAACCTTCATCTTGCAATACATCAAGCATATACATTAAAAACTCCTGACACTCTTGCTGAATATTTTGAGAGAATTGCGTTTGACCTGAACATTTGTCTAACAGATTTCGAATTTCAGACACACTTTCTATTTTTGTTCTATCAGTGCTACATTTCTCTAACACAGAATTCAACAAACTGCAAAATCTTTGATCCGAATTGACCACAATCTCTTCTTTTAAATTTTCTAGAGAAAACAAAACATTAACCACTACATTAGCATAGCAGTTGACACCAGAACTGTTTTCAAATTGAAAACCAACAACATCTTCAACAAAATCCTTTTTCTTTCTGCTTATAATTTCTGGTTCATCGACTTTTTGTCTTTTTGCTACAACCTCTCTACTATTGGTCACATTTCTTCGTTTCCGGCCTACCACACGTTTCTCAAACAAAGGATATTGAGGCAAATGTGGCGCATACTCTCTTCTTAACCTATTGTATTCCTTAACAAAATCTAGATCCGCACAAATGTTTGTGACATCACACTCAATCAAGTACAATCCCGATAAAGTTCTGACTCGTGACAATGCCACATATGCCATACCCTCCTTGAACACAGAACTGCCAATATTCACCAATGCACTGTCTACACTTAAACCTTGCGATTTATGGATTGTCACCGCATATGCCAAGCAAACAGGAAACTGCTTACGGCGAACATATAAGTCTTTCACAAGCAAAAACCTAGCAGAGCAACGACCAATTAGCTGTACTTCCTCAATGCCATCAAATTTAATTTTTAAAAATTCAATTCCATCTCTATTTCTGTATTTCTCAAAATCAACAACATTACCCATTGATCCATTTACCAGACCTCTTTCAACATGTAAATTCCTTCTTAAAATTATACGGCAATTTAAGCACACATTCAGAGTCTTTTCAAAACCAGCAGTTTTAGATATAGTCTTCTCTAATGAATCCAATTTTGATTTCAAATTCTCAGACAAAATAATTGTTGCTCCCATATGCTCTACTCTGTCAATAGCTTCCAGTTTCACAATCTCTTGGTTTTCTAAATGCAACATTTTGTTGTTGAAGATGGCACATTCTGCAAGAGTTGGCATCAAACATATTCCAGATTTCTTCTCAGTAATTTTCTGAAAAATATTCTCAGGCACAACGTCTTCTTCTGGATACAAATTTGACAGTAATCGTGCATGTAAAGCTTCTTTCCCATGCTCGGTCACTTTTCCGATTCTAACATCTTGTAGAATATTCTTATAATCTTCATCCTTAGCTTGACGCATATTTTCACGCAGTTCAGCATAATTGAAGTTTAACCATATATTGACGTTGCCAATACTCCCTAGGCACTTCCTGGTATCTTCATGCGTGAGCATTTTGAACACAGGTTGTCCTTTCACTGGTGTCAGCTGCAGAAGATCACCGAAAACAATGATCTGTTTGCCACCAAATAACACATCATACTCTGTTTTGAGAACTTCTTGCATTCTCAAATGCACAAAGGCAAGCATGACATTGGAAACCATGCTTACTTCGTCAATGATAAGAAGTTTCATTTTCCTCAAGACTCTTGAAACTTCACAACAAGCATCTCCAGATAACTTGTGGTATTGTAATTTGTTATCATGCTCCACTGGCAGCATCAGTAGACGATGCAAAGTAATACCTTTAATGTTATGTGCTGCCAGTCCAGTTGGAGCGGTGACAACACAAGACAGCGATGACTCAGTCCTTTTCTGCAAATAACATGAAATTGCTTTAATGAGGAAACTTTTTCCAGTTCCCGCTTCTCCACTCACGTACAGTCGGACAGGCTTCAACGACGTACATGAGCACTCTTTCTTCTCATGACTTAATCCATGATCTATTTGGTTGGTAACTTCGTCATATATTTTCCTCTGCTCAACGTTGAGTTGTCTTTCCAAGTCTTCTAAGTTAACCGCATCCTCCTGAGCATGTGCCATGGCTCTTTCCACTTCAATCATGGCAGCGGCAGCTTCATTTTCGATAACTGGTCCTCCTAGTGGATCCTGACTCAATGAAACAGAACTCTGACTGTCCTGAGAACTGTCTCTAGCAATCTCGGCTGCAATCGTTGCTTCCTGCTCGATTTCCGCATTCAACATTTCTAGATATTTGGGAAAAACAGGACATTCTATGGTCTCCTTGGTGGCATTGAAAGAGTCTTCGTAACAGAGGAAATCTCCAAGCAGTTCCTCTTCTGCACGCCAAGGCTTGAAAAGTTGCAAAAGTGCTAAATAGAAAAACTCTTTTCTTTCAGGAGATTCGCCACTCAATTTTCGATGGTTTACCAAGTGGCATTTTCTTTGCTTGACCAGACATCCCTCACTTCCAATTACAGCATACACTCCTTTATCAATATCTTCTTTGATGTTCCTCTTGAATATGTAATTTTGTAGAACCTCATACAGACAAACATTCTCGAGGTGACTGCTTCTATTGGATAATATGTATCCAACATGTTGGTCTTCAAAATATCTGTACTGTTTGGCTCCTTTTCCGCCAAATACTCAATTTCCCGTACAGGTTTCAGAACTCGATTACGCGTTGCAGCAAGACCAAGACTCGCCCAAATGATACTCCTGGATTTGGCATAGAGACTTGCTGAAGACAACCGGTCAGAACATTCGTAAGCTCCGATTTCTCGATGCGACAACATCTTCAGACTGAAACTGTACAACTTCTTACTGAGGCTCTTTCATGGGAAATGTCCTCCCACATATCCTTCAATTCTGTCTTTTCTTTTTGGTGATGTAAGATGTCACATACCGAGCCACAGCCATACAGTTATCAGCCACAAACTGTATATCCATGTTAGCATTCCACATGGACAAAATCACTGGGTTGTAGTCGTTGATGTACTCGGACTCTTCGTTCCTTTTCAAATTGTACGTATTTTTGGGTGATTTCTTCATCACATTATGTCGCAGTGAAGACATCAAACTGTTCACTCTTCCTTTAGAAATCACCGGTCGTGGAAAGGCGAAACGACATTTTGTGTAGAACTTGTCCTTGTTTCTGAATTTACGACGACAGTACTTTCCACAACGATGGCTTTGGAAGCGTAAAACTTGTTCTCTTAGGCTTTTGTCTTCCTTTGCCTTTGGAACAGCACATGTAGAATACTGTTCTATGAAACTCATCACTAAGTCATCCGGATCTGTTCCAAAATTGGGTGCATCTTTGATCCACAGCAGCATATGTATATGAGGAGCACCTCTTGCTTGGTACTCCTTTCTCCAGAAGAAATCCAACACCTCTCCAAGAGGTGGATTTTTCTTGTTCATGATGAAAGACATCATAGCTTCAAATCTATGATTGAAGTACCTGCATACATTCACAGGATCCAAGGAGCACAGTTCTCCGGGTGTCTTGAATTCGATATTTTCAATGTTTCCATTTGCCTCTCGTAGAAATTTAAGTAAATCTTCCCAGCCATACTCGGCACAACTGAGAGTGAGGAACCATGTGGGAGTTCCTAAGTTCCTCAGCATACATTTTAAATCACCATGACAACGGTACCAGTACTCATTAGTACCACGCTGACACGCCATGAGATTAATCAGGTGAGAATCCAAAATACTGTCTTGCACATTGACTTTATCCATAAAGTCACTTGCCGAGATATTTTGCATCTGTACACCACTTTTCAAGATGTGGTTCACTGCATATGACAGTCCAGACAGATCGCTTTCAAACAGTAGATGAAACAAATAGGGAATGCATTGACGAAACCTAGGATCTTCTGCATACAATCGTAAAGTCCGGTATTCAGAAGCAGGAATTTGATCAGGTCGCTCATCACATCTTCCTCCTTGACCTGTTGGAAATAGCTGGGGGAAACACCGAGCTTCCAAACTTTCCTCCCAAACACTAATGGGACTTCCTTTGGCTTGTTTCATTTTAAACAACTCAATAGCATTCCCCATGACTTCCTTGGAATGCAAAGGATGAACACTATAATGTTCATATATTTCTTCATTTTTAGAGGCTTCTACTTTCTCAATTTGACCAGCACACAAATCGCTATCCTCTTCTTCACTTACTTCCTCTTCTGCAACATATACATTCTTGTAGTACTTATTGTTTTTCTTCAAATACAATGTTGCCTTTTTGACTTTCCTAACATCCACTAAATCTTGCCAGATTTTCTTACTCTTTGTCGGAACCCCATTAACTAAGATAACCAGAGGTTCCTCTTCCACTTTCTCTACTCCAATTGTATTAATGTTTTTCTTCAAATCTAGAGGCAAATAAACAACTCTTCCCTTTAATCCTCTCTGTAAATCTGATGGAGGCAATTTCCCTGTCTTTGGCTCCATTCGTACAATAGCCTGAAAGGGATGGATACTTTGAATCAAAATAGATTCATAAGTATTTAAATCCTTCAATTCAGAAGGAATCTCAACCAATTCCAGATTATTATGAACCGCTCTAGCAGGCATCCGGTTTTGATTTAATTTGTTACAACAATAAGTACACGCACGTTGATCCAATCCCAAATCAAAACAATTTTCTACCATCAAGCATGTTGCAAAATCCTTCCATTCACTATTATTTTCACTTTCACTTTTCGCATATAAATCCACTAACTTAGTCTGATTCTTATAATAAATGCGTCGACAACACACACAAGTAAAATTAGGCCTCTCACTTGATTTCACCTGAAACGTGGCAATTTCTTTCTGAAAATTATCTGTACTGGAAACCTGTACACTATCTTCCACATTACCTTCTTCTTCTGGGTCAATTTCAACATTCTCCTCTTTACTTGCAAAGTAACAAAACTCAATTTCTTCACAAATATTCTTCACATCTACTTCAGAACCATGCAAAAGAGCAGTGCATAATTGTTTAAGCATAATTGCTGGACTCTTAGCATAATACAACATTCTAACTAATTTCCTCACTTTATTATGATGCACTGCTAGCATCCTGAAATGATGAAAAACACTCTGGCATACTCTCCTGGAAAGACAAGCCAGTGAATGACCATGCAAACCTGTCACTTCTCTCACTCTGCAAGGATCTAATTCTTGCAACAACTTCATTTTCTGTTTTAAAGTTTTCTTATGAAATGTCCGTACAAAATCACAAAGCAAATTGATGGAATCCTGTCGCACACTGCAAATACTACTACACTTCCAGATATACACTGGTCCCTTAGGACGTCTTCCTAAAACCTCATTACCTAACACCTCTTCTGCCTCTGTTGTCACAAGTTTTTCTTTTTCAACTGGACAACCATCTTTCACCTCATAAGCTCGACCACTGGTGTCAACTGCATGCACCAAATCATTATCCTGGAAATAACTCTCCTCATTAAAAAATGCCTCACAACTTGAACTATGCATCAATTCTCCTGAAAAAACTTCACAAAAATTACTACGATTAACTGTTCTCTTCCATCTACTATTTCTTTTGAAATCATTAATTGCCTTGTTTAGCTTCCTAATTCTATTGATTATCAAAATAAATAACTTTCGCTTAATTTCAAATGCCTGATCAATAATTTTCTCAACTTTTTTTTCTCTTATAAAAAAACACTTTCTGTTGACCTTTCTTAATATTTTTTAACAAATTGCCAATTATCCTGTTGCGGAACATTCGTCTACGAATGTCCCTAAACTGATTTTTCCTTCTACTACCATGCACAGAGTTATCTCCTGCTCTAGCAGTAACATTTTTGATTTTCCTTTCCGTTTAAATTGGTTCTCTTTTTCTGGACTAAAACATTTTCTGTAGTACTACTTTTTTTTCTACAAATGTTTCTTAGGAATGATTTTGTTGTCTTACCCGGAGCTTTCTTGGTGACTTGACGAGTTTTTATTGTAGAGGACTGCTGCAAGCATTTAGTAAGCTGCTGTCTTTGACGTTTTGTAGCCTTTCGGTTTCGTTCTTTAGATGGCATTATGTACTTTTGAAATGATCTGCAGTTGAATCTGTGGTCAAATATAATTAAAAATGTTATTAACCACTATTACCAAACAGTAAATCAATAACAGTCGTCAAAAATTTAACACACTACTTGTCATTTTTACATACAATAATTTTTAGTGCATTGGCAAATTTAGTAGTCACAAATAGTAGAAAAGAAATGGAATGCTTCTACATTTGACCTGTGCTGTTTTATATGTGAATCTGAACTCATTTTATGAGCATATTTGACTATTTTATTAAAGACACTACACACAACCTGTTTTTGAAGTTGTGTTTAATTTTAAATGAAATGGTTTACATGTTTACTTTTCATTTCCAGTAACTTTTAAAAAGAAATGTTTATAGTTCCATAGGCTCAAGCAGGTCAGCTTCCCACCCTATGTCATACAATTCTGACAAATCGGCATCCTCATCATGTTCTTCATCATCCTCAGGATTTAAATCATCCAAGGGATCTACTTCCACTGATGTTTCAATCACAATTTCAATGATAATATCGAGATCAACAGATTGCTCATTATCACTCATGCTTGATGTTGTCGTTATCTTTAAAGAAAGAGAACAACAATGAGATGTTGCAGAGTAAGAGACAAATCTCAGAGACTATAATTGTAAAATTTTTTAACAAGAGTAACATTTTGCAGATATTATTTAACCATGTCCAGCGATGCTGTTTCAAACAGGCGTAAGGATTTGATTCAGCAATGCCATAAATGTGACTCAGTGAAATCTTCTTAATTTTACTGTGTTAGTTTTACAGGGCTTTCATGCAAATGACTGGCCACCCTACAACAAAACGCTCACATGAAATCTGACGCAGGTTTCATGTGGCACAGGACTTTACAGGATGACACATCTGCCTAGATGCATCAAGTTGTAAATATGTCGCAACATAGCAAATGCGGCGCAAAAGAGGCACACGGCTATCATAAATCTGTCCCTAACATTTTAAATGATTGATTCAGGATGACGATAAGGTGTGGCCTATCCAGAGGTTTGTTTGAGGTGAGGCCTACTCAGGGTTGCAGATGAAATTTAGGCTTGTTGAAGAGTACAGAGGAGATAATACATGTGCAGGCCTACCAATGAAGTGAGTCATGTCCACTTCACTCTTGAACAAAGGCCAGACCTCTTCTGTGTCCGTGGACAGGCCTAAACCTCATCTGCACAATGTGATTCGTAAAGTTAGGAAACACAGGTGATGTAATTAAAAAATGTGGAATCTCTTTTCCTCATTTCACAATCACATCACCTGTGTTTCCTTTGCTTAGGTATCTCGTTGTGCAGATGGAGTCTAGCATATCAAAGAGTACACAGAAGTTGAGCACTGTATACAACAATTTTGACATTTACAGAAGATTCAGCTTCTCCATGCCCCCTACACAGTCCTAAATGTTTACAGTTTAAACTGACGGTATCTTGTTGGAGATGAAGTGAGGCCTGTCTTGCAACATGGTGCATCTTTTGCATCACTGCAGCATCGGTTTCATGTGGCACAGGACTTTACAGCATGACACATCTGCCTAGATGCATCAAGTTGTAAATATGTCGCAACATAGCAAATCTTTTGCACCGCCGCTGCGTCACAAAAGTGACGCACAGCGGCGCAAAAGAGGCACACGGCTATCATAAATCTGTCCCTAACATTTTAAATGATTGATTCAGGATGACGATAAGGTGTGGCCTATCCAGAGGTTTGTTTGAGGTGAGGCCTACTCAGGGTTGCAGATGAAATTTAGGCTTGTTGAAGAGTACAGAGGAGATAATACATGTGCAGGCCTACCAATGAAGTGAGTCATGTCCACTTCACTCTTGAACAAAGGCCAGACCTCCTCTGTGTCCGTGGACAGGCCTAAACCTCATCTGCACAATGTGATTCGTAAAGTTAGGAAACACAGGTGATGTAATTGAAAAATGTGGAATCTCTTTTCCTCATTTCACAATCACATCACCTGTTTTTCCTTTGCTTAGGTATCTCATTGTGCAGATGGAGTCTAGCATATCAAAGAGTACACAGAAGTTGAGCACTGTATACAACAATTTTGACATTTACAGAAGATTCAGCTTCTCCATGCCCCCTACACAGGCCTAAATGTTTACAGTTCAAACTGACGGTATCTTGTTGGAGATGAAGTGAGGCCTGTCTTGCAACATGGTGCATCTTTTGCATCACTGCTGCATCGGTTTCATGTGGCACAGGACTTTACAGCATGACACATCTGCTTAGATGCATCAAGTTGTAAATATGTCGCAACATAGCAAATCTTTTGCACCGCCGCTGCGTCACAAAAGTGACGCACAGTGGCGCAAAAGAGGCACACGGCTATCATAAATCTGTCCCTAACATTTTAAATGATTGATTCAGGATGACGATAAGGTGTGGCCTATCCAGAGGTTTGTTTGAGGTGAGGCCTACTCAGGGTTGCAGATGAAATTTAGGCTTGTTGAAGAGTACAGAGGAGATAATACATGTGCAGGCCTACCAATGAAGTGAGTCATGTCCACTGCACTCTTGAACAAAGGCCAGACCTCCTCTGTGTCCGTGGACAGGCCTAAACCTCATCTGCACAATGTGATTCGTAAAGTTAGGAAAAACAGGTGATGTAATTGAAAAATGTGGAATCTCTTTTCCTCATTTCACAATCACATCACCTGTGTTTCCTTTGCTTAGGTATCTCATTGTGCAGATGGAGTCTAGCATATCAAAGAGTACACAGAAGTTGAGCACTGTATACAACAATTTTGACATTTACAGAAGATTCAGCTTCTCCATGCCCCCTACACAGGCCTAAATGTTTACAGTTCAAACTGACGGTATCTTGTTGGAGATGAAGTGAGGCCTGTCTTGCAACATGGTGCATCTTTTGCATCACTGCTGCATCGGTTTCATGTGGCACAGGACTTTACAGCATGACACATCTGCTTAGATGCATCAAGTTGTAAATATGTCGCAACATAGCAAATCTTTTGCACCGCCTCTGCGTCACAAAAGTGACGCACAGTGGCGCAAAAGAGGCACACGGCTATCATAAATCTGTCCCTAACATTTTAAATGATTGATTCAGGATGACGATGAGGTGTGGCCTATCCAGAGGTTTGTTTGAGGTGAGGCCTACTCAGGGTTGCAGATGAAATTTAGGCTTGTTGTAGAGTACAGAGGAGATAATACATGTGCAGGCCTACCAATGAAGTGAGTCATGTCCACTTCACTCTTGAACAAAGGCCAGACCTCTTCTGTGTCCGTGGACAGGCCTAAACCTCATCTGCACAATGTGATTCGTAAAGTTAGGAAACACAGGTGATGTAATTGAAAAATGTGGAATTTCTTTTCCTCATTTCACAATCACATCACCTGTGTTTCCTTTGCTTAGGTATCTCATTGTGCAGATGGAGTCTAGCATATCAAAGAGTACACAGAAGTTGAGCACTATATACAACAATTTTGACATTTACAGAAGATTCAGCTTCTCCATGCCCCCTACACAGTCCTAAATGTTTACAGTTTAAACTGACGGTATCTTGTTGGAGATGAAGTGAGGCCTATCTTGCAACATGGTGCATCTTTTGCATCACTGCTGCATCACAAAAGTGACGCAACAGCGGTGCAAAAGAGGCGCACCGCCATCATAAATCTTCCCCTAACATTTTAAATGATTGATTCAGGATGACGATAAGGTGAGGCCTATCCAGAGATTTGTTTGAGGTGAGGCCTACTCAGGGTTGCAGATGAAATTTAGGCTTATTGAAGAGTACAGAGGAGATAATACATGTACAGTGAGTCATGTCCACTGCACTCTTGAACAAAGGCCAGACCTCTTCTGTGTCCCTGGACAGGCCTAAACCTCATCTGCACAATGTGATTCGTAATGTCAGAAAACACAGGTGATGTAATTGAAAAATGTGGAATTTCTTTTGCTCATTTCACAATCACATCACCTTTGTTTCCTTTGCTTAGATATCTCATTGTGCAGATGGAGTCTAGCATATCAAAGACTACGCAGAAGGTGAGCACTGTATGGAACATGGCTATGTAACTCAAAGAATCAAAATCTAAATTTGCCAAGCACACATGGGGGCGTATTTACAAGGACCTTGCACCACGGGGAAATGTCTTAAATTAAAATGGGAAAAATAACATCAAAGGGACTCAAAGGCCTTGTAAATATGCCCCAAGCAACCTATGAAACTCTAGCAGTACATATCAAGAAACCTAATTGATTTCAAAAAAACGTTTTTAAACACATCATGTAAAGCAATTATATACCTACATTCATGGGGAAGTGACTTAAAATGCTCCAAGACACATGAAAGCGTTTTTTTAAGGCCCTTGCACCATTTTTGCGTCACTTTTAACATGGCTATGTAACTCAAAGAATCAAAATCTAAATTTGCCAAGCACACATGGGGGCGTATTTACAAGGACCTTCCACCACGGGGAAATGTCTTAAATTAAAATGGGAAAAATAACATCAAAGGGACTCAAATGCCTTTTAAATATACCCCAAGCAACCTATGAAACTCTAGCAGTACATATCAAGAAACATAATTGATTTCAAAAAACGTTTTTAAACACATCATGTAAATCAACTATACACCTACATTCAAGGGGAGTGACTTAAAATGCCCTAAGACACATGAAAGCGTTTTTTAAGGCCCTTGCACCATTTTTGCATCACTTTTAACATGGCTATGTAACTCAAAGAATCAAAATCTAAATTTGCCAAGCACAGATGGGGGCGTATTTACAAGGACCTTGCACCACGGGGAAATGTCTTAAATTAAAATGGGAAAAATAACATCAGAGAGACTCAAAGGCCTTGTAAATATGCCCCAAGCAACCTATGAAACTCTAGCAGTACATATCAAGAAACCTAATTGATTTTAAAAAACGTTTTTAAACACATCATGTAAAGCAATTATATACCTACATTCATGGGGAAGTGACTTAAAATGCCCTAAGACACATGAACGCGTTTTTTTAAGGCCCTTGCACCATTTTTGCGTCACTTTTAACATGGCTATGTAACTCAAAGAATCAAAATCTAAATTTGCCAAGCACACATGGGGGCGTATTTACAAGGACCTTGCACCACAAGGAAATGTCTTAAATTAAAATGGGAAAAATAACATCAAAGGAACTCAAAGGCCTTGTAAATATGCCCCAAGCAACCTATGAAACTCTAGCAGTACATATCAAGAAACCTAATTGATTTCAAAAAATGTTTTTAAACACATCATGTAAAGTAAATATATACCTACATTCATGGGGAAGTGACTTAAAATGCCCTAAGACACATGAAAGCATTTTTTAAGGCCCTTGCACCATTTTTGCGTCACTTTTAACATGCCTATGTAACATGGCTATGTAACTCAAAGAAACAAAATCTATTTGTAAAACACTTGACACAAAGCAACATTTTAAATACACAACTTTCTTCATAATTTTCTCCTTAAAGCATACTATTCTCTATTTAAATTAAATGAATCTTTTCTCACCTTAGCAAATACTTTTTGAGTTTCAAAACAGTCTCAGACACACACCAATTTTTCTTTAGCAGAGCAAAAGGTATGCACTCCAGAAGCTGCAACCAACAATGGCACAGAAATGCTGTAATTCATCACACATATCTCTCATGTCACCCAATCAAAACTCTTCCCTCACTTTTTTCAAATCAACACCCTTCCCCCCTCTGCCCTTTCTGCCTTTTTTCCATAGCAACCACCTCCTGAAAGACCTCTCATGTTTGAAAGTTCACACAACAATGTTTCAATTGAACTCTGAACTCTCAGTACACCTGCGTATCCAGTGCAATCTTTCATAAAATGATTTTTTCTTGACCATTCAAATTACATCTTTCAAAGAACTCATCCATGCACCCTAACTTTCTGTTTTCAGCAATCAAAATCCACCAATCACTGCTACTGATTAATTACTACAGAAACTCCACAGTTTTTTTCATTACATACTCCTACTGTTTCAACTGCCATTTCATTACCACACTTCATCTGACTGCAGCAGAACCTCCTCTCACCATGTTTTCTGTCTGGATTGTTGGACATAGTTATATCCACTGGGCTCAAAGGTTTGCTGATAACAGAAATTTACACAACCTCAATTTACAAAATGTGGAAATCAACTGGATTGGCCACAGAGGATTAAGATGTCACCAATTGATACCATTAGTGAAAACCTTTTTGCATTTGCCAAAACCTGACCTGTTAATTGTGCACTGTGAATGAAATGACTTGGGCACTTTGACTGGGGTAGGTCTGGAAATGCTTTTAAAGGACACCTTTGAGCAATTGATGGCACTATTTCCTCAAACTGCCTTGGTATATTCAAATATATGCCAAAGACAGAAATGGAGGTGGTCAAACGAATTTTGTCCACAAATTGAGAAATCGAGGAAGCATGTAAATAAGTCTGTTTCAGCTTACATGAGAGACCATGGAATGGGCTCCATCTACAACAATAACTTGCGTTACTACATGCAAGATATCTACAGAGCAGATGGAGTTCACTTCTCAGATGAGGGGAACAGAATTTTCATCCTCAATTTAAGACTGTGCATTGGTACCTACTTGTAGGTACCTACATCAGCCATAGGACCCAAAAGCTCTTTTCAGAGCTACCCTACATCTGATCACTCACAATTATTATTTTACTCTTACTTTTTTCACTAATTTTCACCATAGTACGCTCCCCGGAGCGCTACCAGGTACGCGCACCGGACGCTAACCGCGCGAAAATTCGAAAAAAAATGGTTTTTTTTCGCACATATGGGCCTCCTCAGCCACCCTCAGAAAACCTAGGGGGTCAGGATACGTCTACCGTGCCCCCTTCTACCCATTCTCAACATTATTTGCCCTCCATCTTGTATCTCAATTCTACCGAAACACAAAATGGAGGACTCCCGTAACGCTACCGGTTCGCGTACCGGGGCGCGCACCGGGAAGCGCTCGCTCAAAAAAGGTGGGAAAGTAATTCACAGAAAAACCACTGGAGACACTTTCACCAAATATAGATTAGCTCATACCACATACCAATCCCTACCATTTTCACAAATTTGATTGAAATGCCATTTAGCCTGTAGACCTCTCTAAATACCCTGAGGTAAATTACTTCACAAAACACATCTGAAGTGTTGGAATTGACAACCAATTAAAATGTTACTTTCATTTTCTACTTTTTTTACCTGACATTTGATTGGTTATGTACCTGAATATATATAAAGAAAGAGAGAGAAACACAGCCATTTTGACTACTACTTCCTGAACTACATTGCAAGATCATTTTCACTCACAACTTAAACTTGTTTTTAAAAGGTAAGATGTTATTTTATAAATTTGAAAACATTTTCAGATAGTTATATACTATCCCTCTGTAAGAGTTAGACATTGAGAAAGGCTTGTTTATTATAATTATGGATTGATTTAGGTTTCTGTGGTATAATTATGAATTTACTTACGCTTTTTCACAGGCACTTTTTAATAGTACTACTTCACGCCTCAAAAGTACCTGTCTGAACTTAAACCCAACAGTGCCCTATCTCTACTGATATATTTATTTTTTATGCAAATTTCAGCACAAAAATGGAAGGAGAACAGAACGTTTCCTTTGAAATTGTCCTAGACATGAACAATGAGGAAATCATTGAACCCATTGACTTGGAATTCATGGATGAATCACGAGACCATGAACTTCTACAATGTGTAGAATCTGTGGATTTCTTACTTCAATATGAGGACGGTCAAATGTGGGAAGTTATGTTCAGTCAAAAAGAAGACATATCGGACAGTCAAATGTTAGACGTTCTATTAAATTTTGAAAAAGAATCAGAAAAATAAAATTATATTTAATAATAAAAAATTGTTTGAGTCTTTAATCATTTTTATATGTAATTCATAAACTAGTACCAAATTGATTATAATGTAAAGTCAGACTTATAGTATACTGTGCACAATCACAAAAATAAATTTATATTTAATAATCATAAATACTGCTACTTAAATAAAAAAAAAAGAACAATCAATAAACATACAATATTTCAAAATATCATAGTCTATCATTCTTTTTTCCTTATAGTACGCTCCCCAGACCGCTTCCCGGTGCGCGTACCGGGCGCTCCCCAAGCAAAAAAAACAAAAACATTTTTTTTTTTGTTTGCCCCGCGGGGCCCTTTTAAAGCCTCCACATCAAACCTAGGGGGTCAGGGAGGATCTACTATGCCCCCTTATGGTCATTTCCCCCTTTGTTTTGGCCTCCTCTTGTCTCTCGATCCTACCGAGAGACAAGATGGCGGCCGCTCCGGACTGTTTAGAATGTTGACAGACACCGAAGAGCCAATCAGCTTCGCTTCGCGAAGTTCCGTTACGCGTCAGGTACGCGAACCGGGGCGCTGCCCGGAGCGCGCTTACAGATATATATATTTTTTTGAACGTTAATTTCTCAAAATCCACTGGAACACATATATTGAGACCTAGCAAAGGCACATCGGGCTACCAGTCCCTACAATTTTGCCAAGTTTCGTGAAAATCCATTCAGCCGTTCGAGCTAAAAGTGAGGCCAACCGCCCTATGGAAAATTGCATGGGAAAAACATGTTTTGGGACCCCCCTTTTTTCTCGGCCCCCCCTTGACGAAACCCCCCCAAATTTTCAGGGGCTGCTCCGAAGCAAAATGTGCCATTTTCCAGAAAATTTCAGCCAATTCCGTCCTCAAACGGCAAAGTTATTCGACATAGAATTTTCAGAAATCCCATTGAGAAAAAATCCTAACTATATATACCTACTGGCGACCGCCAGTAGGTAATATATATATATATATATATATATATATATATATATATTACCTACTGGCGGTCGCCAGTAGGTAGTTATAGTTAGGATCGTTTTCCATAGGAAACCTGCAACATTCTATTGGGAATAACTTTGGCGCAGAATGAGGGATCTGCCTGTAATTTTCCTTAACTTTGCCTCGCTGGGCTCCGCTCCTTCCCTGAAAGTTTCGGGGGGATCCGTCAAGCGGGGGTCGAGATAAAAGGGGGTCCCAAAACGTGTTTTCCCCATGTTAATTTCCATAGGGCGGTTGGACTCACTTTTAGCCCGAACGGCTGAATGGATTTCCACCAAACTTGGCAAAATTGTAGGGACTGGTACCCCGATGTGCCTTTGCTATGTCTCAAGATACATGCTCCAGTGGTTTTCACGAAAATTAACTTTGAAAAATATATATTGGGCTACATTGGGCTATATATATGTTAGAGCCCAAATGTAGCCCAATGTAGCCCAAAGATGGCCACCAGAGACAAAAAAAAACAAATGTAGCCCAAATATCAGCCAGATGTAGCCCAACTATAGCCCAATGACAGAATGTCCCAGAGTGTTCTAAAGAACAACTAGAGCGCTAACAGTCTTACTTATGACAAAAGTATGGCACACCTGAAGTCATCTTGATTGGAATAAAGTGTTAACACTTAAAACATTTAATTTGCAAAAGAACAAAATGAGGGGGTTCATTTTGCCATAGAATTGTCATATATACATATATATATATATATATATATATATATCTATATATATATATATATATATATATATATATATATATATATATATATATATATTCACTGAAAAAACCATAGGTTTCACACGGGTTATAGTTAGGAATTAGCATTTAAAAAACCTATTAAATTCACTGAAAAAACCATAGGTTTCACACCAGTTATAGTTAGGAGGAAATTTTACTCGCATAAAACCATTGAAATTCCCACGTTATAGTTAGTTGGACTCACTATAACTTGCGCTTGCAATGCTGATGACGTCACATATTACATCACTCATGACATGGTCCGTGACATCACTCATGACATCACTGATGACATCTCAAATGACATCACTGATGACATCATCCAGTGAATGTATCTTTCTGAAAAATAAATATTTTTTATATATGTATATCTAAAGGTTGATGGAAGAATAAATGGGTAAATAAATGTCTAAATGGATGTTTTTTTTGTGTAAAATTGATTGGTTAACTGACTTATTAAATGTATCTTAGTGAATACATATATTAGCGAGTAATGTTTAAATATTTAAATATCTGTATCTGTGTCTCACTTTGTGTATAAGTGGCTGCATGGGTTGGTGAGTAGCTACATGAGTGTGTATATGGGTTATTAGTTGTTTTTTTGAGTATCAGTATCAGTGTCTGTATGGATATTACTTAGAGCACAGATGCATGAATGAGTGACTCACTATTTGTATGTATTTTGAAGACAGCATGTGTGCAAGACTGTATGGGTGGATGATTGTGTGTATGGGTGGGTTAGTGAGTATGTGTTTTTATAATTGATTGTTTAAGAGAGTAAATATGTTTCCGTTTCTGTAGAAGTATGTGTAGTGGTGTGTATATAGCAGTATAATCAAGTAAATGTTTATTTGCATGTGTGAATATGTGTGTGAGTAACTATATGGATGAGTATTAGTGTGTAACAGGATGTATAGGTGTATGAGTACATATGATGAGTAAGTACATGCATGAGTGACTATATAGAACTGTTGGTGAATGAGTGGATGTGTATGTAGATGTTGGAATTACCTAATAAGTTGTTGTAATTGGTATTGTTTTCTCCTTTTTTAAGAAAATGTTAGTTTCTATTTTTGAATGTGTGTGTCAAAGGTTATTTTATGCTGATAGGAGGTCTGCCACTTTGTCACAAGGATGTTGTCATCAGTGATGTCATTTGAGATGTCATCAGTGATGTCATGAGTGATGTCACTGACCATGTCATGAGTGATGTAATATGTGACGTCATCAGCAGTGCATTGCACGCGCAAGTTATAGTGAGTCCAACTAACTATTTTTTTTTTGTAAAAATAGTTTTTATTGGCAGTCAGGTGTAGAAATTACATTACAAGGATAAAGCGATCAAGGCATTAGCCGATGAGTCAGTATATCAATACAGTTCCAACAAAATGCCATTTAGATAGAACATTCCCCCAACTAGGTTATCCCGCCCCTTATCCCTCCCCTGTATAGTGAGTCCAACTAACTATAACGTGGGAATTTCAATGGTTTTATGCGAGTAAAATTTCCACCTAACTATAACTGGTGTGAAACCTATTGTTTTTTTCAGTGAATATATATATATATATATATATATATATATATATATATATATATATATATATATATATATATATATATATATATAGAGAGAGAGAGAGAGAGAGAGAGAGAGAGAGAGAGATTTCAAAATCCATTAAAAATGTAATTTGGATAAATACATTTTGATTAATTCAGACGGAAAAAGAGGTCTTGGGACCATGTTGTTTGATTTCAATGTGTGATTCTTGAGAATAGTTTTCTTTGAATAAGTATCAGTACTGGCATCCCTGTTGTTCTTTGTTTAATTGAGGCTCAGCCTTACTGATTGGAGCCAAAACCCTGTTTTGGTATTTGCAGGCTAATAATGAAAGCATTTAGTATGCTAATCTACAGGTCTATTTATGTGTGCTAACCTGGTGGGTAGTCCATGGGGAACTCACCAACAGCCTTGTTGAGTCTTAGGCAACATTGATTATCCATCCGAAAAAGGGGCCTTCTTCTGTTAATGTATGAAAGCGGGTCCATGGGGCAGCTGTTCGTTTTTTCTGTTCTGCACAACTTGTCCTTATACCTTTTGGAACCAAGAAAAACTGAGCAGATTTGACTGAAATCATAGGTATGTATCAAAATCAGATGACTCATGAGACTGGGGAGTGGGTGGCAGAGAGGAATTCAGTGGAAATCATTTTAATGTTAAAAATACTTCCAGTCACTATCAAAAATAGAGTTCATTTGAACTTTAAATGATACATGTTTTAGTAACCCGAGGCATTTTACCAACCTCAGAAAAGAGATGAAATGCTCTGCTTTGATGTCAGACCTGTGACTCCAAAGTGTGGCAGTGCTTATTGTGCATACCTATACTCCATTTTAATGAGACTAATGTAACAGAAACATGCCTCATTAAAGAAAGTTATATTTTCTTCCTATTGTGGTGCTTTGTGAAAGCCTTAATAACGTAGTGTATGAGACTGGAGGTGCTTAGACTACTCCAACAACTCATTGATTTACCCTCATCCATAACTGATTTTATGCCCAACCCAGAGAAGAAAAATTCTTGAGTTAAGTTTGGCAGAGACTAGAAAAAGTGAATAGCAAAAACGGTGCTTGGTTGCTTTAGAAAACAAAAATATTAAGGTGCAACAAAATATTGATCACTGCAAATTTTAACGTAGGGTGACTTTCACTAGGTGGAACCAAGCCTGTACAGTTTAATCTTTAAACCTTCATATTTTGAGACTGAGATTCAGGAAATATGCAGCTGTAATAGACTGTTCTAGTTTCAGGAAAGATAACTATCTTGCAAGAACTTGGCTCTCGGAGTATTCAATGGGAAAAAGGGACATTCAGAATAGGTAGTAGAAACGAGTGATGTTTGTGGCCCGTATGTCGTACGGAGTGACTGTGATGTTTCTGTGGTGGATGTGGATTGCTTTGCTCATATATGTTTTTCAGGAGGAATATACAATTCTGATTTGGAACTCCTCCAGGTTACTTAGCTGCCTAGTGGGAGTCGGTGCATGTACAGCATGGGGTCTTATAAGTTATGGGGCGACGAGACTGTCCATAAAGGTTTGCAAGGTCCGGCATTCTTTTGCTACCTACTCCGTAGAAGGGGCATTTAAACTGAAAAAATCTGGTGCATTGTGTTGGGTGATATCTGACATTTGGGTATCCGTGGTGTGAATAGATGATTAAGAAACAGAGAGGCAAGGACCACTGGTAGTGGTCCAGATGGCAAAAACCTGGAGGAAGGGCATGAGGAGTCATACGTGTTATGAGAACCTCTTGATAGCAAGATCTCACAAGCTTTATAGTACATTAATCTGTAGAAGGCACAATTAGATTTTGGATGAAAAGTAATCAACCAACTAGCTTTCTGAAAGTTTTGCATAAATTAACATCTAGGGCCAGATGTAGGTAATTTCCATTTACCGATTCATAAATACCGACTCATACCGAATCGGTATTTCTGAATCAGTAAATGGTATGTAGCTAAAAAATCGGTAATAGTTACCAATTCGGTATGACTCGGTAACCCAATTCGGTAATTACCGAATCGGACAATTCCGAGTCGGTAAATTCCGAGTCGGTGAAACCCAAGCATTCCTATGGGCCTCCTGGCCCATAGGAATGAATGGGATTTACAGAATCGGATAAATCCGAATCGGTAATTACCGAATTGGTAATTACCGAATCGGGAGTTTGAAACAAGCCATGTGAGCCTGCCAACCAATCAGAGACCCCCTCCACACCCCACAACCAAGGCCCTGAGAATCCAACCAATCAGATTGAAGCACTCCACCCCAGTACCTGGGAGTGGCCACACCCATGCAGGTGCAAACCCACAGAACAAACATTTTAGCAGAGGTGAGAGGAGCAGAGCATCCCCAGGCAAGCAGTGCTACAGAATGGAGTCACATGAAGGCCAAAAGGATGGTGGGGAGAGAAAAAGGAAGATCAAGTTCAGCCCAGAGGAACTACAGGTAGCTGTAGAGGAAATTGTAAGCCACTAAAGCCAAATTTTCGGGAGACAGTCTCTGCATGTTGCAGAGACTGTGAAGAGGAACATTTGGATTTCCATACAGGGCAAAGTGAATGCCATTGGTGTGACCCACCGGGAGATTGAGGACATAAAAAAGCGGTGATATGACCTGCGCATCGTGACAAAAAAAAAGATTGCAGCCCAGAAAAAGGATGCTGGTGAGACTGGAGGTGGCAGGAGCAAAGCACCTAAGCTGACAGCGATTGAGGAGCTAGTGGAAACCACCATGGAGCCAGAATGCATCCATGGGATAGGAGACCTGGACAGCACAGCTAAAGCTACAAAGAAGCAAGGTAAGAGACATGTACCCTTATCCACAACCATCAACCTGACCCTGTACCCCACTGTGTAGATTCATCATACTGCATGACAACTCAGACTTGGTGGCAGCAATGCATCATGGTAGACGTAGTCATGAATACATATATGCAAAGCATCCACCACATGACTCTGCAAGGCATGCCACACACATCACCAAACACACATTGTGCACTGGGCAAAGTTGTGTAGACTATTTATTTATGAACTACACACAGATGAACAACAACATTGACCCTATGTCAATTTCATTCCACAGGAGAGTCCTCACGCAGTTCAGCACCACCAAGGGAGGAGAGGGCACCAGCACCTAAGAGAGGGGAGAAAGAGAAGATAAAATCTGGTCACAGCCCGGTAGGAGGCAACGACACCACCCAGGCAGCCTCATCACCAGACCGACCCACAACACCTGTCCCACTTTCACCTCTGTTGTTTGGATCTCCAGACCTGTCAAACACACCCATTGCAATGTCCAGGGTGTCCATGCCGGGAGGGGCAAGTAGGCATGAGGAGCCCCCTCAGAGGATCCTGCAAACCTCTGAATCTGAGGATGAGGATGATATCCCCCATAGGAATGCACCTGTGGCTGACAGGGCTAGACCACCGATAGCAGCAGGCGCTGCGCGCACCAGTGTTCTTGGCAGGAGGGCACGTGAGGGTGGGGAGGGGCAGGAAGGGGAGAGCGTCTTCTGTGGCCTGGAGGGTACAATGGTGAAGGTACAGCGCCAGCAGGCCAAAGCACTGTTAGCCATGCATAGGCAGGTTTGCTGCATGAACAGTAAAATGTCCAACATGGACAAGGGCATAGGCCACATTGCATCAAGTCTGGATCTAATTGCAAAGGGGATTACAGACATCTCCACATACATGGGAGTACTGTCGGATAAGCTGGACAGAGATCATCTGCAATGTGCCAGGGATCGACAGTATATGCGCCAACAAACAAAGGCTATGAACAGATTTGCAACAAGTACCTCACTACTGTGCAGACGCTCTATTTCCAATGCCGGATGCAGTAGTGCACTGCTGCCAGACTTGACACGGGGCATGGGAAGAGTGACCTCTGCGATGGAGCAGATGCTCAACACTAACACAGGCAATGCTGGTGACACGGGTGTAGAGGAGACAGAGGGGTCAAGCAGCAGGAGTGGCTCTAGCACACCAGTTCCAGAGGTGCGCAGGAGCGGCAGGCGCAGCCATGCAGAGTCAGGCCCCAGCAGGGAATCTGAAAGCCAGGCTCAACAACCGCGCAATGTGGTGCGTGGACGTAAGCACTGACCTATGCTGCTGATTGACTCAACTGCACACAGTGACGGCAACTGAGCAGGAGCAGCCAGAGACATTGACTTTGATTATTGAAGCCTTTACCGATGTGACAATGATGATGTAGTGAAGATTAAACTACACTACACCTGTCTATGTGTCATGCATTACCTAGAAATATCGATGTGTAATTTCTGTCCGTCTCAATCTACCATCTAGTGCTGCTGGTCCTGTTGCCTGGGGCTCTGCATGTTCTTGGTCATCATCGATGTTCTCGTGATGTGTCAACTCCACCTCTATGCCTTCCTTGGTAGCAAGATTGTGCAAAATGGCACAGGTCACTATTATCTTGCAACACAGGATGGGGGTGTACTGTCGAGCACCTCCACTCTTGTGGAGGCAGCGGAACCTGCTCTTGAGGAGTCCAAATGTTCGCTCCACTACGTTGCGAGTAGACCTGTGTGCCACATTGTATCGCCTTTCAGCTATGTTGGTTGGGTTGAGGTACGGTGTGAGCACAAAGGAACGCAGGGCATATGCACTATCACCTGGGAGGGAATGAGAGGTACATGAGTTACAATCACATTGCACATTCAGCTGCCATTCATTACAGGGTGTGTTACACTTATTTACCTAGCAGATATCCATCTCCAAAATCTCCAGCAACTAGTCGTGTGTAAATTCCGCTGTTCTGGAAAATGTAGGAGTCGTGCGTGCTCCCAGGAAATTTGGCCACTATGTCGGTGATGATGTTGCCAGCATTGCATATCACCTGCACATTGGTGGAGTGCGTAGACTTACGGTTTCTCTATATGTGTTCGGTGGCTGCAGGTGGGCATAGGGGAATGTGGGTGCCATCTATGCAGCCTATCACATGCGGGAAGTGTGCCAGTCCATAAAAATCAGTTTTGGTTTTTGCAAGTTCCGCAGGTGTGTCAGGGAACCGGATGTAATGTCCCATTCTCTGCGTCATGGCATCCAGAAACTTCCTGAAAAAAGGGGACAGACAGCTCTGGGATACACCTCCTACTGCAGCTATCACACTCTGGTAGCTCCCAGAGGCCAGCAGGTGTAAGCTACACAGCACCTGGACATGGGGTGGGATGGCGTGGGCCCTGGGTTTTGGGTGATCCAGGTATGGGTGGAGGTCCCTTATTAGGTCCATGATGGTTCTGGGGTGCAGCCTGTACCTCTGGAGTATCTCAGGCTCAGTCAATTGGAACAGAGTGATCCTCTGCCTGTATACCTGCTCCTCCGTTTGCCATACTCTCAGACCTGCAGCCTGTAGCCTTCGCCTCCTCGCAATCACATAGAGTGCCGCCATTTTTGCAACACTGTTGCATTTGGGCCCTTTTTTATACCCTGCACATGGTTACCACCTGCTTTCAGTCCATGGTAAATACCGACTCTTAAATACCGAATTTCATTGAATTCGGTATTTTTGGCATTTCCTACATCTCGATGGGCATTTTTTTCCGATTTCTTATTTACCGATTCGGTGAATGAGGACTCGCCAAATAAGGTATCGGTAAATACCGAATCGGTAAATATGTATTCGGAAAATACAGAATTGGTATTTTACCGATTCATATTTACCGATTCGGTATATTTTTGACACCTACATCTCTTTTTCTCAATACCGGTCGGTAACGGCCGATTTTACAGATTTTGGGCCATTAACGACCGGTATTTGGCTACCTACATCTGGCCCCTAATGAGTTGGTGAGGTCTGTAGATATATGAACTACTTAAGATGATCTCAAGATACCGGGAAAGTTTCCACTGTTAGTTGGAAAGTAGTTATAAATGGGAATGACGATCTTTCCCAACAAGTTCTTTCTTATCTAACCAATTCTAGTCTTGAAATAAACTTATTACAACTGAAGAAATCTGCAATTATGAGAAAGAGTAATAAAGTATTGAATGTAAAAATGGCTTAGGATGAATGCACAAACAGAGAATATTTGCTAACTAAGACTTCCATACTGCACGTCCTTTCCCGTATATGTCAAAACTTCCTAAAAAGCACTTATGGCAAATAGTCTTAAGAGCTAGAATAGGTCCAGCATGGAAGATTAAGGGGTTGATGAGGAAGGCAGAGCAGAATGGTGCTCCTGCACGTGTCCTAGGTGTTAAATTCAACATAACCCATCTATTTTTAGACTGGCATTGTTTTATGGTTGAAAAGAGAAGAATTCTGACACCTCTAATATTAAGGTATGGCTTATGAAATTGCTTAGAGGTCCGGCATGCTCCATTTTCTAATACCTCTTTAGAAAGTAAAATTGCACTAGCACTTTATTTACTGGATGTTTAAACAAAAGTCTTTATAAACTGATATCATGTAAATTGGGAGGCTGTTTGCACATTTAAATACATATGTTTTTGCTAAACTCTTAATTGGTATTTAAATCTAAACAAAGTTTTAAATAGATCCTTATATGAAGTGTGTTTAAGGAATCTTTATGTGTCCATTTCAGTTTGCAATTTATTTTGACTGTGTTTTGAAAGGTTTATGTTTTTTGCGGATTTAATCCATGTATACACTATATTTTGAAGTGTGTTTGTTTTGTTTGTATTCCAGGCTGCCACTATATCACAAGATCGGGGATAGGGACTATCCAAGTGCCTTGTTCCCCATGCCCTTGACCAGTTACACTTGAATGACCAGGCGCTGAAAGATCTGTAATGGGTGTCCTTCAGGGATTAAACTATGATTTAGTGGCTCTGGCTGTAACTCCAGTGACCATAACAGACCGTGTTCCCATCAGTGTGAGGGAGGTGAGAGGGGTGTTTTTTACTGAATATTGTTTCAGGGATTAAATTTGGCTTACAGGACAAGACTGGATTGCTACGCATAATATTCAACAAAAGGACTCAATTTGAGAGATGGATCGCGACGCATAATATTTAACAAAAGGATATAACTTGAGGGATAAAATTGGATACAGGACTGGGTAAGTACAGATTGGGTGCGGTCAAGGACCAATGGGGGCAATGGTCAGATAGACTCAGTTAGGTTATATGACCTCATGTCTTTTATATTTCATTTTTTCAATTACAGTATTATTGCCAGGGTATAGAAGCATTAAGATAACAACAGACGCAACTTCAGTATTTACAGCAAGGATTAAAAGTTGAATATACTCGAGGAGGTGAGCTTTCCATAAGTGAATATAAGAAATACTAATTGACCAACTGTCCCCTGCCAGTATAGATTTGGGATATTTGATAACAGAACTGTTCAATGGGGTCACTAGGATCCAAGTTTCAAGTTTGTAGGACTTCTTTACTTTGTATAATAGAAATATTTTCCATTCAAATAAATGTTGGAGTATCCCAATTAGGACTTAAATGGTATGAATCGGATTTAGAATTGTCAGGTTTCTCCTTTCCTTTGGAATGTTAATTCACTAAAGATACGGGTTGCTGTACTGATGTATATTTCAATTTTAGAATGTTCAATAGGTAGACTGGGTATGTGATTGGTGCTTTGTTAAAAGAAAGTAGACTGGTTGTATGTATTTCTGGACTATTCTGTTCTTTTTTATAATTTTTAGGATATATTGTTTTCCTTATTTTCAGCCCTGATGATGTCCCAAATGGGGACGAAACACGTTGGCTGTTAATTGTGTTGTATCTATAATAATCTTGGTTGGAAGTTGACTGACATCATTCAGAATAAAGAAAATGAATTCAACAACTGCAGCTTGGAGGAATTTTCTTTGGAGTTAACATCTCTGAATATAAATTGTTAAATTGTATACACAATATATTTTTCTTTGTCTTATATATATTTTTCTAATTCTTTTTATTAACAAAAAGAAACAAACAATACATATACAAACATCGACCAGAGAGCATCGTGTGACCACTGTTACAAATATAGAGATGCAGGCTTCCAAAGGCAATAGCAATCAATTGAAAGAAGAAAACGGGCCTAGGCAGCCTCTTGGTCCACACTGGCAGGATCCAATTCCGGTGGTTCACAGATATCACCTCGATAGGCATTCCAGGTTCCCCAGATCTTGACCCATTTGCGGGGTCGCCCTCTGGACACATACACCGACTTCTCACGAAACATACACCAGTCAAGGTCATCCATCCATTTCCCAACCCGAGGGGCCCGAGAAGCACCCCAAAGCTGTGCTATATTCCGCTTAGCAACCATACAAGCAAGAGCCACCCAGACCTTACCATGACTCTGCAGGTCCGTAGGCTCCCACACATTCAACAGGCATCTCCTCGCCTCCATCTCGACCCTCTCTCCCCATACTTCACTCATCTTCGAATGCACCTTGTCCCAGAAGGCACAAACCCTTTCACACTCCCCAGAATGTGCAGTAACGTCCCAGGCAGCCCACACCCCCTCCGACAGTCAGCAGACCCAGCCAAACCCATCCTCAGCAATCCCGGGCCCGTGATGTAGGAGCGGTGTAAAATCCGAAGTTGAACCAATCGGAGTCTCATGGGGACCGCCACTTCCTTAGGGGACGACACCGCCTCCCCCCAATCCTCCTCATCAAGAACAAAGCCATCGGTGACCCACTGTCTGCGCAACGGCACCAAGGGATCCTCGGTGTGATTAACCAGCTTGCTGTATGTTAAGGAAATCGCCTTAGCGGGTACATGGCCATCAAGCAATCGATCCTCGAGCGGGGAGGCCACAGGCGGTGTCTCGCCCCTGGGGAGAACAGTACACAAGGCATGACTAACCTGAAGGTATCTAAACCGTTCAGTCTCATTCAGCTGATATTTAGCCTGTAACTCCTCAAACGTCAGCAGTCTGCCCTTACCCCACACATCACGCACCTATGTTATACCGATCAGGTCCCAACGATCAAACCCCTTTGTTTTCCAGAGCATCCCCAACTTCTCAGAACTCCACAACGGAGTGGCCAGTGTCAAGCGCCCAGCCCATTTAAGGTCCCTGTTGGCCTCATGCCACACCCTCGTGGAGATCGGGGGAGGCCCTACCAGCGGGAAAATACCACGCTTCGCATATAATACCCGGGTGTACTCTCCCCTCGGCACCTGACCACGGTCCATCGCATAACCCGGATCAACCGGTAAGCTGTAAATAGCATGGTTAATAGGTGCCAACTGGGACGCCCAGTAATATTTCTGAATATTAGGCAGACCAATACCCCCGACATACCAAGGAAGAATCAATTTCGACAGTGCAATGCGCGGCCTCCCCTCCCACAGAAGGCTACACTGCATGACTCGATCTCACTAAAATACGACGGGGGCACGGGGTCAAAGGAGTTCTGTAAAGCGTACAAAAATCGCGGGAGAGCCATCATCTTAAAAAGTACAGCCCGGCCCAACAGAGAGAGCGGCAGCGTCTTCCAACGGGTAACATCCACACGAAGTCTGGCCAAGGGGGGCAACAGATTCAAACGGAAACGCACCCTGGGATCCTTAGAAATCTGGATCCCAAGGTAGCGAAAGCTGACCGATTCCAATTTCACAGGACAGTTCTCAGGCACCCTGGGGGGATCCCCGCTCAAAACAAAAAGGACCGACTTCGCCCAATTAATCGCAAAGCCCGAGTATCTCCCGAAGATAGCAAGGACGTCCATAAAAACGATGAGGGAACTGCAAGGGGAGGTCAAGTACAGCAGAATATCATCAGCATAAAGCGAGATCTTGTCCTCCCACTCCGAAGTCCAACGCAACCCTCTGATCGAGCGATCCCACCGCACCCAGGCCGCAAGCGGCTCCAGGGCCAAGGCAAACAAGAGGGGCGAGAGGGGGCAGCCCTGTCGAGTCCCTCGTGCAGGAGAAAAGTCACGGGACCTATGATTATTCACGACCACCCGAGACAAGGGGGCAGAGTAAAGAAGACGAACCCAGCCAATAAAGACGGGGCCAAACCCCAGCTTCGTCAGAACCGCGAAAAGATAAGGCCACTCCACCCGGTCAAAGGCCATAGTAGAGTCCAGAGACAACAACACAGCCGGCTCGCGGATGCGGGACGCACCGGCCACCACGCCATGTAGCCGATGAAGATTAAGGGCGGTGTTTCGCCGCGGCATAAAACCGGACTGATCCAGATGGATCAAGGTCGAGATGCCTTTCACCAAGCGGGTGGCTAGCAATTTAGTCAAAACTTTAGGTTCCACATTCATCAAAGAAATCGGGCGGTACCAAGAACAGTCTAATCTAGGTTTACCCTCCTTGTAAATGACTACAATGTTGGCAACACGTTGATCGTAGGGCAACTCCCCACGATCCCGGCTTTCCATATACATGTCCTTCAAATACGGGGCCAATCGATTAGCATAGGGCTTGAACAATTCAATGGGGAGACCATTGGGGCCAGAAGCCCTGCCAGAATGGACCCCCCTGATAGCCATCGCTACCTCATCATCCGTGAGGGCGGAGTCCAACAATTTCCTATGATCATCCGACAAGGCAGGCATCGGTATATCCCGTATCATGTCAGCGTTATCTACCTCAGTAAAAATGCCAGCCGAGGAATACACCTCCTCATAATATCGGGCAAACTCCTCAACTATCAACTGAGGATCCGACGCGGCCCCGGAGCCCGCAATATGCAGCTCCGGCACCAAACTGGACCCCCAGTGACCCTTTTCCAGCCAAGCAATCAACTTCCCTGCCTTATCCCCATGCTCATAGATCCTACTCTGTGTGTTGGCGTGCTGTGCCTTTGCACCGTCGCGTGTCAGAGTCTTGTATTCGTCCCGGAGCAGCCCGAGGCGATGACTCGCCCCAGGGTCACTCCCGGAGGAAACCGCAGTTTCCAAGGCCAAGAGCTCCGCCTCCACTCTATCCAATTCCGCCCTCCTCTTCTTCTTCTGCTCAGAGACAAGGGAGAGGACCTCCCCCCTCACAACAGTCTTGTACGCTTCCCAAAGGGAGCACCTCGACGTGACCGAACCCTCATTCTCACGAAAACAACTATCCGTAACCCGCACAAGTTCCTTTTTTACCACTGGGTCTTTCAGACGCCACGCGTTTATGGGGGCAATTCTACCAACCTCTCCCTGTCCCATACACAGCCGAAGCCAAATCGGCGAGTGGTCGGAAACCCCCCGAGCCAGATGAGCTACATCCCGAACAAAGGCTGCCTGAGCCACTGGTAATAATATGCGATCAATCCTCGAGAGGGAGAGATGCGCCGCCGAGGCATGCGTATACTCGATAGCACTCGGATGTCTAAGACGCCAACCATCTACCAATCCCGACGCGGAAAGAAAGTCGGGCAACCACCTTCGAGAGGGCAACAACACACGGGAGGGGCGCCTATCCAACTCGCCATCCATGACTGCATTAAAGTCCCCGCCAAGCACCATGGTGCTGACGGGCAAAGTGAGGAACATCCGGCCCAAGTCACGAAACGTGTCAACCTGCAGCGCTGGGGGGACATAAATAGACACAAAGGTGACAGGCCTACGCTCCCAGAGCCCCGATATGCCAACATAACGGCCGCGGTTATCAGCCCAAGTCGATCGGACCGTGAAAGAAAAGGAGTTCTTCACTAAGATGCCCACACCCCTAGAGCCAGACATGAAACCAGCGTGTGCAACAAGCTTGTACCCTTCCCTGTGCAGCGCCATACATCGCTTTCCCATGAGATGCGTTTCCTGCAGCAATACTACATCTGACAAGTGCTGCCTAATTAACTGACTCACCATAGTGCGCTTTATCTGATCACCCAATCATTTCACATTCCAGCTGAGGACAGAGAACCCCAGACCCTGTCTAACAGAAGCCATACAGCATACCAATGAAAAACAGATCCGAAGGCACCCATAGCAATCCCTGGTCATACAAAACAAACAAACCAACACACAAAAAACCCCACACCCAAACCCCCAACCCCCCACCCTGCACCCATGCATGTAGCAAATGCACATCCCCAACTCGCAGTGTGCCTGTCGCCCCCAACTAAATACAATTATCTAAAGGTAGAAAAACGGAGGAGGGCCTTACAACAGGCCGTCCGCCTCCCCCACCCCAAACCAACCACTGTCCCCCCCCATCTGGTAAAGGCACAAAAAGAGTCACGGACAAAAATAGTCCAGAGGGGGGGAGAACAAACAACCCCTGCTAGACCCTCTGCGCCAGCGACAGCATTAGTGCGGCTTATAGTCTAAAACAGTTCACTGTTCCTCACTGTCCGTTCGGGCCTGAGCCCCAGAGTCCGAGCCCTCAATTCGATCCAGCCAGTCCGCGGCCACATCAGGAGTGTTGAAGAACCAAGTCTTTCCATCGTGTTCGATCCTCAGATGATACATCATGGTGTACTTCATGTCCCGGTCCCTCAGCCGCCGTTTGATGGACATAAACCCTTGCCTTGGTCTCTGCACAATCTGAGTGAAGTCCAGGAAGAACAACAGCGAAGCGTTCTCGTAGGCCAACGGGCCCGTGGACCTAGCCGTTTGCAGGATAGCGTCCCGGTCAAGGAAATTCAGAACCCGGGCAATGATGGGACGCGGAGGTACCCCAACCTTCGGGCGCCCCCCGGGATCCTGTGTGCCCTCTCCACAGTGAAAAAATTACTGAGACCTTTAGGCTTGAGGTGTTTCAGGATGAGCTCCTCAACAAAGAGGTCTGGGGTCACCCCCTCGGATTGCTCTGGAACCCCCAAAATGCGGACGTTGTTGCGGCGCGCCCGACCCTCACACTCGTCAAGTTTCCGATCAATTTGATGTCGGGCCGCCTTAAGGTCACGCACTTCCTTCCGGAGCTCGGAGACATCTTCGAGGAGACTCGCCGTCTTAACCTCAAGTGTCTTGACCTTCTCAGTAGTCTTGGTGAGGTCAACCCTGATGAGACCCACTTCAATAGCGACAGTGCCCAGTTTCGTTTTCATCTTGCCCAAGGAAGATTGGACCCCAGTGATGGCAGCCATCAGATCTTTCATGGTGGGATCGTCGCCGACCGAAACCCCTTCCGCACCCCCAGCCGGGGTCAGTTTCAAATCAACTGGGGACCCCTTGGAGACGGCATATTTATCAATTCGGTTTGACTGGACCTGCTGAGTAGATTTTGAGGATTTCGGCGGAAGCTTTTCAAGGTCTCTTGACACCATCTCGATCGCAAAGGCAGGAGAAACCCACCACTCCTCAGTCGAGCGGAGGCAGGCCCTGCGATGGTTGACCTCTAAGCGGGGTAGAGAGGCCCAAGACGTCCCGGTCGCCACCCAGATGCGACAGAATAAGATCCGACCGGCCACTTCTGGTCCCGGAGGCCGATGTTTTGCACTCCATCCCGGATGGCTCCACATCTGGGGTCCCGGTCCCCGAGACCACAGGCCTCAATTTTCCCAACGACGATATTCGGTCGCCGAAGCAGCCAATCGAGCCAGAATTTCACCTAGCGACTCAGGTGCTGGTCCCCCACCCGATGGTAGGGACGGGGTTCAGGAGACTGTGCCGGATAGTCGGTCAGGATGTGGCGGCCGGCGGAGCCGATGCTCAAGCGGCCATCTTGGTCGCCGGCGCGGCTCCTCCCTCATTTGTCTTATATTTAACGCTCCTTCTGTATATTGTTTTTTGTGTAGAGAGTTAGGGACTTTGAGACGGTGGGTCCTTAGGAAGTTGAGCGTGTCCAGAAACATATTGAGGATCACTATACTTTATGGTAATACATAGCTTCTCAGTGCACACACTAGGACCCCACATCGTCAGGCCACTTAGAAATAGTGTTCCCATCAGTGTTGATGCTGGCAACTTGCTTTATAAATGTGTTAACATGGCCCAGGTAAGCAAGATATGTAAGCCTCACATTAAAAACAATAATTTGATACGCATTTCACTTACTCACTTGTCAGGAGGAAATTGAACCCTGCGTTCGGGGCCACCGCAAGGTCAGAGCTTTGGCTGTGATGTTGCCCAGTGCTCCACGGCTGGCTGTGAGGTAAGAGCGGCCTGGGACTACGGAGGCCACACCTGTGCTCTGGCATCTGCCCCTATTGCTGTGGCACTGCGGTGGCCCCCCTGGGTCCCCGCCTGTTCTACTGACAATGGATTGTCTGCAGATGGGAGTCCACGGCCGTCGGAGCTTGTGACGAATGTGGGGGCTCCGATATTGGGGGCCCACTGTGAATCGGACCTTAGCACAAATTGCGGGCACATGTGGAAGTGAGTGTGTAGGGGCCTGGTTGGGCTCCCGCCACCCCCAGTGAAATTTTTGGGATTTGCCCTGAAAGTTGGCTTCAACATCTGGCATGTCTGCCATTTTATGGCTCCACTCCTGTGTGTGACGAACAGGGACGGCTGGATACCGGTGGTGTGTGGCACCAATGGAGCTGTAAATTACAGTGGACCCCCTGATTGGAATCCGGAGTGGAGGTGCAGCGAGGGTCGGTGCGACATCGAGGCTGGCTGCAGGACCGGGGCTCCCCCCTTTTCTCCCCCCCTAGACGTGCTGCTTGAGACTGGCTCTTCCTGTCATTGTGGACTGCGGCCCCGGTTGAGCAGGACGCTGATCCTGACTTCCTGAAGCGTAACTGGGGCGCACTGGTGTTTTTTGACCTTTTCAACTCGGAGTGCCTACCGTCGCGCACCCGGGAACGGCTTCTACCTTGCTGCTTCCTTCATCCGCTGTCCAGCTTGGGTCCGCAGTGTCTGTACAGTGTATCATCAGATGGCTACCGCCAAGGGACCTAAGCAACCACCTGCCGCTCGTCTGGCAAAATATTCTCATACCAGGTCGGAGGGGGCAGAAGGGCATAAAGGCCCGCCTGATTCAAAGCACCACTCTGAAGATGAGGCCCTGACTCTGGTGGACATAATGGAGGCTATTCAGGGAGTTCGCATGACGCTGGAGGTGAAAATCGACACTGTGACAACTTTGATTCACGCCGATTTGAGAAACATGGGAGACAGAGTTAGGATGAAAGAAGACTCCATATCCACCGTCCAGCAATCTCACAAAGAGTTGGAAACTACAGTCAAGCTCCTTCAGGCGCAGACGTCTGATCTAGCAACTAAGCTTGAAGATTACGAAAGGCGAGCGTGCCGGAACAACGTGCGGATTCTGGAGGTGCCGGAACGGGTGGAGTGGAAGGCGGCAGACCTGTTCGTAGAAGATCTTATCCAGAAGCACTTGAAACCTCTTTCCCTCTCGCAGTTTTTTTTCGGTGGTGCGCGCTCACAGAGTTCCAGTAGTTCCTCCTAAGCCGGATGCTCGGCCGCGTCCTATCCTTGCTAGAATCTTCAATTTTCGGGATAGAGATGCAATCTTGAAGACTGCGAGGGCTGCTCCACCGCTCAAGTTTTAGAACTCCACTATCACTTTCTTCCCGGGCATCACTTATAAGGTGCAATTGCAACACAGGTCCTTTTTGGAGGTAAAGCGAGCACTCAAAGGTCACAACTTTAAGTATGCCATGCTCTACCCTGCCAAACTCCAGGTGCAAGTCGATGGCAAAACATGGTTCTTTTCATCTTCAGAGGATACATGGGACTGGTTGGAGAGGTGGTGTTTGGAGGACGTGCGGAAACGCTCTGCCCCATCTGGTGAACCTCAAACGGAGTAGTAGGAAGTCTGAAGCTGCGTCAGGACTCACAACGCCTGGCTGACTGCAGACTGGAGTGACGAAGCTGGAATGGCTCGACAAGAGACAATGAATACTTTTTGAGCGGCTCTGGTTGGTATGGGCCGGTGACTGAATTATGTGTTTCAGGGAATCTAATAATAGACTAGTCGCTCTGTGTCGCTCTTGAGGCACTTTTGCATGTCCTGGGATGGCTGGTGGGGATGTGTGGGGGGATAATCTAAGAATATTGATGTGTTTACAACTGTGGTATGAAGCTCTTTATGATGTTTAATATTGGGCTGGTCGGCTGGCTCTGTGGGGGGGAATTGGTGATTAATGATCTAAGGTCTTGGGATGTTTAGGCTGAATAGCGTTCCCCTATATATAGTCTATCTGTTTTTGGGTATACAGGTACTCTGCAAGTTTGGGGGGTGGGCAGTTTTAAGTCCATTTTATAGGGAAGCAGGGAGGGGGTAGTGTGTAGTGGTTCTTAGGGTTTGATTGATGTGTTTTTATTTGTTTCTCTTTTTCTTTTTGGCAGTCCTTTTCCAGTGGTTGTTTTTAGCAGCCTATATTGTGTGAGCACTTTGATGATGGCACAAACACTTCTAGTAGGAGCTCATGACTACTTTGTATCTAACTATTTATCAGCTTGGCAGGGGTTTCTGCTGTTGGCAATTTTTGAGAGGTTTGTTCTGTCTCACCAAGCCAGAAAGGTAGGGGGAATCTGCCGTATCCTACATGATGAGTGTGGTTGATCAAGCAGGTCCATCAGCGGGCCGTCTCAAGCTTCTCTCCTGGAATGTTAATGATCTGGGTGATCGGATCAAGAGGGGTATAGTGCTGCAATACCTTAAACAGCAGTCTCCCGATCTGGTACTTCTTCAAGAGACCCACATACAGGGCCCTACCTATTGTGCGCTTAACAGATGGGGGTATAGGCTTATGCAGGCTATACACGTTGCTCCAGGGAGGGTGGGGATTCTGGTGCGGAGTGCCCTTCCTTTTCAAATTCAGAAAGTGGTTTTTTGACCCATTGGGTCGGTTTGTTTTAATCTAGGGGAAGTGGGAGGGCAGGTCTCTTAATATCACATCCTTGTATATCCCCCCTAAACTCCACTCCACCACCTTGACTGAGTTGGGTGTGCATCTGTTGGGATTGCTTGAGGGAAATATTCTTTTGGGCAGTGATTGTAATTCAGCCTTTGATGGTTCATTGGATCATTTGCCCCCTTGCTTGAATGATTCGTCGGGGAAGGTATTGTCTGAATTTCTGAGGGCTCTTGGTATCATAGATGTGTGGCGAGTTCAAAGTCCTGCTGAGAAGCAGTATACCTTTCATTCGGGGGTACATGGTAGTCTCTCCTGTATTGATTATTTCTTTTGTAAGGCTGATCAGCTCCCCAAGGTCGATGGTCTATCCTTCCTCCCTATGGGTATTTCCAACCACTCGCCAATCATTGCCTGTTATGGTGGCACACCCCTCGCTAGTCACTGTGACATGGTCCTTAACCCCTGGTATCTTAAAATTCCTGAAATACGTGCCAGATTGGCAGAGGTTACTAAACAATATTTTGTTGAACATGACAGTTCAGTCCAGTCTGATGTCATACTGTGGGAAGCCTTTAAGACTGTAGTGCGAGGGTGTGGGGTGGCAGCTGTAGCGGGACACAAGAAAGAAAAGCGTCGCCAACTTGAGACTATTGAAGAGGAGATTGCTGTCCTTGAGCATGATCTGATTTCTGGGATGTCATTGGCGATCTCGCACAAATTAGCTGTCAAACAAAAGTAATACAGGGGCATAGCGACGAAGCAGCTAAGGCTTACTATAGGGCCTCTCAGCACAGGATATATGATATTGTAGTGTAGTTCCTATTATCCCAATAGGCTCTGCGCATTGGAATAATATCTTCAATAGTATAGACGTAGGACAGAGGTTAACTAGGTCTTCTACTGTCGATATTAGACTTAAAGTTTAATGTTTGCTTTCTAGCTCAGAGTTCACTAGAAACTTTCTCGAATAGACAAGGAGGAGTTTAACCTCCCTGGTATAGACAAGAAGGGATTTAGTTTCTGACAACCATAGAACATGACAACTTTGCTCTCCCCTAATCAAGAGTGTATCTCTAGAGTCGTGTGAAAAAAAAAGACAACTTATTTTGCTCAGTCAGTTCAGTGCATTCTTAGTTTCACCAGATTGTAGAGAAAAGGAAGAGACGGGCGTGTTCAATAAAAAGATGTTATTTATTGATCAGTCTCTTTTCTCATACAAGAGAAATGAATCGCTATTATTGCAATACTTATAGTTAAGTAAAGTGCATTCAGTAATAACAGAATTATAAAATAATACTGTAAAAGCATTGATATGGTTTCTTAGCCATATGATACTTAAAATGGATAAAATAGATACATACATATATACATTGACTAATCGTACTCAACTGGTGCTTCTAACTACGCCTACCCCAATGTACCTGAGCTAAGCCTAATATGTGGGCGGGAGTAGATAAGTAGCAGTTTAAGTTAAGTTTGTTTTGCCAAGAGTCTGCTTCAAGAATTCATTACAAAGGGTTATTCAGTTCAGTACCTGGGATTTAGAAGGCTGGAGGGTTGGTATCTCTATCTCAGGTCTTGATATTCCAGCTGCCTGCGAGGTCGGCTTGGAAGCGCCAGAGCTGGATTTCTCGGCAGGAGAAAAGGCAGCGTCTCTCTCTCAGCGCGTCAGAAAGGAGGGGCAGCGTCTGTGGGCTTCGCGGTCAGCTGGGCTCCTCGGCAAGTCTCGCTGCTCCAATCTTGTCACCACCTCGTGTGTTTGCTTAAGGCAATGTCGGTATTATTTATACCTGAAAGGTGCCGAGATTGACCTAAGGATGGACATAAATACATCAATAAGGATGTCATACGAACTGATCGTTCGCACATTCTTTACTGAAGTTCTCGGCTAAATCAAAACAATGGCTGTGGGGATTTCCCAGGTCGTGGTAGGTTTGATTTGTTTTGAGAACACCGTATGCTTATTATGGGGCTGGAGAAATAGTGCTTGCCTAATGAGATGGCATGCGCTATGACCTAATCAGATAACGGGCTTCTGTGCCGTTGTATGGCTAATCAGATAACGGGTTTCTGTGCAGTTGAATGGCTGCTAGTTAATTATTAACCAGACAAGGGTCAGAAATAGGGGGATCGATACAGTACCCATATTAAATACATCACACCCACTCCACGTAATCTATGTCCATATTTACAAATCTAGGTATAGTAAACAAAACTAGTAGTGCATGTGTATACCGAACCACCCCAAAATACAATTAAATGCATTCTGAAAATTGGAAATGCGAAATACACGAAAAGATGAGTATAGTTACTAAATGTACTTCAAGCAGTATAATAATGCTAAATCTAATACGCATATTTTGAAATCAGTATGAACGAAATGCGGAAATTACACATGAAATGTCTCTTAATACAGAAGAAAAGGTCGAGACCATCTCATCACAAATCATAATACTTGCGAACATGCTAGAGGGTAGCTAATGTCTCTAGAGTAGCTAAAAATAGAAATTTTGTTCTCTAGGAATAGTTTTACTTTAAGCAGAAGATAAGTGTCCCAAAAAATCGTAAATATTTTTGGAAATGGAAGGGGAAAGGAAAAAAAAATGTCTCGCTCTCAGTAAAAACTGGTGAGAAAATTTCTTATTGCTTTATTTTCAAAGTTGAAGGCCAAATTCAGGGTGTATGGAACGCCGTGTGCTAGTTTGTTCAAAGTCATTCTTTCTGCTCTGGTGAAAACATCATATTGTTGAGACTTTTGAAAAAACTGTCAACTGCTTCTTGCGAAAGTTCCACTAACTCGGAAAAAATTTGTAACATGCATTCATGAGCATGATTGCCTTCATTGATGTTTCGATCAGCATAGCTGACAGAAGGTCGATCCTGATCGATGCTGCTTTCATCTTGTACTTCACAACTCTTCAATCGTAGTGGTGAAGTCTCCACGAATGCCGTCATCAGGATTGGTAGCCGCTGGGGACAGCACAATGCATGAGCCGTTACCGGACCCAACAAAGTCTCTGCGTCCATTGGCACATCCGATTGTAGTGTCAGACAGGTGTCCAACATGCATTCTTCGCCGCATAGCAAGCACCTTAATACAGGCATAACACAACTTTGCCACATCGGTCTAAATGAAAGAAACCAAGTCATGTTTAAATCTCGTAGCCGTGCTAGTCCAAGGACTTTAGTTATGCGGTCCCGGTAGCCAATAGCTCGGATTGTTTCTTCCATTATCGCTGGTGTCTTGTCTGTGACGTGGTTTGCCATAGCGAAGTAACAGGATCAAAAATAGGATGCCTGCCACTAGTCCCAAAAGGAGAGGAAGTCCGCCAAAGATGGAATGGACAAAATCAGGAAAAATACCTAGGATGGCTTTGAATGGGGTTAAAGCTCCCGAAAACACTGTCTTAAATACACTCGCGATTCCACTTGTATCAGAAATATTTAAGATTTCGCTCAGTATTTCTGCGAAATGTATGGGGGAATTGGTTGATAACAGTGAATGAATCTCAGCAGTTGTCCTTGCAACTTGGAGATCATACATTTCTTTTGATGACGTTAACTGGGTTGGCGTCTGTAGGAACACAGTCTTCATTCTGCTTAAAGTATCAATTCGAATAGAAGAAATTTTCAAACTGGGCCATAACCTTGCCTCCCTGTCTCTGGCATCATTTGGGAACAATACTCGTTCACAGCACATGACCTTCGTAGTCACGGTTATGAGATAAGGTTTTCCGGGCAGCAGACTGCAACATCTGCGATCTACAATTAGAATGTAACTCCCGTTCGAGAGTCTCCTAAAGAATGGTTCTATTTGTGTTGCAGGTGTGCCTAGCTGGTGACATGAAAGGTTATTTGAAGTCCCTTCACATGCTCCATGCAAACTAATACCCTGACACAGAAGTGTACCGCTTAGTGACCTTTCACAATTATTGCCACTAAGGAACACACTTTGTCCTTTATTACTAACACATGCGTGTGTATAGGGCAAGTTCCATGTTGACTTAATGTATCCTGTACCCAACCTTTCATACTGGCCTGCCTGTATATATTTTTGGCAGTATTTAAACTGGAAAGTTGTTATCGGAATATTTATTATCCCATGTATTATCCATTCAATGACAGGTCGTTCTGACATTGTCAATGGTAATCTCTCAAGTTTTTCAATGCTCAGAATTGTATAGTCAGCACCCTTCTGTGCCAAACTGATTTGTTTATCAGTAAGGTTAAAGATATTAAATAGTGACGTTGTGTTGATTAAACGCCAAGGCACATAGCCAGAACGCAGATTTTGTAACGTCCAGCCAAGTTGTACAATAGAACGCAATTGGGACTGACCGTGTTGTAACATCAGTAAGTCTTGCGATATTATATCGATTGCTGAAGACACAATACTGTCCAGTGAATATATTCTGGAGGACAGTCATTAACCCATTGTCCACAACAGAAAGTGATTTTTCCAAATTAATACGGTCAATTTCCCGTATTTTTTCGGCTGTCTCAATTTGAGTTACTTTCCAAGCTTCATTGTAAGCTGCATATATAGAGGCCGCTATGAAACGTTTTTGACGCTGTTTGCGTGGTCCCATAATGAAATCACGCAAGTCAGCACCTTCTTGAAGTAAAGTTAGGTGTTGCTTAATTTCTGCCAGTGTGGATGTTTGTAGCCATTGAAGGCAGAGCTTGCCCACACTGTAAGTAGTTACTATCCCTGGATGTTGTCTTTGGGAATATCTAGGGTCTGGCCTGGTCAATTTGAACCCCTGTATTTTGTTCAGGAATCTGTCTTGACAGTTATTTGTGTCTGTGGGCCAGATCAACCATTGTTTCCAATCAGGATGTGTTCTGTTTTGGTTTAAAATATGGTTCACGTCTATCTCAACATCTATAGAGCTATTACTGTTCGTTGTTGGCTTTGGAATAGACGGTTTGTTTAAGTCTTTGATTTTGGCTAAGCCAAAACAGGTAGTTTGTTGAATAGTGTCATTCAAAAATATAATTTGTTCTGGGATCATACAGGCTCTGAACAATGATTCTATACCTTGTACTTGCCAATCTTTTGTACCCCAAACAGTTTTTGTTTCAATGTTATTGTTCCAGAAATCAAAACCAAATGTATTCATTTGCTCAAAAAATGAATCTGAATATATCAATTTCGTGTTTGTAAGCATGGTCTTCATACCTGTCTTATTTGACAATTTGAAATAAAATGTTTCTGCATTACTTGTGTTAAACCCTGAAAAATATGCATATTTATCATAAAATGTTTTAGAACTACCCTTTGGAGGAGTAGCACAATGTTCCCATTGGTTATAATTTAAAACATTTCTAGGTTGTGCAGATTTATGGAGATAATGGTTACCATAGTGGTTGTAGCAGAACATTTGATCATAATTAGACGAACCCTGCAAATAATCATGTTCTGTAAATTTAGCAGACATTACTAGGTCAGACATCATATCATTAATACTTTCAAAGTCCCAATCATCAGCAAATGTGCTTGGTTTTACAAAGTCACTTAACGAGATCTTAAATTGATGTGGATACTTCAGGATTTCAACCGGGCCATAGATTTCATAATCAGTATTGTCCCATGCTACACCGCCTGGTATAGGATTGGCTGTGAAGTTTACTGAAGAAAGTTCTCTTTTCTTGACGTGTGAAGATGTGTGTGGTTTAAGGACCAAGTTGATTTTCTGGCTTGCTGTGTCCATTTTAGCATATTTTCCCTCTATGAAATGTCCCAAGCATAGTACCATGATGAGCCAAAGTATGAGGATAAATGCACCTAATGTCACCCAAATTTCAATCCATGGAGAAGTCAGATAGGTTCCCTTTAGTTGATGAAAAAGTTTCTTTGCTTTGTCTTTAAAAGTTTTTGTTGATGGCTGTACTTCTGGTTCACTTGGATCTTCTGAAGCATCATCGAAGTTGATGAAGTAGCCGGATGCCGTTCTGTCAATTGTTCCAATTGCTTCTGGATTACTTTTTGTTTTTGGATTTTGCTTTATTTCATTAGCAAAGTCTGTAGTTACATCATCGTAGGTTGTTGTTCCTTGATGAAAAGTTTTTATTTGGGTTTTAAGAGGTTCAAGTTCCATTGCTCTGTTGCATAGTCCTTGTTGTTTCACTGTAGATTTTCCAAATGTGATCAGTCTTTCAGTTTGAACCTCTGTGGATGTAGCATACTTTGGTGTTCTGCTACTTCTTGGGAGTCCACTTGGCCTACTATTTGTTATCGGCCACATGATTGTGGTTTAACCAGGTCGATGGATATGACTCGGTTCTCCTTTTTACCAGCAAGGGGCGGTAGTACTACTGATCTTGTCCCGTTGATAGACAAGACAGGAACTGCTTTTCTGTAAGAAGGCCCAAATTCCTTCTTTACCGCAATCTTCTCTCTGACCAGATCCCCGACTTTTGGAATCCAGACAGGCCTTGCTGGGACAGGTGGTTTTTCTTCAGTGGTTGCTGGCTGCTGTTTCAACTTTATGTTGCTCAGGTCTTTTCTTGTTTCATTTAAGTCCTGTAAAATAGCCAAGCGATCTTTGATATCAAAGCATTTTTCTTTAACCACTGAAGTCTGACTATCTAAGTCCTGGATTAACATTCTAGTCCCAAACAATAGTTCGTACGGACTGAGTCCTTTCAGAGAATTTCTTGGCAGGTTATTTAGACTACGTTGGACACTTATTAAATGTTTGACCCACCCAACTCCTGAACCTAATATCTTTGCTGTTATAGATTGCTTTATGCCTTGGTTTTTTCTTTACACCATCCCGTTTCCCTCAGGAAGGAAGTGAGAAGAGTCCCGCAATGCAATGTTCATTCTGGCCAGTCACCCCCCATAAGCTGTTTTTAGAGCTAAAGGAAAGATTTTGGTCAGAACGTAACATGCTTCTAGCGTATATGCCATTCTAGACTCGCAAATCTTTGTATAACAGTTCCGACGTCAGCCGAAAGTTGGGGTCTACATTATAAGTGAAAATAGTCTCTACATGTTAATATGACGCATTATTCATACTGTGTTTTTATTATTTTTTTGTTGCTTTGATACATTCTGGAGTGAGACGCCATGGTAGTAAACCGTTTCTCTCGCCACTGCGATCTCTGTTGCAGTCTGGGCAGTTTTTTACAAAAATGTGATGATGCAGGCTCATGCCTGGCCACCAGTACACTGATTGTAATTCTTCCAGGGAATCTTTTAGCTTAAGGTGTCTGAGACCCTCACCCATATGTGCGTCTGCTATTAACAAGCCTCTCCTGTCCGTGTTTGGAATTACTCTATCCCCCACTCCAGGGATTCGAGCAAAAGGGACTGAGTTTGCATCGATTATGTATGTATAATTGAGTGGGTAATTGATCGGTAGCGCTGAGCAGTCGCCTTTTGATGATGTTTTCACTGCCAGCACAGTTTCTCCGTCAATGTATTTTACTGTACGCTTTTTTGTAGCTACGGAAGCCGATTTAGTTGCTACCGCTGTGGCTGTCTCAGCCAATGAATTCCCTGCAACGTGAACGCCATCACGCTGATGACTCAGTGAATGTATCACGTGAGTTTTTGGTAGTTCTTTCTGTAAAAGAACTACTTGTTCCCAAAGCACTTTTTGCTTTATTGTTGCACCTGTGTCATCTTTGTAACCGTTTTGAATCCATTTCTGTAAATCGTTATTGTATGATTTGACGCAGTAATACGAATCGCACACTATAAGTGTCGGGAATTCGCGATCGGCATTATCTAGCGCCATTTTTAGCGCTATTATTTCAGTTTGTTGTTCTGAATTATTTTCTACTGAGTGTGTTTTTGTAAGTAGAGGTCTTAATTTACCTCCGCGCCACACTTCTTTTACAATTTCGCATGTGGCGTTGTAAGCCAGCTCTCCCCAAACTGAGGGTTGAGCATGACCGTCTGTATATATTACACAGGCGTACTGTCGTAAAGGCAGAATGTCGATTGGCAGAGGGTATTCTCTCTCATATTCTAGATATTTTAATTCTTTCATTTCCGGGTCAAAATAATATTTTACTTTGTCTGTAGCAACAGAATTTACCCATTGTATCCATTCTGGATTCAGTGCCGTTGTCGGTAAATTACATGGTGTTGTTAATGCCTCAAAAGCTGATTCTGCTGTTCTGACTGTAACCTGTCTACCGTCGGCTTGGTATTTTTCTTTTGCTACAGCTGTTTGAACCGCATGAACAATGTTTTCCTTAATGCTGAACCTTTTTTCAGCTTCTGTGTACAAATGTGATTTGTATGCTATTGGTACCTTCTCTCCCTCATTAGAGGTCCCCACTACATCTTCAACAAAGCTGACTCCATCATCGCTCCCCAACTCCGCGATGTCATCAACTGCTCTTTCAACTCTGCCACCTTTCCAGAAATCTGGAAACACGCCGAACTCAGCGCCCTTCTGAAAAAACCCACAGCAGACCCCTCAGAACTGAAAAACTACCGACCCATATCCCTCCTCCCTTTCCCGGCCAAAGTCATCGAGAAAGCCGTCAACAGCCAACTCGCCGCCTTCCTTGAATCCAACTACTCCCTGGATCCCTCACAGAACGGCTTTCGAGCCAAACACAGCACCGAAACAGCCCTCATTGCGGCGACCGACGACATCCGAGCACTCCTAGACAACGGAGAAACAGTGGCCCTCATTCTACTCGACCTCTCCGCCGCCTTCGACACTGTCTGTCACAGCACCCTCATACAACGCCTCAACAACATCGGCATACAAGGAAAAGCCTTGGACTGGATCATCTCTTTCCTAGCTGGGAGAACCCAGAGAGTCCGACTCCCCCCATTCTACTCAGAGCCCACCGAAGTCATCTGCGGCGTTCCTCAAGGTTCCTCACTCAGTCCCACCCTCTTCAACGTCTACATGAGTCCTCTCGCCTCCATCGCTCGTCAACACAACCTCAACATCATCTCCTACGCCGACGACACCCAGCTAATCCTTTCACTCACCAAAGACCCCAACACCGCCAAAACAAACCTTCACGAAGGTATGAAAGAAGTAGCCGAATGGATGAAACAGAGCCGCCTAAAACTCAACTCAGACAAAACGGAGGTGCTCATCCTAGGATCCTCCCCCTCAGCTTGGGACGACTCATGGTGGCCTTCCGCTTTGGGTTCAGCACCCACACCCACAGACCATGCACGTAACCTTGGCTTCATTCTAGACTCCTCTCTCTCAATGTCCAGACAAGTCAACGCCGTATCGTCCTCCTGCTTCAACGTCCTCCGCATTCTCAAAAAGATCTTCCACTGGATCCCCCTCGAGACAAGAAAGACTGTCACCCATGCACTGGTCACGAGTCGACTAGACTATGGCAACACACTTTACGCCGGAATTACAACAAAATTGCAGAAAAAGCTCCAGCGTATCCAAAACGCGTCAGCGAGACTCATATTAGACATCCCGCGCCAAGAGCACATCACCGGACACCTAAAAAATCTCCACTGGCTTCCCGTCAACAAGAGAATTACTTTCCGCCTTCTTACCCACGCACACAGGGCCCTTTATAATCTGGGACCCGAATGCCTCAACACCCGACTGTCCTTCTACATTCCCACCCGCCAACTAAGATCATCCAATCAAGCCCTCGCCGCAGTCCCGCGCATCCGAAAAACCACCATGGGTGGCAGATCATTCTCCTTCCTTGCTGCCAAAACCTGGAACTCACTCCCCACCCACCTCCGCCTTACTCAGAACCACATCTCCTTCAGAAAAGAACTGAAAACCTGGCTATTCGACAAATAGTGAACCCCTCCCTCTAGCGCCTTGAGACCCTCTGGGTGAGTAGTGCGCTATATAAATGCCCGAACTTGAACTTGGTATGTGAATCCGCATCTTCCTGGGATGACTCGAATCACAAGGTTGCGTGTGTTGTCACGTGTTTGTAATTTTGTTTTAACTAACATATCTGTTTGTAAAGATCTCAAAATTTCTGTGTGTTTTTGAGTCCAATTGATTCTTTTAAAATCTGGTTTTATAAGATCATAGAGAGGTTTAACTCTCTCTGCATAATTTATAATGTAAGTTCTTCCGAAATTCAGGAAACCTAGAATTGATTGTAAGTTTTTTAGTGTTCTAGGTGCTTGGATTACAGCACATTTCTCTAGGAAATTGGCAGCCAGGCTTTTGCCTTCACTTGATAGTTCATATCCTAAAAACAGGACAGTTAGATGGGCAATTCTTGACTTTTTAAAGTTGAATTTGTAACCCTCTGCTGCGAACCCAAGTATTATGGTGTTCAATCTCTTCAAGTGAGTATCCAAGTCATCATCTGTTAGATAGATGTCATCGACATAAGATAATGCCTCATCATCATATATTTGTAGTAACTCTGTTACTCTTGCTGAGAATAATCCTGGGCTGTTTTTAAACCCCTGGGGCAAACTACAGAATTTTTTTTGTGTGCCATTTATTGAGAACGCGGTCAAATATCTGCTCTCTGGTGCTATATTTTGACAGAAGAATCCATTAGAGATGTCTAATGTTGTTTTGTATTTTTTGCGCACTATGTTATTCATTAGTGCAGCACTATGCGAGTTTTGTACTGCAAAGGTTTTGCAACATGAGTTAAGGTGTCTGTAGTCCAAAACAAGACGATATGAATTGTCTGGTTTGGAGACAGGAAACAAAGGATTATTCATTTGTGAGGTGCAAGTTTCAATCACCCCCTGGTATTCAAGTTGATCTAGGATCTCTTTTACCCGTTTTTTTGCTTCTTGCTTAATTGGGTACTGCCTCTGAGCAGTAGGTTGTGATTTTAACTGGATTTTGTGAGGAGGAGAGTCCTCATCCCATCCCACATGGTTTTTATATAATGCAGGAGCTTGGGCTACTGCCCACTTTCTTGCAAGTGTATATTTTTTATGAATTGGAATATGATTTGAGAAGGCAGGCATAATTATTTCTTCGCCATGAGGGCACTCCCTGACAAACTCTGGTGGCCAGTCTCTTTCAGCTAGAAGGATGTCATAGCCCTTGGAGAGATTATCCCAAAAGAGACCCCTTATTTTCCTAGTCTTATCCCCTTCTATACGCAATGTTATTTCATATATTTTATGAGGTTTGCTAACCCTGGTATCTGCAGTTTCCACCTGAATGTATTCATTCGTGTCCACTGTCTCCAGATGATTCATAAGGATCTTGCGAGCTATGCTCACTTCTGCTGCGCTGTCTAGCATTGTCTGAGCCCATTCTCCGTTTTTCAGCTGTGTCCTCAGTATTCTCGGCATGGTTGATTACTTTAATACTGGCTACCTTCTTTTTTGGAAACTGTAATTTTTTACTTTGATGAGCAGGTTCCTTGTCTTTGGACTTGACGTGCTCTTCCCTGTGTTCTGATCGTCCTCTTCATTCCGATTTCTGCAAGGAAGTCTGAAAAGATTGAGAGGGACGTGTATCAATATCTTGATATCTATCAGGTTTTTTTAGATTATCCCTATTTCTAAGGTTGTATTTTTTCTCAGAGGGCTCCCTCTGGGGAGACTTGTGTCCTTGGTCCGGAGATCTTTCTCTCTGCCGAGGAGACCTTCCTCTGGACTGGAATCTTTTTTCTTTAGGAGTGGATTGTTTATTTCCATCCCAGCTCTTTTTTTGAGTGTTTAGATTATTTTGAATAAATACTTTTTCAGGTTTTTCAATAAGTTGGGGTTTCACCGGTTTTCCACCCAAACTATCTCTTCCTAGTTCTTCATAGGATTTTTCTATGATTCTGGCAATTTCAAATGGTTGGTCTGCTATATCTGTCTCTTTCAACCTCTGGCGGATCGCCACATTTGCTGCTTCTCCCTTTATATTTGCTAATAATATTGCCGAGACCTGCTTGAAGTCTTTTAGTAATTTCATACCAAGAGTTAAAGCAGGTTCTGGACCGTATTCATCTTGAATTTGTTTTAGCACATCTGGTATTACTGACATGGATGGAACACCATGTGTTTCTGTGTAAATGGAAGCAAAGACTGTACCCCAAGTGTCACAGTCCTCCACATGTGGCGCGATTCCCATTGGAAGACAGATAGTCAGAATTCTGTGTTCCTCAACCGGGGTGGTATCTGGAAATACCGCCTCTATTTGAGTGATTTTTTGTGCTAACCAGAATGGAATTTGTTCCCGTTTTGCGGGTACTTTACCTAGACAGGACTGTATGTTCTGTGGTGTAATTTTATTTGTGTTCCCCTGGTGAGGGATCAGCTGTGGAATTTTAATAGCTGGTTGGACTGTTGAAGTCCGCATTACATATTGGACTAATTGTCTATGTATTTTAATTAATTGTTTTAGCTGTGCTAAAAGTTCTGGTGCAGACATTTCTTCAATGTCTGGATGTGGTGTGTATCCGGCTAGGACCGGCCACGTTGCTCCTGGTCTACCTAGTGGACCGAGCCTGGTGATGTGATTATTATGTTTTAGGGCGCCATTAAACCAGAGCAGGTGCTCTTGGTATTTGAGTGGTATTTCCACCTCCTCGAAAGGAGTGTACTCATTAGGAGGTTCCTCTATTTTGTAATAGTGGAAGTCCTTTGTTACAGCGTTTGCTGCTGGAAAGTTTATCCATGAATAGAATACCTCTGTCTGCCGATATTCGTGTGCCTCAATTACGAATATGACTGTACCACCTCTCGGTGTCAGCCCATTTTCTATAAGTTTTAAGGTTATAGAGTTCCTTATGTTGACCGGGATGAGTATTGCATCCGGGTCTTGCTGTAGGAGACTATTGTCAGCCGCTAGCAGTTGAACTGCTATTCTAGCTGTCTCCCTTTCTTCTTCAGCTTCTGACATTCTACTGTCAAGAAGATTTTGTTTATTTGCAGATCAGGTTTCTATGGAAACAAAGATTAGATGCACAATATTTTGGAACAGTGTATCCTTCAATGTTGAATAAACCAAGAACCATACATAGGAGTCTCCTCCTACTAAGTTTGGCAGATTTAACCTTTCACCCACTCCAGACGTCTTTGGAGTATTATGGGGAAAAAGGGGTCTGTGTGAAAAAGCACGACTGAGTTACTCTAATGTCTTACGTTAGATTTATCGCCTATCCAAACCGTTGGGCGCCATGTAGTGTAGTTCCTATTATCCCAATAGGCTCTGCGCATTGGAATAATATCTTCAATAGTATAGACGTAGGACAGAGGTTAACTAGGTCTTCTACTGTCGATATTAGACTTAAAGTTTAATGTTTGCCAGCTAGCTCAGAGTTCACTAGAAACTTTCTCGAATAGACAAGGAGGAGTTTAACCTCCCTGGTATAGACAAGAAGGGATTTAGTTTCTGACAACCATAGAACATGACAACTTTGCTCTCCCCTAATCAAGAGTGTATCTCTAGAGTCGTGTGAAAACAAAAGACAACTTATTTTGCTCAGTCAGTTCAGTGCATTCTTAGTTTCACCAGATTGTAGAGAAAAGGAAGAGACGGGCGTGTTCAATAAAAAGATGTTATTTATTGATCAGTCTCTTTTCTCATACAAGAGAAATGAATCGCTATTATTGCAATACTTATAGTTAAGTAAAGTGCACACAGTAATAACCGAATTATAAAATAATACTGTAAAAGCATTGATATGGTTTATTAGCCATATGATACTTAAAATGGATAAAATAGATACATACATATATACATTGACTAATCGTACTCAACTGGTGCTTCTAACTACGCCTACCCCAATGTACCTGACCTAAGCCTAATACGTGGGCGGGAGTAGATAAGTAGCAGTTTAAGTTAAGTTTGTTTTGCCAAGAGTCTGCTGCAAGAATTCTCTACAAAGGGTTATTCAGTTCAGTACCTGGGATTTAGAAGGCTGGAGGGTTGGTATCTCTATCTCAGGTCTTGATATTCCAGCTGCCTGCGAGGGCGGCTTGGAAGCGCCGGAGCTGGATTTCTCGGCAGGAGAAAAGGCAGCGTCTCTCTCTCAGCACGTCAGAAAGGAGGGGCAGCGTCTGTGGGCTTCGCGGTCAGCTGGGCTCCTCGGCAAGTCTCGCTGCTCCAATCTTGTCACCACCTCGTGTGTTTGCTTAAGGCAATGTCGATATTATTTATACCTGAAAGGTGCCGAGATTGACGTAAGGATGGACATAAATACGTCAATAAGGATGTCATACGAACTGATCGTTCGCACATTCTTTACTGAAGTTCTCGGCTAAATCAAAACAATGGCTGTGGGGATTTCCCAGGTCGTGGTAGGTTTGGTTTGTTTTGAGAACACCGTATGCTTATTAGGGGGCTGGAGAAATAGTGCTTGCCTAATGAGATGGCATGCGCTATGACCTAATCAGATAACGGGCTTCTGTGCCGTTGTATGGCTAATCAGATAACGGGTTTCTGTGCAGTTGAATGGCTGCTAGTTAATTATTAACCAGACAAGGGTCAGAAATAGGGGGATCGATACAGTACCCATAGTAAATACATCACAATATGGGGGATAAAGCCAGCAAGTTGTTGGCCTGGCTTGACAGGAGGGATCAAGGTAATAGATGGGTGACGGAAATCGTTGACGACTGCGCCGTTCGACACCATGACAAAGTAGGAATTGCAGACGCCTTTGCCGCCCATTTTCACCAAATTTACTCTCCTGTGTCTGACACCACTCGGGAGTAGGCAGCTGGGTTGCTGGCTATGCTGCCATGCCTTGACTCTCAGGAGATCAAAGATTTAGACGGGGCACTAACGGTCGAAGAGATCTCTAAGGCCATCTCCTCTTTACAGTTCGGGAAAGAGATGGGTCCTAGCAGACTGCCGATTGAATTGTATAAAAATGGGGCTTCGCTCATCTCCCCATATCTACTGAGTATGTACAGTGCAAGTGTACAAGCAGGTGTTCTCCCAGCTACGCAGCGGTTAGCCAGTATAGTTGTCATCCATAAACATGGAAAGCCTCCAGGTCAATGCTCTTCCTATTGGCCTATCTCTCTCATCGACCCAAGGTTAAAATTCTGGCCAAAATCCTGGCTCTTCGCATCTCTCCCCTTCTTCAGAAACTGATCCATCTGGACCAAAAGGGATTTATGCCAACCAAAAACACAGCACTTAATTCGTGCCGCTTGTTCGGTGTTAAGGGGCGAGCTACCACAATACAGGAGGACTCGGCTATTATGTCCTTGGACGCCAAAATGGCGTTTGATATGATCGAATGGCCTTACCTCTTTGCCACGTTGGAGAGATATGATTTTGGTGATTGGTTTTTGTCCTAGCAAGAATTGCGGTGAATGGTTATAGATCAGCAGTTTTTGAGTCGGGACGGGGCACAAGACAGGGGTGCCCTTTATCACCCTTGTTATTTGCCCTGGCGCTTGAGCCCCTCGCTATTTGGCTTAGGGGAGATCCCACGATTCGGGGACTTAATTGGTCACCGGACTGGATGGACAAAGTGTCCCTTCATGCGGACGATATTTTGCTTTATTTGGTTAGGCCCATATTTTTGATTCATTACGTACTCCATATATTTCATTGTATTTAACAATGTGACTGCAAGAAGGTGGCCTGCAATCTGCGAGGGAGTGGCCATACGCCATGGGATTACTCTGGTCTATAATGCACTGTCACTCTCATAGGATACGAAGGCAAAGGCAGTACTTCTAGTCTCTTCAATTGGGTACCCTTCATTATCCTCACTAACTTTAATGTGAGAGCATATTCTCTGCCATCTAAGGGTAGGTAGCTACATGGGAATTCTATCTAAATGTGTGTCCTCACACATAATGGCATTGTCTAATGGGGTAAACATCTTTTGAATTATTACATCTGTGTGTTCCTACATTCCTTATCAAGAACACCTCAAAAGGGAAAACGCATCGATAATTCATGAAGATGAAAAGGGCTTTATTAAGGGGCACCAGGTGGCAGACTTAACCCGGGGACCTGGTTGCGGCGATAGATATCGCCACAACTTTTACCTTACCCTTGGCTACATTAACCCTAGATGCCACCAAGGCCTTCGATAGGGTCAACTGGCCCTACCTGGTGGCAGTATTAAGGAAGTTTCAGCTAGGCGAGAACTTCTGTCGAACCATCCAGCTCCTGTACAGAGCCCCCACGGCTAAGCTTTTAGTCAATGGTATACTCACAGAGCCATTTAAAATATCACGGGGAACCAGGCAGGGTTGTCCCCTTTCCCCACTCCTGTTTAACCTATATCTAGAGCCTTTTGGCCAGACATTGAGGGAGGAACATAATATCACCCCTTTTGAGTATAGCGGATGGGTGAAGTGTCTGGGTATGTATGCGGATGAAATCCTTATCTATACGTCAGATCCCGTTCAGGCCTTCCCGACAGTAATCAGGAGAGCAGAAGAATTCGGGCAGATTTCAGGCTATGAGATAAATGCGGGGAAAACGGAAATAATGGTGTGGAATATCAACACCACACAACTGGACCTAACCTCCTCAATGAGCTACTTGGGAATTAAGATCACCCAGGAGGTTGGGAATATAGCACAGGTCAATTTGGATCGGGTTTCCCGTGAATGTCGGGCGCTTTTAAAAGCATGGACCTTTCTCCCTTTGACCATCTATGGGAGAGTGAGTCTAATAAAAATGTCAATTTTACCTAAGCTTACATTAATTTTTAACAGCATTCCTCTAGCCTTTGAGCCAAAGCAAATTATGAAATGTCAACAGGAGATCAACTCATTTATTTGGAACTACAAGTCCACCAGGATAGCTTGGAAGAAACTGAGGAGGAGGAGGGAAAGGGTGGGCTCTCTCTTCCAGACATACAGTATTACGCTTGGGCCTTTCAGCTGTCATTCTCCAGAATGTTGCTGAAAACTCCAACAGACTCATCAGCAGGGAGAATGTACAGGGCCATGTTAACTGGAACAGGCTTGCAAATGGACGGTTTTTATTTAAATTTGGGGAACAGAAGTTCTTCAAAAAGGTGAGGCTGAAGGTCTTGCAGTCACTGGCCAGAGCCTGGACAAAGATTAAGAGGCCGGCAGGGTTGGCCTACTATTCAAATCTGGCTCCAATCTGGGGGGCTCCCCCCGTGCCTGGGTGACAACCTCTCGATACCCCTAAGAGAGGGGGGGATACTGAGATGGGGTGACTTAATGGCAGGCTGGGTACTAATACAGTGGGACAAATTGTATGAAAGGGTCGGCCCAAGATTATCAAGGTTTAAATACATACAACTTGTAAGCTGGTCTAGAGAGCTCCTTCAAAAGAACGCCCAAGTGGGGAGGTGTAGTGTGCTAGAACAACAGCTTGTGGAGAAACCTCCGGGGGGTAAGGAGGTGGCGCACTGGTATTGGGCAATCCTGGAGGAGGTGGATGGGGACTTTGACCTTCCGGATGAACTGTGGGCTGAGGACATGGATCTTCGAGGGGAGGACTGGTGGATAAGATCATTCGCTCTTCTTTATAAAACTGTCAAGCCGGCTTGGTTGAGGCGGAATCACCTGTTCTCGGTTCATCGAGCCTATTGGTCACCACAAAGGCTTGCGAAGTTTCAACCCGGAAAATGCTGCAACAAGTGTAGTCTCCAGGGCGCCTCAGATGTTCACATGTTCATGGAATGTCCCCCAATCAAGGCTTTCTGGGCAGAAGCCCTGTTTACGGTGGGCTCGATACTCAAAGTAACCTTACCCTGCACATTAACACTGGTAATCTCTGGGATGGATGACAATGTCACCGGCCTAGCAAGGCCGCTGTTGTTTTATGCAATCTTACTCGCACGGCGACAGATATGTACATTTTGGGTCGACTCTAAGGCGCCAACACATGCCAGCTGGTTATCATCCCTATATGAAACATCAAAAGTCGATCTGGCCAGACCTTGTAGTAGGAACAACCTCACCTTCTGGAATCTTTTGATTTCTTGGAGTTAGTGGCCGGGTGTCCAACACCGGGGTTTTTGTTTTTTTCCTCGGTCCTATGATTATGCCTCCAAACTCCAAGGTCCATTGTGGTGGTTTCGATGGACATGCGCTGGGCCTGGTGGTAGTTTCTACCTTGACGGAGTCTGGGATGGGTTTGGCAGGCTGCCACTCGTCATCAATGCCTCAGTTAACCCAGAACTAGTCTCCCGCCAGGCTGGTGTACAAGGTTATGGTGGTGGAGAGTGTGCTCCATTCCCGTCGCACGAATAGGTGGTTGGCTATATAGTTTCTGGCTATGAGGTACAGGCAAATGAGGACAAAAAAAAAAAGGGAAAATGCATGATACAAATTATCAGGGACATGTAGATACCTCCCTTTAATAATTGTGCATCAGATGCACTATGCAATACACAGGCTAATGATCAAATGTGGAAACGAAAGACAAGAACTAGAGAGTCCTGGCATTTCCATGATTAGAACACATCTGATTCCACCGAAAATTGAAACAGCAGGAACAAAAGGGTAAAAAAACAAATTAAAATAGGCATTGAAAATTTGTCATGTTAAAAAAAAAAACATAAGGTATCTCCTATTGAGGTGGAAAACTTGCCTTACTATAGCATTGAGTCAGTTAACTAGTCCATCTCTACCCTGACAGTCAGACTGGAAAACATCAAAGTGGGCCTAAAAAAATTCTTGAAAACCAGTCTGGTCATACAAAAGGGAATTTTACATAATATGGGGGTCCTTGGTACATCACTGCAGTCTGGGAGTGTGAACTTGAACAAAACACCAACAATAATAAAAGGGCTGACTGGTAAAAGAAATACGGGAAAGGGAATGGGACTAGGACACAGTTAAAATCCCCAATAACTAGGCACAATGCGACATCGATCAGGGGAGAAGCGGCAAAAAGAAAAATCTATAGGAAGAACAAGAAATTACTTGGGTGATAGTCAGGCATGTGACACAACACCAAGAGTGATACACAAAAGACCAAAGTAGTACACAAATTTTAACTCTACCACCGGCCGCTACACCATATACTGTAATCTCGGCTACTGGTCCAGTTCCTTCCCCGTGGAAAATGAAACTTGGTTTCCTTTAAGGAACAAAGTCATACACTACCTAGGAAGCAGAACAGGATTAACTAGTGCGATATCATGAGAAAAATTTAGGTAACCTTTAGCAAGAGCCGCAGATTTATAGTTCTTCCTTAGTGTCCATTTGGGAACATTTAATCAAGGGCTGCCCGTTCCTTAAGGGAAGGGGCAGTAACATGGCTAACTGCAGGTGACACACTTTTAATCCTGTATATCTCTTTTGCTTTTCTTCAATACCATTATAGCCAAATAGACATACACTGGTGAAATGTTGTCTGTCATGTTTACAGCATGAAATATCATATCTGTGAAATTTAGTAACGAGAACAAGTCCAACCAACTGTTGCGTATGACCATCCCCTCACAACACAGAGGAGCTTGGTATAGCATTAAAAGTAAAAGCATAAAAACAAAAAAACAAAAAATATGCATAAAAGAAAAAAACATGCCAAGCCATCAGGTATACTTGCTATATACCAAGCACAGAAAGCATAGACAAATCACAAAAGTACATGCAAAAATGCCAAGCCATCAGGTATACTTGCTGTATACCAAGCACAGAAAGCATAGACAAATCACAAAAGTACATGCACATGAGCGGTGACGCACAACACTATGTTATGCACTTTACGCACAGGGAACCTGCAGTTTCACAGACAGCTTAGACAGGCTAAAACAAAGTTGAGAAAAAGAGAGAGTAACATACATATTACCTGGCCTTAATTTGTAGAGGGGAGCTAGCCTCCTTCCCCCATTTTGACAGTAGGAAACCTGAAACAGGTTTCACTTCTGTCAACACTATCAACCCAAATTTGTAGCAATTGGCCCTAAACAAAGTTATAGGAGGTACATAGCACTTTTGAGAGAACTAAAAAACCACATGAATACCCAAACCCCAATCCCTTTTAGCAAATGTACAAGTGAAACATGAGGGCACATGAAGTCAAACTAAATTTCGTTGCTTCAGCATTGTACAGTAATCCTCAGACTAAAAGCATTAGTGCTGTATAAAAATTAAAGCTATCTGTTAATCAAAGTTCACATATACCATTATATAGTTTTCTATCGTATGAATATATAAAGTGCCTGCTTTTGCCAAAAAAGTAAAACTTCTCCTTCTCTCCCCGGTCCTCTTTCGAAATGTTTGAGAGGTCAAAATGTTAAAGCAGACCTTGCTCTGGGAGCCATGCTAGGCTTCTAAATATAAAACTGACTTTTAACTCTTCCCACCTGTCCTATTCTGTGTGCGAATGCAGCTGTCCCTAATTCAAAGTCACCGTTAAAGCAGAAAACTGACCCAGTCCCCTGTTTGTCAGTTTAATAACTTCTGCTGTTTTTTTATACGTATTTTCAATTTCAATTATAAGCAGTGTGCAGTATACTTTTGCAGCAATATAAAGGTCAGCTATTTGTTTTATACCTAAATGTATGCATTTACTGCATTTACTGAAGCCTAAGGCACTTTAAAAGCTACTATAAATGGAAAAAAAATGCTGTTTGAATAGTGCATTTTACCCAATTTCGACTTTGATATTTGGGGCACTTAAAATTGAATATCCTATAATTTTTTTTGCATAATATTCATTATCAGAATGTTCATTACGTAGCCCAGGAGTTAGAAATTGAAAATAATCATATATACTTTTATAAACAAGCATTTACAATGCAACGGTTTCGCCTTTGCAATGCCTCGGCACTGCCAGGTCGTGCATCTAAGGATGGAACGAGTAGTACAGAAGAATTCACTTTAATAAACTACCACGTTCACTTCGACTCAAGGTGAAGATTTTAGATGCAGTTGAGGGGCACTGGTCATGGTCCCCACGCAAGAAGACAAACTAACCTCCTACCTCTGGTTTTAGCTACAGGCGGCCATAAATGCCAGTACCTGCTGTGCTTATGACAGCTACGTCCCTAAACATTTGATTTAATGGCCACACTCAGCTTGATTAATGTGGTTCCCCTACTCATTTTCAAATGCCTTTCCGCCACGTGTGATCCTCGACCAATAAAGCGGAACACGCGCTCAGTGTCTTGCTGCATGTGTGTCGTTTTCTTGCGGGTCACTCTTTGATGTTGGTTGCCCTTATGGTAAATGGTTCTCGCGTCTTTGATGCATTTGTGCAAATTTATCAACACTTAATTAGCAACCCGACCCTGTGTGAGGGGAAAGGGTTCAGATATATATGCGTGTCAAAGTTGTAAAGGCCGGTGTACGAAGGGGCAGGGAAGGGTACTGAAGATACAGGTGCGTCCGTGCCTGTGACACCTGTTGCAGCGGTGACATGGGAGGCTGTCCGAAAAGTTGCACTGTGCCCAGATAGAAGCTGTGTGTCACCTCCCTCTAAAGGACGGTGGGGGTGGGGCGGTGCTGTCACTAGCACAATGTGACCGCTGTCACTGTAAACAACGTGTTCACACACCCGATGAGCTCCATCCCTCTCTGCGCAGATGTTCCTTCCGTAGTACAAGACAGTATGAACATAGAGCTGTTCGTCGCCGCGATCCATTGGTGCAGCAGGTGCAGTGGCACCGAGGCCCAGTGCCTTAGTGTGGTGGTGGGGGGGGGTGCATTTCCTCTCTAGCACTAGGGCTCGTGACACACTGGGTGCTCTAATGAGTGCGCGCATGTTTATTCCACCTCAACCATGAGCGTAGTGGAACAGGTATGTGGCCACTGTCACCCAGAAGTGTGAGAGGTCGACACTACTCAACCAGGAGGCAGGGGGAAAATGTACCTCTTTTGCCCTGTGACTCAAGGAACCCTTGCTACTCCAAAGCACCTGTCCTACGCATGGGTAGTAAAATATATCAATAAGTGGGGTACAGAGGGCCCATCACACGTGCCCTCCGCTCCGTGACACACTGATGCACTAATGATGTCGCCTCTGTCGCTGACCAAGAAGAGCCATGTAGAAGCGAGGGGGGGGGGGGTGGGGGGGGGGTGGGGTGAGGGGGGTATTGGGGTGGCTTTTCAGTGCCAATCCAAACGCATTTGAAAACTCCCTGTAACCAGGCGGTCGCAGAGGGACTTTGATGGGGCCATACTGTTTCTGGTAGAACCGTGTTAATGATGACAGTGAACTGCACAGCGCTGCCTGTGCCGCCTACCTCTCAATGCCAGCTGTGGTACATCCATAAGGACTGGCAGCGACTCCACCATCACACTGGCTCAAGGCGCTCCAACTCTCAAGGCGGCCACCATTCCCCCTTCACCGCCTCACTCATTCTGTCACCCCTGTTCTGAGAAACAAACTGTAGCGGCTGGATGGGCACGCGCCCGCTTAAGCGGCGTCTCCCTGGTTCCACAGAGAAGGGTGTCTTGGCGCTATGTGTGTCAAGGGGCATCCAAACGTGTGAAAAGACAAGCAGCGAGTGAACTTGGTTTCCCAAATACTCTTGAGGTGAGTTTTGGGAAAGTGCCGACCGTTCTCGCTCAACAGGGTCACACAGGGTTCCACAGTGGTAAATACAACAAACAACAGCCGGAATAGCCAGGCACCCTGAAGATGGCTTGCACGTGCACAATGCATCCCTTTCCATAGAGGGAACATTGAATGACAATTAATAATACGTTTAAAGACTCACTTTTAAATTTAATCTGGTCTGCAGTTACACAGTCTCAGAGAGGGCACGCCGTCGGGGCCCAGGAACATGGCCTGCTTCCAAGTAGCAAGGTAATGAGACCCCGCCGTAGTTTTACGTTTTCTGCCTCGAGGAGGTACGGGGCTCCGGGCCATTTATTATCTCTCCCCCTTGCGTCCTTGTCGGAGTGCTGTGCGGCAGGGCATAAGTCCTAAAACAAGCTGGAGCAAGGGTCAGTCGGGAGAGATAGGAAAAAAAATAAAAGGCCACGGACAGTGGGCAGGAGGGAGGAGGCACGGACAGTGGGCGGGCAGGCGAGAGGGAGAAGGCACGGACAACGGGAGGGAGGGCGGGGGATAAACAAGACGAGGTAGGCTTCACATCCCCTACCTGCACCCTCCCACCTTATTTCAGCTGCCTCCTTACCGTGGCTTGGGGCTCCTAGCTCTGCCAGCTTAGTCTGCAGCTCTGCCCCACTCCAGTTGCCATATCCTGCTAGCTGCATTTCCATGAAAGACCCTGCGACCTTTGGATCATTCCCTGGGTGCCCGTCCGACGACATGGTTTATTGAGTCGGCAGCAACCCAGTTTACAAATCGTGCTTCAATAATCCAAACCTTTCATTGAAGATCTAAAGTTCTGTAACGTAATCCTACAGACTGCAGCACTTAAGTAACACTAATTTCAATCACAGGACTGGCAGACATTCGTCCCAGAGACATAAACTCCAATGTTCAATTTCAATCAATCCCACACACGAGCCTAACATGCCCTTCTCATTAACCACCTCATGCACCCAGCCTTCGCATCCCCTACCTGCACCCTCCCACCTTATTTCAGCTGCCTCCTTACCGTGGCTTGGGGCTCCTAGCTCCGCCAGCTTAGTCTGCAGCTCTGCCCCACTCCAGTTGCCATACCCTCCTAGCTGCATTTCCACGGAAGAACCTGCGCCCTTCGGATCATTCCCTGGGTGCCCGTCCGACGACATGGTCTATTGAGTCGGCAGCAACCCAGTTTACAAATCGTGCTTCAATAATCCAAACCAGTAGGTCACCACATCAAGTTGACTTCAAGAACGCATGCGCTAAACACGAAATAGAAAACGGAAATTACGGAAGTGACCACTACATCCGGGCAATAGAAAAGGAAGAAAGACGCTCTCTCTATGAAGTCATTAAACCCGTGGTGCCAAAGAAGAAAGACTACAAATGTTATCAAACGGACAATACGGCATGGCGCTTCACTGTGTATTTTTTTTCTTTTTTGCAAGCAGTTACTAATTGGAACAAAGCAAAGCTTTAAACTTTCTTGGTTTTCTTCGGTGAATGCATTTGGTTACTCAATAGACATGTTTACTATATTTAAACTGTCAATAATTGGAAAAGCCAACAGACTAGTGCGGTAATTAAATGTTTTCATTATTTTTTATTACAAGTCTGTGTCACAAATAAAAACAAGTCAGGTCCCGGGCCGCGCTGTGATTGGCTGACGTCACGGGGGTGTCCCGGCCGGCAGCCAATCACAGCGCGGCCCGGGAATGACGTCACGGGGGTGTCCCGGGCCGGCAGCCAATCGCAGCGCGGCCCGGGACAAAGGGGCGGGGCTTAAAAAAAGCACCAGAAACGCCCCCGAATCGCGTTTTCGAGAGAAAGCGCGATTGACAGCCTCTGCCTCCCAATGGCTAGCCTCCATTTATGGAGCTAGCCAATGATAGGCAGAGGCGGGTCATCACCCCAGATAGGAATCAAGAGGTTTTGCTAGCGCATGCGTACTTCGTACGCATGGCTAAGGCAAAACCTAAAAATGAGTTTTGTACGCCTGCGCCGAGTGATATTTCAAATGCAAAAATATCCTCATTATGTGATATAACACAACTTAAATTAAATTTTAATGCTAGGAGGTCACAGTATGAGTATTAAGCTTCATAAATATTAAAAAACGAATTTTAAAGCACTTATTTAAAAAAAAATCATAATTAATTTATTTCTTTTTAATTTTTTTTTTATAAAACCAATCATTTTGATAATTCCACATGAAAAGCAAGCTGCATCCCTTGCCTATCATATTTAGACACATTCATTCATAAGCCTAAGCACAGAAGCCTAACTTGAAACATGACACATTTTTGCACCACTTTTTAAAAGGATAATTATTTTTTTAGCATCAGAACCAAGAATGTGCTTATATAAAAAAAAGGCTTTAAGAAAAGGAATGTACTATAATATGTGTTTAGTTCCTCTAACAACATCCAATTTATTCAGATGATGTGTTTGCCTGTTAATATCTAATACAATGCATCTAAGAAAAATGCTGTAAGTTTATTTATTGCAAAACACACAATTTCGTTTTTGAGGCCTTTTTGAATTTTTTTTGTTTTATTCCTATTGAATGTGAATTCGAATTTTATCTTTTAAGCATCAGCAGTTTGTACATGTGCATAGTTGCTTACTCTATAAATTAAATAGTAACATATAATTATTTAGCTTATCATATGGTTCATTTCTGGATTTTTATTTCATTTTGTATTTAATATTATTTAAATGACATTTTGCATAACAGATTGATGACAGCAAAAAAAACACAAACACACATTGAGCTCATTCCAAAGAAACACAGAAGGGGGTAAACCACTCAGGACACACAATACAGCGCGCTTAAGGCTTGCAATCCTTACACAAAGAGCGCAATTGTTAATTACTTACAGAAGTTGCAATGTAAAACCACGAACCACATAGACATTTAAACACACATTTAACCCACAGATCAACACTTAGGATAGAAACAAAGGACAGCCCACAGACTGTTCTCAAGCCAAACCATTTGTAAATACTAGTTGTAAGTCATATTTACAAGAAGCGCTTCTCAATAGGATTCCAAAAGACTGCAAGAAAAAACAGCCCAACAAACTATTTTATTTCCAAGAAGCTAGAATACACTAGATTCGCTAGCTTAGTCTGGCCGAACACCAAATAATCGCTCTGCATATCTCCATTTATAAACATGCGCAGAAAAGGATCCTTGTTTGTATTTTTGTCATATTTTAATTCCATGGGGATACAGAATCACCAAGGAAGAAATATGTTTTTATACCTAAACCTATCTAGCTATTCCCTCAGGGGAGCCGGCTAATTCAATTAATATCTGACTATGTTACCTCCAAAAAGCAACACATTCTCCGATGTGTGCTTGAAACAGGCATGCCAAAAATATTGCAGAATATGCAAATATTATAATCGAAGTAGCGCTTAAGGTACTCTTCGTACGTTGCGCCGTTCAAACAAATTCAAAATAGAGAAAAATCTCCTCATTACCTGCCTACATAAATTGCAATTTACATATCTATCCCATACAAATCCAAAGTTGGCCAACACAAATTCCAAAATTCCAAAGCCACAGTAAGTGTTACTAAACTACCTTACCAAACAAAGGCATCAAAACTAACAGCAAGTGCCGCAGAACGACTCTTACCAAACAAATGGTTGTCCAAATTCTAACTGCCAAGTTCTGAATGACCTAACGGTCTTTTTTAGAATACTCACGCCAAAAAGGTTCTCAGTCAGGGGTGACATCATGTGGAGGATCAAAATCAGGAAGATCAGAAATATACTGGGCTGCAGAGACAGAGAATCCCCAGAATCTCCGTGCACAGAGTACCTCCTTAGTAGAGTCCTGTCCTATCCTCCACAGTAGATTTCTGTCTCCTGACTAGATCACTCCCTCAGATAGCCACTTCTCTGATGAGGTCCACGTTGGAGCGCCATTTGTAGAAAATAGAAACCTTCTCAGGGGTCCCACTGATACTTAGGGGCCCATTACAATGTCAGGCGGATCGCCACTGCCATGGTGGCGGTGGCGATCTGCCCGACATAAATGCCCGCCCGCCACCCTTTCCCCGCCCGCCACATTTCCGCCCCGGTCGCCTTGCGGCCGGGGCGGAAAAGGGTTCATATGGTGGCGGTGTCTATCAGACACCGCCAGCCATATTTGGATGGGCGTCTGCAGTTGCATTGCCATGGAAAGGCAGGCAGACTTCACTCTGGGGGCCCCGTGCGGGCCCCCAGAGTGAAGGAGAGTACGGGGGTGCACACGGGGGGTACCTGTGGTACCCCCCTGCATTAGCATAATCAAAGCGGCAGGCACCGCGCGGTGCCCGCTGCTTTGATTATGCAAATGCTGAAATGCTTTTTTAGCATTGTGGCAGGCGGTGCAGAGAGCACCGCCCGCCTGTTAGGTTTTACCCACCTCTGTACCAGTAACACTGCAGGAACGAAGTATGGCCCAAACGTCTACCACAGCCCCAATGTAGCTCACAGGAAATAACACTATGAGCAAACAGGGGAGCACAGGGAGGGGGTGGGAGAAACAAAACAAGGATAAAGAGAGAGGAATTCCGTTGAACCACCAAGGCGCTCAAGTAGTACTCTCAAATCAGCACCTACAGGAAAGGACACAGGATTGCTAAAGGGGCACAACTATGAACAGGACAAAACCCCTCCCATCACACTGAAACCATGCTGCATCGTACACAAAACAAATGAATACTCAAAGGGAATTACCCCTTACCATAAATTGTGGTGAGTGACTCCCAGAAGAGGGCTGGCTGTGGTAAACACGGAATGCTGTCTTCCACTCAGTATCCAAAAATGAAGCAAAAAACGCTCTCCCACCCGTTTTCCAATATCAAGAAAGGGGGAAAAAGTCAGAGACATAAAAACCCCCCCACAAAGACTAGTTCATTGCCAGGAGGACCCCGAGGTCAGAGGAAAGAATAATGATAGGTATCTTGCACGTATTGGCGCAGCAGCCGCTAACGCCAGTCAAGCCCAGTGCTTCGTGAAAAGGTCCAAACCGCCTGCAACGATGTGGAGCGGTTACGCAAATGGCGGAAGTCCTTGATGCAGATTCACACGCATGCGCATGTGACTCACGATAACAAACAATGGAGCCACTAAACGAGTGTACCAGCATTGAATAATGTACCAAACAGCGGCGCGAATCCAAAACGGAGGTCACTGAGCCCAGTAACCCCCGTTACAAATGTACACACGAAGCACAGGAACAATTTCAGGGAACAGGAGACAGAACATGAAAATCGCAAGGGAGCCCACAAATAATGCTCACGAGCAACGGTTTAAAGCCTAAAGGAGACTTCCAAATCCAGGGGACAGGAGCCAAGACCCGGAACACCAAAAACCCAACAAGGAAAAGAAACCAAGCAGGGAATCATGGGAGAACACCACATTTTGACTCTATCCGGTAAGTCATGTGACGATGCATCATGGTGACAGAAAGAGGACTAGCCTGATTCCTAACAGTACCTCCCCCCAAGACCCTCCCCACCGGACAGGGCTTAGCTGGAGGACGTAAATGGAACAACCGCACCAATCGCGGAGCATGCACTCCACCAGCCGGTTCCCACGTACGATCTTCGGGGGTATATCCCTTCCAATCCACAAGGTAGTACAACCGACCCCTCCTTCTTCTGGAATCCCTCCTGCCCATCAATAATCAAAGTAGCAGGGGGTGGCACTGCCTGCTGAGACTGTACATAGGGCTTCAAAAGGGATGTGTGAAACACGGGATGAACCCGGTAATCCCCAGGTAACTCAAGCTTCATAGCCACAGGATTAATTACCTGAATGATGGAAAAGGGCCCACATACCTGGGCTGCAGTTTACGAGAACCCTGAAGTCTAAGGTTTCGGGTAGCTAACCAGACTTGCTGTCCCACCTTATATTCTGGAGCTGGGGTTCTATGTTTATCAGCCTGTACCTTCATTGCTTCCTTAGCCTCCTGCAACTTGTTCCGTGCGACTCCCCAGATGTTACTCAAGGTCTTACACATCTCATCTATGGCTGGCACATGACCCGTGAGTTGAATAGCTAGTGCTTTAGGATGATAGCCCATAGAACAAAAGAAAGGAGTCATCCCCAAGGCAGAATGCAAGCTGTTATTATAGGCAAACTCTGCCATTGGTAACGCCGTTACCCAGTCACATGAAAGAGAAGACACCAGACACCTGAGCTATTGGTCCATCGTCTGATTGGTCCGCTCTGTCTGCCCATCAGATTGTGGATGGTAGGCAGAAGACAACCTTATCTCCATCTTCAGCACAGAACAGAGCTCCGTCCAAAAATGAGACACAAACTGCGCACCCCTATCCTTAACCACCGCCGTAGGTAAACCATGCAATCTCACTACCGAACTCATGAACACTGTTGCCATCTCCTTAGCCGTGGGGAGCTTAGACAGGGGGATGAAATGCGCCATCTTGGTGAATAAATCCACCACCACGAGAATGGTAGTACATTCTGACATAAGCGGAAGGTCTGTCACAAAGACCATACTAACAGTATGCCAGGGAGAAGGTGGTACCACCAGGGGATGCAGCAGACCAACCGGCTTGCAGTGGGAAGGTTTACTCATAGCACAAATAGGACAGGCAGCTACATATCCCTGGATGTCACGGGTCATTGAGTCCCACCAGAACCACCGTGAACACATGTCCCTTGTCTTTTGAACGCCAGGATGCGCCACCAAGGTAGACGAATGACACCACTTTATAACCTCTTCTCTCAAGGCAGGAGGAACAAATAGTCGCCCATCATGGTACAACATCCCATCCTGAATAGAGAACTGGGGTTGAGACAACCAAGGGGCCATATCCATCTGCCGTATCCTGTTCCTTACTGAAGACATAAACTCATTTGCAGATGTTACCCCAACAATACGCTCTCCAGGGATCATAGGTCTCATTTCCTTCACAGGCACCACCCCCATTTGCCCCACATGAATGCGGGACAAAGCATCTGATTTAACCTGCTGAGCTGCGGGCCGATAAGTAATAATAAAATCATATTCATTGAAGAACAGAACCCACCTCATCTGACGTGGGGTCAATGCGCGGGCAGACCTAAAGAATTCCAGATTTTTATGGTCTGTATAAATAGTGATGGTATGTTGCGCACCCCACAAATAATGCCTCCATTCCTCAAATGATAGTTTGACAGCTAGCAACTCCCGTTCAGCTACGGTATAATTACATTCAGCAGGCAACAATGTTTTTGAGAAAAATGCAATGGGGTGCATATGACCCGTCTCCACATCCCTCTGCGATAGCACCCCTACAACTACACACAATGAGGCATCAGTCTCAACAAAGAACGGCAGAGCAGGATCAGGATGCACCAACACAGGTGCTGTCGTGAATCTTTCAATCAACTGCTGGAAAGCTGCCTGTGCCTCAGTGTACCACACAAAAGGAACCCCTTTCTAAGCAACCGTGTCATGGGCGCTACAACATCAGAAAAGCGCAAGATAAAACGCCTGTAGAAGTTGGCGAACCCCAGAAGAACCTGTATGTCTTTGGCCGTAGTTGGTATAGGCCAGGTAACAATAGACTCGATCTTTCTGGGGTCCATCTGAATGCCTCCAGCTGATACAATGAAACCCAAGAATTCCACTGAAGAGGCACTAAACTGACACTTCTCCAACTTCACAAGCAGATGGTATTCCTACAACTTCTGCAACACTTGGATCACATGTCTCTGATGCTCACAATTATTCTCCGAAAAAATCAATATATCATCGATGTAAACTATAACATTGACATCGGGATATTCCCTGAGGAACTCATTAATGAAAAACTGAAAGGCTGCAGGAGCATTGCACAAGCCAGATGGCATCATGCAATACTCGAACAGCCCAAACTTGGTTTTAAAAGCAGTCTTCCATTCGTCCCCAGGCCGTATTCGGATAAGATGGTACGCGCCCCGCAAATCCAGTTTGGTAAACACAGTAGCTTTTTTCAATTGATCCAGTAACACTGGAATAAGGGGCTGGGGATATTTGTTCTTAATAGTGACCTTGTTAAGGGCCCTATAATCCACACATGCCCTCAACGTACCCTCCTTCTTAGGAATGAAGAAGATCGCCGAGGACACCGGCGAACAAGATGGACGGATAAAACCCTTTCTCAACATTTCGTCAAGGTAATCCCGCAAATGCAGCTCCTCCGGTTCCGATAGTGCATGTACGCGACTACTAGGCAATATAGCACCTGGCACCAGATCTATTTTACAGTCAAATGAGCGATGTGGGGGAAGACCCTGAGCATGGCTTTCATCAAAGACCGTCTGAAAATCTGTATACGGGGAGGGCAATGACACTACCTCACCCGTAGCACAAGTCAAAGGTACAACCCAATCTGTTGCCACTCGATAACAGGTCTTCAAACAATGCACAGAGTCAAGGGTCACAGAACGGCGCACCCAGTCTATCTTGGGGTTGTGCTTCTGCAGCCACGGTACCCCTAACACCAGACCAAAAGAAGGGGCGTTGATTAAATCAAAACAGACGACTCAGAGTGTCCATTCTCACACAACAAACACAACGTTCCGTCTGTCGCGTAATCGATCCAGATGTTAACTCTGTCCCATCAATGGCACGGACTGGCTCTGGCTGCTCCTTACGCACACAAGGTATCTGCAACTTATCCGCCAAGGAGATGTCAATAAAATTGCCAGTGGCACCTGAATCCAGTAGGACGGATACCGTCACCCTTTTACAGTTCGACAGCAACAGACAAGCTGAGATTATTAAATGTCTAGGGACCCTCTCCACTGCCCCCAGCACCTCATATGCAACTTTAGACTCTTCTCTTCAGGGGTCAAGGAGCGCAAACTCCCCCTATCTCCATTGTCTCCTGGAGCACCTTGTGCTCCACCACCGGTTTCACCTCGGGCCTTACATACCCCCCACGCGCATTCTGAAACCGAGTACGTTCCCCCCGTCTCTCGGACAACCTATGATTCAGTTTTACCACCAGGTCAATAAATGCCGCACAATCATCGGGGGGATCGACTACCTGGGACACCGCGTCCTTAAGGTCTTCGTTCAAGCCCTGATAAAACAAGGACGTCCTTTTGGCTATAGGCCACTGAGTCTCAGACACTAGCCTATTGAAAGTAGAGATATAAGTTAGAAGATCCTGCCTGCCCTGCCGTAACTTCAGCAGCTCAGCATCGCTTGCCTGCATGAATGCATGCTTGGCAAACAGCCCCCTCATTAACTCCTTAAAAGCCGGATAACTATACAAAACCCGATCGTCGTTGTCTACTAGGGGTATAGACCATAACGCAGCTGTACCAGCCAAATACGAGATGATAAAGGCGACCTTTGCTGAGTCATCCGGAAAGGCAATAGGCCTACACATAAAGTGTAAATGGCACTAGTTCATGAAAGTGCTATACTTCTCACTATCTCCTGAAAACCTCTCAGGAGCAGCCAGAGGCACAGGAACAGGTGTAGTGACAGTCATAGGGACCCCCCACTACCACTAGAACCCGCCCCCCTTTCATACTGAAACGTTGCGGGCTGCAAAACAGGACCTTGAGTCCGGGCCTGCTCCCTTGCCTTTACTGAACCCAACTCCTGTCTCAATCCGATATTCTCCTGCCGCAGATCTTGTACCTGAGAATGTAAGGAGGCTATAGCTCCCATTAAGTCCTGCATAGTAGGCGGACTTGCCACCCCCCCTGAAAGGTCCACGTGTTCGTCCATACTCGTCCAGGCAGTGTATAAAGATTCGTGGGCTTGGTTTTCTGTTAGGTTTTACCCACCTCTGTACCAGTAACACTGCAGGAACGAAGAATGGCCCAAACCTCTACCACAGCCCCAATGTAGCTCACAGGAAATAACACTATGAGCAAACAGGGGAGCACAGGGAGGGGGTGGGAGAAACAAAACAAGGGTAAAGAGAGAGGAATTCCGTAGAACCACCAAGGCGCTCAAGTAGTACTCTCAAATCAGCACCTACAGGAAAGGACACAGGATTACGAAAGGGGCACAATTATGAACAGGACAAAACCCCTCCCATCACACTGAAACCATGCTGCATCGTACACAAAACAAATGAATACTCAAAGGGAATTACCCCTTACCATAAATTGTGGTGAGTGACTCCCAGAAGAGGGCTGGCTGTGGTAAACACGGAATGCTGTCTTCCACTCAGTATCCAAAAATGAAGCAAAAAACGCTCTCCCACCCGTTTTCCAATATCAAGAAAGGAGGAAAAAGTCAGAGACATAAAAAAAACCCACAAAGACTAGTTCATTGCCAGGAGGACCCCGAGGTCAGAGGAAAGAATAATGATAGGTATCCTGCACGTATTGGCGCAGCAGCCGCTAACACCGGTCAAGCCCAGTGCTTCGTGAAAAGGTCCAAACTGCCTGCAACGATGTGGAGCGGTTACGCAAATGGCGGAAGTCCTTGATGCAGATTCACACGCATGCGCGTGTGACTCACTATTATAAACAACGGAGCCACTAAACGAGTGTACCAGCATTGAATAATGTTCCAAAAAGTGGCGGGAATCCAAAACGGAGGTCACTGAGCCCAGTAACCCCCGTTACAAATGTACACACAAAACACAGAAACAATTTCAGGGAACAGGAGACAGAACATGAAAATCGCAAGGGAGCCCACCAATAATGCTCACGAGCCCGCGAGCAACGGTTTAAAGCCTAAAGGAGACTTCTAAATCCAGGGGACAGGAGCCAAGACCCGGAACACCAAAAACCCAACAAGGAAAAGAAACCAAGCAGGGAATCATGGGAGAACTCCACATTTTGACTCTATCCAGTAAGTCATGTGACGATGCATCATGGTGACAGAAAGAGGACTAGCCTGATTCCTAACATCGCCACAATGCTAAAAATACAGGATGTGCCCGCCACTGTGGCGGGCACATCCTAATAATCCCCACGGGACCCCCGCCCTTATAGAGGGCGGTCCTGATTACCATGAGGATGGCGGCCAGGCAAAGTCCGCCCGCCATCCTAATGACCCCCTTAGTCCTTTTAAACCTTACAAAGAAGAATTTGGCACAGAAGCTGAAATATAAAAGAACATCTTTATTAACCTCAAATGAGTGAGACAACGTCACACAGAAGCCTTAGCAACTGAATGAGGCAGTCTCCCTTAGTGCTTTGGTTCTGCACCTTAAATAACCTCTATCCTGCCCCAGGCATGTAAGGGAGTTGCATCAATTGCATTCCTAAACAAATGGAAAATCTGGAGGGTCAGCAGGTGAGTAGCCTTTGGGGTTTTAGCAGGATATGGGCAAAACATTATAATTACATAGTTCACAGAGGTTAATCTGATTTAGATGGCACTGCAGGGCATACCATGATTACATGTCAAACAAAGGTTAATCTGATAAGCATAGGTAACGGTGAGGACGATAAACATCTGGGAAACTCCATGCAGCATGGGCTGGTCAATCAGTGTCAGGCCAAAGCATGAACAGAGTGTCCGTGCAGGAATGCAACAGGTCAAAAGTTTGAGCTCCAGAGTGTTCGTGATACAGAGAGAAAGTCAGTTACAAGGACACAGCACAAAATGGTGGAAAAAATGGCTGAGTGAATGGCAAGACAATAAACGCTCTTTTCCACACAACAGGGTGTCCTTTTGACACCCTGGCACCCTTGAAATTGCATTCTCAATTTGCGATTCTCTAATTAAGAATCGCAAATTGAGAATGTCTTCCCATTCAGACTCCAGCGCATCCAGAACGCCTCCGCCCGACTCATCCTGGATGTCCCCCGACGCAGCCACATCTCCAGCCACCTGAGGAACCTGCACTGGCTCCCCGTTAACAAGAGGATCACGTTCCGGCTCCTCACCCACGCACACAAGTCTCTCCACGACCTGGGCCCCAAGTACCTCAACGACCGCATGACCTTCTACACGCCCACCCGCCAGCTACGGTCCACCAGCCTCGCCCTCGCCGCCGTACCACGCATCCGAAGAGCCACCGCCGGAGGAAGATCCTTCTCTTACCTGGCTGCCAAGACATGGAACTCCCTCCCCATCCACCTTCGGCTGACCCAGGACCATCTCGCCTTCAGGAGACAACTAAAGACCTGGCTGTTCGAGCAGTAGCATACCCCTTCCCCTAAGCGCCTTGAGACCCTCCCGGGTGAGTAGTGCGCTATACAAATGGTATGATTGATTGATTGATTGATTCATTCCTATGGGCCTCTAGGCCTCTAGGCCCATAGGAATGAATGGGGAGGTATTTCTTAATTGCGACTCGCAATTTGCGAGTCGCAATTAAGGAATATTGAGAAATCGCAATTTTTTTAGCGATTTCTTCATGCATAGCCTTTTGCTATTCCTTATTAGCGAATCCTTATTTTTCGCTAATAAGGAATAGCAAATGGCATTGTTGATGCATGTGGGCCATAGCCCCCTACCTTCACCACCAAAACAGTTGTAGATCAAGTACTGTTTTCTTGCTTCACTGTAATCTACACCATTAATGGTTACCAGGTGCATTTTTAAACAGTCCCCCCTATTGAGCCCACTTTTAGTTTGCCGCTCAACAGAGTTTAAAAATGGTACTGTAACTATTTTGTGCTTTGAAGGGAGCCATACTGGAGTTTTTCTCAAAATGTTGAAAATAATTAAAGCTGTTGGGGCTTGCAGCCCTAACTGCTTATTTATTTACTTAAATGGGTTACTATTTAGCAGTTTAATGTTGTTTCCCCTTGTATGTAGGTTCAACAGGATACTTGACTATTTATTTTAGGTGGGTTCATAGAGTAAGCCTGTTTTACATAACACCATTTCTGAAATGTTGACTAGTTTCTGTCATGTAACTTTATTTGTACAGCCTATGATGCCACTTCACACCATGCAAAGTGCATGATTTGCTACTCCTCTGAACCTATAAAATCTGCTTTTCTGGGGATGTGTGCTAGACGTTTTGGCATTTTCAACTGAGCAATCCCTATTTCAGTTTTCCTTTTAATTCTGCTCTTAAAATATTTTTGATTGTCAGACCTTTTGATATTTTCCTCAGAGGCAGACTTTGTCAATCCTCTTGTTGACTTTGTACTTGATAATTTTTGGAAGACCTTTCCTTGCTTTCATATTGAGCAGACTCTATGTTAGTCTGTTATTTGACTTTGCCTTTAGGATATTTTTGGAGTCTAGCTATTGTTTTTTTTTGGAGGCTTATGTTATGTTAAGCATCTCGTTTGTTAAAAGCTATATTAATGCTGATTTGAATTGACAAACCAATTTCCCTTTGCTTTCTGTAATGATTCTTAATTTTGAATGAAACCTTCACTGTTTGAAATTTGAATCTTGTCCTGCCTGGGTTTCCTTTAATTGCCTTGGGTTCTCATCCTTCGGGACTCAAATGGCTCGATCTTTCAAATCGCCCTCTGCCGCATAGCTATAACAGTCTGAATCTTCTGGGTACATATCAGCAGTGCCTCACCGGCCTTTCAGGCACTCTAACATTGTCAGGTGAACCAGCGTGACAGGGCTACATGGGCCAAAAAACAAAGCCCATGTACTATTACTTTCAAGATGGTCAATTTGGCAGTGTCTAGGTGATAGACAGGCCAGTACAGCACTGGATATAAACAGCCTAGAAGTCCAACAAAATGCTGCATTTTGGATGTTCACAGCTGTCTCATTTCCAATAATAGTTAAAGCCCCCACTGTGAGCTTTCTGTAGTACATGAAGTGCTTAACCCGCAGACTGTATTCTCTAATATAACATTACTGATATAGAGAGCTTTACTATCAAGAGATAGTTTTCACCAACTGGGTTACGGTGAAGACCCCAAAATGGATGAAGATCATGTATCTTCATGATTGTGGACAGTGTCCAGGTTCATAATGCTATTAGAACCTACTTCTGTAGGTGTTTGTGGACCCCTTTAAGGATTTTCTCAATTCCCTCACTTTTACACAGCTCCCTGTGAGCAACACTGACAGTTTGAGGAGGAGGAGCTATCAATGGCTAACGTTCAAACTTTTGCTGAGTGACAGTGGGAATATCACTTTATCCATAAGTGGCTGCAATATGCTTGTGGTGGTCTCAGTAAAATCTGACAAGCATGTGCTAAATTTCCTCTCCCTCCCATTGTACTCACTGATATAGGATGAACGTTTGAAATGGAGCTACAGGTGCATCATCTGCTAAGTCGCATGTGCGTTTGTCCAAATGATTATTGGAGACCCTCCAGGATCAAGCATTGCTCTTACTCTTTTGAGCATTTGCATAGCTGTTCTGAACCTGAAGGACGCTGGTGTAAACCTACATCTGTATGCATAATATACACAGCTGCATCTGAAAACTTCAAACATTCAAGACATTGTCATCTTAAGAAATGTGTCTCTCCCATCATCAAGCATAAATGAAAGTCTGCATTTTAACTGCAAGGAAACTGAATTCTTACTGTTTTAAATATAAGCAGAAAGTGTTGACTCACCACTCTTCGGCTTACCCAGGCTTCAAGGCTTCACTCCTAACCTGCATTATCTGCCAATTTATGATCAATCCAACTCTAACTTTTCTTCCTACCACATAGATCATATTGCCAAAGCTGCAAACGATCATCTTCATGTCATCTTCATGTTGTGGAGAAGTGTGGTTCACTGGTTAGAGGCAGCAGACCCGTAAGCAGAGAACGGCCCGGGACCAGGGTTCGATTCCCGACGCGGCAGGGTCGTGGACCAGGGTCAGCGGACTCGATAATTCTCGCCTCGGTGCCTACTCTAGTCAGAAACCACACTCGGCAACTCTGGGCATCAGCTTGCCTCATCTTCACAACGGCCCCCTCAGACCGCCGGGGATGCTTGGTCGCACCTTAGAGATACCCATCAGGGACCATCTCTCAGGGTGAGCCAGGACGGGTTCCCCAGCGGTCAAAGCGTGGAGATACTCCTCCGGGAGTCGATTCCTAGCGCTATATAAACCTGCAATAATAATAATAATAATATAATAATAATAATGAAGAACATATGCCACCATACCCTGTCTGAACATCTCAGACAAAAGTAGATGCTCTCATTATCTCAAGACATGACTTGGGAAAATGCAATCTATCACAGGTCCTCTCTTTCCCCTAACCCCTCTCAGGACCATCCTTCAGTTTACTACCAGGCTAGTTCACAAGGTGACAAAATACAACCACATCACATTTTTCTCATTATTTTCAATGGATAGCCATCCGGTTAGGAACATGTTTAAACTGTCTAGCATTACTCACAACCCTCCACCCTATCTGGACAAATGTCTACCATAAAGGAAGCTGTAGAAGTCTGGGAACCAAGGGCTGGGTACTACTGGTAGCACCCAAGCTCAAATCATCCATCACCAGCAAATAGTTCTCCTTAGGGGCTGCAGTATCATGCACGAAGACTTTTTGTGGCTGCAAACGACCCAATTTGCAGAATGGGGATGTTTGCAAACGCAGACATGCCTTTTGGTTTTTACAAACCACAAATTGCAAAACGTTACTGAATCACAATTTGGGGCTGTAATGGCCATGTTGAGGGCGTCCCTTCCAAATACTGAATGGTATACATTAATGTTTTGCAACCAAAATCTGTTTGCAAAACAAATATTATACTGACTTGTAGAGGTAAGCCATTCACAAACGGGAAGGGGGTCCGAAGGCACCCCATCCCCTTGGGAAATGATAGAAATAATATTTTTTAAGAGTAGGCAGTGGTACCATGGACCACTGCCTACTCTTAAACAATATTAGTTACATAATTGTTTCAAAATGCATCCCATTTTCCTGTAAGAAAAAAGGACTGCATTTGGAGAAACAATTGCTTTATTTAAAGGCAATTACAGACATGGTGCTCTGCTGAGTCCAGCAGGCCACCATCCCAGTGGTGGTTGTGATTCCTAATGGGTCGCAAATGGTGACCTATCTCATTAATATTCATGAGGTAAGTTGATTTGCGACCCACTAGGAATCGATATTTTGTGAACCAACCTGTTAGTGCATAGGTCAGTTTGCAAAATACCACACTGGTTGCAAAAATACTGGTCGCAAACTGCAACAAATATTTTGCAAACTTTGCACCCTACACATGCCGCGGGTCTGTACAACCTTGCACCATGTGTTTACCAAATTAGACTGCTTTTGCTGCTCACGAAATAACGAATGTAGAAAATAATGCGAAAGTCGGATTAAAAACACAAAAAACAGTTAGCTCAAGTACTTATTCACAGAAGCAGATGAGAATAGCATTAATTTGATTTTAGGAAAGGTGTAAAGTCTTAATTGAATGTGGGAAATCAGCGACCCGTTTTGCTTTATTCCTTTCTACATTCCCTACAAACTTTGTACACAAACATTGCATATCTGGATGATGTTACTGCAGCGTGCATAGTTAGGGCTTTAAATGTTCCAAATGTATCCATTTAGTTACGTATTGCCAATTTTATAGCCAATTCTAGCACAGTTCCTTCCTGACACTCAGTGTTACCTTCACCAAACTAGAAAACAGCCCCGTCATTGAATTGCTCAGTTTCGAAAATCCTCTTTCCCATTCATCAAGAGTATTGCTACGTTGCTTATCCTGCTAAACTGGCAAGCAGGATAAGCAATGTAGCAGTAACCTTGATGAATTACAGTCTACAAGGCCTTACTTGCATTCTTGGCTTCCTAACATGACAGTGAATCTCTATCCATCACGTGCTCGCTCAGTTACACTCGGAAGCCAAAAGGCTGAAGGGGACATATGTGGGAATTAAGGCATACTGCACCACATTTGCGACTAGGGTCTGTAATTCATTGATGTCAGTATAGAAGCCACAAATTAAGTGCAAAATGTATAAGCCTGGAGGAGGGGCGAAGGACAGAGGTGGCTCATTGCACAGATGTACATTCATGGTGTATTTCAAAGCTTAATAAATTTGGGTTATGAAAGAAAAATATAAAACCCCGTGTCTTTTGTTTAGTCCCTGTCGATTAATGATCATAGCATTTAATCCAGTTAACTGCTGTTAATTGGCCCCCTCCCCAGTTATTGGCACGAACCACTGGCGAGGGTGCAAGTGAAAGGGCAATTAATAGCTATAATGGCAAACAGAATCTGGGATATAATGCTTTAGCACCTAATCTCACCCAATACATGCAGTAAAATATTTTTCGGTGTCTGCTTTGTATTCCTGGTTTACACTCTTGCTGGAAGTAGAATGTGGGGAAACAACAGTAGTCAGAGCTGTTTTCTGTAGGTTGTTAATTAAAATTATGGACCTCATTATGATGTCGGATGGAAAACCATCAGACAGCTCGTTGGAGGCTTTCTGCCAGACATCAGGGGTTTCTGTCCGACCGCTAAATTACGATACTGGCGGTCAGAGAGTAGCCCATGGGGGATTACGCTCCACTTCCGACAGGCTCACAGAGCCTGTCAGGGTGTCAGTCGGACAGATAATCATCAAATGGCAGCAGTCCTTTTCCAGGCACAGCCATCGGGGTTATGATGTCAGTTTCCGACAGCCTTTCTATGTTGCCTTTCCGTCATGGAAAGGCTGTCAGTTACTTTGGGGGCCCCTAGAAGGGCCCGTCACCCTGTGCCCTCTGCTATAAGGCCTGGGGGCACCTATGGTGCCCCCCAAGCATCTATGTATTGTGTGGAAGGCACCGCATGGTGCCTGCCACACGGTGAACGGATGTTTTAAAGGTGCATTTTTTCTATTGTGGCTTGTGCTGCAACCCGCAGCACAAGCCGCAAAAGAAAAAATACACTTTCAGACTACCGCGAAGGCAGTCGCATCATAATAATGGCCGTGGGACTGCAGACTCCTTGTCGGGCAGTCTCGTTTCCGCTACGATGTCCCGATGTCGTAATGGGTCCCTAAGTATCTGATTACAAGTGATCAGTAGACAATAGGTAAAATTACTTTCAGATAGTTATCATTTACTTATATATTTTAGCTCATCAATAGTATGACCTATCCTTTACTCTAACCTCAAAGTGGCTGTAGGCACAAATATTTCCCTGTTGTTCCAAGTGGCACCATTGACAATAGCCTGTGAAGTGTTGTGTTATTTTGCAACCTGCCTCGTCTGTGTGCCGGATGCCAACAAACCAATGTGCCACCAGCAATGGGTCTTATCATTTCAAGTCAAGCCAAGCTTTATTCGATTAATTAAAATCATAAAAGCAGTTACATAAAAATATTAGTGAATTTAAAAACAATTCATATGTTAAGAAATCAGTAAAAACCTGTACATCATAAAAGTTCATAAAATGGGTAAATAACACCACATGCAAAAGGTAAAAGCTGATTAAAATGAAATCACACTTCTAAAACGCTCATCAACTGTCTTTTTAGCTTGATACGTATAGCGAAACAACAAAGGGGATTGCCAATACTGATATCTTCATTTAGCAGAGACTTTTTCCAAAGTACAAACAACAGTTCAATACCTGGAGATGCTATTCAATAGCTCTTTATTGAAAAATTATTCGAAAGTAAGCACAATTTATACTTTACTGCGCTATTTCGGATTATATTCTTAACAAACAATCAAAAAAAGGGATACAGGTAAACAAAGAAGACTTCAAACATGTCATCACTCTTCAAACGTATCACATTCAATCCACATTCATTCATAAAAAACACACAAACCGGAAATAAATAGGCCAGTTAGAAATTGTCGGGTCTATGATCAAATTAATAAACAATTCCTAAAAGATGTAAGCAATACACTGGTCTTATTACACTTCTTATTAATTAATTGTGGAATCGATTTTTAGTGCTGGATGGGGATATCAATACAGGTACTAAACCAAGGGCACAAAGGTAGACCCGACACAGCCTACGCGTTTCAAATCCTAATAAGTGAAAGGATTCTCTTCAGGGCCATGGAACATTCCATCAGATGGATTTATGAAGACTCCTCAAACTGAGTTGAAATGGTCCTAAGGTGGCGGTGGCGGAATCTTCACCGCAGGCGCAGTAAGGAACGATACCCGGAAGAAATTTCAATTTGGGGGCCGGGAGGCATGCGGTTATTTTCAAATGCCAATCACGGCATCGGTAGTTGGTTGGAGGCGTCGTCTTTTCGTTTAGACAGCCGACTCGAGCTTCATAGACAAACAATTCATCAATGGCAACGCATAATGCATTGCCTCCCGGCCCCCGAATTTAAATTTCTTCCGGGTATCGTTCCTTACTGCGCCTGCGGTGAAGATTCCGCCACCGCCACCTTAGGACCATTTCAACTCAGTTTGAGGAGTCTTCATAAATCCATCTGATGGAATGTTCCATGGCCCTGAAGAGAATCCTTTCACTTATTAGGATTCGAAACGCGTAGGCTGTGTCGGGTCTACCTTTGTGCCCTTGGTTTAGTACCTGTATTGATATCCCCATCCAGCACTAAAAATCGATTCCACAATTAATTAATAAGAAGTGTAATAAGACCAGTGTATTGCTTACATCTTTTAGGAATTGTTTATTAATTTGATCATAGACCCGACAATTTCTAACTGGCCTATTTATTTCCGGTTTGTGTGTTTTTTATGAATGAATGTGGATTGAATGTGATACGTTTGAAGAGTGATGACATGTTTGAAGTCTTCTTTGTTTACCTGTATCCCTTTTTTTGATTGTTTGTTAAGAATATAATCCGAAATAGCGCAGTAAAGTATAAATTGTGCTTACTTTCGAATAATTTTTCAATAAAGAGCTATTGAATAGCATCTCCAGGTATTGAACTGTTGTTTGTACTTTGGAAAAAGTCTCTGCTAAATGAAGATATCAGTATTGGCAATCCCCTTTGTTGTTTCGCTTTCACGGCTCAGCCTTACTGATTAGAGCCAGCCCTATTTTTGTTATTGGTTGATACGCATAGCAGCAACCAGGAAATTTGCAACCCCAAAAATTACCCTGGTGCTGCCCAGCAGTTGTAAATACAAGAGTGCGGGTCGCACTTGTGTAAATCCCGCTTCTCTCAATATTGGAGCCAAGAACTGTTTTCTGATATCAGAAAAATGGTCACAAAACATAATAAAGTGCATTAAAGACTGATCAGAAAAATTATCACAACTGCAAGTGATGGACTGATCTGATTTATCCCATATTGGGTAGTCACCCAGGGAGAACTGAATAATATTAAATCTGAATCTGAGGTTCTGTGAATTCTGAACCCGTGGGTTCCATTTTGTGTATGGCAGCCATTTTGTGGTTGCCCTCACATAGGCCATGATTGTGGCTGAAACCAGTCTTTTAAGGACATGTAGACCTTAGCTTGAGTTCATGCTGACTCCTGTTTGACCTGAGTGAACTGACCCTGTTGGCTGAAGCTGACCTTGTTAAACCAGTTCCTGCCCTTTAGCTGATCAAGATTGAGGATCAAAGCACAGGACATTGTAGAGTTTGGTATGCACACACACAACCTTTATACTGCTTCTTATCTGTTTTCTGTTCCTTCTTTTATGGTCTGTTTATGATGTGGGTTGTGGTCCTTTTATTATGGGTTTGTCCGGCTTGTGTAAGAAGGAATGTTACGCATTTTGCATGCTTGCAAAAGCTAGGACTGCCCCTTACTTGTATGCTGAAGTTTGTAACCCTAGCATATAAAAGGCCTCTGTTCTCTGTATTCCTCAGACTACCTCATTCAGTTGTTACGGCTTCTGTGTGACGTGGCCTCACTTATTAAATTTAATAAAGATGTCTTTTCATATTTTCAGCTTCTGTGCCAAGTTCTTTTTTATTAGTAAGTATTCCCTGAGAATGAAGATTTCAGTTCTTCAAATGGCGCGGCCAACGTGGGCGTCATCAGAGAAGTGACTTTCTGTGGGAGTGATCTTGTCAGGAGACTGAAATCTACTGAGGAGGAGAGGATGGGACTCTACTACTTTGTGCACAAGGATTCTGGAGATTCTCTGTTGCGCAGCCCGGTATATTTCTGATCTTCCTGATTTTGATCCTCCACATGATGTCACTCCTGACTGAGAACCTTTTTTGGCGTGAGTATTCTAAAAAAGACCGTTAGGTCATGTAGAACTTGACAGTTAGAATTTGGATAACCTTTTGATTAGTAAAAATAAGAAGTACAAGTGGGTCGCTCCCACGACTTTGTTTGGTTTCTTGGTTTTGATTTGGTTATTGCAATTACCAAAGCGGAGGGGTTTGGTTTCTTGGTTTTTGATTTGGTTATTGCAAATTACCAAAGCCGAGCGGCTCGTATATTTGCGAGTGTATTGGTAGAGATAACCCCTTGAAGTTTGAAGCTAGATTAGTGAGCTATAAGATGCCTGGTCTTAGCAAATTTAGTACTGTAGCTTTGGAACTTTGGAATTTGTGTTGGCCAACTTTGGATTTGTATAGGTTTGGATATGCGAATTGCAATTTGTGTAGGCAGGTAATGAGGAGAAATTTCTCCATTTGGTTTAGTTGAACGGTGCACGTACGAAAAGTACCTTAAGCACCACTTTGATTATAATACTTGCGTATTCCGCAGTATTTTTGGCATGCCTGTTTGTAAGCGCACATGGAAAAATGTGTTGCTTTTTTTGGAAGGTACCATAGTGTGATGTGAAGTAAATTAGCCGGGATCCCCTAAAGGGAATATCTAAATAGGTTTAGATTTACAAACATATTTCTTCCTTGGTGATTTTGTATCCCCAGGGAATTAAAATATGACATAATACAAAACAAGGATCCTTTGTTCTGCACAGTTTTATGAATGAAGATATGCAGAACGATTTTGTTTGGTGTTCTGCTAGCCAAAGCTAGTGAATTGAGTGTATTTTCGCTTCTTGGACATACATCAGTCTGTTGGGCTGTTTTTGCAGTCTTTTGAAACACAATTGAGAAGCGTTTCTTGTAAATATGACTTACAACTAGTATTTACAAATGGTTTGGTTTAAGTACAGTCTGTGGGCTGTCCTTTGTTTTTGTTCTGAGTATTGGTTTGTGGGTTATATGTGTGTTTAAATGTCTATGTGGTTTTCCCATTAGTGCAATTTCTGTAAGTGAATAGCGTTGGCGCTATTCACGAAATGCATGGCTAAAGCGCGCCGTATTGTGTGTCCTGAGTGTTTTACCCCGTTCTGTTTATGTCTGAAATAAGGGATGCAGCTTGCTTTTATATGAGAAATTAGCCAAAATGATTGGGTTTATTAAAAATAATTATTAAATTATGAACAATAATTATTAAAAATAAGTGCTACAAAATTCGTTTTTTACTATTCATGAAGCTTAATACTCATACTATGATCCCCTAGCATTAAAATTTAATTTGAGTTTTTTTGCACTGCATAATGAGAACATTAGCATATGACATCTCACTTAGCGCAGGCGTAAAAAACTCATTTTTCTAAGGATTTACACGAGATATGTCTAATGTCTAATATCTGTAATGTGTAAAGAACATTCTGAGGATGATTAATATGTAACATACTTATAGGATATTTATTTTTAAGTGCCCCAAATATCAAAGTCGAATTTGGGTATGTTTGCCATTTAAAACAGCTTTAAAGTGCCTTAGGCTTCAGTAAATGCATACATTTAGGTATAAAACACAAATTTGCAGGTTGTTCTCATTTGGGGTTACGTTTAATGGCTCAGTGAGCCAATGTGCCTGGTGCAGAGGTTTGAGTTTAATATCAGGGTTGAAGGTTTTAACTCGAGCTGACTGAAAAAAATGAGAGTTTTCCCTCTTCAACCCAGGAAGGACCGGGAAATATCACAATCAAAAAAGAAGAAATTCCTTCCTGCGTAATATAACTTCAGAGCAATAATGTTGTTAGCAAACAATAACATTTAATCTAAACAATTTTTCTCCCGCCTCATCCTATATTGTATTTAGACCACAATAAAACATAAAATGTATCTAAAGAATTTTTTTATTATAAAAAAGGTTTATCTTCACATGCTTAGTATAAACACTTCATCACAAAAATAAAAGATCATATAATATATATCAAGACAACAATGTGCATATATTTACTAGACATAATACATGATTCGTAGTACATAAAACATATTCAATTACAGACTGTTTTTAATTGAATATGTTTTATGTACTACGAATCATGTATTATGTCTAGTAAATATATGCACATTGTTGTCTTGATATATATTATATGATCTTTTATTTTTGTGATGAAGTGTTTATACTAAGCATGTGAAGATAAACCTTTTTTATAATAAAAAAATTCTTTAGATACATTTTATGTTTTATTGTGGTCTAAATACAATATAGGATGAGGTGGGAGAAAAATTGTTTAGATTAAATGTTATTGTTTGCTAGCAACATTATTGCTCTGAAGTTATATTACGCAGGAAGGAATTTCTTCTTTTTTGATTTTAACTCCAGCTGGACTTACTGAAATGTTTATCTATTTAAGGTTGCTGAAATGAGTACCATTGCATAGGGTAATAGCAAACATCTGTTCTAAAGATGGTATGTTATGTTATTATGTTCTGCGAATTATTCACAGTAAATGTTTTAATAATATAATTATAGCAATAAATTGTAGCCCCTAACAGGAGTCATATGTATAACATGTGTTTTTAAATAGAGTGAATTATTGCAGGTTAGGAGGAATCCGGAAGGTCTTTTGACTTTGTCAGCCTCAGAATGAGCAGAGGGTGGGGGCTAGTAGAACTGCAGAGGTTTGCTCAAGTCCCGCTGAGGTGTTATCTTTAGTTTCCCTGTAAACAATGGAAGGAGGGTATCATGTTGACATTTGTGACCTTTTAAATTAAGGCCTTGTCTCTGTGAAATGCAGAATGACCTTGCTAAACAGGCCTCTAAAAGGTAGGGTTTCTGGTTTCTCCACAAAATTAAAGAACTTAATTCCAAAGGGAAAATTTGAAAAGGTTTCTTTGAAAGTTCCAACACATGCTAAATGCTCTGCAGAAATGATATATTTGTATCTCTGCCTCTAAAAAAAATAATGTCTGGTAGTTGCTTTTATTTGACCGAAAATGAAGCATTGCATTAATTCTTAGACAGAAAAATCAGATGAAGCCCTTTACTAAAATTTTGAAGGCTACATGCCTAAGTGAGAACGAATTGTGGCCCAAAGATAACATGGAGTGTCAGTGAAAGAATTTTACTTTTGGAAAGTTGAAATGGCTTAATGTTGCAAGCTGACTGACAAGATGGTAACAGTTAAGTAATGGAAATTTATTTTTGTGTCTGTTAATGTGTATTATGTTTTGTCTTCTGATTAAAAGTTATAATTGATGTCTGTTTGTTATGAGGAATGTCTCTCTTTTGTGTGTTGTGTATTTTTTTTTTGCTTCTGCCAACAGATCATTCATGGATTGTTCTGGGTGATTTTAAGGCTGACAAGACACGTGAGTTTGGTTGGTTGAAAAGAGATGTGTTTTTGCGTAATTTCTTTGAAAAGAAATGTTTGTGCGTTTTACATATTCTTGCATTTTATCCTTTTATGAATGTTCCTGCTGGTCCTGTGCGTCAGAAGTGACACACAGTAAATTGCATTTGACAGCTAAATCTCCACTACCTGGTGATCTGCTGTCAAAAAGGAGGGTAAGGAAAGTAAAAGTAAGTGTGAGGAAAGTAAGAGAAAGTGTGTAAAAGAAAGTGTAATTTTGATGAAAGTGTAATTTTGATTTTAAACCTGACAAATTAAGAAGGCCTCAATAGTGGGTTTTGGGCTGCAGGTTCACAGTGCATAAAGTACAGGACTTGAAGTGGGTGCGTCACCGCTCATTTACATATGTTATTGTCTTGTCTATGTTTTTTGTGCTTGATATACAGCGAGTATATCTGATGGCTTGACATGTCCGTTTTGTGCGTTTTTTTTGTGCATGTTTTTGTTTTATGTTGCTGCTTATGATACTATTACAAGTTTACCTGTGTTGTGAAGGGATATACATGACGATGTGTATCCTGCAAACAGTTGGGTAGATTTGCTTTGACACTAAATTTCACAGAAAAACAGACAACACTTCATCAGTGTATGTCAAATGTGGCTTTAATGGTATTTGAAGGAAAATAAAAAAGAGATATACAGAATCAAAGTGTGTCACATGCTGTTAGTCACGTACTGCCCCTCCCCTTAAGGAACAGGCAGCCCTAAAATTATGTATCCTGAATTGGACGCAAGGATAAATTATAGATCTGTGACTTTTGTGCATGGTGACCTAATTTTTATATTACATTAGTCAGTTTTGTTCTGCTTCCTAAGTAGTGTATGGCCTTGTACCATAAAGGAAACCAGGTTTCATTTTTCCCTGAAGAAGGAACTGGAACATTAGCTGAGATTACCGTATATGGTGTAGCGGCCAGCGGTAGAGTTTACATTTGTGCATTATTTTGACCTTTTGTGTATCACCCATACTCTTGGTATTGTGTCACATGCCTGACTATCACCTAAGCGCATCGTGCCTAGTTATTGGGATTTTAGCTGTGTCCTAGTTCCATTTCCCTTTTCCATATTATTTTCACCAGTTAGCCCATTTCTTTATTGTTGGCGAATTATTCAGGTTCACACTTTCAGATTGCAGTAATGTACCATGGACCCCCATCTTATGTATAATTCCCTTTTGTATAACCAGACTGTTTTCCATGATAATCTGTATTATGTGATTTCTCTTTTGAGATGTTCTAGATAAGGAATTTAGGAACACCTATATGTAATTATTGAGAGAAAAAATGTGTTTACCCCATTAAACGATGTCACTATGTGTGAGGACATCCATTTAGATAAAATTCTCATATAGTTATCTACCCTTAGATGGTAGTGGATATGCTCTCACATGGAAACCCAATTGAAGAAATTAGAGGCACTGTTTTGCTTATTGCCTTTGTCTTTGTATTCTATGAGAATGACAGTGTATTTTAGATCACAATAGTTCCATGGCGTATAGCCACTCCTTTGAAGATTGCAGGCCACCTGTTTGCAGTCCCTTTGTTAAACAAACTGTTTTTTTACTAAATTGAAGGAAAATAACAAATGTGTCCCATTTCCTACGTCACTAGGTTCTGCGGGATTAAGCCATAATAACCTGCGGACCTATGATGAAAAGCTAATTCCCATCAGTGACAGTCCCAGCACCCAGACAGCGACCGTCAACGTGTCATCAGTGGTATCTCCAACGTTTTGTACTTGCTTCATCAGAAGGCGTTGAACATCAGAAAAGAAGGAGGATCTGGTTTTGCCACAGAACCAGAGTTCCAGTGCAAAAGAGCGAAAGAGAAGGATTCCAGTTATTTTAAGTTTTTAGTTTTTCACCTGTCATGTGCTGGTAACCTCTGACAGTAGGCAGTCCATTGAGCCCCTTGGCCTGAGTTTTGGCCACCCCCCCCCCATTTCTATGCTCCAACGGAAAGGCAGTGCACCAGAGGATCCAAGATTGGCAAAAGGCACTCCATTCTGGTGCCCATGAAAGAGCAGCCTGAGCGTCCTCTGACACTGAATGATGAGTGTTGGAGTCTGAGAATGGTCCCGGGTCTGCACGAGATGATTTGTGCTCATGATCAATGAAGATCATGCTATCTGTAGTGCCTGCCGGAGAGAAGAGATATTGGTGCATTGCCTTGAGACATTGAGACTTTTGAATGAGCTATGAGTGTTTGCCAGGAGGGCACTCCAACGGATACTGGAAAGGACCATTTTCATGAAAGGCCTGAACGAAGAGTCCCATGCGGAAGAAAACAACAAAAGAAGATTTGATGGACAATAGAAGCCTGCCAGAGAGGCTTTTGAACAGACTCTGGGCATAGTTGGTTTCACAAGTGGTTTCCGTGTGATTGCATATAATGGGTGTTAGGAAACTGATTCTTATTATTTTGCTGGCATTGTTCTAAAGTAGTATTCTGTTTAGTAAAAGCAGAATAAAGTCCATTTTCTGTGGAAGAGTATTCCCTTTTCACCTCTCGCCACTGTTTCACCTGAACATATAATAAGTTACTGAAATGCATAGGAGGCATAGAGCAATAAAAATGTTACTAGATAATTTTAGGATTTGCTTTCTGCTTAGGGTTGTGAAAAACGATAAATTTTGTTTGTAATAGTGGTCATTACTTTCTCCTGTTGTCTATATGTTCTTAAAAACTTGTTTTCTAGTGTTTTTAAGCATGATGTTGATGGGTGGGATTGTTTTTGCTACCCAGTTGACATCTGTACACACCTCCCAACCTATGTCTCTTCCTACTACTACTTCTTTGCATTCTTTTCATATCTTACCTGAACACGAGCAGATTAGAAGGTCGGAATTTGTGAATAATTCCTTTGTACAGTTTCAGCATCAATACCAGTTAGTAATGAACACCCCTAATTGTTGGGTGTGTGGTCTTATGCCACATACTACAGATAGAGGTATTCCCTATTTTGGTTCTGCCATTTAGTTACAATGGGTCTGTATGGGCATATCAGACGATGTTTATTTATGCCAACAAAGTCTATCCCTTGTGTTCCATGAAAGATAACTCAAGGAATAGTGCCTTAGTGAAGGGAATAACGGATAATATTGATATCGATTCAGACACAGACTGAGTGATTGCCTATGTAAGGGCAAAAGGAGGGTCTGAGGTTCTGTGAATTCTGAACCTGTAGGTTCCATTTTGTGTATGGCAGCCATTTTGTGGTTGCCCTCACATAGGCCATGATTGTGGCTGAAACCAGTCTTTTAAGGACATGTAGACCTTAGCTTGAGTTCATGCTGACTCCTGTTTGACCTGAGTGAACTGACCCTGTTGCCTGAAGCTGACCTTGTTAAACCAGTTCCTGCCCTTTAGCTGATCAAGATTGAGGATCAAAGCACAGGACATTGTAGAGTTTGGCATGCACACACACACCCCTTATACTGCTTGTTATCTGTTTTCTGTTCCTTCTTTTATGGTCTGTTTATAGTGTGGGTTGTGGTCCTTTTATTATGGGTTTGTCAGGCTTGTGTAAGAAGGAATGTTAGGCATTTTGCATGCTTGCAAAAGCTAGGACTGCCCCTTACTTGTATGCTGAAGTTTGTAACCCTAGCATATAAAAGGCCTCTGTTCTCTGTATTCCTCCGACTACCTCATTCAGTTGCTACGGCTTCTGTGTGACGTGGCCTCACTTATTAAATTTAATAAAGATGTCTTTTCATATTTTCAGCTTCTGTGCCAAGTTCTTTTTCATTAGTAAGTATTCCCTGAGAATGAAGATTACAGTTCTTCAAATCTGACGAGAAGATGTCGGTGGAACGGGATAGTAACAATCTTTAAGTAGGGTTCAATTAGTGGGGTGGTCAAGAGCATATAATTGGCTCTTACGCCAGGTTTTGCCACCTCTACTGCCTCCCGTTCTTGCTCAGCTAATCCCAGAAAGTTAGCCTTTAATATATGCTAGCCATGGGATTTTGTTTGCTCTTTCTAGTGCCATACAGTCTTGAGAATGGTGTTATTCAATGTGATTTCGGTGTTAAGCCAGGTTTTGGCCCAACAGATTAATGAGCAATGGGTCTTAAAAACTTTGGGCCTTGTTTAGGGTTTGGTAGACGGTGTACTCCGTCACAAATGTGGCGGATGTCCAGTTTGCTATATTGCAAGGAATTATAATCTATGGCACTGTAATACCACAAATGGGGTATCCATCACCTTTTGACAGAACATCTAGTCACCAAACTCTAAATAAGGTCCTTTATCTTGAAAAGATTGTAATTTAATGACCTGAATCAATCTGAGAAGCTAATATACAACTTTAGCTCTGTGGCAGTGTCTTGTGTCAAGAACTCTTTCTTCACTTCACTTGACTAAACGCTGTACTAGTCTACAAGTCACTTGGCTTTGCCCTTGAGGCCAGTCCACCTAAGAAAAAACATGTTAAAACTTTGAAACTTTTTTTTACCAGCAATAGACTTTGATGGGCCACTATAATAAACCTCTCATTTAAGACTCCAATGAGATTGTAGTTATATGTCAGTTAACTTTTTGCCATGATGGCTCATATTCCCAATATTGGTGTATGTTTAACAAGTAAATAAATGTGTACTTTGTATAGGCTTCAACAGCTTAGCATTTGGAAGCTTAAGCAATGCCATTATTACCTCTCCTTAGGAAAGCAAGGGGAGTTAGGTCCTGGGACTTGTAGTCAGTTGGACCATATATACTTGGGTAAAGAAAAAGAATTTACCAACTACAAATTATTTTAAACCCACTATTTAAGGGAAAACATACCATGTGATACTCCTAGGTAGTTAGGGTATATCTTATTCGTACCCTTTTAGTTTATTTTTATTTTTAAAGTGTAAACGTCTTGTATGAAAAGGACACTTTACGTTCTCTCACAATTATAGCAATTTTTCATCATATATACAAATATACAATACATTTAAACAATAAAACACTTACATATACACACTTTTGTTACCATATATACAGACTATTATTTCTCGAAAAAGGGCAAGGGTCAAGCTTTCGACTCACGAAATGATTCAGCTATGAACAAAATGCAGTTTTTTTAAACAATTCATACACCATAAATTAATTCTGTGGTCTACTAAACAACTAATAGCTAATCTTTTTCTGTGTGCAGACGCGTTTCGAACTCGATGTATTCAATTGTCGAGTTCTCATCAGGGCTCGATCTCTTGAATTTTTCTAGAAATGTATAAAACAAAGTGTTTTTACTCATTAATCCATACTCCGTCTGCTTTTCAACTAAATACTCCAGTGTCACCATTTTTTACCTTTGTCCCAGCAGCCGCCGGTCCGCAGGTACTTTGATTACTTTCGATTGGAGTGACTTGGACCTGTGGGTGGGCGAGGGAAATATGTAACTTCCTCCTCAGTATGCACACAAATGAGAATGCATGTACTTTAATTCGGCATACCTCAAGGTGTGGGCAGAGTTCTGTGAAGACCCTCCGAGGTGTTTTTCTCTGTTCCTCACGATATTTTAACTGCCTAAAAATGACAATGCATTGCTTGAAATTTAATGTTCAATGAACTCAAAACTAGAGAAGGAGTTCAAAAACTAGAAAAAAGCATACCTGGCGTTTTCGCCTGTTTCAAATGTGGGCTGCAGCGCTTCTCTGTTTATTCTGCGTGTCAGCCTAAAACGATATTACAGTACTGAGCATTTGTATCTAATTTAATTTTTTCGATTTTTCAAAAAGAGAGACGTTGCACACTCGATAAGGCATACCTGGCGTTCACGCCGATTTCAACTTTCACTGCAGCGTCTCTGTGTGTTCTACGTTAATTTCCAATTCCCATCCGCAGTCGGGATACCCGCTATTATCCTGTGTATGTAAATAAGAGTTGAATTTAACTTCACTTCAACTCAGATCAGTGAAGTGGGGTTACTAACTTAGTCTTAGGTGGCACTTACTTCCAACCGTGGCAATCCGGCGACTTCCTTAGTGAGTCTGTGGATGCGGCGGCCATCTTGCAAGGGCTTTTTAACCATAATGGTTACTCAATGGTAACTCCAGTATTCTGTGGCGGCCATCTTTGAAGGGGTATTTTTTGGGTTGTAAACCATTTGTTAAAATACAATTGAGATAAGGAAATTCTTTAGCATAATGGATTTTTAGTACGTATAGCTATATTCATCTTTCAACTAATCCATTAAGCCCCATATCTTAAGATCAGTGTGGATTTGGCGCATCTGGTATTTCACAGCCTTGCAATTTCTGATAGCGAATTCATACCATGCAATGCACTATTGAATTTAAGTATTAAATATGCCTCCTTTTTTAACAGTATTTCATCTGGATCCATGGGCCTACTTTGTTGTAGGACATACAAAACAGACCACTTAAAGTCGTTTTCAGTGTGATTTTTCTCGATGAAATGTTCAACCATTGGGGCGGTCACAATTTAATTTTTTAACCTTGATTTATGCTGTGTCATTCGTGTGTTTACTTGCTGTGTTGTCTTGCCAATATAGAGCTTTTGGCATGGACACACTATGACGTACACGACATTGCGTGTTCTGAAGTTAGAGAAATGTAAGTGTTTCCATCTAACACTTCCATGTTGGAATTCCTTCCCTTCCAGCGTGTTTCCACATGCCGCACAGGAACCACATTTGTGGTGTCCCTCCACTGGTTTCATCCCCCATTGTGACAATAAGTCGCTTTTAGGTTTGGGTAGTGCAATATCAGCCCTCACTAATTGTTGCCCGATACTTCTATTTTTGCGGTATGCAAAAAGCGGACGTGGAAAAAACCAATCCAAATTTTCCAACAGGTGCCAGTTTTTTAGAACCACCTGTCGCAATTTGTTGGTATCGGGCCCAAAAGTTGTTACACAGACCAATCGGTCCAATTCAGGTTTAATTCTAGTCTGGAGCAGACATTCTCGAGGTGTATACCGTGCCCTCTTGAGCGAATGCTTCAACAGCTTTTTTGGGTAACCTCTCTCTGTTAGTTCCTCACAGAAACGACTCGCATGTCTCTCATAGTCTTCTGGCACTGTGCAATTCCTCCTGATGCGGAGCAGTTGACCATAAGGAAGATTGGACTTCAGGTTTCTAGGGTGGGCACTTTGATGATGTAACATAGTGTTCTTATCAGTCTTTTTTCTATATAGGGAGGAAATTAGCCGTCCTTCAATGCATGTGATCTCCACATCTAGAAAAGTCATTCGCCTGTCGCTATGTTCCATTGAAAATTTTATATCCAAATGTTTGGCATTTAGCCATGCATGGAACTGAATCAATTTGCTGTGGCTCCCCTGCCACAGAAGCCACACGTCGTCGATATAACGATACCATTGTTTGATATTTCCACTATATGGATTGTCATTGTCAATGAACTTTCTTTCATACTCAGCCATGTACAGGATGGCCATCTCTGGAGCATAAGGGCATCCCATGGCCGTCCCTTTCGTCTGCATGAAGAACTGCTCGTTAAATCGAAAGTAATTCTTCCTTAAAGCTATTTCAGCTAGTATGAGGATAAAACTAGTAGGAACCCGATGTGGTCTTTCGCGGGCTTCCAAATATAGTTCTATTACCTCCAGTGCTTCGTCCTGGGGGATCTGAGTATACAGAGACGTCACATCCATGGTGACTAGCAGCTGTGACGTAGGATCAAATTCTGTACCTTCCACTTTGACTAAAAAGTGCATGGTATCTTTTAAATATGATTTTACTGTACTTATGAAGGGTTTCAAAAAGAAATCCACATATTTAGCCAGCGGTTCCAGGCAAGAGTCACACCCAGAAACGATTGGTTGTCCAGGCGGGTCATTTAGATTTTTATGAATCTTTGGGAGAAAGTAGAGGACAGGAGTCCTGGGGAATTTTTTAATTAAAAAATCACCTTCTTTTGTTCCCACATAGCCATTATCTATGCCAATTTTGACAATATCAGCTATTATGCCTTGTATGTTTTTAACAGGGTCTTCCTTCAGCATTCTGTACCACGCATTGTTATTGACCTGTAGTGCAGCTTCTTTCAGGTATTTGTCCCTTGGCCAAAGGACTACTGCACCACCTTTGTCAGCCTGCTTTATGACTATTGACTGATCTGCCCTTAAATCTTTTATTGCACTTCTTTGTCCTTTGCTTATATTTTGTTGGATGATTTTTTTTTTTTTTTTTCTAATTGATCTATAGAAGATAACAAAGTCTGTTCGAAGGCATGCACTTGTTTGGGAATTTTCTGGGTAGGTATAAAGTTCGATTTGTTACGTAACCCAGTGGTCTCTTTCTCAATCGTCGGCGGCTGGTTAGCAAAAAAGGCCCTCAGTTTGATTTTCCGACAAAACTCAATGGTTTCGAGTTTCATTTGTGTGAAATCTGTGGGCTGATGTGGAACAAACTTTAATCCCAAGTTCAAAACGGACTCTTCATCTCTCGTTAGATTTTTAGGGGATAGATTGACTACTGTAGTGGTTTCATTTACGACTTGTAATAATTTCTCCTTGTCCGCATCTCCCATGGTACTTTGTACCTTGTTTTTGCCTGTTGGCCTTTTTCTAAAAAAGATACCTGTTTTTTATTTTGATTCCCGCGGCTGTCAGATCCTGATGATTCAGCTGAAGAAGATGTTTCAGAAAAAGTTTTGAATCTATTGCGAGATCTTCCCTGATAGTTATAAAGTGCCTCCCTTGAATCTGATTGTGTGTAGTACTCGTCCTTAAGGAAAGGGTACGCCTTTTCGAGTGTGAAAGCCTTTGAGTCTTTTTCGTACTGTGCAATTTTGTTATTCAACGCGTTATCCTTAAAAGTTAGGATCTCCTTCTCTATTTTTTCAAGAAGTGCTTTTGCATCAGATATTGTCGGGCTATCCTTGATCGCCTCAGTTAGTGTCACTATTTCTTCTAGTTCCTTAGCACTCAATCTCTGTGCGGTTTCAATAGTGTGGACCATAAGGTCCCTGCTGCATTTCGTGTTGATGCAACTGAATCCCTTCCTGTACTCCACGTCCTCAGTGAAGATTACAGGAACATTCTTCACCTGTAATCCCCAGGGTATTGTCCCACCTCTAAGATGTTTTAACAAGAAATGACCGTGGAGTTCGGTCCTGATATGTTTTTTGCTCAGTCTGATTAATTTGTCTGACTCGTTCTGCTGTTGGGCAGTAGAGCTCAGGGTGACATTAGAGAAAGCAGCGGAAGCTATCAAGCTTTGTATGTGGTCTTCGCTGAACGATAGAGTGTCCCTCTCAGACATCGCTTTTGAAGGATAAAATATCCTTCCTTATCTCATTTAAGAAATCACAAAAAGGGAGACTTAATCATATGCCCTTCGGACTCTCGCGGGGGTTGCCCGCTCTATACTTAGGAAAGCAAGGGGAGTTAGGTCCTGGGACTTGTAGTCAGTTGGACCAAATATATTTGGGTAAAGAAAAAGAATTTACCAACTACAAATTGTTTTAAACCCACTATTTAAGGGAAAACATACCAAGTGATACACTCCTAGGTAGTTAGGGTATATCTTATTCGTACCCTTTTAGTTTATTTTTATTTTTAAAGTGTAAACGTCTTGTATGAAAAGGACACTTTACGTTCTCTCACAATTATAGCAATTTTTCATCATATATACAAATATACAATACATTTAAACAATACAACACTTACATATACACACTTTTGTTACCATATATACAGACTATTATTTCTCGAAAAAGGGCAAGGGTCAAGCTTTCGACTCACGAAATGATTCAGCTATGAACAAAATGCAGTTTTTTTAAACAATTCATACACCATAAATTAATTCTGTGGTCTACTAAACAACTAATAGCTAATCTTTTTCTGTGTGCCGACGCGTTTCGAACTCGATGTATTCAATTGTCGAGTTCTCATCAGGGCTCGATCTCTTGAATTTTTCTAGAAATGTATAAAACAAAGTGTTTTTACTCATTAATCCATACTCCGTCTGCTTTTCAACTAAATACTCCAGTGTCACCATTTTTTACCTTTGTCCCAGCAGCCACCGGTCCGCAGGTACTTTGATTACTTTCGACTGGAGTGACTTGGACCTGTGGGTGGGCGAGGAAAATATGTAACTTCCTCCTCAGTATGCATACAAATGAGAATGCACGTACTTTAATTCGGCATACCTCAAGGTGTGGGCAGAGTTCTGTGAAGACCCTCCGAGGTGTTTTTCTCTGTTCCTCACGATATTTTAACTGCCTAAAAATGACAATGCATTGCTTGAAATTTAATGTTCAATGAACTCAAAACTAGAGAAGGAGTTAAAAAACTAGAAAAAAGCATACCTGGCGTTTTCGCTGTTTCAAATGTGGGCTGCAGCGCTTCTCTGTTTATTCTGCGTGTCAGCCTAAAACGATATTACAGTACTGAGCATTTGTATCTAATTGAATTTTTTCGATTTTTCAAAAAGAGAGACGTTGCACACTCGATAAGGCATACCTGGCGTTCACGCCGATTTCAACTTTCACTGCAGCGTCTCTGTGTGTTCTACGTTAATTTCCAATTCCCATCCGCGGTCGGGATACCCGCTATTATCCTGTGTATGTAAATAAGAGTTGAATTTAACTTCACTTCAACTCAGAGCAGCGAAGTGGGGTTACTAACTTAGTCTTAGGTGGCACTTACTTCCAACCGTGGCAATCCGGCGACTTCCTTAGTGAGTCTGTGGATGCGGCGGCCATCTTGCAAGGGCTTTTTAACCATAATGGTTACTCAATGGTAACTCCAGTATTCTGTGGCGGCCATCTTTGAAGGTTTTTTTTTTGGGTTGTAAACCATTTGTTAAAATACAATTGAGATAAGGCAATTCTTTAGCATAATGGATTTTTAGTACGTATCGCTATATTCATCTTTCAACTAATCCATTAAGCCCCATATCTTAAGATCAGTGTGGATTTGGCGCATCTGGTATTTCACAGCCTTGCAATTTCTGATAGCGAATTCATACCATGCAATGCACTATTGAATTTAAGTATTAAATATGCCTCCTTTTTTAACAGTATTTCATCTGGATCCATGGGCCTACTTTGTTGTAGGACATACAAAACAGACCACTTAAAGTCGTTTTCAGTGTGATTTTTCTCGATGAAATGTTCAACCATTGGGGCGGTCACAATTTTACTTTTTACCCTTGATTTATGCTGTGTCATTCGTGTGTTTACTTGCTGTGTTGTCTTGCCAATATAGAGCTTTTGGCATGGACACACTATGACGTACACGACATTGCGTGTTCTGCAGTTAGAGAAATGTAAGTGTTTCCATCTAACACTTCCATGTTGGAATTCCTTCCCTTCCAGCGTGTTTCCACATGCCGCACAGGAACCACATTTGTGGTGTCCCTCCACTGGTTTCATCCCCCATTGTGACAATAAGTCGCTTTTAGGTTTGGGTAGTGCAATATCAGCCCTCACTAATTGTTGCCCGATACTTCTATTTTTGCGGTATGCAAAAAGCGGACGTGGAAAAAAAACAATCCAAATTTTCCAACAGGTGCCAGTTTTTTAGAACCACCTGTCGCAATTTGTTGGTATCGGGCCCAAAAGTTGTTACACAGACCAATCGGTCCAATTCAGGTTTAATTCTAGTCTGGAGCAGACATTCTCGAGGTGTATACCGTGCCCTCTTGAGCGAATGCTTCAACAGCTTTTTTGGGTAACCTCTCTTTGTTAGTTCCTCACAGAAACGACTCGCATGTCTCTCATAGTCTGCTGGCACTGTGCAATTCCTCCTGATGCGGAGCAGTTGACCATAAGGAAGATTGGACTTCAGGTTTCTAGGGTGGGCACTTTGATGATGTAACATAGTGTTCTTATCAGTCTTTTTTCTATATAGGGAGGAAATTAGCCGTCCTTCAATGCATGTGATCTCCACATCTAGAAAAGTCATTCGCCTGTCGCTATGTTTCATTGAAAATTTTATATCCAAATGTTTGGCATTTAGCCATGCATGGAACTGAATCAATTCGGTGTGGCTCCCCTGCCACAGAAGCCACACGTCTTCGATATAACGATACCATTGTTTGATATTTCCACTATATGGATTGTCATTGTCAATGAACTTTCTTTCATACTCAGCCATGTACAGTATGGCCATCTCTGGAGCATAAGGGCATCCCATGGCCGTCCCTTTCGTCTGCATGAAGAACTGCTCGTTAAATCGAAAGTAATTCTTCCTTAAAGCTATTTCAGCTAGTTTGAGGATAAAACTAGTAGGAACCCGATGTGGTCTTTCGTGGGCTTCCAAATATAGTTCTATTACCTCCAGTGCTTCGTCCTGGGGATCTGAGTATACAGTGACGTCACATCCATGGTGACTAGCAGCTGTGACGTAGGATCAAATTCTGTACCTTCCACTTTGACTAAAAAGTTCATGGTATCTTTTAAATATGATTTTACTGTACTTATGAAGGGTTTCAAAAAGGAAGTTGTTAAATTCTTTTTCTTTACCCAATTATTACCTCTCCAGCATCACCTCTATTTACCCTTATCTCGACAAAATTCGATAAAGACCTTTACCATGAAAAAATAACTCTTTCAACACCGTTACATCTTTTGCCAATGTAAGCAAGTAAGGATCGAAGACATGATATATATGGATACAATACCGAAACACAAAATTATTGGAAATTAAATATCTATAACAAAAATATTGACTTCATATACTTAACTAGTAAAACCACAAACATCAAGAACACAAATATTGTTGCTAAAAATATTGATTTTTATGTATATCAAAAACTGAAATATCGAAAACAAAAATATTGTTGCTGTTAAATGAACATATGTCAAAAATATTGATTCTGATAACATCGACTACAATATTAATCGCCAAATTAATCAAATTATCATTAATACATTTAAGAAAAATCCCTTTATACACATTTAAATTAAATATAAAAACATTACATCAAGAAAATCTTTACCATTCACCCCAATACATTATATACCGAAAATCATAACAATGCAACCACAATACATTGCCATTAACTAACAGCATTTAAACAACAACCTAAATAATAATATTAAATATATACATGTAAAAATACATTTTTAAATACATTTATATTTAAAACTATCAATCTATATACTGTACATTAAAAATGAAACCTACATAAGCGATGAAAAAAATTCAAACTAATACTAGCCTAACCAATAAAATAAAAGCATAATCAATTTTAACCAACGAAATCAGACAAACAATGAAATCAACAAAATAAATGGAAAACTAACTTAAACAACTTAATGCTTCTAAAACAACTAACACTGAAAGTTTAGGAAATTCTGCAAGGTTCTCTGACCAGACAATTAAAGAAGAAGTATATACATCTCAATAACTACCTAAACAAGTAAAACATATATTTAAACTTAAAAACTTACTTGTTAAAAAACTTAAAAATGTAAAACACTCTCGAACATTTATCTCTTTACATAGACTTCCTAAAAGTGAAAACTATGACTTGAAAAAGAAAGAAATGCCAGAAAAAGATGACCACCACAAACCAGCAAAAAGATATAAGAAGGTAAGTATACAGACATTATTAAAAAAAACTATAAACTCACCCAAATAGCAAGTAAAAATAAACCTAACAAACTCAACTTTTTCAAACTACCACCAAATTAACATTTAAAATGAAACAAAGGTTTTCTTTTCATCGAACAACAATCAAAAATTAAGGATTTATAAAGCGTGACGAATGACCCGTGAGGGTCTCATGGCGCTGCAGTTGCTAGCTGCTTTGTGTTTGTCTGTTCATTCGAACAGTCAGGTTTAGGATCCTTTCGTGAATGCTGGAGCAATGAGGCAGTCCTGAGATGCAAGGGAAGGTTGTTCCAAGCTTTGGTCACCAGGAGTGAGAAGAAGCATCCCCCGCTGTTTCCTCAGCGGATCCGGGGTGTGTTTTGGAGGAAGAGGGAGGCGGATCGTAGGTGTTTGGTCGGTTGGTGGAAGGTCATGCATTTGCTGATGTTTGTTATGTTATGTTAATGAATATTTGGTATAGTGCTCGACGCGTCCCCAAAGGGGCATCTCGGCACTGAGGTAACAGAAAAATCAGGAGCAGTCATTAAAACAGCTACATTTTGAGCTGTTTTTAAAAACCTACTATATCAGTGCAAGCACTAATAACAAAGGGGAGTTTATTCCAGTGATCTACATCTTGAATTTCCATCTCTTCTGGATCGGGACCCAGTGTAGCTTCTTGAGGTGGGGTGTGATGTGGGTCCATGTGGGGAGGTCAAGGGTGAGTCTTGCAACTGAGTTTTGTATTGTCTGTAGTCTCTTTAGGAGGTGTGTGGGGATTCCTGTGTAGAGTGTGTTCCCGTTTTCCAGCCTGAAGGCCTATGTGACTGTCCTTTTGGTGCTGACTGGGAGACAACTGAAGATCTTCAAGAACATGGCTAGGGTGTGGAAGCAGGTGGATGAGACTGTGCTTACCTGTTGCTTCATGGATAGCTTGCTGTCCAGGATGATGCCCAGGTTGCGGGCATGGTCTGTCGGGCGGGAATGGTCTGATTTGAGAAGGCTACCATGCGTCGCTCCATGGCGAGGTGTTGTTGCCAAAGAGGAGGACTTCCATCTCATCCATGTTGAGCTTGAGACAGTTGTCCATTCATCCAGTTGGTGATGTTCATAATACATGTGTGGAAGTTGGATCTGGTGTTGGGGGGTCATATGTCAGCGAGAGGATGAGCTGGGTGTTGTCGGCATAGGAGCTGATGTTGGGTCCATGCGATCTGACGATATTGGCCAGGGGAGTCATGTATATGTTGAAGAGGGTAAGGCTGTGGGACAGTCCTTGGGGGATGCCACAGATTATCTCCTTGGGTTCCGAAGTGAATAATTGGAGACAGATTCTCTGGGTTCTTCAGGTGAGGTATGAGGTGATCCATTGGAGAGTATCTCCTTGGATTCCAATGTGATGGAGTTTGTTGATCAAGATGTGATGGGAGACGGTGTCGAAGGCGTCTGACAAGAAAAGAAAAGAAAAGAAAGCACCTGCTCCACATTAGAACACCCCCAAAAAAAGCTGCAAAACTGTGTGGAAAATATAAACAGACCATATATAAGTGTACAAAATGGAAGTAGTTGCAACATTTTACATGTAAATAACAAACATACAAACTTTAAAATATTATATATATTTATACTATTATACTACTTTCAGATATAATTACCGAGGCAGCAAATTACATAACTTAACACAAAGGACAGCATTAATTAAATGACATGGCTACGCCTACAGACAAGAAAGTGCATTAACAAAAAAAATAAAAAATTGTAAATGTACCAAACATTATTCTAATACATACAATGCGAGAGCAACTACAAAAGGTAATGTTGTATATGTTGTAATTTATGTAAGAGAGCACAACCACCCCCCAAATGTAACAGAAATAAAAGTAAGGGAGGTATTGCTGAATTTAAGAGAGGTCAGAATTAGTTCCCAGGAATCCACAATCAACACCTTTAAGATATACTTCCTAAAGTCCCCAAAAAACATCACAGCCCAACTAACTCCTATTCCCACTTTAAAACGTTTAATTGCACAAACTTAAAAAGCCATCAGGGATACTCCTCCTGCCCCTAGAAGATTCCAAGAAATACAAATACCTGAACATTTAACCATAGCATGTAATGAAGAACGTTTCCTTTTACATGACAATCTAAATAATTAGAAACAAATCCTAATATTCTTTATAGGAAATACCTGAATAAAACTTAGCCAATGTCAAACTTGGATAATGTATGGTACCTTCAAAATGTGTCCCAAAACATTCACTCAAACATACACCAAACATGGTGAATAGCAAAATACAAATATCCCTTCTATATATGCCCTACTACCAAATAAACAAAGCAGCACGTGCTACAACCTCCTAAACCACATTAAACATAAAACAAATAACTGTTACCCCCAAAGTATGAACAGAGACTTTGAGCAAGTCATGATTCAAACCATTTTTAAAATTTACCCCCACACAGCCATACAAGGCTGTTACTGTCATTTCAGTCAAAGCATATGGAGACACCTTCAACAATCTGCACTAAGGCCCTGATTATGTGTACAGCGGTCCTAAGACCACTGTACTCGTGGTGGCAGTCTGACAGCCACCTCCTCACTGGTCCAAACGCCTGATTATGACAATGGCGGCCTGACCAACAGAAGCCTGCCACCACCGCCAAGATCCTGGATCCCGCGGTGGTTGGTAAAGTGATTGGGAATGGAGGCGGTGCCAATGCTGGTACCTCAATGCCTATTCCAACCAGTCTTTCTGCCTACCTTTTCATGACAGGAACCCTGCCATGAAAATGTTGGCAGAAAGTCATGGAAGGGGCCCCAAAAAGGGCCGCTGGGTGTTTTAGCTCATTGAGCATTGTGGCTCGGGGCACATGCTTTGCCCCGTATGCCGGCACTGGCGTGCGCCATGCACAACATGGTGCATTGCAACAGTGCGCGCAAAACAATGCAGGCGCTGCAGTGCGGCGACACTGTCTTCAGGCTCACTCTGTGAACCGAAGCATGTTGTCGCCGCAAGACCACCACTGGCCCACGACCGGCCCGGCATTAAACTCAAAATGCGGCTGTCAGGATGCCACTGTGTTGGCTGCCCTCTCCCGACTGCCAATGCTGCAGCCTCGCGGTTCGACCGCTAAGGTTATAATCAGGTTCTAAGTGAAGAAGATTCTACAAACAGCCAATTTGCATTTGAAATTTTAAAACAATGATAGCACTGGTCTCAGTCCCTGTTACAGAGGTAGTCTCAGAGGTAGCCAACCATCACAATTTATTAATATGAAGCCCTTAAAATGAAGACGGACTAAGTCCCCAAAGGGATTATTTCCAAGACACTTGGGTTGGCAGACTGCATTGCTCTGGAAACATGCGCCACACCAAATTCCAACTACCATGGTGTCATTTCTATGACAGAACCTTGGGACAGGAAGTAAAAACAAATAATGTAATTGAAGGATGGCGCAATGCCTTCCAATCCACACTAGGCAGAACCTCACCAACACTCTATAAATGTAAAGAAGCATTACAAAAAGAGCAAAGCTACCAACAGCTATGAATGGAGCAATCTGTTAGCCAAATTGCCTTTAAACCTAGCAAACAAACCAAATGAATGTACAACATGCTGCAGTTTAAAGTAAAACTCTTCATAAATAATGAATAGATCACTTAGAAATAATAGCCAAAAGCATATTATAAAACAAATATTTACCTACCAATGTCCTAAAAAACTAAAATCTAAACATCATAAAATTCCTTTTTTCTAATAAATCATAAATATAATACTTTATTTTATCGGTCAAAAATTCAATACAATTCCAATATTAATGAAGACAGATAATAAAATATTTTTAAAATTATTTGAATAAGAAATGTAATTGTCACTAACCAAAAAACTACAAGCAAACTCAATCCAGCACATACATTAATTTCAACACATAACCCTCAAAATTCAAAATAATAATCCGATAATATTTACATGAACAATAAAACATCACATTTACTACCCAAAATAAATTAAATAAATAAAACTCAGGCCCTCATTACGATGACGGGTGGACCACCACCGACAGGTCATCGATCCGACCTCTGCATTACAATCCAGCCAGTCAAACCACGGAGGTGGTGGATAGGACTGCAGCCTCTGTCAGGTTCAAAGATCCCATCAGGACGGTGGTCAGGTTTCTAAACCGTACAACAGTGGCGGCGGGTGGAATTTGAAACTGGTGAGGCGTACGCAGAACGAATCAACATATGCGAGCGAGCGCAGCGAGTGAGCTTGACGGCAATCAGGGTGGTGCAGGGGGGTTCACCCCCACAATGATTTTTTTTAATTTGGCATCTTTTTGGTGCGATTTTCAGCAATATTTCCGTGATAAATGGACTACATCATTTCCGAGACTTTCTGGGTTGCCAAGCAAGTCTGACTTCTGAAGAGGGCTAGGGTACTAAGCAAGACTGTTTTGGCTGTACCCTTTCCAATAGAAAACACTAGTTAGCGATGTGAACAAATTCAATGGACAAACCTGGGGTCTAAGGAGAGTCCCTCTCCTGAGAAAGAAATTTTAAAAAAAATTGGCAAATGGTGCATTTTAAAGCAAATGAATGCAACGATAAAGCAAGGCTTATTAAGCAGTGGGAACGTATAGTCTTGAAATATTAAACACATTAAAAACTGCCCTGTATCTTCTTGCATTCATTTGTTCAACAGGTACTGTAATATGTAAATTGTTCTGCATAACAACTTTAGCCCTTTAAAATGTATGCTTGCCCAGTGTCTTGCACTGCATGCAGCATTTACATTGGAAACATGTGTTCTAACCAGAATTCGGGAAGGACCCACAGCTGCTGGCTGTAACCAGTCATATAGAAATAGGATCACTGACACAATATCGACGGAAAAAATATCGACCTACACAAAAATCGACGTTGGAATATCGGAAGCAAGAATATCGACAGCGTATCTACAACATGGTAAGTACAAAAATATTGAGAAAAAAAATATCGAAATTAAAAATATCGTAATTAAAAATATCGATTTTTTTAAAATAAAAAAAGTGTAAAATAATGTAAATAATAATTATAAACCAAATAAACACAGTTAAAAATATTTAATAATGTTTAAAAGTAATAAATAATACATATACAATAATATAACATGAATTAAACATACATAAAAACTATAATATATACTTACCTAATAATAAGTTTTAATAATTATTTTAATAACTTATACATTATTTAAAATTATTATAAATTACAAATACATCTACACACCTAAAAAAATAAATAGCATAAATAAAAAGTAAATAAATATATTTAATAAATGTAATAAATTAAAAAAATTAAATATACTTTCAATATTTTTAAAATTAATAATATACTACATTATCAAAAATAATAATACAACTATTAAATAGATAAATAAATGAAACTACTATTAAAGGCCCTAAAAAACTACAGTAATGATAACATTAGATAGCGTAACACTTAAAATTACTATTCCAACTTCAGAAAATGCAACAGTGGGGAAAGCGTTGGATAGCGTAGGGATACAAATTACTATTCCAACTCCAGAGGGGGCAACAGTAGGGAAAGCGTTGGATAGCGTAGGGGTAAAAATGAATATTCCAACTCCAGAGGGCGCTACAGTAGGGAAAGCATTGGATAGCGTAGGGGTAAAAATTACTATTCCAACTCCAAAGGGTGCTACAGTAGGGAAAGCATTGGATAGCGTAGGGGTAAAAATTAATATTCCAACTCCAGAGGGCGCTACAGTAGAGAAAGCGTTGGATAGCGCAGGGGTAAAAATTACTATTCCAACTCCAAAAGGTGCTACAGTAGGGAAATCATTGGATAGCGTAGGGGTTAGAATTACTGTTCCAACTCCACAGACTGCAATAGTAGGGAAAGCGTTGGATAGCGCAGGGGTAAAAATTACTATTCCAACTCCAGAGAGTGAAACAGTAGGGAAAACATTGGATAGCGTAGAATTTAAATAACATACTTATAAACAAAATTTGTATTTAAAATAATAAATAATTAATTTTTTTAATAACTCTACATCTCTTACAAATACCCATTAATAATTATTAAAAACAATTACAATTGAATAATTAATTTACAATAAATTATCAATAAATTTATAAATACCAATAAATACTAATTAATAAAGGTTAGTCACCAAATAATAAATATTGAACAATAAAATATTTTTCTATACCATTTTTTTTAATTATTTAAAATTAATTCACAATTAAAAAATATTAAACAATAACATTATTTTTCATACTACATAATACTTTTTATGAAACATTGATTACCAATTTATTAAAAATATTTTCCAAATACAAAATAATTACCAATTAAAAACATTAATTACCAATTACCAAAATTAATTACCCAAAAAAACTAATTACCAATTAAAATAATTATTTGCCAATTAAAAACATTAATTACCAATTCAAAAAATGAATTACCAATTAAAGCAATTATTTACCAATTAAAAACATTAATCACCAATTCAAAAAATTAATCCAATCAAATAATTATTTACCAATTAATAATTAATTAAAAATAAAATATTTACCCATTCCAATAAATAAAAATAAATCATTATTTAATTATAATTAAATTACTTCCCACCCAATTCCCCTATAAACCCACAACCCGCTACAGAAATAAACACAAACGTTAATTAAAATTATTTTATAATTCCTAAAAATTAATAATTACTTTAGTGTATTCAAATTACTTACCACCCTATTCTCCTATAAACCCACAACCCGCTTACTTAACAAAAAAAATATTACACATACATAATAAAATACATAAGAATACAAATATCGATATTAGTAACTTCGATATTACTTACATTGATATAAAAAAAATCGATATTACTTACCTTAGGGTCGATATTCTGTCCAACGATATTCTTGACCTCGATATTATGTACCTTCGATATTTCCAACACAATATTTTTGTCGGTCGATATTTCAAACTCGATATTTTGACTGTGCACCATAGAAATATGTAAAGACAGGTCTTTAGGTGAGATGACAAAAGTGGGTGCTCCCTATAAAGGAACATGCCAAATACATTTCTGGGATTCCCATAGTGTGCCATCAGACCGGAATGTTGGATTCTCGCTTAGATGTAATTTTATCCAGATAAATGGCACAGCAACTGACATACGCCTAAAGCCTGTCAGTATGATTGGCTTTGTCACTGGGTGTTTGCTGTTTAAGACAAATGAGTAACAACAATGATTTCTTATAAATAATTAACATTGAAAATGTTGAAATTCTGAAATACTGAGTCTGTGAATTAAATAGCATTGAGGATTGTGGAAGGAGTTTTGGCCTTCAATTATGTGTGCTTTATGTTAGATATGTATCCTCTTTTTCTCTGCATAGCTTGTCCATCCGCACCTCTTCAACCACCTCTCTTTCCTCTTCAGCATCCACTTTTCACTCTTCCCCAAATGCCCTTCCTCACATCTCTGTCACTTCACCGTCCCCAACATGCACTGCACTCCCTCAAATATAAGCACTTTAATTTCTCTTACTTTAGCCTTGCAAATATTTTGACATCAGTGTACCCCCTTCACACACATTTCAACAGAATTTCAGTTGCAAATGGAATACACAAAAATTGTTCTGTGTGCTCTGCAGAGAGGCCAACCCACTGACAGGCACCTTGTTTGGCTTTAGCCTTTGCGCCTGCATGCTCAATCAAAGAGCCACAAACACCTGGCATGGCTCAAGCTTAAAAGTATGCACAGAAGAAACTATAGATAAACAACAACATTATAAAATAGCTAAATCGTGGGGAATGCAAGATCAAGTAAACATGTAAAATAAGTGAGGAATAAATCGCTGAAATGCATTCCCTTGACGTTTTTAACATTCATTGTTTGCAAGTCAATCCATGTTTATGGCATCAGCGTTAACTTAGGGGCATGTACACAGGGCCAGTTTTAATGCCATGCATTAGAGGACTGGCCACTGTAAGCACATGTTACACAGTATGCACATATTTCTCGCTTTGGACCGGACTCAGATATTTGGATCCATTTCACAAGGGAGCAAATACCACAGCTCCACTTCTAAAGGAGCGAGCAATGTGCAGCAAGGGCCAATCACAACTCCTGACACCAGCCGCCAGCAAGTGCACCATTCCTGAGACTTCATCATCATTTCACTGAATGCCAAACATTACAAAGGCCCGTAATAGCTCTCCCTGTTCCCCGTCGGTCACTCACCTCCACTGTCCGCTACGCTTTCCCACTGAGAAATGGCAAACAACCTCACACACACAAACATTCACAACCACCAGCTCAAATTAAGCACTGGTTATTCCTGATGTTGGGGACTTTTTCTTTGTAATTTGTAAATTGAAGCAGAATAAATGGGTCCCTTAGAATTTGTTTGAGGCAGTACCCTGCTGGGGCTAGTGCTTCGCCACCAGACTTGCAACCAAATACTTAGCATGCTAGGTTCCGATCTCACTAAATTCAGTGGCGGCGAAAGCTCTTCGAACACTACAACCTATAGTTTAACCTCCGGTCCTACAAAAAGACCAGTATTTACGCCCAGCCTTTTCCTGGTTACGGAGACGTAGGGCCTGGCATTTTATGGCAGTACATTTTTTTAAAACATATTTTATTGGTTTTTGAACTTTTTGTATCTCATACCATCACGTTACATATTTGTAGCATCAGTAGTCATTTCTTTATATCAAATACACATATTTACGCCTTAGTCCTGTTGTGGTATAACTGTACATAATCAGACTACATAATAATTGCAGCAAGTGACATTTCTTTTGGGATAGCAATCCCATGTGATGGTAATGCATTATCACATTAATACGATAAACAGTCCCCAACTCCCCCCTCCCATTCCTCCCCAGTCTCACGCCTATGTCTGAATCTTATGCATTTGCATCATCCGGTATGTGCTTGTATCAAATCCATGTGTGCTTATAATACATCTCCCTGTCTATGCGCTGTTAACAAGACTTAGCTACCCCTCTTCTTGGTCAGTTGTAGTCTCTACTTAGGGTCTTAAACTTCATCTACTGATTTTATGGCTTTCCAGCATCACATCCCATTCCAGTGCTATTGGTGTTTTTTGCAGGCCCTCGAGTTCTTCTCTACGCCGTACCGCACTCTCATCAGTGCCCCATCGCAGTAATTCCGTGTGCCAGGTCAATGCATCTGGGGGTTTCCGCGATTTCCATCTCATAGTTATATTACGTATAGCCAAGATGAGCGCTAGGTCTATAAAGCGCTGTTGCACTTTGTGCTTGGATACTTGTTTGTGGAGTCCTAAGATGCATTCCTCTATTGTGTTCTGTATTTCCCGGTTTGCTGCTTTCCCTGTTCTTTGCCTGACAGTGTCCCAGTATCCCTGCACTTTTGGACAGGTCCATAACATGCAAAGTAGGTGCGCTCCCTCTAGCAAGCATCTTGGGCAATAATGTTGTGTTGGGGGAACATTCTATCTAATTTATGTGGAGTAAGATAAGCTCGGTGCAATACCATTGTTTGTATGAATTTGAATTTCGTGTTCCTCGATATCATCCTTGGGTGTTCCAGTATCTTTGCCCATTCTTTATCTGTTATGTTCCTATCTATGTCTCCCACCCATGCAGTCCTCAGTGTGTCTAGAGCGGCTTTCGTATGCGAACTGATGCCTGTATAGAGCCATCTTATAAGGTGTCTACCTCTCCCCATATATTATATCAACTTGACCAGGTCATTCGTGGGGGGTACTTGCCTTTGCGGGGCCCAGTGCGTTTTTATGTACCTCAGCAGTGCAGCGTGTAGTATGTATAAGTGTGCCGGGACCCCAGTTTCATTGACAAAGGTATCATGGTCTAGCAATATTCCATCCCCAAACAGATCTGACACCGTGCTAACCCCTGCCTCCAACCAGGGCTTCAGCTTGCGTTTCGTGATCCTGCCTCCCCGTTAGTGGGATCCACAACAGAGGAATTTTACCTGCATATACCGGGGGTGCTTGTGTGTATTGTAGCGCCGCCTTCCAGCATCGGAGCGCCGTGGCCAACAGTGGGGGAAGGTCTCTCGGGGGTCTGCTACCAGGTAACAACAGCATATGTAACGCACCATTGTCAATGTCTGTCTCTGTGAACCCTATTTCCAGTAGGTTGCTTCCCGCCGTCCAATATGATAGCCACTGTAATTGGCTTGCATAGTAGTACGTCACAAATCCGGGACACCCAGGCCTCCCATTCGTGTGCCTACTTGCAGCTTCTTCAAGCTTATACGTCTTCTACTGTTCCCCAAATAAGGTCAGTAAGCATTGTGTACAGCAGTTTGAACGTGGCCTGCGGCACGATTAATGGTGAATTAGTGAAATAGTACAAGAGCCTCGGCAGTACCACCATTTTTGCAAGGGCCGCCCTCCCCATAACAGATAGTGGCAATGCCGTCCAGAAAACGAACTGGACCGCAGAGCCCGGATTGCTTTGTGCAAGTTACCATCTAGCGTATCTTCATGCGCCCTATACATTTGTATACCTAGGTATTTAAAGGTAGACGGGGCCACTGCTAGTTGAGCGTCTCCAAAGTCTATACTTTCAGTTTCTGCATGTTCTGTGAAAAAGAAAGCATGTGATTTCCCCACATTAATGGCCAATCCAGACACAGTTTCAAAGCGACAGAACGTGTCGTATATTGAGGCTATCGGCCTTTTGAGGTCCTGCAAATACAAAATAATGTCATCTGCATATGCCGAGAACAGGTGTAATGTATTCCCCAACAACATGCCCCAATCTGCGAACTCTTTTCGCAGTGTTATGGCTATTGGTTCCAATGCCAGTATGAAAATAAGAGGCGATAGGGGGCAACCCTGCCTAGTCCCTTTATGTATGGAGTATTCCTCTGAAATGTGGCTACCAGTGCGGGCTCGCACCGTAGGGGCCTTATATAACAGACACAACCAAGCGATATACCCCTCTGGGATCCCAAATTTCGCCAGGGCCTGAAACATATACTCTCAATTAATGGAATCAAAGGCTTGTCTTAAGTCTAGTGAAAGACAGCCCATATGTGGGTATCGGCTCAGGGCTTCTGTCATTAAGTGCTGTAACTTCCTAATATTTAACGATGTGCTACGTGACGGCAAGAACCCGGTTTGGTCAATGTGGATTAGTCTGGACAGAGAGGGCAATAACCTATTAGCCAGTACCTTGCTTAGGATTTTATATTCCGTGCTTAGTAGGGACAACGGTCGGTAGTTGGCCATATCTGTGGGATCTCTCCCAGCCTTCGGCACTATGGGTATGTTTTTAACTAATCATGAAATGTACATATTGTATCTGTAAGCTTGCTGATCTTCAATTCACTCTGTACCACTCTTAGAGACTGTGCAGACGGGCTCTGCTCTGAGTGTATATGAATAAGAAGTTATTGGTGAATATTCTCCACTGTCTCTCCGACTCTTTATTTGGTGTGGAAGGCTGAGAGGTGGTCTACTAGTGACCCAGGTGACCCCAAGCGGGTCATTTCCTTCAGTTGGCACCTGAACATGGGCTCCTTCGGGTTATTGACCCATCCCCTTCCGCGGGCGGAGGGGAGGACGAGGACATCATCAGGTCAGACTGATGACTCAGGGATCCCTGCACAAAGAGTTTCTGTAACTTGCAGCTGTTGTCTCTGTCCCACCGGAGGGTGCCTTGCCCAGTGGTCATCCCAACTGTTTTGGTTCTATGTGGATGTGGTCCTTAATTACTGACACAGCAGTGCGTGGCTGGGGAGATAGAAATCTCACTGGACTCAGAGAATGGTCAGGTCCACTAATGCGATCCGGGGTGGGATATAGAGAGAAAAATGAAGTAGCGGACTAGGCGATAAAATGGGCTCATAACCCAACTTAAAGTCTTGCAGATGTTTGGCTGGTAATACAAGACCATGAGCCCTTTCTGCAACAACAACGCCCTCTAAAATATTGTCCTCCACTGAAGAACCGGGTTATTTAAGACCCAGGGGCACGCCCAAAGTCTTCGGGTTCACCTGTCTTAGAGTACAGAGACACGGGACTCTTCGTGGTGACGTCAAAGATCGAATTTATTGACTGCAGCCAGTAACAGAAGTCCCAGAAGTCTTCACGGTATGAGTTCTCAGGAGACTGCTCAATTTTACAAAGCAAGTCATCCCTTTTTATGCCAAAAAATCACATTCCAGACAAATACCTTACATTTACATACTGTCCAATCACATGTATCCACACCCAAAGTATCGCATGACGGTAAAACCCACTTTTCAATTACCCGGCCCATGATCAATCATCGGACAAACCCAACATTCTTCTTAAGACAGGCTGAACGAACCCATAATAAAAAAGGCCACAACCCATATCATAAATAAGCCATAAAGGAAGAAACAGAAACAGGTGGGAGAAAGATAAGACATATTTGTGTGTAGTAAAATTTTACGATGTCCTGTGCTTTGATCCTCAATCTTGATCAGCTACTGGGAAAGGAACTGGCCTGACAAGGTCGGCTTCAGGCAACAGGGTCAGTTCGCTCAGGTCATTCAGAAGTCAGCTAAAGTGTACGTGTGCTAAAGACGCGTTCGGCCGTAGTCATCGGCCTATGTGAGGGCAACCACAAAATGGCTGCCATATACAAAATGGAAACCAAGGTTCAGAACGGAATCTTCAAATACACTACGAATCCTTGTGCGTAACGTAGCGAAATCACTCGTACTTGCCGAACTCATCGGTTACGGTTCCTCGTTACCCAAATCGTAACGGAACCATGACATTTGAAACATCAGTTCAGAATTCACGGAACCTCAGACCCTCCTTTTGCCCTTACATAGGCAATCACTCAGTCTATATCGGAGTCGATGTCAATTCTCATCAGATCACCAAGGTGCTGTTGAAGCATTATCTTGCTCCTCTGTGTAGCTCTCGAGGCAGGCGATCCCATGACACATATAGTAGCACAAAGGCCACATATGGCAGGACCGCACTGTATACAAAGACAACACGAGAAAAGAATTGCTAAAGCCACACCAATGATCGTCAGAATCTTCCATCCCCAAGTGGATATCAGTCCCCAAAACCATCCAGCTAACGACCAATCTCCTTTGTCCACATGTATAGACTCAGAGATCTTATGTAACTTGGAAATGGCCTTGTATACTGTCGGAGCATTATCTGGGATAAAAACGCAGAAACTCGATTGGATCACTTTACATACTCCACCTCGATCTGCGAGTATGACGTCTAAAACCATACGATTTTGTAACGTCATAAGGCGGTCCGCTTGAAGCTCAGCTGTCAGATTACTAAGGGCAACCGGCAGTTTCGTTTATGGTGGATTCAACCACTCTCGTCAATTGCCGTAAGCCTCTACTGTTAGCCATAGGTCCCCAAAACGGTAAGAAACCCTTGAAAAAGTCTCCCACTTCTTGTCCCGTAGTATCTTCCTGATCGAAGACACCTCTAGCAACTCTCATCTTGTGGTAATCTGCAGCAGCAGTATACGTAGGAGGCAACAAGTATCCAACATAACACGTTCCCGAAAAACCAGGGGGCAGCCATGTATATGCTCTGTTGTAACAAACAAAATATGTGCCCTTAGCTGCCAAAAACGGCGGAGAAGATTGAGACGTAAAAACGTACGTCTGAGTACAAACACTCTTTCCCAGCTGAGCTTTCGGATTTTTGCCATTACCTTGCAGACAAAATTGACCTCGGTGGGGTACGACCCAAATCGGAGGAGACCTCTTTCGTTTCTGCTTTTCACTCAGACTAACACTGTAACCAGTCGTGTTCCATCCAACATAAGCCGCTAACCCCTCCTTAGGAATAGTCCTGTACGTGTCGATATCTCTGCTCATATTCATAACTTCCTTCACCAAGGCTTGGTTACTTAAGTTATCTCTCATGGAATGCAGAGGATAAACTTCCAGGGCGTAAATGAACATAGTCTGAAAAGCCCATATCGACCCATTCTGACTAAACGGCAAGATCAGATAAGGAACAACTCTACCTGTAGTATGTGGCATAAGACCACACACCCAACAATTAGTAATGTTCACTACCAACTGATGTTGATGCAGTAGCTGTATGAATGTGTTATGTACAAACTCTGACCTTGTAATTTGCTCGTGCTCAGGCAGGACATGAAAAGAATGCAAAGAAGTAGCAGTAGAAAAAGACATAGGTTGGGAGGTGGGTGCAGAAGTCAATTGGGTAGCGAAAACAATTCCACCCACCAATGCTAACATCATGCTTAAAAACACCAGGACACATGTTATCAGAAAACATCTGCTGTACATTAATTTACACAATTTCAATTTCACAGCAGCTCCCTCTGTCCCAGGAAACTCCATCCTCTAACCGTGCTGTTCGCGGCAGTTGGTTTTCTTCTGCTAAGGAATGCATCTGTCAGTCCAGGGAACGCCCTGAAACCAACCAGAACCGTCGACCTTGTGTCCCAAGTCTTTATACCGCGACCCTACAGCTGAGCTCGGATGGCAGCTCGAAAAAGAAAAATAGGCCAAAACAGTTTCTTGAACGAGAGAGTGCAGTTCTCCAAAAACTAAAGGGAAAAAGAATTATACTTTTAATTGTCCATTGTTTCTAGGTCGTAAATTATAACGGCTTTTACCAGGCACTGTGTGATCTGTAAATAAAAGTTGAGGCTCAGTGGTGTCCAATCTCAAAGGTGGAGGTACAGCTGCTTGTAAAATGCCGTCGTCCTCTCGTTCAGAATTTGTCCGTACTAGATGTGCATCGCTAAACGGCATAAACTTCGGCACTCGTTCTGTCTCTGAATCACCAACACCATCACGGACCCAATGGTCGTATGGCAGAGGTAAAGGCACCCTCTTACAATGTACGCCGTGGATCCAATTTTTCTTCCCGAAGACCTTCACCGAAGTTCTTGTGGACAGGAGCACTTGGTGGGGGCCGGTCCAGCGGGGCTGCTCGTTTTTGGTCCGCTGAAAATTCCTCACTAGGACCCAGTCACCGGGATTGATGGTGTGACCTGGATCCACAGATGCTGGTGGCAAGTTATCATGAACCTGTTGATGCAAGACACACAATTTAGCAGTCAAATCATACAAATAGTCCACCAACACAGGATATTCGATGTCACTAAACTTCACTGGCCTCGGCACTCCCCACACATTCGCCGGACGGCCAAAAACAATTTCATAGGGACTAAGGCCAATCCGGAAATGCACTGTAGTTCTAGTTGACAAAAGTGCCAACGGCAAAGCATCTGGCCATTGGAGACCAGAACTCGCCTGAATTTTGGCTAACTTTAGCTTCAAAGTGCCATTGTAACATTCCACTAGTCCAGCTGTTTGGGGGTGATTTGCGGCATGAAACTTCTGTCGGATTCCCAACCCTTCACACACTCTCTTTATAACCTTCCCCACGAATTCACTCCCATTATCACTCCATACCATCCTTGGCAATCCAAACCTAGGGAAATATTCTTTGAGCAAGACTCTAGCTGTGGACAAGGCCGTATTGTCTTTTAGGGGGTATGCCTCTACCCATCTAGAAAAGGCACAAACAACTACAAGGACGTATTTCAGGTTGTTACACCTTTCCATGTGGATAAAATCCAATTGCAGAACCTCGAACGGATACGTCGGAGGCGCAAAGTGACCAGCTGGAGTTGGAGTTCCCTTGCCAGGATTATACATCAGACACACCATACAATTCTTGACCACATTCTCAGCACATTTGGGAATTCCACCATTCTGCCATACTGGAGCCAACAACTTACAAATTCCTTTCACACTAATGTGAGACAAACCATGTGCCATCGTAACTACCGCAAGCACATATGCATCTGGCAACATCCATCTTTGGGGTTCTGATAACTCAACTCAACAACCAGTCGAATCCAATCTACCCGTAGTTTCTCTCCACACGCTCTTTTCACTTTTAGTGGCTTCAGCTTGGATTGATTTCACACTCTCAATCGTATCTTCACACATTCCCACTGCGCCAATCCATCTCACAGGGCCTGCAACATACATTCGACTCATCACATTTCTCGCTGTTTCTTTCGCAACTTCATCCGCAAACGCATTACCACGACCAACATCATCCGTAACCTTCCGGTGAGCACTACACTTCACAATCGCAACTTGCTTCGGCAAAGTAAGTGATTAGAGAAGCTCATTCACCAACTGTCCATGTTGAATCTTAGTCCCATGGGATGTCACGAATCCCCTTTCTTTCCACAAGCGTCCAAAACTATAAGCAACACCAAACGCGTACTGGCTATCGGTGTACACATTCACTCTCTTTCCCTCAGATAAAATACACGCTCTTGTTAATGCAATCAACTCTGCTGCTTGCGCCGAATTATGGCTCACTCGAGCAGTTTCAACAACTGTGCTTAATGTCGTGACGGCATATGCTGCAGTCGTATCACCCTTCGGGAGCTTGTAGTATGAACCATCAACCCATAGTGTACCATCAGGATCCAAAAGAGGAGTGTCTTTCAAATCGACTCTACCCTTCGTTTCCTCTTCCGTCCTCAAAAAACAATCATGCTGTTCCTGATCATCTGTATCCACAGAAATCGGCAATAATGTCGCTGGATTTAATACATTGCACCGCTTGATGTGCACATGACTAGCCAAAAGCGTCAACTCATAACCCGACCACCTCGCACTAGTAAGGTGTTGAGTCTTGGTACGATTTAACAAAGTGTCCACTGCATGTGGAACCATAACAACCAACTTATTGTCCATCACCAATCCAGCAGACTGTCGAATAGAAACAGCCGCTGCCGCTGTAGCTCTCAAGCAACTTGGCAACGCTCTAGCTACCGGATCTAAAGTCGACAAGAAATACGCACATGGACGCTGGTTATCACCAAATTGTTGAGTCAAAACTGACAATGCACAACCCTCTCTCTCGTGGACGTACAGTGTAAAAGGCTTACTGTAGTCGGGAGTACCCAACACTGGAGCAGAACACAACGCATCACGCAATTCAGAAAAACTCTTCTGACAATCGTCAGACCAAGGAAGAGGATTCGGTATATCCTTACAAGTCAATGCCAACAGAGGTTTGGCCAGCAGAGAAAAATTCGGAATCCACTGCCTACAATACGATGTGATACCCAGAAAAGCACGTACCTCTCTCTGCGTATTTGGCACAGTCATTCGAGCAATCGCTTGAATTCGTTCTGGGGTCAACCTTCTTCCCTCCTTCGACAAGAGATGACCTAAGTAGGTCACTTCTTGGCGACAATACTGCAACTTTGAAGGTGACACTTTATGATGCAAGTCAGACAAATGTCGTAACAAAGAAAGAGTAGCTTCTTTACAAATTTTCTCATCATCAGCGGCCACTAACAGATCATCCACATACTAAATAAGAGCAGCACCAGCAGGCAACACAAGAGTATCAAGCTGAGTCTTCAAAGCCTGGCTATAAATGGAAGGACTTTCAAAATAGCCTTGAGGAGCGCGTTTAAACCGGAAACTTGGTCCTCCTAAACAGAAGCCAAAAATATCTCTACTCTCCTCGGCAATTGAAATGCTAAAGAAAGCATTCTTCAGATCTATAACCGAAAACCAGGCAGCTGAAGCTGGAATCATGGTCAGCAAAGCAGTAATGTCTGGGACAACTGGGAACTGTGGCACGCCAATCTTATTAAATTCTCGAAGATCGATCACAAACCTGCAGACAGGTGGCTGAGAAGAATCAGTACGCTTCAAGACAGGCAAAACCGGACTGTTACACACATTACCTCTCGTTTCTTCAATCACATCTTTCTCAATTAAATCATAAATTATTGCTAAAAGCGCTCTTTCACCTTCGCTAGAAATCCTATACTAGGGGATACGTGGCAATTTGACATTCGCTTTAAGCGTTACAACGTAAGGTGGAATCTCCAAAAGACCCACATCATTAGGACCAGTAGCCCAAAGAGTATCAGGGAGAGAACGCAATTCCGGTGGAAGCCGATCTTTAGACAAATACATCGGAGAGATCACTTTCTTACCCAATGTAAGTTGTAGTCCCGAAGGAGAACAATGCAATGTCGCATTCAACCTTTTCAACAAATCCAAGCCTAACAAATTCTCACCACAACCTGTCGTTAAAATGAGGTGCTTCTAATTCACAAGGCCCTATAAAAAGAGACAAGGGACTAGAAACTGGATTACGAACTGGGGCGCCAGAGAATCCTACCGAAACATTCGTTAAGCCAGACAAAGGTGCGCCAGGGAGTTTAGAGTGCATGATAGAACTCTTCGCTGCACCAGTATCCAAAAGAAAAGGCTCTACCACACCCGATGTGGCTACTGCAACATAAGGCCCACTCTGATCTACTGGAACCGACACTACTCCCTCTCTTTGTCCATGGCTGTCCTAGCAATCATTATAGTCAGTATTCTCACTTTCGACATAATAGTCATCAGCATAGTACTGAGTCGACTGACCAGATGTCATTTTCTGTTGATCAAAGCAATTCATAGAATTTTGTGGGGGAAAGGAACGTTCGTTCTGAGGAAACGCACCACGTCCTCTACCCCTAGACACTTTCTGAAAACCACCACGGCCTCTCGGGCCGGCATACCACTCACACGCTGTCGCAACACAGGGCACTCATTTTTATAATGACCTTCCTCCTTACAATACGCACACTGATTCAAACCCAAGGGTGGTCTTGGAGGAAAATACCCAACATTCTGTTGCGGTCTCTGAAATGGCGGAGGTTCTTGCTGATTCGAGCGAGGCGGATACGCCTGCTGCAAAAGAACCTTTGTCTTTAAGTCTTTAGTCTTTTTCTCTGCTCTATCTTTCTCGTCCTTATCCCTATTCTCATAGTAGTGTGCAGTTGCCAATATCTGGGCCTACGAAGAAACAGCCCAAGAACTTTCAGAATCTTTCAACTTATTACATAGTTCAGGCAGTAAGTTAAAGACGAACTTATCTACGAACAATCTTTGCCCAACTTCCGTACTCATATCCTGACCACTATGGTCTATAAATGTCTCTTCAAATCTAGTGAAGAAATCAGATACACTTTCGTCCTTCTTTTGCTTACAAGCTGCTAACTTGTCCCAATTTACTCGTAACGCTGGCATCGTCGTTTTCATAGATCTATAATTCTGCCAGGTAGATCTGCCACTAGAGCCTTAGGTTTAGCACCACCAACCTGTCTAGCGTCCGCAGCAGCAATATTGAGCCATGTGTCACCTAATTCAACTGCATGATCCTCATGACGAATCTTTGCCCATAGAGGTTGAGGTACTACGTTACCCAACAGCATATCTATATCAGCCAAATTCATGATGCATGCGTCAACTGTCTGGGACAATTCTTTGTAATAGCCAGCTGGATTTTTATGGGGATCAGGTAAAGACTGTTTAAGGGCCAATACTTCTACTCTCTTCCATGGCACATGTACCCATACTCTTTGAAAATGCGCTGGTTGTCTCACTTTCCTCCTAACTGCGGAATCAGGCTCAAACAGTCGCTGAGAAGGGAAATCGTTTCTAAACGCAAGTACCATCGCAACTGCTTTCTCAATTCCGGGACCCACTATCGTCCCTTTTACAAACTCAGACTGGACATTTAGCAATTCTACAGGGACTGAACCCAAATCATTATCTTCCCATTCCTCACGAAGGAAAGTACACATAACTTCAAAAACATACCTTTGTTTCGGTGCCTCCCACTGTTGGAAGACATCCATAACTGATTCTAAGTTATACCTCGAAACATTTGAAACCCATCTGCGAGCCAAAAGATCTAACACTGCCCGTTCTTCGGGACCAGGAAGCTGACTACGCATTTGTTTACGTGCAGAAACAGGGGTCATACTCAATGACCCAAAGAAAGGAGACAAAAGACCAGTAACAGTATCAGTCATTCGTTGTCGAGCAGAAGGAGAAGCTGTCATAAGGACAGGAGACAAAGTATTCAGAGGTGATAGAAGCATAGGGTTAGTAGCAAGAGAAGTTGAAGGTACAGGAGAATAAGGTAAAGTAGTTCCAGACAAAACCGATAGCAAAGTCGGCTGCCCCAGAGGAGGCTGCGCCGTAGGAGGAAAAACCAGCTGAGGAGGAGCCGGTGGTTGAGCAGCAACAAGAGGTTGTGCAACTGGAGGTTGCGGAGGTGCCGCAGCACTCTGTGCATAAGGGAGTGGCAATCTCAACAAATGTGACATCAAAGGATCCTTCTCAGGGTCCTTCGTTGCATTCTCAAGAATAGGTGGCAATGCTGGATAACATTTATCAGCAGCCATGTTATGTTGCCTGACACCTCAATTGCTTTATCTTCTTCGTCTTCTTTAAACTGCCTGGCAGCTTGCATTATCGACAACCCCTTTTCTCTCATCTTTTTTAGCTTGTTTGATTTCTCGTTGTCTGGCTTCTTTACGCCACAGGCGAAAGGAGTCAAACATTGCCGGCCGGGCTTTCTTCCTAAACAATTTCGTTTCTAGATTATCTAAAATCTCAGTATCAAAACTACCATGTTGGGGCCATCGTAAAACCCCATCTTTCCTAGTGTAACGGACCCATACTTCATTAAACGAAATAGGGCCCACGCCGTGTTTAGAATAGAGCTCATAAGTCGGAGTTCCAACTGGAGGTATCGGACATGAATCCTCCAATCGGGAATCCCTGTTGCAACCACAACCAAACCAAGTACCAAATTTGCTACGATTAGGCATCTTCACTCACTAACCGAGCTTCAAACTTTAAGGGATTATCCACAACGATAGTCTCGCAAATATACGAGTCCCTCGGCTTTGGAAATTTCAATTTTCAAATCAAAACTAAGGACCAAACAAACTAAGAACCAAGAACCAAAAACTAAGGACTGGGAGCGATCCACTTATACTTAACTGAGGTATCAGTCACGTCACCAGAAGGCCCGTCTATCGTCTCGCCTTACAAAGCTTCACAAAGGGGAGTCCAAGGCAGGGTGATAGTCAGGGCAGCGGTCCTTCGTAGCCGTCCAGAAAGCGGGTAACCTCGCAGCAAAGACCTTCAGTCCACGTTCGACATACCGGGGTCGATGAAGTGGGGGCCCTCTTCCGGAATTTCCTCACGAAGCTCCTCACAATCTTCAGGCTTGGACCGGTACCGCTGAAGTCGCCCTACGTTGGGCGCCAACTGAAGAACCGGGTTATTTAAGACCCAGCAGCGCCAGGGGCACACCCAAAGTCTTCGGATTCACCTGTCTTAGAGTACAGAGACACGGGACTCTTCGTGGTGACATCAAAGATCGAATTTATTGAATGCAGCCAGTAACAGAAGTCCCAGAAGTTATCATGGTATGTGTTCTAAGGAGACTGCTCAATTTTACAAAGCAAGTCATCCCTTTTTATGCCAAAAAATCACATTCCAGACAAAAACCTTACATTTACAAACTGTTCAATCACATGTATCCACACTCAAAGTATCGCATGACGGTAAAACCCACTTTTCAATTACCCGGCCCATGATCAAACATCGGAAAAAACCCAACATTCTTCTTAAGACAGGCTGAACGAACCCATAATAAAAAAGGCCACAACCCATATCATAAATAAGCCATAAAGGAAGAAACAGAAACAGGTGGGAGAAAGATAAGACATATTTGTGTGTAGTAAAATTTTACGATGTCCTGTGCTTTGATCCTCAATCTTGATCAGCTACTGGGAAAGGAACTGGCCTGACAAGGTCGGCTTCAGGCAACAGGGTCAGTTCGCTCAGGTCATTCAGAAGTCAGCTAAAGTGTACGTGTGCTAAAGACTCGTTCGGCCGTAGTCATCGGCCTATGTGAGGGCAACCACAAAATGGCTGCCATATACAAAATGGAAACCAAGGTTCAGAACGGAATCTTCAAATACACTACGAATCCTTGTGCGTAACGTAGCGAAATCACTCGTACTTGCCGAACTCATCGGTTACGGTTCCTCGTTACCCAAATCGTAACGGAACCATGACATTTGAAACATGGGTTCAGAATTCACGGAACCTCACCACCTTGATTGACTTTTGGCGCATACACATTGAAACCGAGGTACCCAGAATATTACTTGATTAATGAAGGTGCTTATGTACATAGTTTGAAGCCGACCCCCTTGTATAGAAACATTTCCACACTGTTGACTTATAGATTGCATGATAGGAGCCCCATCAAAATAACTCAATTCCCAATGCGAGAAGTTCACCCAATTTACCATCCGGAAATTCCTGCAATAACAGTTCAGCATGGGGCGTTTACCAGACAGGCTGTGCCTGCCCCCTTTCAGGAATAACGGGTCTATAGTCTATGGAAGAGAAGTGAAGTTCTGGTCCTTAAGGCTACGCTGCCTGACCCTAGGAAAATTCCTTCTGCCTATTATAAAGAATTGACGGAGTCTGCCTCCTCTACTGTGATGACCCTTGCTGACGATGAAATGTTTTTGGTTTACTAGTTCCAGTTGATATTTGGCAGCAAGTACATACTCAAGATCATGTTGCCGAATTGGGTGGAACATGGGATGTGATTAAAGTCTGGGATTGAGATAGGAAGCCAGGAGTTAAACCATGCACTGAGTTACTTGCCTTGCCCGGCTGTATGATAGCATACATGCATATTCTTATTCTGCCCATGATAGTTAGTTGGGACAGATTGAACAATTAGTGTGTGTCTGATTTCTTCACTAGATTTGAAGAAACGTTTTTGGATTACAATGGGCAGAGTATGTCTACAGAATGAGGAGTCCTTTTATTTGTTGAGAGGTTTGTCATTAATCTCCTCCCTGAAATAATGTCCAGACTCCAGGCGTCTGAGAGCACTTGGTCTACGTCATTTCCTTCTGTGATTTTAAATATGGCCCAATATTATGAGCATAGGGATAATGAAGAAAAAAGACAAAAATGACAAAAAGCATAAAGATTTGAAGACCAAGGTATTATTGCAACAAGCACATCGAGGTAACACAAAGAGACAGGAACCCCAACAACAGCTTCCTCGTACTAGACAGCCTCCAGCTACACCTTTGAGGCAAAATCAGTGTGCGTATTGTAAGGAGGAAGGCCACTAGCGCAGACAGTGCCCCATTCTTTTGCAAAAAGTCTTGTCCACTCGTGGGCGAGGTTCTGGAAACAAGGGTCTCAGGATTAATAGGCAGCAACGTACTTCTGCCACTGTAAACTGTAGACCGTTCTGACAATTATTTCGATGACGCTAGATACAGGTAATACTACAATGACAATTATGACATTGAAGACGTGACGAGGATGTCTTACAGCTAGCACAGCCAGGGACAGGATATGGGAGCAGTTCAGGTACCTGCAAACCAATGTGGCCCTTATGTTAAGATAGATCTGCAAGGATCTCCCAAGGAGTTCCTGGTGGATACGGGTGCCATGAAAAGCTCTATTGCCCGACACCTGGCCCCAGGGGCACCCCTGTCTGGCCATAATAATGTTTCAGTGGGTTTTTCAGGAGTATCGCTTATAAGCCCCATCTCACACCCCCTTACTTTTAGCATTGGTCTTTTACTGTGGATTCTTCATTTCTTTTAACATCCAATTGTGGTGAGAATTTGATGGGTTTGGACGTACTAAAGAAATTGCCTGCTACTATTTATTGTTCTCCAGACGGTGTTTATATTACAATGGGCCCGGATATAGGTACCAGACAGTGTCTATCTAAAGATGCCCCCCTTCCACCTGAATTTGATGAAGTACCCCCTACGTTGTGGGCTACTGGTGATACCGATGTAGGTTTATGTCATATATCCCCAGTTTTCTCACAGGTTAAGGATAATGCCGTATTACCCCGCATTTCTCAATATAAAATACAATACCTCATCCAGGAGAACGAGCCCTTCTTCAAATAGTTCAGGATTTAATACGTAAGGGAGTCGTTGAGGAGACTACAGGTAATGTATGTAATAGTCCTATTTTCCCGGTCCTGAAAAGGACTCTTTCAGATTTCTCTGATAAAGATGATGAGGTATATCGTTTTGTGATTGATTTGCGAGGTTACTAAAATAGTAGTCCCACAATTCCCAGTGGTTCCTCACATCAGTACACTTTTCTCCATTATTGATTTGAAGAATGCATTCCTTAGCATTCCTATGTACCCAGATAGCAGGTAATTGTTCGGGTTTACACTAGCTGGTAAAGGTTTTTGCTTCTCTCTCGCTCCTCATAGGCTATACTGAAAGTCCTAGTATTTATAGTTAAGCATTGAAAGGTCTTTTAGATTCACTATCACTTTCTCCAGGTAATGTATTGGTCCAGTATGTCGATGATTTGTTAATTGACTCTGACAAGGAACATGGTTGGAAGGATACTACAGTAAAATTATTGTTACATTTGGCCCATCATGGACATAAGGTATCCCTTTCGAAGTTTTCAGTATTGTCGACAAGAGGTCACCTATTTAGGTCACCTACTGTCGAAGGAGGGTAGCAAGTTAACACCAGAGCACATTAGTACCATTGTTAAAATGCCCATTCCAAAAACAACAAAAAAATGTGTGTGCTTTTATAGGCATTAATTCCTACTGTCGCCAGTGGATCCCTAACTATTCTCTATTAATCAAACCTTTGCTTGCTCTGAAGCAAGATATTGTAAATTGGAAGAAGCTCCCGCTGTCACTGTTAGGCAGTGTAGCGCCTTTCAAGATGATGTCATTGGCCCGCTTCCTCGACTCATTGCAGAACTTCCCTGACGTAGTTCCAGCACACTATTTCAGGGAGATAGAGGGCCTGCAGAGGGACTTGCTCTGGGACAGAAGGCACTGAATAGCTCTGACTAAACTTGCCCTAAATTGGTATGACAGAGGGATCAGTCTACCTGACCTCAAGAAATAATACTGAGCTGACCACCTAGCCGCCATTAACCAGGGCACCTACCGTCACCCAGATGACTCGGGATATGCCATGGACAGATGGATACTACAATGGGGGAATTATAATAGGGCACTGTCGGAGGGAAGGTCGGAAACAGAAGCGAGAAGGCCGTATGGGGTCAATATTGTAGGTTTATTAAGGTAGTATAACAGTGGTTGGGGAAGAGGGTAGTTGAGAAGGAATCGTCTGGTTGGCCAAAACAGATAAAGAGATGATTTCAGTGTTCTTTCCTGGCGTTGTCTTCTATTGTAGGGTCAGGTGTTCCTAGGAGTTCTGGTCTTCTGTCCCTGGTTGGAGGTCCACGGGGTACCAGTTAACTCAAAAAGAAGAGAGAACAACGGTCACTGTTTAGCCCTTTCCTAAATGAAGCTCTAAAAAAACGTCACCACACCATGCATCATGGGGATAGGATATCAAGGTGAAGGAGGGTAGGCTTTAAAGAAGGAGGTCACATGAGGTTGCTGGTGCACGTACGGAGCCTCAATCTGGTCAGTGTTTTGTGCTGAGGGGAAGGTTTTTAAAGGGACAGTCTTGTGAAGGGTGCCTAGGGCATAAACAACCAGTGCCCGGTGACCCTTTCTGCCACCCAGCCGCCCAGCCTCCCACTCTCCCACCCCTTACTCCCTCCCTTGTGAACCCGAGGTAACGGCTACGTCCCGCTGTCTGCCACAACTCTCCGGGAGTTGTGGCGGCTCGTGCGTGCCCCCGGGCTCCACCAGTCTTCAGTTCAGACGTCCGGATCTTCGAACTCGTCCGCGGCAGTCTTCTCCTTTTCCTCTCCGTTGTCGTCCGTGGTCTTGGTTCCAGGCTCCTCGGTGACGTTGAAGGGGTCCGTTGCAAGTTCAGCGTCTCCTCCCGGCGTTGTAGGTCTAGGTCCAGCGAGCGTGCCTACATCATCCTCTTCTGGCTTTTTCTGCCCCTCCTGACCTTCCTGTGACGTTCCCGATTAGTCCGTTCACCAGGGTCCGCTTTCTGAGGTAACCACTTCCGGTTCAGGTTCTGCGTACTGTGGGGCAGGGAAAAGAGGCTTGGTTATTGTACAAGCCGATTTGGAGGAGCTGTCGTCTTTGTTTTCATCAGGGCGGTAAGGAATCCACTGTCCTTTATATGTATTCCCCGGTACCTCCTCACAGGCACTATACACAAAACCCCGGCAGCTCCCTCTGACGGGGCCGACTAAGCACTCTGTTCAGATATGGCATGCAGCGAACAGAAGCCTGGAGTGGGAGGGGAAACTGACACTGGCGACTCCCCTATGGGACACTGAGCGACTAGGCACCCTGCGGACCACCAGAGGGATTGACAAAGGGACCTAATTGGGATCTCAAAAGTAGGGGACCTGTGGGTAAAAGGCGATATGATAATGTTTGCTTCTCTACAGAAGGATTACGACCTTGCTGACTTTGAATATTTCAGATACTTGCAAGTTCGCCACTCATTACTGGCACACCTCCAAAAAGGCTGCTCCCCTCCGGAATCCCCGCTCTTCGATGACAGGTTCCTTGTTAGCCGCCTGCCGAAGAAAGCTATTTCCCTGACCTGCAAGAAACTAATCAATAATACTGGTGATCCCCTCCAAAAAATGAGAGAGAAATGGGAAAGAGACGGCCTAGGATTGGAAGATGAGGAATGGCAAGAAGCAGTGGCCTCTCCAAGAGAAGTAGCAATCTTGGCCAAATTGCGGCTCGTCCAACTTCAAATACAACACAGGGTTTACATCACGGGCCTGGTCTGGTGCGAATGGGCCGGGCGGAGAGTGGGGCTCCCAGGAGACAGTGCGGTCGGGAGGGCACCATAATGCATACGCTGTGGGAATGTGAGCATATACAGCAGTATTAGCGCAAAATTCACACTGTCCTTAGTGAAGTACTCGCACCTACTATGCACCCTGAAGCCAAAAGGTGCCTACTGAACGTGTGGGAGCCTACAGACCTGACCAGTAAACGCAAACGCTGGGTCACACTAGCTCTGATAATAGCAAAGCGCAATATCGCTCAAATGTGCACACGCATCCAAGGTGGAAGCCTGGAAAGCAAACTTGGACTGGTGTATGTTCCGGGAAAATACTGTGCATGTAGCGCAGGATGCCCCAAAAAGTGGTCCAGTATCTGGAGTGATTGGAACCCATATCGAGGTGCCATTTGTAACCCTCCTGGTGTTCCCTTGCTTTATGATCTCCCCTCACCATGAACACCTAAAGTACTCCTGCATGCCTGTGCTGTAATGATTAGTGCTAAGGATTATTGATATGTGATTGATCTATCTCCTCAAAATGTAAACGGAATTGTTGTTTTGTTATGACTAATAAAACATTTTTTTTTTAACTGCTTACATTACAATGAAATAAGTGCATGAGCCTTTGCCTTAGACGCCTGATTGTCAGCATTCTTTTAAGCAACTAAAAACTGCGATTTGCTCTGCTCCAGAGCACGGTATGCCTGACTATAAGAAACCTTTTGAGCTTTATGTCCACGAGATGGCTGGTTGTGCCCTTTCTCTCTTGTCTCAATGATTTGCTGATAGACAGAGACCATACGCTAATTTTTTTGCTGTGCGTGACCCTATCGCAAAAGCCCTCCCGAGCTGTCTGCGAGCAGTTGCAGCTGTGGCCACTTCAATCAGACAATCGGCTGAACTCGTACTTGATACTGATTTTACAGTTATGGTACCTCATGCTGTGGATACACTTTTGAACAAAACAAGGACATAGCACCTTACCAGTGCACGTCTTACTGGTTATTAACTGACATTGTTTGCTAAGCATATTACGCTTAAAAGATGTGCTTGTTTTAATTCAGCCACGTTACTGCCCCTCCCTTCCAAAAGCGATGCAGTCGACAAGCATGACTGTATTTTTGGAAAGAGGAAGAGATGAAGGGACAGGTAGCCCTGACTGATGTTCCCTTATCTGACCCCAAAGGATAACTATATGTCGATGGCTCTTGTTTTAAATGATCAAATAGCGCACCTACTGCAGCTTATGCTATTTCTACTTTGCGCACAGTGGTGGAAACATCACGAGTCCCTTATCAGTCTGCCTAGGTGGCAGATCTTGTGGCTCTTATACAAGCCTGTGAATTGAGTGAGGGCTTGGTTGTCAATACCTACACAGACAGCCAATACGCATTTAGGGTTGCACATACTTTTGGGTGATTGTGGGCAGAGAGAGGGTTCCTTACTTCTCATGGCACCAAGATACAGCATGGCCATCTTATACTGCGGTTTACATCTGCTTTAACACTCCCCAAGAAGATGGCGATCATCAAGTGCGGCGCACATAGGAAAGTAACAGCTGATGTAGGTAGAGGAAATGCGTTTGCAGAATAGACAGCTAAGGAAACTGCTCGTAGCAAGATGAAGAGAATGTTTGTTGCAGGTTCAGATAGATGGGTTCCTAAGATTACCATTTTTGAAAATACTGTTGAGAGTGTGAAAGAGATACAACGTGAGGCAACGGTAGAAGAACAAGCGATATGGAAGGAAAGTACGGGATAATTAAATGACGTACGGTGTTGGATTGACAAGTCTGGAGAACAGAAATGGATGTTACCTGAGGCATATGTGCTTCCTGTGGTTACTATGGCTCATGGCCAAGCTCATATTAGTGAAAAACGCATTTCTAAATTATTGGTTCCGGTTTGGTGCAATGATAACACTTCTAGAACGGCTACACATTTAGTTAAGAATTGTATGATTTGTATGATACACACTCCAGGTAAGGGTACCCCTACACCATCTGGCAATTTTGCACCACCTACATTCCCCTTTGAAGTCCTTTAAATGGACTTTTTTGAGTTGGAACATTGCAATAATCTCAAGTATGTCCTAGTGGTTATATGCACGTTCGGTAAATTGGTTGAGGGGTACCCTACTATAGACAAAACAGCCCCCATAACTGCGAAGGTACTCCCTAAAGAGTTTTTTCCTCGTTTTCGTATGCCCCGAATTATCTGGAATAATAACAGATCTCATTTTCATGGGAAAGTGATTTGATTAGTGTGAGAAGGTTTGCACATCAAACAGAAATTGAATGCTAATAATCATCCACAGTCAGCGGGTTTGCTTGAGAAGTACAATGGCACTCTCAAACTGAAATTGGCAAAAATTCTAGATAGGGCAGGGTTGAAATGGCCTGATGCTCTCCCGCTAACTCTTTTGTCAACTAGAAATACAGCACATTCTAGAACAGGTTTATCTTCTTTTGTAATCGTCTTCGGGCGCCCAGCAAATGTCTGGGCGTCCCTCGTCCGAAGCCATTTTCTGACATTGACTATCCTGTAGCTTGATTATCTTGGACAATTGACAGAAAGTTTGCATGCTATTCACCAACAGGTGTGAGAGTCCCTACCTCCTAAACCAGTGGGACCTGGCCACAACATCCAGTCAGGTGATTAAGTCTTAGTACGGAATTATCTGAGGAAGAAAAGTTTGGGGCCCTGATGGAAAGGTCCTGAGCAAGTTCCTTTGGTGACGCAGACTGCTGTGAAGGTTTCTGGTTGAAAGATCTGGGTGCACGCCATCCACTGCGGGAGAGTACCTTTACCGCTGCCATATGACCAGTGGGTCAAGGAGGGAATAGGAGATGTTGAATGTGAGCAAGTTCCCAGATTTGACCCCTTCAGTGATGCGTAACTGATCTGGACACAAACAAAGAAGGAGAACTGCGACGTTTTGAACTAGGCTGTCCCACCAGAAATACTAGCTACCCAGGAGCCTCTGTTCAGTGATCATTTTATACAAGAAACAGTGGTTCCAGTGGCGCTATAAATGCATGATCAATAATCAATACACAACATAATGTCTAATAACAATTTGAAGGTTTCTGGGGATGTAGGAGGGAAAAACAAGGTTCATAATACCGAATTTATATCATCGTTGACATTGTATTGTTTCAGAGATAGATAACTTAAATATCTACATTGTACACATAGTGTTTTTGAAGAGTGCAAAGGTGTCCCAAGTGTATTGTGAGAACCGAAGAAAAAAGTGAAAATACAGTTGAGTGACAACAAGTGAAATATATACACTGTTTCTACAGGGGATAGTTTACAAGGGAAAAACGACCATTAAAGCAATTGTCATAAACAAAAATGTTACAATGACTATCTTCAATCATAGACACTTTTTGTATGGTTCATTTCCATATCGCGTCGATGGCGTTTTGACCCGTGGGAGGATGGAGGATCTCGTCAGGACTGGGGGGAATGTGGGACATCTGGGTAAAGCGGGCACAATGGCTCGGTGAAAAGAGCCAACCATGCGTGAAATAAGGAGGATAAAATTACTTACAGTGGACCCAGACGGGTACACTATGAGTGGTGCGATCGATGACAATGGTTCCCGCTCATTGGCAGGGTATCCGAGTGTGTACCACCGGGGCGGCCGAGGGGTATACAATGGCCACTGATGGAGCTGTATTTTGCACGGTGAATGTGGCAACCCAGGAAAATGTCTGGGGAGAGTAGCGCGATCGCTACTTGCAGTCTTTCTCAATCGGACTTAGGGGGCCCATCAGTCCGATAGGGCCCTACAACTTGGCAAACATTTATGGGACTGCTGCCACAAGGGATAAATACTACTCTGTGGGGTATATTTAAATTTGAAAACCCTCTTCAGAGGTCAAAAGTACCCTTTGTGGCAAAGACAGGTGGAAAATGCAGACGTGTTTCCAATCCCAAAGGGAAATCACAGGATTTTCATCAGCGCTAAGGCATGGTGTAACGTGCAAGTTAAAATGAAAACGAGTTACCTAAAACTGGAAACCACTTTCCTTTATGTAGTGTGTACTAACCATATTTACATTGATTTTTAAAGTACCTGAAGCTTTTATGGTGCACTCGTTGTGCTTCTCAAATAACATTGATGTCACGTTTTCAAGACCTAAAAGAACCAGGACATTTAATGTCAATGTAGCCATATTTTAACATTGTATCCTACAAGAGCCCAAGTTTGTTGGAGTGCGACTTACAATTATACCGACGGGAGGAGGTTGGAAGAACGAACATTCAAATGTATTTCCATCATGAATCATTCAGTGAAACTTTCGCCATCACGGAGCAGTTACCCCGCTGACTGCATTAAGGAAATAATAATAAACAAAGGGTTTTATTTTTGTGTCTAGTTGTTTAAATAGCTTACACCATTTGCACGAACAAACTTAATGCACTTACTTAAAAGTGTGTGCACTCGCGGCAGCCAGTGACCAGCTTTCGGGTTTTTCGAGTCGTTTCTCTGTAACAATAATTAAACTACAATGACGTCCCTTATCTGTTGTCTTTATCAGAGACATATTCTAACAACAGAAGGGAGGTACACAAAATGGGCCACTCACTTTAAGCACTTCTGCAAGCTAATTTTCAACACAATCCTCCAACCGCTCGAGTCAATCGGTAAGTGACTCGAAGTTGAAAAGGAGGAAGTGGGGGGGGGGGGGGGTCCCAAAGATAAAGGGTAAAGGTAGGGGGCGGGGCAGTACCCTACCTGACGCGCGCACCACTGAGTAAATAATCTGACCCACGATTGGGTCACAGGAACCCCAGGGCAGGTCAGCACACTTTTGGGGGCAGGTCGGGAAGTCGCTGCTGGTATAGCAGGACCCTCATTGGAAGCAGCTTCCCGCCTGCAACGATATATGGCCCTGCAGGTGTTACTTGTGGGCAGGGGCCGCAGGGCACAGACACTTAAGGTCAAAAAGGGGTGTGACGAAGAAGGCAACCATCGGCTGCAGCGTGGGCGGGGCGGCGCCGCACAACGCTTTGAATCCGCCGCACACTCGGCGGAATCTAGCCCAAATTTCGGCAGCCCGCCCAACACGATTTTTTCTCGCGCAATCGGGCAAAATATCGCCCAATTGTGCGAGAAATAGCCCAATCTGGCAACCCTGCTCAACACACTGGATTTGTCTACATCCTGTTCAACAGGAAGAGCAAAAAACGTTTTTTTGGAGGATTATGGGATTTGTAGTTCCCTTAACCACTTTTTGTAGTCGTGTTATTAATCACGCATTTCGCTCTGAATTCGAAAAGCTCGTTCATTGACACAATGTTACTTGTGTATCTTTTACTATTCAAAATAGAGAGCAACTTGCATAAATTATGTAGATGGCAACTGAATGCCAAACGGTGAAGTGGAACCATGATATGAGGATGTATTTGTAAACGGGTGTAAAGGGCATTGTTAGACTGGTTCTTCATGTGTTATATCATCGGTACTGCCTGCGAACTGATTACTGTTTGTTCATTTAATACGCGTATTCTACACCACAGTCTCCTACCCGGACGGCATTAACATTTTTGTTGGGAAGTGTGGGATCTATAAAGTTTTTTAAAAAAACATGTTTGAGCTGAGGATCCTTAGTGAGTATTTCAAACAGCATTGAGTTATATTCTTTACAGAAGGATCTATAAAGTTTTTTCAAAAAGACGTGTTTAGGCTGAAGGACACTTTTACATGAAGATTTTCAGTGTGTATCTCAATCAGCAAACAGTTGGATTATTTACAGAGGACTCAGCGCAGAATTTGATGCAATTCAGACATTTCGTTCAAGCCATCCGTAACACAATAGTATTTCAAGATTAGATAAGCTTTTCTCCTTTGAAGTAATATATCAACATGCACAAAACCCCCCTTCTTTTTTCTTGTATAAGTTAGCATTTGCTGCACCATTTTATGTTTAGACGCCATTTTAAAGACAATCTGAACTAATCTTTGTTTATTCTGAGAAATGCCCTTTGCTAAGTTTCGTTTCTGCAATGAAGAACTTTTAATGCCAGCCATAGCTTTCCCACTAGATAGAGGCCCTCTCCCACTTGTCTGGTAGCCTTATTGCATTACCGGGTGCAACAGCCTTGGACTGTGCTGGGTTTTGAGAGCAGAAGCCTTTTTTTTAAATTTAACGGTCCAGCTGCATCTGCCTGGAAAATTCCACTATCGTCATGTTTTTAACTAATCATGAAATGTACATAATGTATCTCTATGCTTGCTGAGCTTCAGTTCCCTCTGTACCACTCTTAGAGACTGTGCAGCCGGGGCTCCGCTCTGAGTGTAGATGAATAAACAGTTATTGGTGTATATTCTGCACTGTCTCCACGACTCTTCATTTGGTATGGAAGGCTGAGTGGTGGTCTACTAGTGACCCGGGTGACCCCAAGCAGGTCACTTCCTTCACATCGTAACAAATCTATGTTTAAACCCTTTTTTTAACAAATTTTTTGTGCATCACAATCGATTAAAAAAACTTGATTTGGTTGAATTAAGTTGACGGAAAGAATTTGTTCTGGCTACTTAATCTATGTATAAATTAACGCTTGGCAGACGTGTTCTGTCCCATTATCATGTTCTCCTAATTACATCAACACAAAATGAAACTGTGGTAATAAGAAACTGTTTGCAAAATGAGTTCCATGTGAATACTTGTCATAAAGTAAATACTTAATACCCAGTTCGCATGGACATATAGGTTGCTCTTGTGTTTTGAAAAACCAGGATATAACTGGATGGTCCTGGGCTTCACCCAGGACCATCCCTCCACCCTCATGATTGACTTTATATGGGACCAATAAGTGAAGAGTACTCAGAATCCTTGGGGAAACTGTAGAAACTTAATGGGATATTGAAAAGCAGAATATCTAGTAGTTGTGCAGAAACTGGACTCAGGTTTCTTCCTTCTACCACCGCACTATGCCAATGCCATCAAGATGCAGCTCATCCTGACACCAAGGGCTATAACCTGAGACCCTAGTAGTATGAAGCTTCCCGCTTACCTCATCCCTTGATGTCATTGGCTGGTCCTCTTTACTGCGAGTCTGTTGGTTGGCTCATGGTGTAGCTGTGTCTTGAGGAGGCAGGCATTGGGCATTAGGCAGTCAACCATACTGAGCTTGCTAGTACAAAATAAAGCAAAGGCAGCGGACCAAAAATGCTGCACCTGACCCATTGTTCCAAATAATATTGTTAAACATACATAAGCACAAATGTGCACATCTTGAACTCACAACAACGTTCCGCCCTCTACTTGTGATTCACCAGGGCATCCCATGTCCTGGCTATATGTGCCCCGAATAATAGCCTTGAACAACATTTTGCTCCTCACACGTGCTATAAATAGAGCACCCCCATTGAATCTACCATTGTATTTAGACTGCTTCACAACGGTAATTCTGCTGCCTAGGAAAATAACTAACTGTTCTGGTATTCTAATTTAATTTAATCGTTCCACATCTATAGTAGTCCCCTGGCTTAAACTCGTAACAATTTCCTCCGTTACCTCTGTATTTACAGAGTACAGAGTTGCCTGGCAACGCAACGCTTAGTCCTTTCACCATTTTCTTGTACGCCGCAATGCGTCATCACACTCGCGTACAACCCCGCCCATCCCGGAAACCAGCCCAACCCTATTAAACGCTACCGGGCGCACAACAACCTTAGCGGGGAGGCACGGAGAGGCGAGTAGGTACCTGGCAATTGAACCACGCAGTAACTGTAAGTTAACCTAACCCTTTTTTTGGCCCTAACATCGATCGATCTCCATTCGACTACCCGCGAGACCCGTTTGTGAGACGATCTTTCTTTCTTCAACAGAATACGTTACCTTACGAGGTTTTTCCTTCCCTCTACCCCGAGAAGCCCAAAAGACCCATAGCAGGAGTAAGCCCTGATCACCACGTGGTCTCCAATTGTGTGGTTTATGTATGTTTGTCGAGTGTGAATGTATGTATAAGTGGATAATGATTTCACACCGTTGTTGATTCACGCTAATATTGCAGTGAGGAGCCGAGCCACGCACAACAAAACGCTGAGTGCTGTCGACTGTTGAAATAACGGCTTATTGATCACAGAGCACGCCGATATTGATATAGTATGCGTGTTCGAGCCTCAGGCAGGCTCATTTTTTATTTCACAATAAGTGTGGGCACCATCATTAGATATTCAATGATGAGCAGTCTTACATAACACAATCGTCAATAATGATTTCTGAATGGGATGCACAGTAAGCAAGCAGACACGTGAGAATCAGCACGGCACGACGTTACAGGCTTGTAACATGTATATTCGTGACCTTCTTTCTTTTCCTCCGCAGGTCTTTTTGCTTTTCTCACTCCCATTTGGGTGTGAAGATTTGACTACGACAGATTTTTGTCAGTAGTCTCAAGGAATTTAGGACTGGCAGGTCGTTAGTGTGTCCTGACCACCCACCTTCCTTTTTTCGGTCCTGATGAAAACCCGGTATTTCCATACAACGAGTTGAAACATGTAGACCCTACACATAGTGATACACATGATCATAACATACCTTTTTGTATCCACACACTTGATTTTAATATTGTCCAGTAACTTGCAAATAAAATAATTTTTCACAAAAGTATACCAGGACAATTTGTAACATTTTTTTGTTCACTTCACACACACAAATACCCGCTCCACTGTAATTCAGGTGTCGCAGCACACCCTGATGGCACTCGGCTATCAGGGTGGACCCCGATGATGAAGCATGTCACCAACTAGGTTGGTGAGTGAGGGGTTTTTAAACAAAAGAAGGACTTTCTTCTTTTTGTAGTCAGCCCACTCAGACTGTTTTTTCTAAACAGCCTTTGATGGTACTCCTCTGATGTTTTTGTGCACACACTACAAGCACCTGCTGCCTATGTGCATGAACCAGAAAACGGTTACAAATTGCAATAGGAAACGTAGAGATGCATCACAACAAAAGCCAACAATAAAGAATTGTGATTCTTCTCTTTCCTTTCTTTTTATAAAGTTTCACATATAAACAGTGAAGACAGCCAATGCATTTCATCCACGAAATGGACTTCTTCAGTGCGAATATGAACAAAGAAGAATCTCAGCCTATTGGAGTTAGACCTCCACACCTTTCCTGCATGATGGCCATATTTTTTTGTTGCCATTTGCCAAACCAGTGCTAAAGTGCATGTCTTTCCCCCTTTTAACATGGTTAAATTGACATATTCCCATTTGGCATATTTGACTTAACCTGTAAGTCCCTAGTACCCAACACATATAAGTTATATGTCACTAATGAAATGCAGCACTGATTGTGCAATCCACTACAGTAACAGTGTAAAACATAGCTTAAGGCCTACCAGCATAGTCTGACTATAGGAATCTAAAAACAACCATTTGACCTGTCAAAATAAGCCTTTTTTCACAGGTCAAAACCTCCCTTTTAAATAGTAATAAGTTACCTTTATGTAGGCACTGTAGTTCACAAGGCAGAGTGCATGGATTTTAAAAGTAGGAGATGTAGAAAATATTATTAACATGCCCTGACTAGTGACCCAAAAGCAAGGTTTCACTTTTGGAGGCTTAGCTGTTGTGTTAGAAAACCAGAATACAAATTAAAATCCTATTACTGTTTCTTGGCAATGGCTAGCTAGAAAAATAATTAAACAACAAGTTTAACAGCTTCTAAAAATCCAATTCAATAGTGTAGTCAGATTTTAATAAATATTGAGGAAAAGTAACATTTAAAAAGTGTCATTTTCTGAGCCTGAAGTTCATGAAGGCTAATTTGCATTTACTCTCAACTTCTCCCCACCAGGGATTAGAATTTGAATAAGTGTGAAAAATGTGTGACATGCCTCCCAGTTGCATCAATCGACTCACCTGAATGGGCAGAGATGATACAGCTGAACCTCACCAAATATGCAGGGTGGGGCTGTGAGCATCCTTTTTGACATTACAGTGTCAACGTCTGCTTGAGTGACAAAGTCTGCTTGAATGTACTGTCTATTGGGTTTACATTTAACACTTTAGGGTGCACTTGAAGGCAGAGAATAGGGAAGCAAGACATTTCTTGTATATACACTGTCTGGTTGCTGATGGACCCTGCATTGTCCTACTTGACTTCTGTCTAGTATGTTCTACTATACTTCTGTCTCTGGGTTGATTGTAGGTACAATGGCTGCCCCATGCTGCATTTTAGTGAAAAATGTGGGAGGACACTAGTATTACCGTAGTACAATTCCACCACATGTACGCAGACATCAGAGCCCAAACTGAGTGTGGCCGAAGAATTGTGCCCAAAGTGGGTATTGTTGGCCTTGGGATAATGTATCCCTTTGGTTAGTACGTGCCCAGGTGCATTCCCACCAACTATCTTGTGTCAGGCATACATGTGGCATCTTTAAGCAGCCACTTGAGAGCACTCCTGGACCTGACGAAGACCAGAAAAGGGCCAAACTTGGCAACCTGACAGGAGCCCTAAAGTCGTGGCCCTGCTACCTTTTGTACCCGGGACAAAGACTTGGACTCCAAGGGTCATAAGGGTCACCTCCTGTGCAAGCTACAGGAATATAAAAGAAGCACAGGCCTTTTCCTAAAACTTCCGACTGACCATTACCAAATGGACTTGGACTGGACCCTGCTGTTGGCCTTGGCCTGACACTCTGTGAGTCTCTAAATTTCTCCCTTGAGGTCCTGAAGGGCTATCCTCTGGTGGATTAAGAACTTAAAGCTCTAAATCAGAAGATAAAATCTTTAACCAACTAGAGAATGTATCCAACCCCCACTCCATTGCAGTCAACCTCAAATTGCTCCTACATCCCGGTCTACCGCGACCATTGACTGTCATTGGCTCTTTATGCTTTTTGCCACTATTTATGCTTAAAACATTTTTTAAATCATGTCTCTGGTTCCCTTTATTGAATTTTTGTCATTTTGATGTCATTTTATTTACTTAATTTTACCCTATTTTTTTAATTTGGCTTGGAAATGTTATTGATTTGCATCATGACTACTGTTTTTGTACTGCATAAATATTTACACACTGCCCTAAGTTAAGCTTATCTGCTCTGTGCCATAGCTACAAGACAGTTGAGCTCTGATTAATTTAGTAACTTTGAGGGTTAACCTTGTGATTATTCCTTCAGGTGGAGAGTCACCCCACACCAAGTAAAAGTCCAATTTCGTGTACATACTAATTGCAATCTGAAGGTATTTCTATGCATTTCTCAGAGTCCAAACCAGCAGAGACTTGTATGCTCCTTCTGTTTTTTTGTTGTTTTTTTTTTTGTTTTCCAAGACCTTTATTGCACATTCTCAAATTGACACAGCATATAGCCTATAACCCCAAGGGCCGGCTGCGGTACATATAGGTACCTAGCAAGATTCCCAGAATAACACAGCCATTCAGCCGACATTCCGGAGGTTCGGCGGCATGGTAGCAAGGTGTGCAGAGAGTAGTCAAAGCCTTGTATCGGATAATCCATAGGTCTTATGTATTTCCATTTTAAACAAACATAACTAGTCGAAGCAGAGGAAACATTTATGTGAACAATTGCAGCCAGCATTCTTCGCCACAGAGCACGCACGGCACGGCAGCAATCATATCCACACTCACCGAGGGATGACCCGCCTGGTCATAGCCATATCCGCCGTTGGAGAAGTACACAATTCGCCCCTATAGGCATTCCATCGACCCCACTTCTTATCCCAGACTCCTGGACAACTTCTAGTTTTGTAAACTGATTTTTCCGACAGCATGCACACATCCATTGCAGCCACCCATCTAATCAGGAGCGGTTTGTGTGGTGAACCCCATTGCATGGCTATCTCACGCTTTATTAGGAGAAAGCTTAGGTCCGCCCATCGCTGTTCTATCGCAGTTAGGTCTGTGGGGTCCCATATATTAAGAAGCACGCATTTGGGAGTCAGAGGGACCGGTTTCCCTAGGGCATCAGCCATTTTCAGGACAGCGCGGTTCCAAAGGTCTTGGACTGCCGGGCATTCCCACAGGATATGATAGAAAGTGCCCGTTGAGCCACATTGACGGAGGCAAAGGTCAGATGGGCGTCGGCCCATTTTGGCTAAGAGGGGACCCGACATGTATGTCCTGTGTAATATTTTCAACTGTATCAACCGGAATCTATGATTGATGGCTGATTCGCGCGGGGACATCAATGCTGACTGCCATTCTGCATCCTCCATATTGCCAACGTCAGTCTGCCATTTACCCCACAGGAGGTGAAAAGAATTTGGCATATTGTTGCACAATTTACGGTATGTGTAAGAGATCGCCTTAGCTTGAAGGGGTTTGGACAAGAGTCTGTCCTCGAGGGGCGAGGACTGTGGGAGGGAGGCGAGATCTGGGATGTTGGTGAGTATGGCGTGTTTCATTTGGAGGTATCGGAAGGTCTCGGAATTTGCCAGATTGTATGTGTTTTGGAGTTCTTTGAATGTCAGTAGTTTGCCCTTGTGGAGCAAGTCGCCAATAGTGGATATGCCTATTGTGTCCCATTTATCAAAGCCACTACAATGACAGAGGGTGCCTAGTCTGTACGAGGTCCAGAGTGGGGTGGACTGTGTGAGGGTGTTGGTCCACCCGCGTCGCTTGTTTGCGCGGTGCCATATTGACAGTGTGTGGGACATTGGGCCAATATAACGAGTACGGGAGTGTTTGCCGTAGAGAGCTTCGAGGTATCCACCACAGCTTGTCTGGTATTTCTCCAAATGGAAGGCAGGGTTTGTGTGTGTGCCGTAGATCCACGAGTTGGTGGCGACCAATTGGGTTGCCCAATAATAGAGACGGATGTTCGGGAGGGCGATACCCCCGTCATACCATCCTTGCGTGAGAGAGATGAGGGCAATGCGGGGGGAGCCGCCATCCCATAGAAGGAGGCGGAGGTCTCCTTCGATTAAGTTAAAGTAGGAGTCTGGTATGGGGAACGGGCAATTTTGTAGGGCATAGAGGAACCGAGGGAGTGCAAGCATTTTAAAGAGGGCAGCTCTGCCGGGTAGAGAAAGGGGAAGCAACCTCCAGTGTGAGATGTCTGTATGGAGTTTCTGGAGTGGGCCTTTAAGGTTGCGGTCATGGAACAGGTGGGGGTCCGGGGTAACAAAAATCCCCAAATATTTAAAACCGTCTTAGGCAATTTTGACTGAGTAGCCTCGCGGGAGAGGTGGGGATGGACCATGGAGAACATATAGCACTGATTTCGACCAATTAATGGAGAAGCCCGAGTATTTGCCAAAGTTAGTAATCACGTGTAGCAGGCTGTTAGGGGAGAATCTGGGGGAGGAGAGATATATTAGGATGTCGTCTGCGTACAGCGAAATCTTATCGACTGTGTCAGCATTCCATCGGAGGCCTCGAATGGAATTATCGGTTCTAATCCAGTGGGCTAGGGGCTCCAGAGTGAGGGTGAATAACAGGGGGGACAGCGGGCACCCTTGTCTTGTACCTCTATGAAGGGGAAAACGCCTGGATGTATGGCCGTTGACACAGACCTGCCCCCAGAGATCGGTGTAGAGTAGTCAAACCCACCGTATAAATCTGGGGCCAAAGCCAAAAGGAAGGAGTACTTCAAAGAGGTAGGACCATTCGATAGAATCGAAGGCCAGTGTTGCGTCGAGGGAAAGGATAGCTGCGTCTTCTCGGAGGTGCGGTATCCTACTCATGACATTATGGACATGGCGGAGATTGAGCGCAGTGTTGCGACCCGGCAAGAAGCCCGACTGGTCTTCATGTATCAGGGCGGGGAGAACGGTCATGAGTCTAGTGGCAAGGAGCTTGGCAAGGACTTTCACCTCAGCGTTAATGAGAGAGATAGGCCGATAAGAGCTGCAGTCAGCAGCTGGCTTATTGGGCTTACGGATAACCACGATCAAAGCCAATCGTTGGTCTTGTGGGAAGCGGCCTACTTCACAGCTGTCCTCGAACATCGCTTTAAGATGTGGAAGGATCTCACACGCCATGCCCTTCAGGAACTCAATAGGGACGCCGTTGGGGCCCATTGCCTTGCCAGATTGAATAGAGAATAAGGCGTTTCGAACTTCCTCCGTTGTAAGGTCTGCCTCGAGCTCCTGCATCTCGGTCTCAGAGTGAGCGGGGAGCCTCATTTCGGCTAAGAGTAATTTGGATTCCTCCGCGTCATAGTGGGCTCTGGCGGTATAGACCCCCTCCAAGTGGGTGGCAAAAGCCTCTGCTATATCGCCGGGTCTGTGACAGTAGATTGGTCCGGAAGGGTTAATTCCGGGATCCAACGGGAACCCTGCTCTCGTTTCTCGAGCCATGCAAGCATCTTACCTGCTCTGTCTCCCAGCTCGTAAACACGGTGGCGGGTTTCCAGGAGTTTGGCTTGCGCCTTTTCAAGAGCCAGTGCCCTATATTCTATTTGTTTCGCTTGCAGGCGGGCCGATATCTCATCTGTGGGGTGCGTGTTGTGGAGGGATTCCAGGTTAAGTAGGTCTGATTCTATTTGTGACAATTGTTCACTCTGTTTGCGGAGGTAACCGTTCTTGAGGGCTAGCGCTGAACCCTTGATTATTGCTTTGTATGCCTCCCATATTGTTGTGGCCGAAGGTACAGATCCCACATTTTCGGCAAAGTAGTATTCGGTGTGTTCAAGCAAGCTATCGTGTATGTCAGGGATTTTTAAGAGCCAGGGCGCGATTATTATGGGACCGCGTGTCTTTTGACGGTGATGTGTGAATTGCACCGTGAGGGGGGAGTGGTCAAGATCCCTCTGGGGAGCCCCTCTGGATGGAGGAAGAACTGTAAATCAGTTGCGGGTGAGAATAAATAGTCTATACGAGAGCTGCTATTGTGAGTGTTGGAGTAGTGCGTATAGTAGGACGTGCGAGGGTGGGACAGGCGCCATAGGTCTTCGAGCCCCATCATGTGCGCAAAGTTAGATAAGTCTGAACTTGACTTGTGTGAGGGACGGTGGGGGTGTCTGTCTTCGGCATCGTTCATTGTCATATTGAAGTCTCCCCCAATGAGCAGGGGTCCCTGTGGAAGATCGAGCATTAGGTGTTGTAGGGTCTGGAGAGCAGCTGTACCTAGGGTTGGAGGAATGTAGACTGAAATAACATTCAGTGGCTTGCCTTCCCAGGTGGCCTTCACCACTGCATATCCACCGAGGGGATCAGCCCGCGTTTTTGTGCATGTCAGGGCCACACTCCAACGCACCAGAATACCGGTGCCCCTAGATCCGGAAGTGAAACCGGCATGCACAAGCAATCTATAACCACCTCGGTTCAGCGCCTGGCATGCATTACCCATGAGGTGCGTCTCCTGGAGGAGAACCAGGTCTGGAGAGCGACGTTTAAGGTATTGCATAACCACCCCTCTTTTTATCTTATTGCCAAGACCATTAACGTTCCACGTCATAATGGTCAGGGACGTTAATGAAGGGGGCGTCATGGCGGTCTAAATAAGTGAGATTGTGCACGGATTAATGGTGTGTGGTGCATAAGATATTGACCATAAACAGGGGTTCCAAGGGAGTTGGTCACCATAGAGTCTGTGTGGGGCCCAGCAGGGCCGAAGTCTGAGCAATAGGTATACCGCGATGGTGTAAGGTAGCATATAGGTGGGTCCAACGGCGAGAACTGACCAGAGGTAGCACGTGAGGCCGTGGCGCGCTGCGCGTCGCGTTCCACGATCCAGAATCCGCTGCAATGAATAAGCAAGAACAAGAACAGAGACCATAGAAGTCTCGACTTCAACTTCCCAAAACTTCCCGCACCTCCCAATCCCGCCCCCCCTACTGTTACCCTCCCAACATCCCCCCACCCTGCGTCCCTGCCCGTGGACTTAGAACTATCCACTTCCCAACTAGGCAGAGTGCCTGTCGCCCCCCCGAACATTAGAGAGGAGTGTGGAGAGCCAAGGGTGCCCTCGTCGGCCAATAGTAGGATGAAGTTATCTAGTGCAAATAAAACAACCAATATCAACAAAGCATTCACATGGTAGGAGCCATTGATGAGATTTAGTCGGAAGCCGGTCCTGTGCCCGGGGTCACACGGTGACTAGTGCCAGCGGAGGGAACATACCAAAGAGCACCGCTCAGTCTATCTCATAACATTCAACAATCCACCTGATAGGGGGAAGCAGTATCTATAACCAGTTCTGATGACTTCAGGCTTACCGACCAGTACCCCACATTGCCAGTGGAGCGACACCTGGGGTTGAGTACCTTCCCCCAATGTGGGCACTGAGAGGGTGACTCCCCTCACAAGTAGGATGAGTTCAACAGTGATATGAACAGGTCGAGCAACAACAACGGGTACGATGACCCACACTGGAAGAAAAACTGTAAAGGATACATAGGAGTCAGAACATGGATGAGGTAAGAGGTGGATTGCGCCTCAAGCTAGTGAGTCTTTGAGGAAGATGGTCCGATATACATCTACTGTCTGATAGCAGAGTCGGACTGTCAAAGTGGAGAGCGTATCAATGCGTTGATGAGCGGCTGAACTGTTCAATCCAACTCGGGTTGTTCGGCGTTACTCCTCCTGCACAGTGTCCGTGAATAGGTCTTGACTTTCCGGTGGCCCCACCTCGTTGGAGCGATCTGTGGATTTCCTGCGCCAGTTATGGGTGGAGTTTGACCGTCGCCATCCCTCGAGCCAGTCCCAAACATCAGCAGGAGATTAAAAAAAACAGGTCTCACCCTCCGCCTCGACGCGGAGTTTCGCGGGGAATAACATAAAGTACTTGATGGACTGTGCATGGAGTGTCTTCTTCACCTCCAGGAAGCTGCGTCGACGGGCCTGCACTTTCACTGTGAAATCCGGGAAGATCATGATTTGCGCATTGTCTATTCGCAATGGTGGTCCCGCACGCGCCGTTTGGAGGATGACATCACGGTCGCGGAAGTTGAAGACACGGGCCACGATGGGGCGGGGGGGAGCGCCCGGCTTTGGTTGGCCCCCAGGAACTCTGTGGGCCCGTTCTATGGAGAAATAGTTGGAAAGGTTCTTTGGTTGAAGGTGTTGGAGGACCGATTTCTCCTCAAAGAAGTCGGTGGCCGGCTCCTCGAGGCGCTCGGGAACACCAAGGATGCGGAGGTTATTGCATCGGGCGCGTCCCTCGTAGTCATCCAGGAGCACCTCCATCTGGTGTTGCTGCTTCTGTAGTTGGGTCACCTGTTGCTGCAGTGTGGAGGTGTCATCAACGAGAGCCAGAGTTTTAATCTCAATGTCCTTCACCTTGGAGTCCATTTTCCGGAGGTCGGCACGCAGCAGCGTTACCTCCACGTTCACTGAGTCCAATACGGGTTGAAGAGCGGACCCCCGCAATTGCCTCCATGACATCGTCCAGTGTAGGGGAAGACTTACCCTGCGGAGGGGGGGTTGTCGCCTTGAGGGTTGCGTCCGGAGCCACATCCTTAGGGTCCCCCCTTGAGCCCTACGACAGTTTATTGATTTGCCTTTGGTTGGGGGGTCGGTTTCCTTTATTGGAGGCCATCGCCGAGTCGGTCCCCGCCTGAGTTTGTGGTGATGGAAGCACGGAGGCAATCCCGATGGAGATAGAGAAGAGGGGGGGAGGAGGAGCCCCTCACTGACAATCCTGGGGGAGGTAGGGGAGCGTGCTCCGCACTCGCAAAGCTTCGGTTGGGGGGGGGGGGCGCAACTTTCAAGGTCCGATTGGCAGTGGCCCCGTGGAGCAAGATGTCAGTGAGGAGTGGGGAGCCGGGGGGACTCTCCCACCGCGGAGTCAGCAAGCTGGGTGTGGGCCAGCAACAGGCGTCTGGTTGTGCTAATCAGAGGGACTCCGAGGGGACCAAGCAGCACATATTTTCCGGAGTCTCCGGTAGTCTGTCCGGCTGAGCGCCGAAGCCGTGATGTGTGGGAGTCGAAGGGGTGGGGGGAAGCAGAGCGTCCTATTAGGCCCCGGGAAGTCAACCTATGGCGTCTCGGCCGGCCCCTCCGACGCAGCAGCCCGCTCCCGTCGTGGTCCTCCAGATCTGGGCCAGAGGCAGGCCGCCAGTTGTGTAGTGAGACCAGTTGTCTCGGCGCGGGGCAAGTCCAGGTAGATCGGAGCCGGTGGGCCGTATTTGCTACCGGTGCTAGGCCCAAGCCGGGGGCTCGCCCAGATGTCGGTACCGGAGGGGAGGGGGAGGCTGGTATGGGTCGTCTTGCTCCTCACCTGTGGGAGCCAGCGGCTCGACAGTAGGCTGGATCTGTAGGGAATCGCCTCCCCAACACTCGATCAGTGAAATTGAAGGCGCCGGAGGTTGGGCGCGGACCATAGCAGCCTCGTAGTTACCACTCGGTTGCAGCTTAAGTGGCGGCCGCCATCTTGGGCCGATGGGTCCCGGCTGTCGGGATTTGCTTGCGGCGATATCGGCGGGCCAGGAGGTGCCAGAGGTCAGCCGGGAGCCTCAGAAGGGGCACCGATAGATGACCGGTCGACCCCGGGCCAGGCAACAGCACTAGCGGAGGTGTGGAGGTCGTTTAGCCTTACGGGCTGAGGAGCCGCCTCAGAGCACGACCATTCTCCTCTGCAGTTAGCCACGCCCCCCCTATGCTCCTTCTGTTTGAATCTATCATGCTTTGCCCATTGTAAACGCATATATGCAATTCTATAGATTTGTGCTTTGCCTTTGCTTGTCTAGTTTGCTCCAACACAGTTTGGTTGGGACCCTATGGCCAACTAAATCGAGTGATTCACAGACTATTAATTAGGTTTAAACCTGAGAGACCAGGCACTAGTGCATGTGTCTTACTTGCGAGACACTGTTGTTAACAAAAAGGGCTTGGAGCCCTCCCATTGTTTACTATTTGTTGGCATGCCTGGAACTCTTCTTTACAGCCTTGTAATTCATCAAGGCAGGCCTAGCATAATTTATTTTCCTTTCTGTGGAGCAGGGACCCAGCATTGATTGATACAACATAATCAGTGCCTGTCCACTGCTCTCTACGTTATTAAGATACTATTGTGTTCTGTTTAACTTTTAGTGCTCTGCAAACAGAAGGCAATGTGACTGGCAAAAACGTGCCCAGCAGCAAAACAAATTGCACAGATTTTATTTTCTATAGTTAAATTTCTTTTATTTTTCCAAGTATTCTTTTCTCACTTTACGCTCATGTTTTCTTCTGCTTTTGCTTGTTGGCACTGTTCTCAAAAGATGAAGATTATTTTATTACAAAGCAACATTGTTTCTTTCTTATGTGTAATTTCTGAAATTATGCTTTAACAAATAATCGTGCAGTTCACCCCAATCCACCCCACTCCAATTCCACCTCACCCCAAACCAAAAGGCCCTACTCAATCCAGTCCACCCCAGACCAAACCAATCCACCCCACTCCAGTCCTCCCAACCCACCCAACTTTAATCTGCCCCACTCCAATCTGCCGAACAATCTGCCCCACTCCAGTCTTCCACACGCCAATCTGCCCCACTCCAATCCAAAACAATCTGCCCCACTCCGAATCTGTCTCACTCCAACCTAAAACAATCTTCCCCACTCCAATCCATACCAATCTTCCCCACTCCAATCCAAACCAATCTGCCCTACTCCAATCTAAAACAATCTTCTCCACTTCAATCTGCCCACTCCAGTATGCCCCACTCCAATCCAAACTAGTCTGACCCACTCCAATTTGCCCCACTACAATCCATAACAATCATCCTCACTCCAATCTGCCCTAATCCAATCTATACCATCTACCCCACTCCAATCTGCCCCACTTCAATTCAAAGCGATCTTCCCCACTCCAATCTGCCTTACTCCAATTCAATTTCAGGGCCAACACTACTCCTTGGTTGCCCATTGTGCTAGTCCTGATGAAGACTCGCATGGCCCAGGTCCAACTCACCTATAGGCCCTAAGACGAGTCAAAATGTCGATGCTCCTTTCTTTAAACCTGGATTCTGTGATACATTTTCTTGTGCAAATAAATTTTGGAAGTTATGCTCTCCCTTTATTGAAAAATGTGTAAAAAACATATACTCCAGGCCAGGTTATTGTAGGACGGTGAACTGTGTAACCAATCCTTTGTATAAACAAATTTGTGAATAATTTTATGCCCCTGTTTGAACTTTCCCTTCTAATCACCTGATACTTTCATATTCCTTGCACACTCTCTTTTGGCAACCTTAAAAGCTTCTAATGAAGAGATAGTTGAAAATAGAATGAATTAAAATTGTCCCTGATTTTGTAATTATTGCTGTTGCATTTCTGTTCTTGTGAGAATTTAGTACATTTATTGATTAGGGTTGATCTGAGAGACATACCCTTTAATTATGTGGAAATATTGATCATGTACTGATTAAGTCAGTTTAGTGAAAGTAATGGTCAAAGACCACTGTTTTTCAATACTTTATTCCAATTCAAAACAATCTACCCACTCCGAAACCAAAACAATCTGCCCCACTCAAACTAATACAATCTGCCCCACTCCAATCTGCCCCAATCCAATCCACCCCACCCCAATTGAAAACAATCTGCACCATTCCAACCTGCCCCACTCTAATCCACCCCATTCCAGTTCGCCCCACTTCAATCCAAAACAATCTGCCCTCTCCATTCTGCTCCACTCCAACCCACAACAATCTGCCCCACTGCAATCTGCCCCAATCCAATGCAACCTACTCCAATCCACTCCCTCCAATCCAAAACAGTCTACCCCACTCTAATCCGCCCCACTCCAATCTGCCCCGTTCTAATCTAAAACAATCGGCCCCACTCCAAACCATCCCACTCCAATCTTCCTAACTCCAACCCAAAACAATCTGACCCACTCCAATCAGCCCCAATCCAATCTGCCCCACTCCAATCCAAAACAATCTGCTCCAATCCAATCTGCCCACTCCAATCCAATCCACCTACTCCATCTCAAATCACCCACCTCCAATCCACGACAATCCACCCCACACCAATCCAATCCACCCCAGTCCAAGCTACCCCAATCCAACACAATACACATCAACCAATCCAATCCACCCCACTCCCTCCTCAATCAATCCCAGTCCAATTCAAAACAATCTGCCCCACTCCAGTCAGCCCCACACCAATGTGCCCCACTCCAGTCCAAAACAATCTGCCCCACTCAATTCAAAACAATCTGCCCTCTCCATTCTGCTCCACTCCAACCCACAACAATCTGCCCCACTGCAATCTGCCCCAATCCAATGCAACCTACTCCAATCCACCCCCTCCAATCCAAAACAGTCTACCCCACTCTAATCCACCCCACTCCAATCTGCCCCGTTCTAATCTAAAACAATCAGCCCCACTCCAAACCATCCCACTCCAATCTTCCTAACTCCAACCCAAAACAATCTGACCCACTCCAATCAGCCCCAATCCAATCTGCCCCACTCTAATCCACAACAATCTGCTCCAATCCAATCTGCCCACTCCAATCCAATCCACCTACTCCATCTCAAATCACCCCACTCCAATCCACCACAATCCACCCCACACCAATCCAATCCACCCCAGTCCAAGCTACCCCACTCCAACACAATACACATCAACCAATCCAATCCACCCCACTCCCTCCTCAATCAATCCCACTCCAATTCAAAACAATCTGCCCCACTCCAGTCAGCCCCACACCAATGTGCCCCACTCCAGTCCAAAACAATCTGCCCCACTCAATTCAAAACAATCTGCCCCACTCCAATATAAAACAATGTGCCCCACACCAATTTTAAACAATCTACCCTTCTCCAATCCAAAACAATAAGAAAATCTCCTGAGCAAACTCCTTTATTCAAAAAATATTTCTCAAAAGTCATTTAAAGGTTTTCTTCTTGTCTTTTTATTTCTTGGTGTTCACATGTATTCCATTATCTTCAACAAAAGAACTTGTAGCCAACACATGTTTCATCAAACGATTCATCAACCTTTGACTTCATCAGGGCTACAAAAAGTAAGTCACAAACTTGTAATTCATATAAAACAGTTACACTAATTACACATACACTGGTGCCATAAACACCATCCAAGTGTAGGTACATGCCTAAAAAGCTCCTATTAAGGTACCGCAGATGCTATCTACACCCAAGAAAAGTTAATCAAATAGAGTATCTGTGTCCATTAAAGTAAAGTGTATCTCCATTGATATTGCTTTAAACATTACGTTTCATAAAATGTACACTTATGCTGGATGAAAAAATAATTATGGTAACTTGAACTACAGACAGGTGACTTGGAATTTGGACAGAAAAATACATACATGTGAGGTGGAACACTAACAACTATATAAAGATACTGGTGAGATACTAGGACTTATTATTTTGATTGTTTTGACTCCTAGATGCAAAATGTGTCTAGGTTGACCATGATGAATATGATTTTATGATTTGCATGTTTTATTTGGTTCTATGAAGATAGTTGTGAATTGTACTGGTTCAGGACTACAGAACAGGAAATGACGATACATGTGAAGAAGTGAGTCTAAGGAGAATGACATGGTATTAACAGAGACACAATAGGTTTATGGTGGCACTGTGGTGTTTAACCGTCATGAATCATGACGTGAACCCAATTGCATGACAAAAAAAATATAATAATTTTAAAGCACTATCAATGGAAATACACTTCACTTTAATGGACATAGATACTTTATTTGATTACCTTTTCTAGGGTTTGAGTAGCAACGAGGTATATAAATATGAGCTTTTCTAGGCATGTACACACACTTGGATGGTGTTTACGGCACAGTATATGTGTTATTAGGGTAATTGTTTTATATGAATTACAAGTTTCTAATTTACTTTTAGTAGCCCTGATGAAGTGAAAGGTTGATGAACCTTGTGACAAAACGCGTGTTGGCTATGAGTTCTTTTGTCGAAAATAATGGAATACATGTGAATACCTAGAAATAAAAATACAAGAAGAAAATGTTTTACCTTGATCTGACTTTTGAGATATATTTTTTGAATAACGGGGTTTGCTCAGGAGATTTTCTTATTTTTTACTGTGGGGGTAATTTGTCTCCAATTTTAGGAGTGATAGTGGCCGCTTCTCTTCCTTGGGTTACAGCAAACAAATGATGGACGGAATGCTGACAATGCAAACATTCTCCCCCAGTCAAAAGATCTGGGTTAAATCCATCATAACGATGGATTTAGGCCCAGATCTCTGTACTGGGGTGAATGTATGACATTGTTCTGCATTCTGTCCATTAACTGTTGTTTTTTCATTTCACTTCCTTGGGGCACCCAGAGATAGGCTAGGATTTACAAATGGGTAAACACCGTTTGCACATTCAATTTCCTTGCCACATGAGAGTTCTTTTTGCATTCAATCTAAAACAATCTGCCCCACTCCAATCAACCACGCTCCAATCCAAAACAATCGTCCACACTCAAATCTGCTGCACTCCAAACCAAAACAATCTGCCCCACTCCAATCCAATCCACATCACCCCAATCCAAACCACCTCATCCCAATGCAATTGTATCCATTCCACCCCATCTAGTCCTCCCATCCCCAATCCAATACACCCTAATCCAGCCAAATCCAATCTACCCCACTTCAATCCATCCCACCCCAATCCACCCCACCCCAAACCAATCCACCTCAATTCAATCCACCCAAATCCAGTTCACTCCGATCCAATCCACCACACTCAATCCAATCCACCTCACTCCAATCCAAGCCACCCCAGTACAATCCAATCTACTCCACCCAATCCCCCATGCAAATCCCATTCACCTTACCTCCAATTCACCCCACCCCATTCCACCCCACTCCAGTTCACCCCCACTCCAATCTAATTCACCCCACTCCAGACCGATCCACCACACTCCAGTCCATCCCACTCCAGTCCACCCCACCCCAACCCACCCCACTCCAATCCAATCCATTCCACCCCAACCCCATTTCAATCCACCTACTTCAATCTAATCCACCCCATCTAGTCCACCCAACCTTAATCCACCCTAATTCACTGCAGTCCAATCCATCCCAGTCTACTCCAGTCCACCCCAACCCATTCCACCCCACTTCAGTCCACCCCACTCAATCAAACCCACCCAGCCCACCTCTCTCCAATCTACTCCACTCCAATAAAACCCACGCACCCCAGTCTAATCCACCCCACTCTGATCCAACCAACACCACTCCAATCCACCCCCTCCAGTCCAAGCCAATCCACCCCTCCACTCTAATTCATCCCACTCAAAACCACACTACTGTAATCCAATCCACCCCACCCCAATCCAATCCACTCCACCCCAAACCAATCAAATCCACCACAATCCACTCCACATCCATTCCAGTCCACCTCACCCCATTTCAATCCCCCTCACTCCAATCCAATCCATCCCATCCAGTCCTCTCACTCCAATCCACTCCATTCCACTCAATCCAACTCCAAACCATTCCACTCTATTCCACCCCACTCCACTCTCATCACTCCACTCTGACACTCCACTCTATGACACTGCACTCTCTGCCACTCTCTGTCACTGAACCACTGAACTGTACTCCCCTCTACTCAACTCTATGGCACTCAACTCCCCCACTCCACTCTACTCCAACAAATCCAGTCTACAACACTCTAACCCCCCCACACTCTAAGACACTCCTTACCACTAACTTTTAGCCATGCTTAACAGCAGCCATACTGGTGTACAACATGGCAAAACACATTGCCAAAGCCTGATCTATTGGCTTTACCAGTGCTTGTTTTTCTTTTGTGTATAAACTATTTCAGGATGGACGTACTGACACGCCACCGTTTTTTTCTGGACATTAAGAAGAGCTGCAAATACTGGAAGGCTCTCCGTCAGGAAAGTTACGTGTAAAAAACGGTTGCGTCTCACACCTTTTAACCCCTTCCATGCTGATGACGGCCCCCGGCCGTCATGCATCACAGTGCTCGTGTGCTGATGACGGCTGGGGGCCGTCATGAACCCTCCCACTCTTCAGAAGTGCCGCACAGGCGCAGAATCGCGGCCGCGCCCAAGAGGTTAATCAGCAAAGAGCAAAGAATATCCACATGAGAGGCCGTAGGATACGGTTTCAAACAAGCCAATATTTAAACTGATGCGGCTGCAGAGATTAGCGAATTAAGGCTAGTCCAACACAGTGAATCTGATGTTCGTTCCCGCAATAAGGTTGCAAATTTAAGACTCGAAAAACCGGGATGTGATTACAAGAAATGTTTAAGGGTTGATTATGCTGGGGCAGATTTACTTTACATCGCCTCAAATTTTAAAAGAATGGGAGTAATAATGCTTCAGTCTTGAAAAAAGAAGGTGTTATACGAATATACCTCCGAAACGCGTTGACGCATTTATTATAGCCACAAATCCAATTGTCTGAATATTATCTTAGATGCATATGTGTAAGGCAACCGGGTGTATATGATAGAATCCTGATGTTTTTTGACTGTGGCAACTGATGACAAAGGGTATTGTCTGTTCTATTCTCTTGTGCAATATATAAAATCGTCTTATATATTTCCTTTTGTTTTAAACTAGGACCTAACCGTTCTTAGATTGTTTGTACTGCAATTGTCTTATTGTGATTTTCTTGATACATTTTTTTAAGGTTTCGCCCTGGCGTTGCAACTGCATAGCAGTTGCTCCGCCACGGCGAAATCTCATGATCCTACATATGGGCTTTGGTCCCGCCTCTGTCTCCCATTGGCTAGCTCCATAAATGGAGGCTAGCCATTGGGAGACAGAGGCTGTCAATCACGCTTTCCCCTGAAAACGCGATTCGGGGGCGTTTCTCGGTCTTTTTTTAAGTCCCGCCCCTTTGTCCTGGGCCGCGCTGTGATTGGCTGCCGGTCCGGGACACCCCCGTGACGTCATTCCCGGGCTGCGCTGTGATTGGCTGGCCGGCCCGGGACCTGACTTGTTTATCCTAGTTCTTCGCTTGTTAACATTGGGCCTCTGTCCTGGGCGTCCCCTTACTACAGGCGCTCAGTGTACATCAGCGAGGCATGCGAGGACACCAGCACTGTAGGATTCAGCGGGCGCTAATAATTAGCAACATCTCATTAACGATATCTGCAGGGAAAGTGTGTCCTTGAGCCTCCTCTCCAGGGCGGTCCTGCTCCCCAAGGCTCTGCACCTCACCCACCGGGGAGCAGCAGGCCTGGGCCTCTGGAGCGCTTATATCTTTAGGAGCATGCCGTGTATTCTGTCGGGAAAGCATTAATGTGCCTGCTGAGGCTGGGCTCTGTGCTCGCTTCGCAAGTCACCGGTTTGATTAGTGAGGCCGACATAGCCTATCAACTTTCTGATGTGATAAAATGATCCTTACGTTCATTGACACCTGAGTTTTACAGCTCTATAAAGATGCAAGACTGCGATAGTAAGCGCTATATGGAACGTTAGAATCAGTTAGTGAAGGGTACACTTCTGTCGTATTATTTTCCTTTGAGTGCTTTCAATGTGATATTGTGCTTTAGTATTGTGTCACATGACTGACGCTCTTGCTGTAAAATACTGCTGGGGCCATGGTATGAAGCATACATTTTTTGAGCCCCCACAGTCTTAATTATTTTACTGGGGAACGTGAACTATTGCTTGCGAGAGTCATCCATGTCCTTCGCACCTTAAATTAAATTCTATTTTGAATAATTAATAATGTATCAACTCCAGTGTTTAACTTTAACTGTTGTAGCAGAATGAACGGCTGAGCCATCCTTGGCGACATTCCAGCCAGTGGTCTGCAAGTTGCATGCATGTCGCAACAGCAAGCGCGCAACCCACTGTACTGTAGCTGTCTACGCAAGCACACCCCAAGCATGCCCTGGTCCGGGACTCGCAGGGACTGAACTCTGCAGATAAGGCTTTCCCTTCCGTCAACTAATGCCCACATTGCCAACTCACTCTTTTTTTGGTGCTGCTCGGTAAGAGAGAAACTGTTTGCTTTGAGGAGCGGTGAATATTTACTGTAATTCTCTGCACTCGGACCGCCGTTTGCTTTTCCTTTTCGCTTGGTGGTGGTGGACTTTTGAAGCTTCACTGGCGGACTCGCAAAGCTTTACTCGTGAAAGGACCAGTGTCGTTTAATGAAAAAATTAGCAGGTCCGCTGGAATTATGCGGCATGGCTGGCTCCAATTATGCAGCAGAGTTGACTAAATCCTGTGGTGGGAAAAGGTAAATCATGAGCTGTAATTATCACCCAGTTCGTTGATGTTCAAGGTAAGTTACAGCTTAACTTCTGCCATCACCCTTTTCTTGCGGCTCCGCTGATGTATAGACTTCTTCACAGCATCCAGCAGCACTTACAATCAAATAAAGACACAAACCTCCAGCACAGCACATTAAACGGAGCATGCAACACACACCTGGCTGCAGACACGCTTACCATCACCATCTTTGCTGATAGCACAGACGTATTTCTGGTAAATCTGTTTGTTTGTTCGTATCCATGACTCGCTCCCTGCAACACTCCCTGTGAAAGTGCTTTGAAGCAGGCTCTAGAATGTCTTAGTGCTGCACAAACTATAAATGATGTAAAATAAAAAATATAGCCAACAGAGCACATCTTTGCCATAAAACAGGCTGCCACTGGGCTCCCAAAAGCATGTACCACTAAGACACCTCTTCCAAAGTCCCAACACAACATGCCACACTGCAGTTACAATTTGACAAAAGACACATTATTTTAGACTTGTCCAGATCCATGCATCAGTCTCTCAACCCTGCCACAACACTTTATTGTGTGAAAGAAATGTAGTTTAATACCCCTGTGAATGGGAACACAACAACCCTAGACCGGTTTGAGCCTAGTTGGATGTCATCAATGAAGTGCAGCTTGGATCCTATGGCACAGTGAGCGCCTGCCCACATCTGGGAATACCCAGATACACATAGGGCATTACACTAAAGCAACACAAAGCGATGGTTGGAACACTTGCATATGAATCAGTCACCAGAAGTTGCTCAGAGGCCTCAAATATTCCATTGATCACCCCTTGTTCTCTTAGTGAGGCGTAAGGACTTTGAGAGGAGTGTAAAGAAGTCAGTGACGTTGGTTGTACCGCTCGGAAAGCACAGAGCGCTAATTACCACTCAGTATTGCCGAGTTATTCTGTCTTCAGGAACCTGGACATGTTCTGAGTTAATGCACGTGATGTAGACAGGGTAATTTCGAGAAAACCAAGCTGCAGATCCATGAAGGCTTATTCGCACCACCATTTTGGAGTATGTGAAGCAGTGCTCTTTGACGTGATTTTACATGACTTCGTGAATAGGCTACAAAACACCTGAATGGCAAAGAAACGAAATATTCAAGAATTATACAAATACAATTAGCCCAACTATAAAGGACTGTGCCCTCTTTTCACTTTTACTGATATATAGGGAGGTCACGATTCCGGGCCCAAGCGCATAAATGCTTTTGTGTGTCGCCCCAATGAGTTGGGAGGGTCTGCCGCGAGGAGACTCTGTCTGCAGTGTGAACCCCGCCCATTTGCTCTCGACACAGCCCTTGGGCCACCTTTCTCCAAGGTCAGTTTATTGTGCACAGCAGGGCAGCAGCAGCCTCTTCTTTCACAGCACTCATACATTTGGAGTAGCACGGTGTTATTATGCGGCCGTGCCTGGATTCAGATGTGTGACCTTCTGCAGCAGACACATTAACACCGCTGAGATGTAGAACTCAGTGGATAAAGTGTTGCACAATATCTTATGCAGGGCACAAATTCTAACAAGCATTTGCAATGCAATAGGTCTCGCGTTCACTCGAATTTAAGCAATTGGCATTGTAAATGACAATGCCTTTTATTTATGTTTTATAAACGAAAATTAAAGGCATTGTAATTTGCAATGTCAATAGCTCAAACTCTGGTAAATGCGAAACCTATTGCATTGCAAATGCTTGTTCTTATTATGTAATGTTCTATAAAATACATTGTTTTAATAAATGCTAATCATCACTTACACTTATTTCAGGTTTTTGTGCCAATACTTAGCTGACTCAATAGGCTGGATGGGGTTGGTATGTATGAATGAATTTATATGTATGTGATCGGGAATAGGAGAGTGAATTATAGTTGAGAGTTATCATTAAGAGAATTCCCAGAGGACGTTTTTCTAAACAAGGTCTTGGTTAAACCCTAGTCCTTTGGGTTTCCAAGGGTCCCTCTCTTTTTTTACATAAACTATTTCAGACCTTGATGGGTGTGTGAGCACATTCCCTTTAACAGCTTGAAACATCAGGGTGCAGTAACAGTCCACTTACGCTTTTGAAACCAACTTACCTCTGAAATATTGACAGCCTTTCTGTGATGCTGTCTTTCTGCTAGGTTCACACAACAATGGCACACACATACACACCTGCACAGGACATTAGACTTTCCGTCTTCTAATCTCTGTGAGTGGAGAGAACCCTTCTGCTGAAGTTGTTTGCTTTCTGCACCTTCATTTCTATCCTCAGCTCCCTGGACGGAGACCTACATTGTAACCAGATCATCATGAGTTTTAGTAATTTGTATATGCATGTTAGCCTGTTTTTTGAACTGTGCATAGTTATCATGAGGCCTAACTGTCATATTATTTAAGAAAGCCTCGCCATTTTGGAAAAACGTTCTATGTTCCATGTGGCTGTGGTAACATCCCAGCTGTGCCAATATTACTTCAAAATGAAATGATTAAAAAAGTGCACATTCCGAGTTGGTATTTTTGCAATTCGTAAGGGCAGGTTTTGTGAATGATGGGCGGTCATGCGCTCGCAGACTTCTGACCAGATGTGGGCAATAGCTGTCTAGAAGCACATTGTGTTGGAGCACCTTGTGCAGAACAGCACAGAAACACTGCTGAAACATTTGTTAAAACACACAGTTACATTGTATCCTTCGGCTGAGCTGAGCAGACCCTCTTTCACATTGTAGTAACAAGTGCTGGACACAAATGTAGCTGTTGTTGATGTTTGAACAAGACCAGTCAGGTCAGGCTGAGGTACCACTGTGGAGGGATGCTGTAGAAATGTGGGCTTTCAGGGGGCGGGGTCATGATGGCACTCAAGATTAACTCAGTGGAATGGCATCTAATTGACAGGGTGCTTTAAAAGTGGGCAACGTCAGAGAATATGGGGCGACCTGTGAGTAGGCGGTGCAGGGGAGTCATTCCCCTCCACATGAGGAAGCCATTCCCCACCACTGCCCTGACAAGGGTCGGTGCTCACGGTGGGGAGGGTGTGGAGGAAGAGGAGTAGCTACTTAAGCACTGTGCCAGTAGGCTGCAGGGGTGTTTGGGGTACAGGAGAAACATCGTAGGTGCTATACTGCTCTTCCTAAACCTTCTGAGTTACCTGCAGTACGCTTAAGCCTTGAGTTACTTTCTGCGTGCTAAGTGAAGTAAATATCACTTTGTTAATGTAACTGGTGTAGTCCGCGGGATTATTACATACCTTGATGCTCCGTGATACCCACTGAGCACCGAGGGGTGACGGGCACTCATCTGAGATATCTACAGGACTCCGAAGGATCCTGTCCTCCTCGCCCACTGAGTTATCATGGCGCACTCTTGCCTGCAGCATAGCATGCAGTCAGAGACCTTTCAAGGCATGGGCAAAGTAGGCAATTGCCCAGGGCGCCCACCTTCCAAGGAGCCCCTGTAAATGTGAACTTTCCCTTTAATTGACATCTGTCTATTCCGTTTCTCTTTCGCTAGACCTCCCTGCCTGCCTTTACCCCTGACTGTCATCTCTCTGGCCCAATGTCATGTTAATGGTTTTTGGGGCCCCGGGCAAAATATGTTTCAATTGTTTTGTGACCTTCTGAAAGTTTAACATATAATTTAGCATTGTTTTGTCGTCGTGGAGGGCATGTATTATCAGGAAATTGGGTAATACATTTAGAATGTGTTCCATACAGGGGCCCCGAGCCCAGAATATGTCTAGCGACCTTTGACCCTGCTTGCAGGTAGGTCGCCGCCACTCGTCACCAGCTGATCCTGTGTCCCTGCTACCGCCTCCTGGTCCCTGGGCTTCCCTCGCCCTGCGCGCCAGTTTCTTTTCACCAGTCCCTCACCGCCCCGTCACAGCCTTCCTGCCGCTGCCTCCCTGCGGCCCTGTCCCCCAGCACACCCATTGGCCTCCCCGCTCCCGTCTCCCTGCTGCTCCTTCCTCCTCATATGCAGGCTGAGAAGTGGCCGCACAGCAGGCGCGCCGCTGGTCTGCCGGAGGCACGCCAGAGGCAAGCCTAAGTGTGCCAGTCCGCGCCCAGCGCCAGAACCCCTAGACCCCGTACCCGCAATGACGCCAGACTCCGATACGACGCCAACATCCTCCACGCTCTCGACACCGGCCGAGACCACCGCTGCTTCCGGGCCGTCCCGAAACACACCCACGGACCCTTCTCCTGCCACACCTGCAACTTCACCTGCGACAGAACCACCAAACCTCCAAGGACCGGTCCCACCAACTCCCCTGCATTCTCCTCAATACCCGCTCTGCACGCAAACACGCCGTCGAGCTCTGGGACCTACTCGACACCTCTGCCCCAGACGTGGCCTTCCTGACCGAGACCTGGTGGATCGACTCCTCGGCACCTGACATCGCCATAGCCATCCCGGACGGCTACAAGATCTCCCGCAAAGACCGCACCAACGGAATTAGAGGAGGAATAGCCATCGTCCACAAGTCCACCCTCCAGGTCCACACCCTTGCAGACGACTCCCTCAACTCCGCCGAACACCTTCACTTCCGGATCCAAACCGACCCCAACACCACCCTCAGAGGAACACTTGTCTACAGACCTCCCGGACCCCAGGCCTTCTTCAGAGACTCCATCACCGACCTCGCCAGCACCCACGCGCTCGCCTCCACGGACTACATCCTCCTCGGGGACCTGAACTTCCATCTCGAGAACAACAACAACGCCAACTCCGCCACGCTGATCGATAACCTTGCCAACCTCGGCCTCCGACAACTCGTCACCGAACCCACCCACACTGCCGGCCACACGCTCGACCCTGTATTCTCCACGAGCACCCACATCGCCTTCAACCACACCACCGAACTCCACTGGACCGACCACCGCTGCATCCACTTCACCTTCAAGAAACCAACAACACACCACCGCACCCAACTGCTGCCTCGCCACTGCTGGAGCAAAGTCACTGAAGACCAGCTGACCTCCACCCTCGCCCAGAACCCACCCACCGACCCCACCGACTCAGACGCCGCCGCCGCCCGTAACTCAGACAGTGGATCGACGACTGCGCGAACACTATGGCCCCGCTCAAGAAACCCTCCATCAACCACCCCAGCAAGAAAGCCGCCTGGTTCACCGAAGAACTCCAGACCTCCAAACGTATATGCCGGAAGCTGGAGGAGAAATGGCTCTAGGACCACACACCAGACAGCCAAGGCAGGCCATAAGGACGCCATTCGCAGACATCACCACCTCATCAGAACAGCCAAGAGATCTTCCTTCGAAGCCCGCCTGGACAACAACGCACATGACAGCAAAGAGCTTTCTAACATTGTGAAGGAACTCTCCAACCCCAGCGCCAACACCAACGACTTCCCGCCCTCGCAAGATCTGTGCGACTCACTGGCCACCTTTTTCCATCGCAAGATCGCTGACATCCACGACAGCTTCAACACCTCGTCCACCCCAACCACAACAGACCTCACAACAAACGCCACATGCATCAACCAGCTAGCCTCCTGGTCCTACGTCAACGACGACGAAACCCGCAAGGTCATGAACTCCATCCACTCAGGATCCCCGACAGACTCCTGCCCACACCACGAGTTCAACAAAGCTGATGCAACCATCGCACCCCAACTACGGAAGTTCATCAACGTCTCCTTCAACTCAGCGACTTTCCCGGAAAGCTGGAAGCACGCTGAAATCAACGCCCTCCTCAAGAAGCCCTAGGCGGACCCCAATGACCTCAAGAACTTCTGGCCCATCTCCCTGCTCCCCTTCCCGGCGAAGGTCATCGAGAAAATCGCCAACATGCAGCTGACCCATCACCTCAAGGACAACAACATCCTAGACCCATCCCAGTCCGGATTCAGACGAAACCACAGCACCGAGACAGCCCTCATCGCAGCCACAGACGACATCAGGCGCCAACTAGACAACGGCGAAACTTCAGCCCTCATCCTCCTGGACCTGTCAGCCGCCTTCGACACGGTCTGCCACCGCACACTAAGAACACGCCCCCAAGAAGCCGGAATCCAGAAGAAGGCCCTGGACTGGACCACGTCCTTCCTCTCCGGCAGAACCCAGAGAGTCCGCCTCCCACCCTTCCGATCCAAAGCCACTGACATCATCTGCGGCGTACCCCAGTGCTCATCCCTCAGCCCGACCCTGTTCAACGTCTACATGGCCCCCCTCGCACAAGTGGCCCGCCAGCACAACTTGAACATCATCTCCTACGCCGACGACACCCAGCTCATCCTCTCCCTCACCAAGGACCCACAAACCGCCAAAACCAACCTCCACAAGGGAATGAAGGCCGTCGCCGAGTGGATGAGGAGCAGCCACCTGAAGCTGAACTCGGACAAAACGTAAGTCCTCATCCTCGGCCCCACCTCCTCCGCCTGGGAGGACTCCTGGTGGCCGACCACACTGGGAACTGCTCCAACACCCACGGATCACGCACGCAACCTAGAATTCATCCTCGTCTCCTCCCTCTCCATGTCGAAGCAGGTCAACGCCATCTCCTCCTCCTGCTACAACACCCTCCGTATGCTTCGCAGGATCTACAAGTGGATCCCGACCGAAACCAGAAGAACGGTGACCCAAGCCCTCGTCAGCAGCAGGCTGGACTACGGTAATGCACTCTACGCTGGAATCCCGGCCAAACACCTGTGACGACTACAACGCATCCAAAACGCCTCCGCCCGACTGATCCTCAACGTCCCCCGCCGCAGCCACATCATATCCCACCTAAGAGACCTGCACTGGCTCCCCGTCAACAAGAGGATCACCTTCAATCATTTTCCAACCTTACCTGCAGTGGTGGGGAGCCGTGAGGGGAACGGCCAAGTAAACCCTTCACCTTTACAGCCGTGAGGGAAACGGCAAACGCGACGGAGAAACAGGGACTCTCCTGGCCAAGTCGGGCACAAACAAAACTTCATTTCCCAGCAGCCCCGGGTCCTGGCGCGCTCGTGACGCTCCCGCTGCGCCTGGAGGCGCCTCAAGAGCGTGGAACACCTCCCGCCCCGCGGGACGCGCGCGGGACGGCGCCGGGCTAAGCCCGGGCAAAGGGCGGGCCCTCTACGGCCCTCAGAGGCACAAGGAGGCCGGGACGGACCACCCCACTTGGCATCTACGAAGGAGGAGGTACCGAGTTGTTTCCATTTTTCTTCTTATTAGATTTCACACTTATTGTGGTTGTTCCAGCTCTGACTTCCTTCCATCATGTCCATCTGGGAGGAGCTGAATGTCTTGTGTGGCACGAATTACGTCCAACACGTATCTACCCCCCTATAGTGGGTAGAGACGTTGATGAGGCAAAAGATAATGACACTGAGAATTCTTACAAAATTTGCACTAGCCTCTCATTATCTCCCTCCAACCCACCTACATCATTGCCGATCGAGGCTGTGAGTAGAATACCTGACTCCGCATTACCACTCCAACCGACCTTACTGGCCCAGATCGAGCTACTGTTAACATCTGTACTATCTCCCTTGGTCACAAAAATCAATGAACTGGGAGACAGGTTGACCAGTATCGAAAAAACTATAATAAGGAACTATACTCCAACTGTAAAAACTGTTACACCAATCCACTCCATTCCCCCCAGCAATAATGAAAAATTCAAACCCACGATACGCACGAAAATTAAAATTCTTGATCCCCCCAAGTCTATACCTAACCCGAGAGGCCGGAACATTACGTTTAACTCCATATCAGTACCCCATAAAGCTCCCAGGACCGTATTTGAAAGAAGGAATCGGATTAATTTACCACCAGAAGCCGCTCCTTATGTGGCTGTTCTCTCTGGGGTCCCTGCACCTAGCCAGGGTAAATTTGAAAGTCAACAGGCCCTCCTAAACAAAGCCATTGCCTGGCTAAAACAAAACAGACCATTGCCATCTGCCTTAGATGGTGGAATCCTGAGTGTCAGGAGGGTGGGGTGGCTAGGTACGTCGCCCAAAGACATCCCGGGCGACCTGATTTTAATTAAATTTAAGTGTATGAACATCGTCCCCTATCTGCGTTCCTCTCAGCCCAAAGAGGGAGATGGCCCCATTTGCATCTGGGACTTGCATGATTTCTATCCTGGCCCCCGACTCCATCGCCCCCGACTCCATCCGTCCCTAAGGCAAAGGTCATCGAAGGACAATTCTTGGTGAAAGGGGATTCCATGAACCTTGTGCTACTGAACATCTACCCTTTAAATAGATTTTATTTGGTTTTTAATAGTTGGTTCCTTTTTACCTTGTATGACATTTATACATGTATGTAATTTTTCTTGTTGCTTTTATGGTTTTAAACAAAAAAACGAATAAAGCTTATTTTGAATTTGATTTGACCTTCAAACTCCTCACCCACGCCCACAAGGCACTCCACAACACCGGACCAGGCTACCTGAACAACAGACTCAGCTTCCACACCCCCACCCGCCAGCTCCGCTCCGCCAGCCTCGCCCTCGCCGCTGTCCCCCTCATCCAACGAAATATACCTCCGGCAGCAGATCCTTCTCCTACCTCGCCGCCAAGACCTGGAACACCCTCCCTTACCACCTACGGCAGATCCAAGACCTACTCGCCTTCAGAAGACTCCTCAAGACCTGGCTCTTCCAGCAGTAGCGGCACCCCCTCCCCTCAGCGCCTTGAGAACCTCACGGGTAAGTAGTGCGCTTTACAAGTTCATTGATTGATTGATTGATAGCAGGGGGCTCTGAAAGACCTAATATGACACTGATGCAGGATCTTTGTCGCAAGAAGTGCCTGTTACAGGAATGCAGGCAGAGGTTTCCTTTAAGTGGTTCTATGCGGACTCCATCACACTCCACTCTCAGTTCCGTCTAAAGGGGCTTCCTTTCTCCCTCGTCCACTTGTCCTTCTTCAGCAGACACCCCCATGCTGAGACTTGGACCCGCCCGATGTGGGATATTCTCATGATTTTCCTCTGAAAGCGCTCCCGCCTCACCCACCCCGGTGTGGATTTCGGACAGGTCCTCTTGGGAGCAGAAATGTGGCTTTAAAACCAATGCGCTGCTCTCTCGGGGGCTTCTCTTGGACCCCCTGCATCTCTGGCTGCTCCGCCGCGGGAGGGAAAGAGTTAACAGCCCGGCTGCCCTGATTGGCGGCTGGGGGCGGAGACTCCAGATTCAGACCCTGCGCCTTTCCCAGGAGGAGCTGAAAGTTTCTTGGAGAAGCCCGCGGGACGGAGTGAAAGGAGGAGAAGGAGCCGGAGGCGTTGGGGGAGCGCAGAGGAGCCACGGAGGGGGCTCTGGAACTGTGACAGGATCACCCACGGGAGCCCCGAGCCTGGCACACCCTCCGCGGACCCACGGGCAGGGCGAGGCTGCGCGCCGGGCAATAATCCTCTTAACCTGTCAGCCAGGAATGCTGAGACTCGGAGGGGTTCATCGGGGACAGTTCCTCGGCCTGGGGAGGACCGGGCACCCCGATCCCTGACCACTGGCACAGGGTGCCCCCACCGCACGCTCTGCCCGGCAGCACGGGAAACCCCTCTGCCCTGCACAGGGAGGTGGCACCCACCCCTGCCCCGCGCTGCACAGCACCGGGAACTGCGAGCACGGAGCCCGGCCTTGAGAACTGCACCACAGCATCGGATACATTGTGGAAACAATCCACTCCAACTCTGCAGAGGATCACACGGCTCAGGACTGGGCATCACGGCGACGCCGGCTCTGGATCTTCTCACACTGCCCAGGCGCTGGCCGGACGGCAAAGGTGGGATTGTACAGCCTTCCCCTGCGGGATCACACTACACCGGACCGGACACGTCTGTCATTGTTGCCCCTCTGTCGGCCTTGTGGTAGGCATTGTAGGAATTGTATAAGGATTGGCAGGGTATGGCTAGTCTCATGGAGAGCTGGAGCTCTGTCTTTCTTGGAGTCGCGTGACTTTTGCCTGCTGTGTGGCCCTCTGCAACTTGGGTGACCCTCTGCAACTTGGGTGACCCTCTGCAACTTGGGTGACCCTCTGCAACTTGGGTGACCCTCTGCAACGGGGGTGACCCTCTGCAACTTGGGTGACCCTCTGCAACGGGGGTGACCCTCTGCAACTTGGGTGACCCTCTGCAACGTGTGTGACCCTCTGCAACTGGTGTGACCCTCTGCAACTGGTGTGACCCTCTGCAACTGGTGTGACCCTCTGCAACTGGTGTGACCCTCTGCAACTGGTGTGCCCCTCTGCAAACAGGTACCGCGGCGGCGCCTTACTCAATAGCTGGAAGCCCGATGCTGCCTCCAACTTCCTTCCATCTGGGATCTCTCTGAGGCGGCCTCCAGTCAACCTCCTCCGCCTGGCCCCCACCTCGGTCACCATGCAGCGAGGCAGCAGGCTGCCCCTGCACCTTGTGACCGCCGTCCTGCTGCTGGACTCCCTGCTGCCTCCTGTCAAAGGTAAGCGCGCCCAGGAGTGTTTAGAGAGGACTTGACGTGTACAGAGTATATTTGTATTAGACCATTACTACCCGAGCGCTGGCCGAGTTAATAAAGGGGGCTGTCAGCCATGATTGTATTGAATCAATTGATTGATTTGTCTGAGCTAATGTTCTCTCTCTAAACATAAAAGAATATCTCCCATAAAACGAGCTCACCGTAACTGGTAAGAACGTGCAATTAAGGTAATGGTGGAATGTATTTTTTTTACAGATATGCCTGTATGTATCCTAAGTTATTTTTGCTCTTTTTAGCAGTTTGCCCTTACTTATGATTTTGTATTTTGAAAAATGAAGCTACTACTCGGATTTTTCGGTATCTAATTGCAATAAACGTCCAGTCTTACTTCGATGGATTTTAGCCACACCTGATATATCCATTCACATAGAGGAAAGTAAAATCTGCTTTCTGTTTCCATCTTTATTTAAAAGTAATTACAGACGGGTAAATGGATGTGTTTCTGGCTGCATCAATAAAAGAAACAATCTGTGAGCCTTCATTATTGCGCACTGGTATCCGCATGGAGACGCCAGGCTTCTGAACGCGTCCCAAAGTTACACGGGGCTTTGGCCAAACTTAGCCCGGAACACAGAGCTTCACTCGCAGGAGCAGCCCCTGGCCAGCGGGCGTTTATTAACCACGGAAACAATGCAGTGTGGGCAAGTCTGGGACGGCTGGCACTGTAAACTGGCAGACTCCAGGAAGCGGGGTGCGTTGCGCACATACCACGGTGCCCACAGCTTTGAGCGACGCTGGCCTCTGCCCTGCCTGACCCAGCGTGGCTCCTTTTATTTTTTAAATGTGGGCATTTGCATTGTTTTCAGAGCAAGCAACCCCCACCGAGGGGGCGTGGCTATATCTTTCAGCTGTAGAGAGAAGTGTAATGGAAACACATTTCTTTAAAGGGAGTAAAGACATCAGAAAGCGAGTCACAGACGGGTCAGAGTCCGTTGCGAGACTCGGTTTGTTTATCAGAGGAGGGAAAGGGAATTATGTGTAAAACTGCAAAGCATTTCTGTAATGAAGCTGTCCGGTCCCGGACCTGGAGGGAACAGGGGCAAATGACAGGCGGGGACTGGGGGTGACAAGGGATGGGGCAATGTGGGAGTTAGCACTGAAACCACAACTGTTCCATTTCGGCTGTATGAGCAGCATGACTAGGGTTTTAAGTGGGATGTAAAAAGTGTGGGGTCTTTAAAAGGGGTGCAGCCTAAGTAATTAAGGGCGTGGCTTAAACACATAAACTTAATTTCTGTGATTCCCATAATGTACCCCCAATCTATATTTTGGCTTCCCTCGGAGTCTTGTTCTTGCTTCCAATATATAATACAGCAACTTATATACACCTAGAACAATCAGTTACACAGGTGTGGTTGGTGTGGGCCGCGACGGGTGTCATCACAGAGGGGGGGGTGACAAAATGGCAAAAATATGTGTTTTAAACACATATTTTCGCCATTTTGTCAAGCCGGGGGTGACGAGAAATTTCCCGCACCGTATACCACCGTACCTTGCTACGCCACTGAGAACAATCCAGGACTACTGGCTTTGTCAATGGTTGCTAACTGTTTAAGGTAAATGAGTGACCACTATTATTTTGTTGTAATATAATATTGAAAATGTTCCAGTTCTGAAATCGTGACACTGTGCATTAAACATGACTGGCTCTGTGGAAGGGGTCGTGGTCTTCAGAGTGCTTCAGTCGCTTCTGGTGTGTTTACTTTATGTTAGACAAGTGCGCCTTTTTCTCTCCAATTCTTGGCCATCTTGCATATCCTACACCTCCTCTCTTTCTGAATGCACTTCCTCGCATTGTTTTCCCTTTATGGCCCACAAACACATAACGCACGACTCCCCTATAAGAACTGTATATATATATATATATATATATATATATATATATATATACACATATATACACACTTTTGCTTGCCACTATTTTGACAACTGTGATACTTCCTTTAGCCAGGTTTGTGGAGAATCAATTGCAACTTGAATATGTGACCGTTATTCTGTGTGTTCTGCAGAGAGGCCAAGGGCTAGATGACCATGTATTCTGAACACCTTTCTGGCCTACCGACAGGCACTGTAAGAAACTCGCACTTCCTTCAGTTTCAACTCTAGAGCTCCTAATCTTGGGCATTTTTAAACACACAAGTTTTCGGGCACAACAGCCATCTGCGTTCGTTTTCTGCGCCCCATGGTATTGTAGTTTTGCAGAAGGGGCCACAGATGCTTGTGAATCCCCTTCTGTAACACAGATGGTGCCGACGGACATTTAGGACCAGCGTTATCCTGAGAAGACGTTCCCTCACTTGCCCGGGGTCACAGCCCCATGAAGATGAGGGAATCACTTTGCCTTTGCACCCCTGCCCTATATCAATTGATGCCCAGAGGCAAACAGGCCTTTGGGAGGAGCACTGATGGTGTACCACAGAACAGTGGCTCATATGTAGTCCTCCACTGCAGAATAGCCACCTGGAGGTGGCAAATGACATTCGCCTTGCAGGCAATGCAGTCACTTAACTCCACCCGCCTGCAGGGTCACCACAGTAAGTGCAGGTCGGGTGCCAGTTGCAACTGTGGAACATGGAGTGGCTGATTAAAGCAGCCGCTCCGTATTCCACTAATGCTCTTGCCCCAGGGTAGCCACAAGTTCGCATCTGCCCTAGGGACAGCACATTAATTGTAATATTTCACATTGTCTGTTTGAGCCCGGTATTCCTGCTTAAAGGTGCACCATGGCACAAACGTAGACTGTGCAACAGTCACGTAATTTGGGTACTAGAGGCTTCTCAATTCAAAGTATGCACTATACAAGAGAAGTATGGTCCATGAAAAAAATACAGAAACCCAACATCCTGCAAACAGCTAACATGCTTAGGAAATGCAAGATTAAGTAAACCATCTGAAACATGAACTAAATAGTTGACCTTGATTACCTTAATGTTTTTTACATAAATTGTTCAGAAAATGATCAGTGTTATCTTGCTGTAAAATTAGGGACATGAACATAGCTCTTCAGAAGGACCCATTTCAAATTCTGTTTTTAATTACTACTGGGTCTGAAGCCTGGCGGGACCCGTTCCACTTAAAGCTCTTTGCTTGACACCCGCCCCTTACACTGTATTATATAAAGTGTGTGACTACTTGTTCTCTCTTGTGGTACTTTTGGTTTTGGTTTTCCCCATTATAAACGCAGTACCACAAGTCCCGGAATGCAAAGAAAGACAGGACTGAAAGAGATTCTTATGCATAACGTGGATCTTGTCTGACAGAAGTTCTATACTTTTCTGGTACTTCGAACGCCTGCATGGATCTAAACTTTTAGGAATGTGCACCAGGAGTAATGTAGCATGTGCATAATATAAGCCAGTGGAAGAGCTGTTCTTGCAAAACGCTCTTCAAAATATTTGTTTTGTTAGTAGTTCACAACTCAAATACTTTCACTGGTCCTTCACGATGAACTCGGCCTGCTTCTTTGATGAAAAGTAATTCAACAACAGGTTTATTGTTTATGTAAAGGCGAACAGGGTGTGTGTAAGTAAGAGAACACAGAGAGATTTCCTTTGACGTTATATTGCCCTAAGAATGTCAACAAGGTAATTCCAAAGTGCTGTATGAACTTGTATTCTTTCCTTAGACTGATGATGGAATTAAGTCAGTAAACCAAAACACTTGTGGATTACACCTAAAATCTGATTACACACAAATATGAAGGAAGGTGGGTGTCTGCTGTGACGTGTAGGTGGATACTAGGCAGTTAAGGGAGGGTCTTCCTAAATGGAAGATAGAGTTCACACACACCCAGATAAGTGTCATGCTTCATCAGTGGGCTTTACTCTTCCCCTTCTTATATCATTAAATACAAAGCCGCACTGGTGCAGTGTTGAAGTCACTATCTTTTCCTGGTCCTGAGGAAATGCCACGGATCCCTCCTGCACCAATAGGCATGAAAAACGTCAAGCTTTTCAGTACACTTCACATGTGGAAACTGTCAAGGTCCATTACACACCTGTGACAGCCTTTTCACATTACCATTTTTTTAACCCTGCCAGAGTACAGGGGGGTCACGGAACTCCAGGCCAAATGACCCGGTGAAAAACAGCAACGCTGCTTACCCCGTGACGTTCAGAACCAGCATTGCGGTAGTGTAAGAGTCGAGATCACCTTCTCTTTTTTGCAACGGACCTGAAGAATTACCACCCGACCCGCTAGGGCCTTTCTTAGGCAAAAAACATGTCGACGACTTGCACCAGATAGATCTGCAGGACCATTACCTTTAGGCAGGACTCGCAGTTTTTAGCTAGGTTTTTGCACCCCCAGAATAAAATTATTGCTAAGGGCAGTACTAGACCTATTTTAAACTACACTGCACACTCACTACACTACCCTGTCCTCATACCCTCACACACCCAACGACTTCATCAAAAAAAGATCTCTGCTATAAAGCCCCTTCGCGGGTGCCCGTCGGGCATTGCAGCACCAGCCCAATGAGGAGCAGGCCCAGTGGTGAAGCATGACATCCTCCGGGGTGTGTGAGGGCAATCCATAACAGACCTGAGCACTCCTTCACAATTAGGAACTGCACATTGACAATTTTCGTGTCGTATTTGGGAGTATATGTGCAGGACCTGATTAAAAAAGCTCCTGGTTCCTTCTGTTTAAGAAAATGAGCACTGGATAGACAGTCCTTCAAAATAAGCCTATTCAACTGAGATTGCCTGCTTCTCCATATCTTAATCCATCATATTAGGCCTACAAGCGATCGTATCAACTATATACTGAACTAATTCATCGTGTACAGAGCATGCCAGTGTGCATTGAGGAACCTGGAAAACCCTTCTTAAAAACAAAATTTCGACAGACTGAATGCTATCAGCTCAAATACACCCTCACTTCACTGCCATATAATGCCTTAGATACACATTTTGCCTTGTACACCTTATTTAGGGTACCGTATTGTCCGGCGTATAAGACGACTTTTTAATCCATGAAAATCTTCTCGAAAGTCGGGGGTCGTCTTATACGCCAGGTGTCGTCTCATGTAACTTAGCGTTTGCTTTTGTAATTTGTTCACTCGTAATGTTCTCCTCATGTATCAGTTCTGTTCCTATTGTGAAGCGCTCTGACACCTTCGGGTAAAGTCAGCGCTATATAAAAACGCATAAAATAAATACCGGTAAATAAATACCTAAATAAATATGCTGGTATACGGCGTGCTGTAACTTCAGGGACAGGCACCCTCTAGCTGAGCCACCGTGCGCGTCTATGTTTTTTAATTTTTATTTGGTGTGCGTTGGAAGAGGGGTAGTCTTATACGGCGAGTATAGCCCAAATCCTATATTTTAACAAGAAAAGTAGGGAGGGGGTCGTCTTATACGCCCAGTCGTCTTATACGCGGGACAATACGGTACTGTGGTCGGCGATACCGAAACTGCTGTGCAAATCTTTGTATCGCATCTGATGCCTTAACGTGTTACATTTTTTAGATACAACCAGGTGTTTCCAGTTAGTATGTCAATCAAACAAATACTCCAAGGTTCGAGAAAGCTGAAACTTTAGTTACTGTGTGCAAACCCACCTTACATGTTTTCGATCATGTGTTTCTTGGGCCCAAGACCATTATGTACGATTTTGGTGCAGTTTACCGCGAGATCCAAAATGGTGTGGTTCCTCAGTGTGCTACAGTTTCGGCCATGCAGGTCTGCAGCTTAATGGGCATCTCTTTCTAACATCAAAAGTTAATGCTTTGTCCTGAACAGTAATAGACAAAATCCACATTTTATTTTTGCCAGTTTTACATATTTTAAACCTTGCCCAAGGGCATAAGAGCACTTCAGTGTGTGTTGCACCTTTTTTTTGTTGGCACGGAGAGATTTGCTGGGATTTACCGGATGGTGAGTAGATTCTGGGTTTCAAAACTGGTTCCCAAGGTTGCATGGTCAGCAGCTGTAGCCACTAAGTCACATGGCCTCCAATTAAAGTTTGGCTCGTTTTGGGCTCTGGGTTCCAAGAGGGCCTAGAGTTGAGCCAGAGCCAGGCATCTGGCTTGAGCTATCTGTGGCTCGACCACCTCTACTAAGGGCACGTACATGAGCCGAGCTTTGAAAATATTTGGCATGTAAATCAAGCAACAGTTATATAAAAATATAATTTTAAAAAGTGTATTTCTTTAATAGGAGGAAAGTTAACTTTAGTACATCAGATTATATCATCACATTGAGAGGCATTTATTAAAAGCGATAGTTTTTAAGTGTTACCTTAAACATTCACCCCCCAAGACAATATTACTAGTTAACTTAGCGAGAAGTCATTTGTCATGTGTATCGTATATGTGGCCTTGATTCTTATCATGGAACATTATAATAGTCTATTGAACAAACACAAGAGATTTTTGTACCACATTCATCCTCAACTCACATATTTAAATGTGTTGTTGTGTGATAATGAAGCAAAAGGAGACTTAGTGAAATAAAATATTGCCTAGGATCAAACAATTTGTTCAAGTGCGGAAGTTGGGATTGATCCCAGGTTTTCTAGTTTAACATTGTGCAATTCAGCCACTATATTGACTTCCTCTCCTTTTTTAAATCAAATGTCACTGCTTTGTTTTTAATTCCTTGTCCATGATGTTAGAGCATTAGTGGCAGGCTGAGCCAACTGAAAGATTGGCTCATTGTGGGCTTGAGGGTCTAAAAGGACCTCAAGCTGAGCCAGGTAACTTGCTCAATCCTGGTGCAAGCTTTCAGTGGCCTGACTGCCTCTACACACAAACAAATTCTGTCCTTGTCACACCAGTTTAAATTGTGCCTTTGTGCTGGCCTCCACTGCCATCCCACCTACATATTTCTGTGAGGTTGCCCCATACCTCTGAAGGCTTCTTCTAGAATAATGAAATGGTGCCTTAAAGAGGACATCGAGTGTAGGGGGAAGAAAAAATTCTTAAATTCTTGAATCTCCAAAAAGGCCCCTGGTATTATGCAGCTGGGGTGGACCAAAGTACGTCACGGTAACTCAAAGTTCCCACAGCTCTAACAATAAATCAATGGCTAGTCAAATACGTACTTTTGTAAGAAAAATAAGTCTTTATTTCTAGTTCTACATATTCAGAGGAATAGTTACATTCATAGCAACAATGCAATCCCCTTCAGGTTGGGGCTCTAGGAGTTGCCAGGCAAATCCCTGTCCTACCCTCTTCCTCATAGGGTGGTCTGGATTATTCACCATTTGCTAGTGGCAGCAAGCAGGGAATGCTAACTAATAGGTCCTGTTCAAGACTTCCCCTTTGACTCTTTAGGAATTAGTCAAAAGTGGCTGTCCATCAGCACTGTCCGCAGTGAATCTCCTGGGGCACCACAGGCCCAATATTAGTCTTACCCACTTCGGCGGTATGGAAACGTTCAGTGGTGCACTGAGTGCCCTCTCCGCAGGCGCTTACAAGTCCTGATCCTAATTGGCGAAGTTGGGCTGTTTGCGGTACATGCCGCAGCACCCGGCAGGTGCAGGCTTTCTCCCTCAAGCAGCGCTGCTGGCTTATCCGAGTTGCTCCCACTCTGCGAAGATGATGTAAGCCACTTTTCCCCTTTCATGAGGGAATGAGTGGAATTTGATCCTCCAGAGTGTGATGTCTCCTGTGGTGTCCTTCAGAGTGTGATGTCTCCTGTGGTGTCCTTCACGGTCCTTGGGTAACCAGTCAGATGCAGGTCTTGGTGTGCATGCTTGACCTGCTGGTCACAGCGCCATCTTCTGTCGAGTTAATGACCCGAACTTCTGGCAGTGTTGTAACAGTAACCCATTTTGGCATTTGGAGTGCTGTGCACATCCAGTTGAGGTGCAGACTCCTTCGGCGCACACACCCTCACCAAGGCAACCACTCCTAGAATACAGGGGCACCAATTAAGGCAGACACAAGTCTTGACACTCTGGCAACAAATAGTTAAATGGTGGCCCTTTCTGGCATACGAGGTCACGGCAACGAGGAGGTGCAGCCCAGGTGCTTCCCGCACGGCGCTCACAACACTGCTCAGGTCACAGCGACCTGCTCCTGGCATATGAGGGTTAACGGATCTCTCCTGCACCCCGGCAATGAGCTGATCAGTGCACATCCATCAGGGAGTCTTCTCGGTAGGGCTCCCCGCTGAACCTTGCTCCCTCCAATGCTCTCCTCTTCCTCACAGGCCACACTGGTCTTGGCAAGCAGACAGGGGCTCGTGCTCCAGGCTAGGTTATCCCTGGGTGATGTCCCCTCACTCAAAAGGAAGACTAGAAGGCCTTTGCCCCCAGTCCTGGTCACAGTCAGAAGTCTTGCAGACCATCCACTTCTCACACACCTCGTGTGGCTCCTTAGCAGATGACAAATGTTGTGTCTCAACCTCCACTTCTTTTAGTCCATTTCCAGACACCAAATGTGATTTAAGGTCTGAGTCTTTGAAGATTTATGTTAGGGTTCTGCTTCCTTTGAAGTGTACATTTTCCCTTTCCTTCTTTCCTCCTGAAAGGCTGTATGTCACAGCAGGAAAGACTCTGGATTGTCACACAACACAATTCATGGGAGTGACCAGATTTCGCACCTGGTTGTCGGCCACAGTGATGTGTGCATCAAAAGGTAAATCAGGCTTCACTTTATGATTACCTCCTCAGCCCAATAAAATTCCCAAGATGTGTCCAGGCCCATTCTTTTTGATCTATCACTGAATCAAAGAGACCCCTTCTGAAGTGGTGTAGCGTAGAGGAGAGTAGAGTGTCATAGTGTGTCATATTGTGTTGTGGTATGTTTTGTAGTAGTGTGTCATAAGTGAAGTATGCATGGTTGATCGCGAACTGCCATTACAGAAAACACATGTTCTATTGAAATTTCCATTACATTTACACAGACATACAGTTTTACTGATAAAATTATACAGTGCACCAATGATAATGTGTGGGAACATCACCAAATGTACTGATTTGTTTTGATTGTATTAAAATAGTTATTTCCAGCACACTTCAGAATTACAAAAAAATGCTTCATTTATGATTTCCTAATTCTGATATATTTGTGCAGTTCATTTACTGACATTTAAATGTTGTTTGCTAGAAAAGAAAATATCATCCTTCAGCCTTACCTCACACATGGGTACCCAGCAGGATTGTCACATAAATCCTCTTTTAAGTCAGAGAAAAAAAAGTTAACGCAAAGCTCCCTTGGAAGACAAAGCTTGATAATTGACCTTGGTCTTTGAATGCACAGCTAATGTTGCAAGATAAGCACAAAATTATAAGGCATGTTTACACAAAACAAGCACTTGTGGAAGAATACATGTATCGCTGGTAAACAGTCTATGCTCTATGGGATGCACTATTGTAAGACGGACAGCCTAAATTAAACAAAGGTACATTAAATACAAAGCAAGCAAATTTGACTTACAAACCAGAAAGCCAATGATGAACAATGGGCGGAATACATTCCTGGGTAAGCTTTACGAATGTCCCGTAGATGTCTTTAGCAAACCAGACAGCTGCGCTCTGTGTGAGGCTTCGACCTCAAAAGGACCTATTTACTGCTACTAATCACCACACGGTATGCTGCCATCACAGTGCAAGTGCTGCTTAACTCTTGGTAAGGGTAGCTCTTGGGCGCCCCTCTTGTTCAAACAAAACTGCAATCAGTGTGAGAGACCGAAGTCATGGCGCACACGTAGGAAACCTGTTTGCCTATGATATCAGCATTTGTGATCCAGACAATAGTACAGTTGGGTACTCGGGGCTGTGTTACCCATCTTTTACTATGCAGAGGACTTTTCCATCTCAACATAAACCCAACCCCATCAATAATTAATTGAAAAGTTATTAGTCAACATTTGTGAAGGGCTTCTGCTTGAAGCAACATGCATTGCAGCATTTTTAGTAACTTTTGATCCATTTAACCTATAATAAAAATAATGGTTATCAGAAGATTATGTAGCAGATGATGGCTTATGTGGCAAATGCAGCAAAGCTATAATGATGCAGAAAATGCTGCAGCCACAGAGTTGCATAATTTAAATGGCCCTGGTCTCGAACATTCAACAGTAATCACTCTAGAATTTTTCAGTTCTGCACTCAGCTCGGAGACATACTGTGACACTTACTGGATGGCCCCTTTTAATGAACTAGATGGTTCAGCGAGTTAAGCTCACTGCTGACACCTCCTATAACCCTTTTTCAAAAGTTGGACTCTCTGCAAGGCCAACTTTGCATGTCATCCTTCCGAAATCGATATAGTGAGTAGCGTTCAAACTCATGAACACGGAGGTATTAATTTATAGAAGAGCAAAGTATTTGTCATTCAAGTATTGTTATTTAACATTTTTGTTTTGAAGAATACGCTCCTCTTCAACATATACTAAGTTTATGACTTTTTGAGGGTTTCTGCCCCCAGTCTCCTACTCGTTGATCTGGGCAGGTGTTAATCGCCGTTTTGCTTTTTTTAGGTATTTTGTACCCTACAAAAACTATTTTAAAGCAGCATTCATTCATGCGGAAATGATAGCCTCTACTTAAAGGCAACATAGCTTTCTTAATATAACATTTTTCACCCTATCTGTATCATCTTTATATGAACCCCCGGCTCAGACATCCCTTTGGCCTGGACTTGTACCCTTATGCTGTTGACACCCAGTTCCTGTTCAGGCTTGCTGATTTCGTCAGTAATGGCTCCACATTTGGCTGTGCTTGTATGGAAATGACGACATTGGTTTAAGCCTAATACTAACAAGCCCAGCGTGCTTCTTAACAGAGGCAGCTCTGTTTGTAGGTGGTGCTAGCCCAGCCTGCACAGTTTCGGGAGGCGTCCTTCTTTCCTTGAACTGTGCCTCCCCCCCCCTCCCTACCGATGCATTTCCCAAGATGGTTCTCTGCATATAGTAACTTTAATCTAAGCCTTTTCTGGTGAATGTGTTTCAAAATAGATATTCATCACCTCTCCCGTATTCTTATTTCTAGAAATTAACACTTTGTCACCTTGCAGAATGATGGGTGCTCTGGCCTTGGATCAAGGAAGGAGAGAGGGCCCCCCTGTTCACTGGTTAAACAGTAAACCGCAACCTTAATTTGGGTGCAGTGGGCCCTTAACCCTAGAGCTTGTGGCGCCTGGGGCTATCCCTCAGATTGCCACCCCTGAGGGGGGACGTGGGGGGGGAGGGGTGCTGGATAAAATGGACGACGAGCACTTGAAAGTGGTCCGAGAGGCACGTAGTATCGCCGCTAATAGTTACCTCGATCATGTATGTTACTTGCACATACATGACACGGTCCAAGGCTACACAGTTGAATACACCGACTGCATGATCTATCTGGGGACTCAGAAAAACCGCATGTGACATCCATCAGAGAGCTGCGTGAACAATTACCTGGTAATCCCCTCAGCACAATGGAAACATACACATACATGACACTGTTCAGGGATATATATGTCTCAATTTTTTGTATTCCTTGCCTTAGTTTGTTTCCTATGGTCTGTAAGCCTCATTGTTTTCCTGTCTCATTCTCCTATTCCTCAGGACCACCCTGTAGTCAATAGCTATTCGGAATTTTGACTGTGCTACTCCTGTGAATGTTCGTCCCATGGGTGACATGTCCTTAAACCAGGCTTGCAGCACTGAGCAATAATTAGACACCTTTTTAGGTTTTCCTTGTCTGTCTGGGAGATCTTATGTTACTGATACTTTTAAAACTTATGTATGTGAACTATTACAGGGAAAGTGGGGCTTTGGTCATCCCATTGCAGCTATTGGCTGCTGTAGGCTTACCTTGATATGCCATTGCTTGTCTGGGCTGCCCATTAAGGCTGTGGAATTCCGCAAGTTGTCCATTTGTGTTCTAATTGTTGATGGTGCAGAAGTAGTCCTTTGGTTGGCCTGCAGAAGCAACATTACTTGTAGCTTGTAAATCAGTCACACATTTTAATTTCTGGTTTATGGCTTTATTGTATAGGAAGCACATCTGTTTTGCCTTTAAGGCACACTAGGGCTATTCACTAATCACCTATGAAATCATTTGTTTTATTTTGGTGTCTAGATAACATGTGGATTTTGGATTGACAGCTTTTTTTGCTCACAGAATAAGCACATGCATTTTTATAACACTGTTCTTTGAGGATACAGCTTGATTCTGGGAACGAAGTCTGTTGAACAAACGGACACTGCTCCCAACATCCATATAATTGTAGCTCGAGAGATGGCTTCAATATGATACTTTCATTCTGGAACAGTTAGAAGCAGCAGACAAACAAATCACTTATTACCAACAAGAAGCTAGATCTATTAGCTTTTCCATTATACTACTAAGGGAAGCGAGACCTGTTGCTTTGCGAATGATTCTTAATCAATGACTGTCTGAAATAAAATTTAATACACCTAAAAATGTTCTTATTTACATTCAACTGGCCTGATTTTGTGAGCGAACTGCAAGTTCCTTAGAGGTTTAACTTAAATAAAAAATTCACATTGACTTCGACATACTGTGTCAAAGGGACTTCGGCGTCATCAAGATTCTTATCCGCAGCGGAAATGCACTCACATATGAAAGTGGATTTGTGGCGGAGGTGATGAGCCACTCACCTACCCCTCTGAAAACGTTTAGCTAGCACCTGCTGCTCTCCTCTTACCTCACTCGCGCCAGGGTCTACTCTCTAGGGCAGGTAGGGTTTGGTTTGAACTTGGTTCTCTTCTGCTGCAATGCAGCAGCCAGCAAATCGCCCAGCAGCACTGCCCCTAACTTCCCCAGGCGAGAATTGACTCCTTACGAGAGCTCATAGTGGTGAAGCGCATGCCGCGTCACTTCTATGGTCTCATCGCGAGGGCTGGCCAAAATGATGCCCAGGGCCATTATTGGTAGTGCTCCCGCGCTACAAGATTGACGGTCCTGGAGGCTGGGAGGAATCAGAAGTCAAGCAAGCACAAACGGCGGCGGCAATTTTGGCAGCAGTGCAGGTCAGGTGCGTACAGCGCGCACTTTCAAACTGGGCTGCGCGCGCGGTACTGGTGGCCCATTGTGGCGGCCTTTATAATTTATTTGGGGACACTGTGTCCCCAAATAAATTATAAAGGCAGCAACGGGCCTCCAGTGCCACGCGACCGCCCCCCCCCTAGCTACGCCACTGCTAGAGCCACTGCAACTTGTTCACTATCTTTTCTTTTTGCAGTTTTATATACTGTGAACTCGCCCCGCCATTGGCGAACGCCATTGCTTTCCACGCTGTTGAATGTTAACACCCATATACAGGGCTTTAAGTGGGATTAAAAAACTGGAAGGTCTCTCAAAGGGGCGTGGCCAGTGTAATTAAGGTATGTGTAAAGAAGGGGTCCCCGCAAGGGAAACATGTTAAATACAACACACACAGCCAACCGTAGTTGGTAACACTTTTCTCAAATTCATGAAAATCAATAGAAACAATAGAGGTGAGTATTGTCATTTATTTTACAATACCACTTTGTCATTATATCAACAATATTTTAGAAAGCCCCAGAGGGGAGGAGGGAACGAGGGTAGTGAAGGAAGGGGGTGTGCTCAAAGCTGTGTATAGTCAAAGGAAGATAGAAATAGTCACAAAAGGGAAACAATCATACACAATATTGGCATATGACTCAGGCCAAATCTAACACAAAGAAGCCTATATATTCAAGACGTCCATTGTAATAATTATACAAAAAACCTTTCAACGGTCACATAACAAACATTCGAGTTGGTTAGAGGGCATGTGCCGGAGGTATACAACAAAGGAGAGAAAGCCGTCGACGTTTCGACCCCTTGGCGTAGGCTAAATTAGGTCCTTTTACGGGGCCTTCATCAGGACAAGTGCAGTGGGTGGGCAAGGTGGGGGGGGAAAGGGGGCGAAGATATATGTAGTATCAACCGATGGGCTGATCGATGAAGCTTTCCTGGCGTGCTTGTGAACCCACACTGGAATTGGAGGGTGCAGGAGAGAATGTATCAAATTAAAAATTGCGTGTGAAGTCAGATACCACCATGGGTTTAAATCATCAGGGCTCTTTTCTTCATCCGACTTCCAAGGTGAAAGATCGCTCCGTTAGGAATCAGTCTAAGAGCCGACCTTCCTGAGCTTCAATGTCGGTTTCCGTCATCCATTTGCAGCAATCATTCAACCAAAAGTTGGAACCACGTAGTGTGGAGGAGAACTTTAAATCAAACGCCGACTCCGCATAATTTCTTTCGCGGGTTGCAGGCGGAAAACGAGATGGATGGCTTCGGGGATGGTTTTGAATCGCTTCGGGACACCACAACAGACAATGCTTGTGCACGGAAAACTTCGCTACGCTGCTAAGTGTAATTAAGGGCATGGCTTAAAAACACGTAAACTAAAAATCTGTGTTTAGCCTAGTGTGCCGCCTGACTTGTAATTTGCTGTTTCTGTCATTACACCCAGATATATGATACAACAAGTAACATCATGCCTACAAAAGTTAGGACTATTGGCTTTGTCAATGGTTGTTAGTTGCATAAGATAAATACGCAGCAATTATGGCTTGTATATAATATTGAAAATGCTTCCACTTAAATTCTTGGTGACGCCACAACAATATTGCTGCTCCTGTGTTTCAAAAAGAGAAGGAAAATCCAGATAGAAAATGACTCTCTTTAAAGGCTTTCCCTTCTCCTACAACGCTCATCTGACATGACGTCATGCCATAACTTCTCCACTAGTGAGAAGTGAGCAGTGTGAGCATGCGCACATCGATCTGCCTGCTGTCTCTGCAGTCCGGAAAAAAGCGGATCTCCTGTGCCAGGGCACAGAATAGAGCCCAATACAGACCCGTTTTAAGGCCCCCTTTGAAAAACTGCAGGTACTTAGACCCAGCCCACTTAAAGCTCTGCCCATATAAAGACTAGAGATCAGTACAGAGTGTGGCTCTGTTCTCTGTGACGCCAGATAGAGGCTTGCAAAGACTGCCACAGTGTCGCTTATCCGTCCTCACTCACACCGGTCACCCTAATGGTGAACCATCAAGGGCATCTTCCCTTTGCCGTAGACAACTGGCGGGAATATATGGATATGAGATGGTCGATGGATGACAACGGGTGTATGTGGTCTTTAGGCCACAGTTATGATGGAGTTTCTTCAATGTGTCACCAAGAGCACACCCCTCGCTATTAAGATGCTCAGTGCACTGAACAAGTGTGTATGGACCACTGACCCATAATTGTACAGTGATAATTGGCCAGGTAAAATGATTTTTAAGACTGCTGATAATGTCTGTTTTTATTCTTCCGATTATATTTTGTGACCTGTAATAAGTCTTAGAATTGTATATTTATAAACAATATTTATAATTGCATTTATATATTTTTTAAATATGCTATGAAGATAGTGTTCTGCGTGACATTATGCAGTTATTTTGATTTGCTGAGTGAAATTACTTGTATTGGTTTATTGGGTATTGGGACACCCACACTGGTCATTTTTTCCTGCCACCGCTGCTGTTGGTCCTGACATAGGACTTCAGTCCCCAGAATTATTCGCGCCGGGGAGGTGCCGCAACCACACTTCGCGCCAGGAGGCGCTTAAAGGCGGCCAGGAGCTCTTGCAGCGCAGGACGCCCACGCTGGTCATTTCTTCCTGCCACCACTGCTGTTGCTCCTGATGGGGGACGTCAATCCCCAGAATTCTTTGTGCTGGGGAGGCGCCGAAATGACACTTCGCACCAGGAGGAGCTTAAAGGCGGCCAGGGGCTCCCGCAGCGCGAGATGCTCGCAGGCGTGCCCGGGCCAAGGGCAGGCTCGTCTGCTCCCGTCAAAGCCCGGATATGGCTGGACTGGGCATACTCCCGTGGCTTTGTCCTTTTGAGCACCATTTTTATGCTTCTAAAACCACGAAACTGGACTACATGAATAATGTGAGACTTTTAGGGAGAAGAACTTCACCAAGTAAGCAAGCCAGACTATCTAGACTTTTTAGATTTACTTTTGCCCTACCTTGGTCATAAGTTAATTTGAACTATGGTGAAACCAAGATGGTTGGGGAAATGGAGAGCACACCGAGGTCCCTACAGAATCCAACTCTTGATTGCTTCCTAACACGAGCGGCACAAGTTATTGATAAAGAAATACTTGTAGTCCAACACCGTTTGTCCCTAGAGGGGGTTCCTACTATATGGATGAATCAGGAAGTATCTATAGGTGTCCAAACAAGGGCTACGGTCCAAGAGATCATTGTTCTCGATCATTCTGTACAGGATATAGCTAGCACTGAGATGTCCCTACATCAACCTCAAGTATCCTCAGCACCTAGTCCCCCAGCCAAAAGGAAGAGGAAACAAAAGCATTTAGAGCCAGTATTAGTAGCTAATTTAAGATCCAAGCGAAAAAACAGACATGCCCTTATTGGTGATTGTAATAGTCATACTGTAGTGTCACCTTCAAAATCGAATCCCTCTCTTGGAACATCTCCTATCACAGTCATATCTCTGCATGACACTAAGCTCCTACTGGATGGCTTTGAAAAAATATTACAAAATAAATTACTACCCAGACATGAACAGGCTTGATAATCTAGAAACTAGTGTGGAAAATGTGAAAAAGATACTTTCCTCTCAATCCGCGGGGACAGATAATCATGGCATCTTATGTCCTGGGTCTGCAGAACATCTAGGGGGTATAGAAAGTAGGAAAACTAGCACTACGGCGGAAAACCTCCATGGTAATCTAGCACATCCTACTGCAGTGTCCACTGTCCAGAAAAATGTTCTTGACACATGTGAAGACGCTCCCAGGGATAACGCTAAGCAGCATAAACATGTTGGATACACGGGTCGCAATAGTACCAGCCTGCCACGGAATAGGAAAGACATGGTTCTGCCTAGACAGCCCAAAGTACGAATGAGCGAGGCTCCCTTAGGTGAAGAAAACAGTAATAATATGACTCTCCACCTCCCCCCAGATTGCTGTCCTTATATGGTGATCTTAACTTAATGTACCAACACTTAAAGGTGAGCAAAAGGAATCTTTTACTCCACTAAAGAATAAGGTTTGCCACTGGTTAACACATAACACCGATTTCTCTAGTTCATGCTTTCATGATATTTTGTTCACCCGTGGAGTGAATTGGGTTGGCCCACTACGGAAGGAAGCAGAGGGAGACTTCATAGTGATTAACTGCAGATCTGCAGATCTAGCTGGGCAGTTGCTCTCAAGCTGGAGGGAGCGACCTGGGTACGGTCGTGGACAAAAGATTGAGTTAATGCCACTTGGCTTTTTCTATAGGCATCTTAAGGAGACTAGGCTACACTCCCCACCTAATGTCCACCCACCTCAGAACCCACCTAGCAAGAACATCCATTTTCCCATGGACGTCAGCAATAGTTTTGAAGCCCTTACTGACTTGGACAGTCATGGACTGACTACATGAAGGGAGTGGTGTAATAATAATAATAATCCACATTTGTAAAGCGCGAACACTCAACCCTAAGGGTCTCTAGGCGCTGGGGGCCGTCTGGAAGATTAAGCAAGCTATTGTCCAGAGTCAAATGGTGCTGGGCAAATCTGCTGCTGGCGCCGGGGATCGAACCGTGATCCGCAGATTCCGGAGTCAGTCGCCCTGGCCGCGGTGCCACACTTCTGTGTACCGGCACATAAAGTAATCACAACCACCCACTTGGAGGAATTTATAACCACTGACAACACTGTGCGTAATGAAACCGTCACTAGCCCTCCTTCCCAGCAAATCTCTCATGAGATAGCTCAAACACCAATAAATGTCAACTCTACACTCTGCCATAAGCAACGGGAAGCGTGGGTGCTGAAGTCACTCCAGATTGTCTCCTGGAATATCGCCGGAATCAAACCTAAGCTAAGCGATCCTGAATGGGGTAGGATGGTTGATAGTAATCATATATATGCCTGTTCCAGGAAACGTGGGCGACAGAGCGGGTATATAGGGTGGGGTTTACCACATTTAGTATTGAGGCTAGGCCATCAACAGTGGGACGACCGGCTGGTGGGCTGTTAATCTGGGTCAAGACAACATTGAATTTAAGGTAGACTCTCAGGAAATCCTTGGTATTTACCTGAAATGGCCAAAAAGGAATGTCCAAAGTACTCGGTACCCATAACAACGTTAGTAGATTACCAAGAGAACTGTAGTGGAGGGCCCAACCTTATTCTTGCTGGCTATTTTAATCCGACATACGAACCAGTAGATTATGTCTAAGAGCTAGAACAGGATGAAGAGCAAGCTAGGGGTGTTAAAAAGTTACATACCTTTCCCATTAAAAAAACTCACTAAAGTTGAGCATCAGGTACTGTCTCCTACCCTGGCTCACGGGGTGCGAGTATGTAATGGGCGGACACTGGCCAATGAGGCTGCAAAGTTTACTTTTAAGAGGGGGAGCATTAAAAGCAGGATAGACTACATCATGATGGACCTTGACATGTGGCCATATGTTAGGGATATGACTTTCCGTGATGATAGTGATCACAATGCGCTCCTTCTGGAGTTAATTGGTCTCCCAATCTTTGATAACCAAAACCATAAACATACAGTCCCTATTGTAACTACGAACAAAAATAGAAGAATTAATTGGCCCAGGGTAATAGCAGATTGGCAGATACTCCAACATTTTTTTGAAGCAGTGGCTCAAACCCTTATGGTCCTTAGTGACCTAGACCAAAAAGAGAATGACCTTATTTTAGCTAGCTATAAGAAATTGACCAATAGCATTAAACAACTTTTTAGTAAATCACTTTGTTTTAATACGATTAAACAAAACACTGCCCCATGGTACAATGACAGTTATAAACTAGCAAAGGTTAACCTTATGGTGGCAGTTAAGCAAGGAGTATGAGAGGATCTCGTGAAACAGAGAGCAATGTACAAGAGGGCACAGGATGGAGCAAAAAGGTGCTGGGACGCTGATAACTGGTGCACACTGGCTGAGGCCTCTAGAAAGAAAGATTTTATTCTGGCACCTACTTACTAAAGGCTCAACTAAGCAGGTCAGCGAAGATGACTATTATATACAGTGCAGGTCTGGGAAGATTACTTTAAAAAGCTTAACACTGGAGTGGCCCCTAATACGGCGGAGGGAACCATGGTACCCGCAGGGGAAGACACCTTGGAATATGCAGAAGGGTTCACCCTGAAGAAAATTATAGTGGCAATTTATCAGCTCCACGCTGGAAAAGCCCCAGGCTTAGACAAACTCCCAGGAGACTTGTATCAAGCTGAGCCAAATATTTTGGGCCCTCTTTTTCACAAGGTTTTAATGCCATTTGACGTGGTGGGGATATTCCCCCAACATGGAAAGGTGCGGAAATAATTCCCACTTTTAAAATAGGAGAGAAAGTTGACCACTCAAACTATAGACCGATAAGTCTTATAGATGTATCCCAAAAAGTCTTCTGCAAAGTAATTTTGTCACATCTTCAAAACTGGATGGAGGAGAATAACATAATTTCCCATTTGCTGGCAGGCTTCAGGTCATCTACAAGTACCCTAGACCAAGTGTTTAGAATTTTATTATTAATCTGGAAGGAAGTGAATATCAGGAAGGGCCATCTATATGTTGTATTCGTTGACCTCAAAGCAGCATTTGACTCCATTGATCGTAAAAAGCTGTGGGCCACACTGGGGAAATTAAGGCTACTAAGTGGCTTACTTCAGCTACTTATTCGCTTGCACGATGATAATTACGCCAGAATCAGGTGGAAGTCAGATGGCAACCTTTCTAATAGTATTGCAATTTCTAAAGGTGTACGCCAGGGCTGTGTGCTAGCCCCAACGCTATTTACCCTGTACATCAATGGACTAATAAAAGAGCTTTATGATTGTGGGGGTTATCCTCCTAGACTGGCAGGCAGCCCCTTACCCTCCTTGCTGTTCGCAGATGGCACACTACTCATCTCTAAGACCCCAATGGGTATTCAAAATACTCTGAGCCTGCAAGGATTGGGGCCTCAAGATTAATGGCTCTAAAACAAAATATATGGTTTTAAATCCCTACAAACGATCTAAGAGGAAATTTATACTGGATACTCAGCACTTAGAGCTGGTCAAGGTCTTTGATTATTTGGGAGTCCGAATCAGTGACAATCTTGTATGGACTCCCCAAATTCAGAAGAGTGCGATGTCATTACAACAAGAGACTGCGCAATTGCAAGGGCGTTAAGACGCTCAACATTTTGCCCAATTTCCCCCACACTTAAGATACACAGGGGCCTAGGTGCAGCCTTATATGGAGCCGAATTGTTGGGTTTAGAAAATACAAAAAAGTTAGAGGTACTGGAAAACACATTTTTAAAGGCAATACTTAATGTCCCAATAACACACAAATATTGCCACTACGCCTTGATCTAGGTATTAAATCCATCACACACTCCACTGTCCTCAAAGCATTGTTGTTTTGGGTCAGAATATGTAGACTAACAATACGGAGATTCCCGTAAAAAAGACAGTGGCGGAATTACTAGCTCTTCAAAGACAGAAAGGCGAGTTGCCGTAGTTTCATAGGGTAAGAAAGTGGTTGTATCGGGTGAGTATGGATATGATGTGGGAGGCCCCTCGTTCCATTACTAAGAAAATGGTTCCTCTATTAAAGATGAGGTATTGGGATTTTATAAACGCCTCTTGTAACGATACTGTAGCACGTGGCACTTTAATCCTGCAATTTTTAAATGTTAAAAGCTGTTTGAACTTTGATATGTACATGGACGAAATTAAACCACCCCAGGCACGAGCACTATATTTTCAATTCAGGCTAGAGAATCTTCCATTAGATGCATGGAAAAACAGTTGGACAAATGCTACAATCTCCTCTATGTGCCCATCTTGTTTGACTGCGCCAGAGACAGTAGAGCACTTTTTCTTCTTGTGTCCTGCATACAGAAATATAAGGAAAGCATGGATTATTCCAGCATGTCGTCTGCTTTCCTTTTCACGCCCCCTAGAGGCACTACGTATATTTCGGTCAGACTCAACACAGTGGCTTGTCTTTGCAATGACCCTATTATATGCCTGGTAGCAACGATCGAAAATCTTATTGTAATAAGTGCTTGGGTTTGTTGATTGAACACAATGTCTTTTTATACTGTACATCCATTACAGATTGTAAATAGTAAGCTTTTTAAGCTTATAGCTGACATTAGCTTCAAGCAAGGTCTTAAATCATAGTTTTATGAAATGTTTTTTAAAGTTCTATGTGATAAAGTTTGTATGTGGGATTTTAAACTGCTCATGATCATGCTAGTGGTCGATCAAAAAAATAATATTTCTTGTATTGATTGACTTAAATTACCAGTGGGAGTGCATTGGTTTCTGGTTCTTTCGCCGTATCTCCTTGGATGTAAGGGGCTACTGTCTTTTGAGTCTAGTCTCTACTAATATGCAATTTTATCCTTAAAAGATGCGAGTCCCCCTTAGCTGCACCTGGACCAAGTGCTTGATTTAAATTTAAAAAAAAGTGCAGGAGCCCAAAACATTGCTGAGGAGCCGGCAGCAGGTGTTTCTGAATGCTAGGTTGCTGAATGCCAAGGCTGCCTTATCTTTATTAAGTCTCATGCCTCTTTCTTCCACCACCCTACACCTGCTGTCTCTATCTGTCACTTTTGTTGGTACTTTTTCAATCCTGCTGTTCTCCCTTTGCTACTGTTTCCCATTGTTCATTTCCTCCTTCCGTCTCCATTTTCTACCTCACTTTCTGTTGAAAATTAGTGTCAGTGCCATTCACCTGCCATCACCGGCACAAATTAAGCACTGGCTCTTACTTCCATTGACAATAACTGTTATTATACACAGTCCATATCTGATCGTCCGCCTCTGTACTGTCTCCTATTTCCTTCTGATTTCTTGGGAGGAGGACAAGAAGTACAAACTGCATAAAGTATTAACTTGCCCCGGCGAAGCTAATACATCTGGCCTGCATTTGAAGTCCTGACTAAAACAGTAAAAAAAAAAAACCTGCAGCAGAGAAAACAAGCATTTACAATGCAACGGTTTCGCCTTTGGAAAAGTTTGAGCTATTGGCATTGTAAATGACAAAATTTATATTTATGTGTTGGTATAGTTGTGAATTTACCATAATCTACTGTATAATCTGCATCTTTGATAAAATGATAAAATAACAAGCGTATACCGTCACATGATATGCTGTAGCATTCTGCTAATTGATTGAGTTAGCCTTACCTTAAGGCTTATTTGGGTCCTCCTTTGCCGCATAATTCCAGAGGCAGAGGCCCTTGTGACAGATCGTACACTCAGCACCTAACTGTCCAAAAGAGCTGGCTTCAAAGCTGATATTGAGTATATTATAGCCACTGGGAAGGACGCAGCTGCTGAGAAAATGAGTCTGCCTCTACATTTAACACTTTATAAATGAAACACTGCAGAAATAAACAAGCGTCTGCATACATTGCTGTAGCGCCTACGTATAAAACGCTGACAGGCACTGAAGTCTGACACCTGATTGTGAACACACTGGGCTTTCAATAATTTCTACGCTTAAAACCCTCTAACACAGGAGAGACCAGATCACTTCTGTGCACAAGGAAATGACACGAGGTTGTAGGAGTTCGCGAGGCAAGAGTTGGGTAGAAGGGTGAAGGAGAGAGAGAAAGAATGAATGAAAAGAGAGGGGACAGAAGAAGTTCTGCAAGATGGAAGGATAGAAGACAGGATAACACCTACAGGAAAGAAAGGAGATTGGGAGTTAGGTTCAGGGAAGTGTGGATGGGAAGAAGAGAAAAATTTGAAAGGAAACAACGCGAAATGAGGAGCGACTAGAGAAAAAGTAATGGAAATAAAACAGAGAGGCAAGGGGAGGGAAAGGAGACGAGGGAAATAAAATTAAACGGGGAATACAGGAAAGATAAAGGAATTTAAGAGAAGAGGTAATACATGAAAGAAAGAGACTAAGGAAGAAAGAGTGATGAGGTGAGGTAAGAAGAGAAAATGGAAGAGAAAGCAAAAGAGAACTGAAGTACGGGTGGGGGTGAGATGCGAGGTGAGAGGAATGCGAAGAAGGGAAAGAAATAAATACTTTATGTAATAACATTAAAGCTCAAGCAGTCGCAGAGAAGAGAGGAATCAATGCAAGCGAATATACAAAAAAAGTACGTTTTAGTTAAGATGAATAACGAAACCTCTCCAAAACACAGTCCAGGTACATTTTGTCAATGTCCGGGCGTGGGCTGGGCAAGGCAAAACCTAATTCGTTTGTAAAGGCTCTTCGTGTATACGACCAAACATCAAGGACAGGTGAAATGAGGGCGGGAGCACCGCAGACAACGTGTACTCAGCAACAGTAAGAAGAGGCGCTCTGAGATCTAAATGGGCATCTTTACTTTTGACCCAGCCAACATCGAGCATTGAAGAGACAGTCAAACAGTAAATGGTGGCAGAAGAAACTCTAAACTTGAGAGCACAGCAGATGGAGAAGAAACAACAGATCGAATATGATCCATTCCCTTTGCTCGCAAACATTTGAACGTCTCACCGCACACACGTAAAATCTACAGACTGCACATCACAAACTCTGACTGGGAGTGACATAAGATCGCACAGGAGAGAACTAAATACAGTTAAAATGGAAAACGTGTGAGGATATGCAAGGCTTCCATAAGCCACAATGCAGTAGGTTCTCCTTATCCTGAAGTCCCAGGCCCGCCCCTAACTCACCTGAGAGTCCCTGAATTCCAGCACCACATTCTCACTGCTCCAGCGTGCCGCCATCTTCATCCGGCAACACGTGATGTCACAGAATAACAAGCCCGCAGCGCACGACGGGAAGAGTAGTTCATTTGGAGTAGAAGGAGGCGGAAACGTGAGGTGACAGTAGAAATGCTAGAGGGGGGGGTGCTGAGATTACAGGATGTAGGGAACTATTGAGGGTGTGGGTCAAAAGACAAGTAGGTGATATATGCTGAGTGAGGGAAGGATGTAGCTTGCAAGCTTCATACGTCGCCTGTAGGGTTGCCACGTGGCCGGTTTTTTAATTCCCCTTTTGGTACAAAAATAAGCAAAATCACCCAAAGCCGGTATTTTTACCCTTAATCCGTGCGTAATTCAAACAGCAAATGTAATTAGAACAACATTTTAGATGTGCACCAAAGCTGCGTTCACGGTCCCTGTTAATTAAAGTAACAAAGGCAGCAACGTCAAGTTACGATTTTGTTTAGTGTACAATTAAGTATCATGTTCGGGCTATTGCAGGGTCTTAAAACACAACAGATGGTCGGTATTTTTCTCATGGAATGTGGCAACCATAGTTATGTTTCACACCACCAGTATTTAAAAAAAAAAAACAAGTCAGGTCCCGGGCCGGCAGCCAATCACAGCGCGGCCCGGGGAATGACGTCACAGAGGTGTCCCGGGCCGGCAGCCAATCACAGCACGGCCCGGGACAAAGGGGCGGGACTTAAAAAAGCCCGAGAAATGCCCCCAAATCGCGTTTTCGCAAGAAAGCGTGATTGACAGCCTCTGTCTCCCAATGGCTAGCCTCCATTTATGGAGCTAGCCAATTGGAAACAGAGGCGGTCCAAACATCCCTACTGAAGACAAAAGTTTTCGATCTGGGAGGGGCACTGCGTGCCCCTCGCCAGGTCGAAACCTAAACAAGCGGGGAGAGGATGTGGCCAGAGCTGCCAACCTCGGAGCTGGGGAACCAGGTTCGAGTCTCGGCATCAACAAAATCCTGTGATCTTTGGTGAATTTCTTAATCTATCTGTGCCTACTAAAAATGAGTGTCCTTAACTGGTGCTCAAACGCGGTTGTTGATGAGTAAGTGCTGGTACTGAGCACAGGAAATCACCGGCTAACATTAAGCACTGTGCATAACCATTCAGAGACCTGCCATAGTGTTTCTGAGTTTGAGAGACTATGATAAAGCTTTGGTGCAAATTTGCATGCTAAACATACGATACGATAATGTCTTTGAAGGCCAGGAAAGCTATTCTAGACAACATAAACTCCTCCAGATACAAAAAAAGAAACAACTCTATATAGTTTACAATTTATCAAGTACCCAAAAAAAACAAACACACACTCCCACCCATCCTATCCTCTCCCCTCCTCCTGGCAATCCCTCAAAGACATAACATAACGTCTAGGTCCAGCACATAATATTGTCCTTTCTGCACTAGACAGGAACATTGTAAATTTCAAATAGTCTTTCAGGTACTGGAATAGAAACCTGTAGATGCGGTATGTATAGCTCTCTTTCGGTAGCAAGAGGTGAGGAATAAGCTGTATCTGTATGGGCAACATTTCAGACATTCATGGATTAACATAGAAACCCCAATGATGAAATATGCCACTAACTAGGCTGGTGTGTGAGGGGCCTTTTTAGAAAAATCTAAAGGTGTTTTTTCACACCCATTGGAAGGGGCATCTCAAAAGAATTAATAAGGAACTTGGTAGCATGTTCGTTTCTCTTTGTTGGAAATACATGAGTTGCTAGAAATGAAAGGTGATGGGAAAAGGACATACTAGTGGGATAGAGATAGAGAATGGGAGAGGGGCAAAACTATGCCATTCACAATTTAGGAGAGACAATTCAGTTTTGAGGTATTCACATCAGTTGTACATTTCCTCTTTGGTACCATTAAAATATATTTTGCTCAAGCCACTCACAACCAGATATTGGTTGAGAAACTAACCACCAACTGAGAAGACCAGTCATCGACCTTAGAAGCAGTGGTGACTGCCACTACTGTGAGTAGGGGGAGAGTGGGGGAATTACATTAAATAAATAAATAAAGTACAAAGTTACTTACCATGCAGCAGCCATCCTCCTCGCTCTGGTCCTCTTCTTCTCTGTGATATCAAGCCCCCAGCCAACTTCCTTAACCAACCATATCTTATCTCTAATGCTGTTAACCAGCATAAGAGACGCACCGGGATTGGAGGGAGTGGCCTCTGTCAGCATTTCCGAGGACACTGGAGGCCTGCTGTTGCTCCCAACCTAGCAGTCTTTAGACAACTGGATAGAGAGGTTTAAAGTGCGCATGTCTGGCTGGCCGTCGCAAGATGTCCGGCCAAAGAGCCATGCACACTTTAAAAAGTTCACAGGCAGCCCTCTGCTCACCACTTCTCCCTGCCTGCCACTCAGCAGGCCCCGCCCTGTCCTGACACTCGGTGTAGATCGGGGTGATGAAAAATAAAATAGTAATAAATGAACTTAATTACCATTTTATTTTTCATTTCTGGGGGCATTTTAGTGGGTCGACACTCCTCCGCTATAATGGAAGAGCCGCCACTGCTTTGAAGCTGTACTCAGTAAGCATGAAGAAGAAGAAACAGGCCCACATATGATTGTTCATCAGGTCTGCTCAGGTTTCCAACTTTGTTTGCATGTCCAATTGTTATCACAGTTATTTGCAGTAAATGTTCTGAAGTAGGCACTATCCACAACTTTAAAACGTTACTATCTCTTTAAAATACATATGGACCCCAGGTCATTGTAGCTCTGTCGCTGTTCAAAATGTTGAGAGCTGCCAGTGAAGAACAGGTACAGGGGAACAGGAGTAAAGGGTATGAACACATACACACACACACACAAACTCACTCACTCACTCACTCACTCTCCCTTTTCCTCTCCCACGCGTTCACTCAAGAAAAACCACTTGTACTGCAGCAGCTCAATTCCATTACATACACAAAACCGTTACTCCATAATGCCTCAGAAGTGAAAGTGAGGCTGACATAAGGGTGTGATGTGGAGAGTCATGGGTGAGGTGAAGTGAGAGGTGGGAGTAGTGGAGAGAGGGGAGGGAGAAGCAGAGAGAGTGGAAGGTGATAGGTATGAGAGATAGCATGAAAGGTGTGTGGTAGAAAATAGAAGATAGTGAGACAGAGAGGGAGGACGAGGCGGAGAATGAGAGGAGAGAAATTCAGAGAGAGAGAGGAGTGATGTTGAGAGGGAAAGGTGAGGTGGAGACAGAATGGTGAGGATAGGAGAGACAGGGTGCACTGTGAGCGGATGGTGAGGATTGAGAGAGAGATGAGAGGAAGGCAGAAAGAGAGGCAGGTGAGAGGAAAGAGGATGAGGTGGGACAGAGAGAGGGAGAAAGCTACACAAGGGAGAGGGCAGGATGAAGTGGAGAGAGCAGAGGGTGAAGCAGAGAGAGTGAGGACTGTGAGGTGGATAGAGAGAAGGGTTAGGTGGAGAGAGAATAGGGTGAAGCAGAGATTTAGGTGGACAGAAGAGCAGGGGGATGCAGAGCGAAGGCACAACAGAAGAGATAAAGCAAGTAGGTACAAATCCCCAGTAATACAGAGTAAAACGAATAGGCATAATCCTGGCAATAGGTAGAATATGCTACTCGTACCACTACAAGGCCATTAAGCATGCCCAAAGGCAGCCCTAAGACTCTGGGAAGAAGCTAGACAACCCCATGTTTCTTCGTTGCCCTCCCAGATCCGGGATCATGGAGCTGGGCCTGCTGACCTCTTCTAATACTCCTCTTAAGGGTGTCAATGCTAAGCACTAGCTGCTCTACCACTTAGGATTATAGCGCGGTAGAAATATAGAGTGGGAGGTCCGAGCTTCAGAGCCCAAACCAGAAGGGGGAAGCGCGGCTCTCAATCAAGACACATGTGGGTTGATCACGGACATGTCAGAGGAGGCCGGCCGGAAGGGTGCTGGAGCCAAAGGGACGTAAGAACAGTGGTGGCCGGTGGACGTGGTGACGTGAGGCCCAATAGCACGATCCAGCACTCTGCCTCGGTAGTTTCAACCCTATTCCAGCTTCCGATTGGGTGGAACCTCGTGGGTCTGTCCCTGGCTGCTGTAGATAGGTGAGAGTGTTGAAAATCGTGGGCCTGCCTCCCTCAGGTTAGTATTTCTGAATTTAAGTCTGTGTGTTTGTCTCTGTGCTGGGAATGGCATGTGGTTGTATGTATGTATTTGTTTTCATTCCTGGAATTGTGTTTCTGTGTGCCTGCTTATCTGCCCTGGAGTTTGGCAAAGCCCGCGTGCTGGATCATGCTGTTGAGCCCCCCTCTACCATAGCGCACCAACCTCCCCTGTATTCCATATGCTGATTAGGCAAGAGGGCGTGTGGTTCCATTATTTGACATGGGGTAGTGCGCGTCGCTAGTGCAGCATGTCAGATGTTTTGTGTGTATGTTTGGCTGGGTTGTAACAGCTCCCGTCTGATAAATGCGCAAAACGGTTAGAGGAGCCCACTTCTGCGACAAACCTGACATTGCAGCTTTTACATGCAAACAAACATTTGTGAGCTCGTTTGTTTTCATATAAAAGCTGTGATATGCTAGCAGTAGTGGCAGAGGGCTGACGCCCTGGCGCCCACAAGGGGCCCCCCGCTTCACGCCTTAGTAACGCGCTCTGGAAATATAATTCACGGAGAAAGCACAGCCCCATCCCTGGGCCTCCACCAGATCCGAGCTGAGGCAGGAGCACGAGGCGCGAATCACGTAGATAAGACATGTAACTGAAACGGAAGAGATTAGCGAAATGGACACATATCTGTCAATGAGGGAAATGAAAAGCGCCCAGCCGAGCATACATTACCTAATGTTTAAATAATGCATGCCCCCTCCAGTAATTGTGAACACGGCCCTCACCCAAGGCTCTGTGCATTGTGGTGAAATGCACCTATCACGAGCTTCCTGGTGTACATTACCCGGACTCAGCCTGAGTTCTCCGGGCTGGGAAGGAGCGCACACGCACCTTAAGGAGCGACGGAAAAAACACCCCAGGGACAGTGAAAAACATTAGTTAAACAAGGCAGCCAGTATTCCCACGATAGCGAGCACGAGCAGCTTCCCCATGACGGCGGCAAGCAGCAAGCAGCTCCTCTGTCTCCAAGAGCGGTGGGAACAAACATTAACTAGAGAGAGAGGTACAGCGCGAGGTGTGTCCCAGGAGCCGAGGGCAGGTGGGCAGGGCTCGCTCTCTAATTACCCAGTGCGTAATGTTGCTTAAAGGGCCCGTCCCCAGCCGTGAGTCTTATCCAGGGCTGCAGAAGCGTGTTTTTTCTGCATTTCAATTCTTTATTACATTTTTTGCCATATTAATCGAACAATGATCAGTAAACAAATATCTGCATAGAAACATAAAATGCCAAAGATACAATATGAAGCATAAGCAAAAATAAAACAAAAAAGAAAAGAGAAGAAAAAAACAAGTCAGGTCCCGGGCCGCGCTGTGATTGGCTGACGTCACGGGGGTGTCCCGGGCCGGCAGCCAATCACAGCGCGGCCCGGGAATGACGTCACGGGGGTGTCCCGGGCCGGCAGCCAATCGCAGCGCGGCCCGGGACAAAGGGGCGGGGCTTAAAAAAAGCACCAGAAACGCCCCCGAATCGCGTTTTCGAGAGAAAACGCGATTGACAGCCTCTGCCTCCCAATGGCTAGCCTCCATTTATGGAGCTAGCCAATGATAGGCAGAGGCGGGTCATCAGCCCAGATAGAAATCAAGAGGTTTTGCTAGCGCATGCGTACTTCGTACGCATGGCTAAGGCAAAACCTAAAAACACGAATAAAAAAAATTATCACTTTCTCTAAGCCTGCATATATGACCAACAAAATCGATGTGTGCTGATTCAGTGCACTTTTGAGATGTAAAATAGACTCTCAGGCATTGCTATGTAAGCACTCTGCAGAAGGTGGAATCAAAGATTAAATCACCTATAGGACACTTAACATCACTGAACATTAACTTAAGAGGATGCCAAAAGTTCTAAGGAATGAGTGTGCAGTCTTGTTGGATGCACAGGATGGACCCAGAGCTGGAATTCTTTGGTTATTCCAGTGCAGATGTGGAGCTTATTTGAAAGCTTGTTAGAAAAGTTCAGTTTTCCAGATCTTTACGAACTGCAGGCAGCCATCTTTTAGCTGGAAGGACGAGCATTCTATTATTACAAGGATCGCCTGTGTACTTGGTTCTATTAAAGGAGCTTTAATTGATCTGGCGAGCATGTAATGTACTGGAGAAGAGTGGTGTCAAAAGTCAGGGAGGCGGTTGGTCCCCCAGTGGATGTGTTTGAGTGCTTATTGGCTGTGGAGCTCCATATGGTCAGAGATCAAAGTGATGCAAGGAAGGAAGAGGACTCCGTTGATAGGTAACCTGCTTTGCTACACAGATGGTAACATACATCCTGATCAACTGATTGCACTGTTTATGCAATTCATGGGATTTACATGGTCTCTATTTGGTGTGCACCATCCTATGGAATGGTTAAACACTCCCGGGGGGAAACTATGAGGCGGCTCTCTACTCAAGACCGGGAAGATACCGCCTTACGGGACCCACCAAACATTCAGTTCAGTTGTGGCACATAGTCCAAAAGAAATTGGGTTGGGCTGGCAGACTTACCCTAGCAACCCCCTTGTGGGCTTCGGAGGCGCTAGGCACTCTGAGCCGCACAAAAGGATTTCGAAACTGGAACCTTATAGGCATATCTCATATCAAAGATCTATGGGGCCCGGAGGGAGTACTATCATTTGATACTCTTCAACGCACCTATGATCTAGCTCGGAAGGAACATTTCCATTACATGCAGGTTCGTCATGCACTCCAGGCCAATATTCCTCCAGGCCAATATTTCTCCAGGGACACACCTCCCGGAGTCATCACCACTCGAAGATAGGTTACTGGATGGCCACCTACAGGAGAAGGCCATATTGCTCACATTCAAAAAGCTCATTAATCATACTCCGGACCTATTACTTGCCCTTAAAGGGAAATGGGAGGCAGACGGACTCGAGATTGACGATGAGGAATGGCGAGAGGCGCTTGCGTCCCCCAGGGAGATAGCAATAGCGGCTAAATTGCGATTGATCTGGTTAAAAATCCTGCACAGAGTGTACATCTCTGGCACCAGACTAGTCCTGATGGGGCAAAGCGATGATGGACTCTGCCGTAGAGGATGCGGGGAAGTAGGCACCTTTCTACATATACTGTGGGAATGCAGGGAGATACAGGTCTATTGGACGCAGGTGCTCAATTGTATGAGGGAAGTGTGGGGGGTGGAATTGCGATCTGAGGCGAAAAGATGCCTCCTTAACATCTGGGAGCCCTCGGACCTCCCGGCGAAAGGCAAACTATGGGTAACATTGGACCTAGCAATAGCAAAAAGGAACATAGCAAGGTTGTGGGGGCTGCCACACCACCAACACTCAACGCATGGCAAAAGGACATGGATTGGAGCATGGTTCAGGAAAAGACGGTGTATGTGGCCAGAGGCTGTCCGAGGCAGTGGGTGGCGGTGTGGTCCAAATGGAATGAATTTAAGCGAAGCATATGCGAGCCACCCATGATCCCCACTGTTGACGAGCTAATTGATGGATGATTTCGATAAAGTGAGAAATAGACTTGGGCCCATGATTTACAGTGATTCGCCAATATTTGTATGTGACCGCACCTAATGTTGTTCTTCTTTGGAAAAAAAAAAAGATAAAAAAAAAAAAAAGGTAAGGGTTTTTTCATGTGAAAAACTAAGCCCCTTCTAAAATCTATCAACTGGGGGCGTTGAAATTGTCTGGGCAAAAGCTTTACCTCAATGCCAGTTTAATACCTTAAGACAGAAGTCAACAACAGAAGAGAGATCGTTCTATTTTTGAAAAGATTGTCCCACCACACCATGTGTACTGCCTATTCTTTTGTAACTTTTGATGCATTTGAGCAATTAACACTCTTTTTGCTGTAATTTAGAAATATACAGCAGGCGATTGCCACGTAGCAGGCGCGGCAAATCCATAAGTGCATTGAAAACGCCATGGTCGCAGTGTTACATTGTCCCAGTAGTCCTGCATGTAGTTTACCCTGGCTTTCATAACTTTCGAGCCTAAAAAGGTACAAAAACTAACTAATTTCAACAAAAGCTGAGGGCATCAATATTATATTTTTACAAACCTTCCAGTCTGTATTTTGGTTTGCTCCTGAGAAAAGAAATTTAAAATCATAACAGAGCCGTTATTCCTTTTCACAACTCTATTTACAGAAATGGTCAGCCCTCCTCACGCACACAATGTTGAACCAGATTCACAATTTTTTTTTCTATGAGTAGATGTAGCTTTCTTGTTGACTTGGTCCAGCCCACAATGTTGTAGTGGCTCTTTTATCAGTAGTAAAGTATATATGTTTAAGTCAAAATTATTGTTATCCTGAAAATTATTCCTAGGTCCAAATACGAACATAAACAAATGTAGTTGCAGGCATAGATGGATTCAGAGAGGATCATGTCGGAGTGAGGGTGTTGTACAACAGTTGTTTTTAGAGAAAACGCAGTCCAGTGATTATGATATTTCCCCATTTAACAGTGGGTAACTAAAGCTTCATGTTCTCATTTAAGTACCCAAAATCATTAAAATCTCTAGCTCATTACTTTTTTTGTTATGTTGTGAAAATCTGAAGATATGGAACAAACGATAGAATAAATTTTGATGCAACATAATTAATAACTATTAAAAAAATAAAATGCTAAAAAAAAAACAATGAGAATTAAAATTAATGGAGAAGGCCATTTAATATGGAAGGTTGCATATCCATAGATGTGCTTAGATGGTTTTACTAAACTACTACTTGTTTTAGCTGAGAGTGTTTGTAGAACAAAACTCTGCAGGGCTTCAATGCAAGTGAACTTTTACTGGTTCAGTAAAGGGGGACATATGCTAGTGCCAAATTAATTTCTTAATAGGTCCCAAAATAAATTTGGATGAATACCAATAAGATTGATGAAAATTAAAAATGAATTACTACAGAAGGAAACATTTAAAAGATAAATACCATGAAACCAGGAGCTACCCACTTACCCCCCAGCAAGACTTTCTTGTGTTCACGTAATGTATTTAAAAAAATATATATTTATAATAATTTACATCTTTGAGTATGACATGTATGGCCTATTAAGAGCATCCAAAAGAAGGAGTTGGCAGAATTATGTGTGCCTTTAACACACTTTAACACATGTGACTCGTTGAAAGAGATCACTTGATAGTAGATAGCAGAGCTATCTCTCCGTGTGTTCGCCTTGTGATTGTTGCATAGCACAATCCAGTTCCTCCTTGCTGAACCGCAGAGAGGCGAAGAGACAAATAGCAGAATGTGCCAGCCATCGTGTGCCTCTGTGCTCTGGAACCAGGGCCTGTGTCCTGGAGCTCGATTACTGCCCTGGAGTCGTGGTGAGGTCACTGGGCATTATTGTGTTCTGCTCACGCATGTCTACCCCCTTCAATATCACCTCCTCGAGTGCTTTACATTCATAAAACAGGAGATGTGAAAGAGAGTTTGTGACCTCCCATTGGCTGGCACTAGTGGAATGTGCTTCTGAGTGGAAGGAAAGTACAATTCTAACATTTGGGAAGGACTAGGAAGATCCACCCAGTGGGCTAAATTCCTGGTTTGTTTTCAGAGATTTGATTTTGGAGTCCTGCTTTCTAGATCACACACTGTGTGATCTTAGCAGATGGGTGCCTCCTCTAGTGTGGAATCTCCCAGGAGAAGTGCCTCTAAGCACCGCAGGTCACTTTGGGCAGACTGAGTAATCTAGACATACCGTTAGACCTCTCCTATCGCTTTTGTAGCAATGTGTTTGGGTCCTTGTGTCTTACCACAACCCAGGCCATGCTTCTTACTCAGGCTACTTTGTTACGCTTCCTGTGCTCAGCCTTTTACCAGAGACTCCGTGTTAAAATACTGCTGTTTTTAGCATGAGCGAGATCTAGTCCAGAGGCTACGTTGGCCATTCCAGGGGCACAAGACCAAAGTTCTGATACCAGCTTCTCATCTTCACCACATTGTGTGAACTTGGGAAGGCCGCTTTTGACTTATAGCTCCGGCGTTCCACGGGGGCTTCGAACCAAAATTCCCAGCTTTGTTTAAAACACACAAAATACATTTAAACAATTTACATTTCAGAAGGGGACAAAGCACACGTTCTCACCTCTGCTAGAGCCAGCTCAGTGGAGATTCGGCCTTCTGCCAATGACAGATTTAAAAAAAGCCTGGCTTCAGAAAGGTAAGCAATGTTTTATTACACAGCACAGGGCAGAAACACACACACACTTCTAACTGATAGCCTAATTATACTCTAGGTAGATATGATGTAGATGAAATGATCACCTAGGTGTAGTGTCTTTAAGTATGAAATAGTGGCGCTTCACACACAAGCCGAACTTTACAGAGCTGCTCTTGTGACTCACACTAATTTCACTCTACACAGAGGTGACAAGGAGCTATCTTATATACTGCTCTTCACAGCACACGTTTATATATAAAATCATGAATAACTTGCTGTTGTACAGTTTAAGAGTAATCATTTCACTTACCTCAGAAGGATGAAAGACTGAGCCAGCCTTGCGGGGTGTCAAGCTTCTGTTGTGCAGCTCCCCAAATGTTTCAGCTGTAATTTTCAACTCACCGAAGTGCCTTAATCTACATGTTAAGCATAGTGGTCTTTTATGCTCAATGGACCAATCGTGCATACTTTTAAATTTACATTTTTGTTCTTCAGTACCAATCAGCCATCGTGTAAATGTAAATAAAAGTGTTCAAATATTATGCCAAAATGGCAGCCACTGCATAACCATGTAGGTGCACACAAGGCCACACATCATTAGCTATATATACATTCGATTTCTCAGAAAAGATCTGCAACTAAAATTGTTGACTGTGGAACCAGTAGGCTTGGGTTTTAATCCCAACTCTCTGACTTCACTGCATTGTGTATTCTTGGGCAAATCCAGTAATCCTCATTAATATGAATCATATCTGAATAGTCTGAAGAAGCGGAATAAAGAGAACCGCTCCACTCGCCTGGGTACCTTGTGGCATACCTGGATGTTTAGTGTGACATACAACACCACACAATTCCACACCACACACCTCACTGCCACACAGTTCAACACCACCCAACCTAATTACACTCCTCATAATACCAATCAATGCAACATGATTCAACTCCACATAAATACACTCTACTCAATACCACATAAATACATTCCACTTAAAACCACTCTATACCACATAGCAACATATATTTATTCCACACCATGCCACATAATTCCAGTCAGCATAATTTTGCTCAACACCACACAGTTCCGCGCCACACAGTTCAATTCCACCCATTTCCAATCCACACCACATAATTCGACTACAAACCCATAATTCAACTCAACAACACAATTACATAGCACACCACATACATCCAATCCACACCATAGAATTCCACATCATGCCACAAAATTGAATAGCACACTACGTTTAAACTCCACTACATAGCACTCCACAACACAAAATACAAATCCACATAATTACAGTCCATAACACCGAATACCACTCCACATAATTCTAGCACACTCAATACTACATAATTACTATCCACATAATTCTACTGCACACCATGCCACATAATTCTACTACACAAATCCACACCACACTATATCACGCCACACAGTTCCACAACTAACAATTCCAGTTAAACCCACATAATTCCACTCCACACCACATACTATGATGGCGGTCGGTTGGACCGCCGACCGCTATTGCGGCGGTCAGGAGACTGCCTGACAAGCATGTGGTGGTCCGACCACAACAATATGATTTGACTGCCATGCTGGCGGTTGGAAAGTGCTCCATTCCATGCCGGCTTGTGCTGTGGCCAAGGAAAAGGGCCGCACAAACCGCCATGGTATGGAGCACCTCCTGCACATCCATGCACCATTTCGTGCATGGCACACGGAGGTGAGTGGGGACACAAGATGTGCCCCAGGGACACTTCAGAGTGGCCCACGATAGCCCGGGGACCTGTTTGGGCCCCCAAATTCCATTTCCGACAGCCTTTTCATGGCCATCTTTTTGACATGAAAAGGCTGTCTGAAAGGTATATTTTATTCCTGAAGGTGGTGCCTCATCCCGGCAGAGATGGCGGTCTTCTGCCCGACCGCTGTGGGTCGGACCTCTGGCATTGTAATCCGGTGGTCGAACCTAAGGTCTATCGGCGGTCAGACCGCCACTGATGGCCTGTTGTTGTGTGGTCCAACAGCTATCATAATAAGGCCCAGTGTCATTTACAATTAAGGTGACCAACCATCCATAAATTTCATGGACCATCCGTAATTTGGACCTAACGTCCGTTGTCCGTGATGATCCCTTTTACGGACGTCTTTTGTCCGTAATTTTGGAATTTGAAGGGAGCAGGTCTGTTCCCTTGCAAGAAGCCTCAGCTCGCTGATGGGGCCATCTTGCACTTTTCTGTGCTCAAGAGCAGCCCCACCCTGACCATTGTCATTCTGTATGTGGCTGATTGCCACATACAGAATGTCAATGGGCCGGTCTGGGCTGTTACTGCATGTGGTGGGCCTCCTCCTGCCATGGTCTAGGGCAGGGCATTCTGTCAGGTGGAAGAAATGTACAAAAACGCCCATGCTGCTACATGAGAATCCAGTTCATGAAAAGAAGGCGGCGAAACATGTTAAAAAGAAGGGGTTCTAGTTCTTTCACAGTGTCCTCATTTGAGGAACTGACGCTTTTTCAATAGTTCTGCTTGTTATAGGTGTAATGTTACTTGTTGTATTATATATCTAGATGCAATGACAGAAGCAGCAAAATACCAGTCGGGCGGCATGCTATGCTAAGCACATATTTTTAGCTTATGTGTTTTAAGCCATGCACATAATCACATCGAACAACCCCTTTGGAGAGACCCCCTCAGGTTTTTCATACCACTTACATCTCTGGAAATAACACCATGAACGCCATCCTGGCACTGACCATCATGCATGACTCATTGCTTCCACTTTTTCAGATTTCCTATGTGCTGGGGCATAGTGAACCCTTCCCCACCCCACCCATTGCTTTAGGAACTACAGCAAGGGTGGAGTTCTTGGTGGGTCTCATAATTAATGTGACAAGGTGAGTGAGTAAGTAGGGGAAGGGATAGCTGGATAAATGAAAGGGTGGATGGATGGATCATGAGCGAAAGGATGGATGAATGAGTGAGTGGAAGGATGGATGGATTAGAGAAAAGGTGAATGGATGGATAAGAAGATGGATGGATGGATGGATAAGTGAAAGGGTGGATGATGGGGCTAGTGAATGGGTGGATGGATGAGTGAAATGATGGCTGATTGATGAATTGATAAGTGAAAGGGTGAATTGATGGACGGATTAGTGAAAGGGTGGATGTGCTGACGAGTGAGTGGAAGGGAGGGTAGATGGGCAAAAGGATGGATAGATGAGTGAAGGAGTGAAAGGGTGGATGAATGGAAGAGTGAAAGGATGGATAAATGATCGGTTCAATGGTATGGATTCATGAGTGGATG